>NW_028318358.1:11304325-11952281 GCF_062004578.1 Staurois parvus
AGCCAGCCACCCCCCTCAACAACTGAATGTAGTAAAAAAAAAAAAAACCCCGGCATGGGGGTCCCCCCAATTCATACCAAGCCCTTTGAGTCTGGTATGGAAGGGGAACCCCATGCCAAGATTAGTTTTTTTAAATTGGCATGCCACATAGTCATTCACCAAAACAGTGTAGAAAAAGGTATATAAAAACACAAGCACTTTATTTTAAAAAAAATGTCCCTTGGTGTAGAGAAGTCACCAACCCAGCATGCCCCGTGCCATCACCAGATGACCCTGTCCCTTGGTTATTTAGGCCATATTGCCATATGGCGGAGCTGCCAGACAGCAGGAGCCTTCGTCGGGACTGGAGGATTTTCTTTTTTTGGGTAAGTGGTGATGGTGGGCATCATGATTGACAATGGCTCTACACTGGGGGAAATTTTCTTTTCATTTTTGATTTTTTAATAAAGGACTAAATAAAGGTCAAAAGCTTGTTTTTATTTACCTCTTACACTTTTTTGGTGAACGAGTAGGCATGTGCTTGCTTGACAAAAGGGTCCTGAGTGGCTCTGAAACATTGCACTTTTTGTGATGTGATCTTCTTGCAATAAAAAGCTTTTTTGCTGGCGAATTTGTACGTTTGCCTATGAGGTTTCCAGTCCCAGCTGGTAGTCGCTACAGCCCCCACCATTGACGAGCCGTACTTCCAGGAATGTGTGCGAGGGGAACATCGATAAAGATTGCACCCTTTTTGTTTTTAAAGAGGGCTGCCAGATTTTGATAAGCCCCTGCCCACAACCACCTGTGGTCCCCAATGCCCCAAGGAACCCCCCCCCCATGTTAAGGGCATGTGGTCTGGGATGGTATTTGGGGGGGGGGGGGGTGCTCGCTCGTCTCTCCCTCTCCTTTCCTGACCTGCCAGGCTACATGCTTGGATAAGGACCCAAAGAACCTGGGGGGGTTGGTGAATCCCACTGACAGCTGATGACTTGTCCGTTGTTAAAAATGGGGGCAGCTGGCTTCCCAGCCCTTTCCTTGCCAGGCAAAAAAAAAACCTCTGCTAAATGCTGGGCACTGGCGTTTAGGAGCGTTTAATAGGGTTTAGGAGCTGTCAGTTTTTTCTGCCAAAACACTGCTACTCCTGGACGCACTGGCCCTGGTAAACGTTACTGCTACTAAAAGTCTATGTGTGCATGGACACATAGGATGATATGGATGGCCGTTTGGAACCAGTAAAAAACACCACAACCTCTGATGCACCTAAAAGTGGCTGCAAAATTGCCCTATATGCATGAGGCCTTCAGTAAACATGAATGTGTGTTTATTTTAATGCACAGCATACAACCAACACTTAGAGACAATGACTGCCCCTACCAAAGATCCTATGTTAGAAACAAATGACAAACTAATCAAATAAAATAGCACTTGCAACAATAAAAAAGGTATAAAACTTGAAAGGAGAAGCTGTTACCAATATGAGATACTAACAACATGGTCACTAAATGCTCAGCAACACAGGCAACTCTATATGCCCACACTTGACATATCACCCCACTGTACAGATATAGAACGTGCAAGAAGGAAATTCTACAGACAGTTCCTAGAACATGACATGTGCCAAAAGCAAAAAAGCAGCTGTATACGCACCTTAGTGTGGATGCACAGGGAATATCCATGCTAGGCACCTTTAAACGGAATCAAAAGTAAAATACAAACAGTCTAGTACTAAGGCATCTGGCACAGCAAAACATAATGCAAACCTTTCAAAAACCTAACGCAGCAGCTGTTCCCTTCAAAAGCAGACAGCGCACTGAAAAATTCACACAGCTGTTGTGTTTCCACTTTTATGTATTTCAAAGACACTTGTCTTTAAAAAGTGTATCTAAACAAAATCAATATTCTGCCGTACACTAGTCCTTGGTGTGGTGGTTGCATTCATTTTCTTTTTTTTAAGCTGTTTTTGCTTTATTTTCACCTGGTAATCCTGCAAATAACACTTTCCCTGGGTCCCTTTATCACTCCCCCAACACACTGATTGAGGGATCAAATGATTGTTACCCCAAGCAGCTCTCCTGATATGGACTACAAACATGTTCTTATCTTTTCATATCCATTACATGAGGGGGCAGGGCAATTGGTAGTTTGCAGTAAATTGCTAGGAAGGAAGATATTCTTCAGTACAGCTCACAAAACACAGGTGGTTTCAAAGCACACCACATTCCTGACAACATCAACATGTATTTTCTGTACTTGCTAAAAAGTTCTTTGCTTGTAAAATAAAATTAAAAAAAAAAAACTAATGCAGCCACCACATCTAAGGCCTGTAACCTGCAATATATTAAATTTTTGTTCTTGAGTTTAGCTATCCTTTAAAGCAAACTATTACATATAAACAGGTGGAACATGTAACATGTTGCCAAAGGTGAACTTATCCTTAAACCATTTCACTGCCAGGTCTGTGAGCCATACAAACCTGACAGCAGGGGGTTTTATACACAAACCAGATTGTGTATAAAATGGACAGGCAGACTCCAACCTGTCAGGTGGAAGCAGTCAGGGCGCTCCGCTGCCACTGATTGATTCCACAGCCCCTGGTGACAGTGCCCTCCCCCCCCAAAGCTGGTGAGCTTCCATTCCCAAAGAGAGCCATGGTAGGTGCCGGCAGTGGAGGGGAGAGAGGACCTGACCTGGAAGGTGACGTCACTTCAGGGTCATGGCTGTCACTTTCCTGGCTAGAATAGAGGAGACATGCAGGGTCTCTTAAACCCTGCATGTCTCAAGGAGACCCTGTCACCAAAAAACCATCTCACAAAAGACTGTGTATCCCCTGTGTGATGAAAAAAAAAGTTAAAGTTCTACTAAACCCACAACAGTAAAATCAGTCTGTATATGCAGTAAAGCATGTTTGTTATACTCACTGTGGAACCTAAGGGGTTAGACCTCTGCATTGTGTAAAAAAGCTGTTTGATCCTGACTTCTCTGCCCCTCCTCTTGTTCAGATGTCCACCTAATAAGACAGACTGAACCAGTAGCCAAATGCACATGCTCAGTGTGTATTGCTAGAGGGGTGTTTTTTTTTTTTTCTTGGGAGTGCATGTGATCAGCACGAGGCCAATCATCACTGTACAGAGTGTCAGGAGTTTTGCATCTTCCTACAGCAGAAAGAAAACAACTCCTACAAGCTTTAACCAGTGCTCTGCTGAAGTCACCAGACTGCTTTAACTTCTGATGAGAAAATGTATTTAGCAGTTTATATTTACTAAAATAATTTCACGTACATGTTCTGTGTACTGTGGGAGACTAAATATAGTGAATACAGGGTCCTGGGTTTAGTAACACTAAGTTAAAAAAAAAAATTTTACACCCCAGCACATAACATTCCCCCATAAAAAAATAAAATGGAGCCCCACCCATATATATACACACACACACACACACACACACACGTAAACGCACACATTGAGGCGACTACACATGAAAACGTTGATTGCGATACACGTTACATATCACCACACACTGGAGTGAGTGCAAGGATTCTAGCACCAGAACTCCTCCGTAACACTAAATTGATTACCTTTATGGGGCATTTGAAGCATTGTCTATAAAAAATATAGGATACTGAAGTTTAACGCAATTTTACAGGTGCAGAAAAATTTAAGGTTTAGCATGCTGAGTGTCTATTTACCCAGCACAACCTCGTTTGTTATATTTTACCAGTAAATTTGGGTAATTTATTGCATTTGTTTGCCATAAAATTCCCTTTCATGCGCTTTTTACGGAAATTTTGCATTTCTTATACCTTTGCAATAATATCACGTGGTATAAAAAATTAGAAATAACACTATTTTATTCTCTAGGCTGACTGTTTTCAAACCCGTTTGGGGTTTTTGTGTAATCTTCAGGCCTAAAATGATCTAAAAGCAAAAATGGCTCTGGCAGCGAAGGGGATAAGCTTACCTTAAAGCAGACCTCCACCCAAAAGGGGAAGTTCCGCTTTTAGTCTTTGTCCCCTGCTCCCCGTTAAGGATTGGCACATTTGGGGAGCGGGGGGAGGTGGGTACCCGAATTTGACAGGTACCCACCCCCAGTTCCGCTGCAATCACCTAGGTGATCAGAAGCAGAAGTTGTCCTCCCCTCCCTCCCCATAGATTTCTGAGACACATGTAAAAACACATGGCTGGACCTTATTTTAATGGTTCCCCAGACACTCCCCCTCCTGCTGATGGGGGTGTAACACATGCTGCGGTGCACTGCATTGTGGAAAAATATATACCCACTGCTCCATTTGGTGAGCAGTACCGCCCACCAAACGTAACCTATTCAATCGAATAGGGGTAACGCTGCAAGCATGTGCCAACGCGGATTGATCTCCAGAGGGCACTAAGTGTAAACAAGCCTTGGAAATTGGGGACTAGCTGCTGCCATCGACTTCTCCTCTAGACAAGCATTTCTGCTACAGAAAAGTACCATGCCATTCCTTCCACTTGTGTTAATACAAATCTACTTTTTTACAATCTGCATAAACTTTAAACTGTCCAAAATGCACAATTTCTAATAAACCCATTCTACAAAGTCTTCCCACTGAAGTAGCAACCTCTGTTCTTGTGCTTGCAAGAAAGACCATGAAAAATGAACCACCATGCCTGGCAGCAAAGGTCCTTTCTACTTTAGTCAAGCTACAACTCAATGCACTTTAATGATTTTGAGAACATAAAATGCAGCATATTAATGTGTACACTGCAACCTAATACTTGTTTAACAAACATATATACATGTTTTCTATTATGTACTGTAATGGGCACTGTGAGGACAACTGTCAGTGCACCACGAGCACAACGTAATCTAAAAGTCAACATTGAATCAGGTGTTGCATCAGTATTCAGTGAACATGTGCTTCCAGACTGAGGTGAATACAGACTGCACTGCAACCCAGCACCCAAGTTTCTCTCATAACATAATTATACATACGTGTGCCAAAATCCATGCATGTATATGCAAAAATGGTCAAACCACATTCTCCGGAGACATGTCTTGCCTCCTGATACACTCACATGTCACTGTGTGCTTACCTACTGTGAGCACAAGCTGGCAAGTATATATAAACACAGCAGTACACTACTAGTCACAAGGTACACAAAATTCAATGTTTTTGGACTTGTCTACACTTGCAGTTGGGGATGCAGTAAAAACATGCGGCTTAGCCACAGTTTTACCACCACTCCATTTCCCCGTAAGCTGTGAAGGCAGCAGCTGTGATGCTTAACAGTGGCAAAATGATATCCTCTGTCACATTTGGCGGGCACTATTGCCCACTGACCTATTCAAGAGAATGGGGCATTGCTGCAAGCGTATGCAGTAGTGCAAGTATTTAGGAGTTAAAGCACGTAGTAAAAAGGTGAGAAATCGCATCCTCATCACCTGTCAAATGCTCCCGAAACGTGATACGAGTGCAGACTGCTATTTTGAGGAGCAGGGACCCTTGCCACAAGTGTAAACAAGATCTTAATGTGTGCAGCTAGTTTGAAGTCTCATTCACACAGGCACTCCGGTGTTTAGCTTTTCTAAACACAGAAGAAATTATCTGGGAAGGATACACAGGGCTTATTTACACTTGCAGCGGGGGGAGGGGGGGTAAACAAATGACTGAGCTCTGCTTCAAGAATTATACCCCCTTTTGTACTCGGTGGGCTGTGCCACCACTGAACATGATCCATTCAAGTTAATGAGGCCAGACCACAACTGCGCTCAATGCACATGGTTGCGGCACAGTGGTGCAGGATTTACAGGGTTAAAACAGGCAGCAAAGTGGTAATATTGCTGCCTCTCAGTAACCTGTAAAATCCATAATGAATTTGCTGCACAGAGGGCAAAGCAAATGTAAACAAGCCCATATGCTTCCCAGATCATCCTTTCCTGGTTTAAGGGCCCATTTACACCAGGTGCAGTGGGACTACTGTATGTTGGGTAGCTCTTCGGCCGCAGTCCCACTGCAAAATGCCTTCTCACCATCACATTGTGGTGGTAAACAAGCAGCGTGCACTGAAAAAAGTACAATGAGCCATCATTTTAACATAGTGCAGTGCGAGGCAATCAAGTGCCTCACATGGAATGGAAGCCAAGAGAACTTAATGAAATGTCACCGGGTAACATTTCATTAACCACTAGGGGACCGCCCACAGTACATATACAGTCAGGTCCATAAATATTGGGACATCAACACAATTCTAACATTTTTGGCTCTATACACCACCACAATGGTTTGAAATGAAACAAAAAAATGTGCTTTAACTGCAGACTGTCAGCTTTAATTTGAGGGTATTTACATCCAAATCAGGTGAACAGTGTAGGAATTACAACAGTTTTCATATGTGCCTCCCACTTGTTAAGGGACCAAAAGTAATGGGACAATTGGCTTCTCAGCTGTTCCATGGCCAGGTGTGTTATTCCCTCATTATCCCAATTACAATGAGCAGATAAAAGGTCCAGAGTTCATTTCAAGTGTGCTATTTGCATTTGGAATCTGTTGCTCTCAACTCTCAAGATGAGATCCAAAGAGCTGTCACTATCAGTGAAGCCAGCCATCATTAGGCTGAAAATACAAAACAAACCCATCAGAGAGATAGCAAAAACATTAGGCGTGGCCAAAACAACTGTTTGGAACATTCTTAAAAAGAAGGAACGCACAGGTGAGCTCAGCAACACCAAAAGACCCGTAAGACCACGGAAAACAACTGTGGTGGATGACCGAAGAATTCTTTCCCTGGTGAAGAAAACACCCTTCACAACAGTTGGCCAGATCAAGAACACTCTCCAGGAGGTAGGTGTATGTGTGTCAATGTCAACAATCAAGAGAAGACTTCACCAGAGTGAATACAGAGGGTTCACCACAAGATGTAAACCATTGGTGAGCCTCAAAAACAGGAAGGCCAGATTAGAGTTTGCCAAATGACATCTAAAAAAGCCTTCACAGTTCTGGAACAACATCCTATGGACAGATGAGACCAAGATCAACTTGTACCAGAGTGATGGGAAGAGAGAGTATGGAGAAGGAAAGGAACTGCTCATGATCCTAAGCATACCACCTCATCAGTGAAGCATGGTGGTGGTAGTGTCATGGCGTGGGCATGTATGGCTGCCAATGGAACTGCTTCTCTTGTTTTTATTGATGATGTGACTGCTGACAAAAGCAGCAGGATGAATTCTGAAGTGTTTCGGGCAATATTATCTGCTCATATTCAGCCAAATGCTTCACAACTCGTTGGACGCCGCTTCACAGTGCAGATGGACAATGACCCAAAGCAGACTGCAAAAGCAACCAAAGAGTTTTTGAAGGGAAAGAAGTGGAATGTTATGCAAGGGCCAAGTCAATCACCTGACCTGAATCCGATTGAGCATGCATTTCACTTGCTGAAGACAAAACTGAAGGGAAAATGCCCCAAGAACAAGCAGGAACTGAAGACAGTTGCAGTAGAGGCCTGGCAGAGCATCAGCAGGGATGAAACCCAGCGTCTGGTGATGTCTATACGTTCCAGACTTCAGGCTGTAATTGACTGCAAAGGATTTGCAACCAAGTATTAAAAAGTGAAAGTTTGATTATTATTCTGTCCCATTACTTTTGGTCCCTTAACAAGTGAGTGGCACATATGCAAACTGTTGTAATTCCTACACCGTTCACCTGATTTGGATGTAAATACCCTCAAATTAAAGCTGACAGTCTGCAGTTAAAGCACATCTTGTTCGTTTCATTTCAAATCCATTGTGGTGGTGTATAGAGCCTATAGAGCCAAAAATGTTAGAATTGTGTCCATGTCCCAATATTTATGGACCTGACTGTAATGCGGCAAGGCAGCCCCTGTGCACAGGATCAGGTTTATGAACATCATCCTGCATTTCGAGGTAGGGGGCCCGCCCGAGGTGCGAGACCGCCCTACCCGCGCCGCCGATCGCAGCCCCGGGAGTCAATCACCTGGTGCTACAAACACTGACAGGGAGGAGGGCTGCATTGTTTACAGTGAAGCACACAGCCCGCCCCCTAGTAAAACACTCCCATCACACAGTTAACCCTTTGATTGCCTCCAAATGTTAACCCTTCCTCCCCAGTGCCATTAGTACAGTGTCAGTGGGGTTTTTTTGCACTGATTACTGTATTGGTGTCAATGTGGATGTCAGTGACCCCAAGTCAGTTCCCCCCGGTGTCAGAATGTCCGCCGTAGTCCCCTCATAAGTTGCTGATCGCCACCTTTATTAGTATTAATAAATAATCTCTCCTCCCTTTCAGTTTGGGCACACTGATTTGGATGGCTGAGCTCACCTGTCTCGATCAGTGTGCTTACAGTGAAGCAAAATCCCCCTCCCCCCTAGTATGCTTTGTTTTGCACTGATCACTATTGGTGTCACTGGGGATGTCAGTGACCTCAAGTCAGTTCCCCCAGTTTCAGAATGTCCGCCTCAGTCCGGCCATAAGTCGCTGATCGCCGTTATTAGTAAAAAAACAAAAAAACAAAAAACAGTATCTATACCGCCATTTGTAAATGCTGTAACTTTCACGTAAACCAATTAATTTACAAGTATTGGGATTTTTTTTTTTAGCAAAGACATATCGCAGAATACATTTTGGTCTAAGCTTATGACGAAATTAGATTTTTACATTTATTTACTGGACGTTTTATAGCAAAAACTCCCAAAAATGGTTTCTCTCAAAAAATTTTTTTTCCTTAATAGCGCAAAAAATAAAAAGGAACAGGTGATCAAATAACACCAAAAGAAAGCACAATTCATGGGGGGGAAAAAAAAAAAAGGATGTTAATTTAATTTTGGTGCAGCATTGCATGACCGCGCAGTTGTTAGTTAAAGTAGTGCAGCGCCGTAACACAAACCGCTTCTGTATCCGCTTCCTGACCGCTCTATAGCAGAAATACTGCTACAAGGCGGCACGGGTGCGCAAAATCACATCGTGCTCTTTGTTTCCACGCCCTCCCAGATAGCGTCAGATTGCCTGTAAGTACACCAGTAATCACATTTAACCCCTTGATTACCTGGAACACACTCATACACAAACCTCCATTGCTTGTATAGTGTCCGAACGGATCAATATCTTTGACAAGATCAGCACTATATCAACGTTCACATTAGTATAGTGTCCCCAAAAACAGAGCGTTAGCAGGATCAGCCCAGGCACCTGCGTTTAGCCCCTATGCTTACCCCCCCCCCCCCTCCCCAGAAAGTGCAGTGTCAGTAGGTCACTGTCACTTGATACATTGCACACAAAACCGCAGTGTTTGCAGAATCAGGCCTGATCTCTGTTGGCACTTGCCGGTAAATTTTGATGACTCTCATATGCAGCAGAGAGCCAGTACAAGTGCCACGCTACCTTTTGGTGAACTGGCGAGCACCATCGGCCTAGTACATCCTGGTCTTTCACATACCAGCACTGCAGTATGACTTGGTGACGTGGCAAGTCCCATAAGTGCAGTACAAGCTGGTACAGTGGCGAGCACAAGAATTGTCCCGCAACCACCAAGAATTTGCACACAGGCCCGTAGAGCCCATAGTATCCTTCCAGATGTGCTTGCAAACGCCAATTGGCAGCCCACAAATTCTGCAGCACCCATACTTCCCCAGCAAATGTAACTACTCCCCTTGATTTTTTTGGAGCTGTTTTTCACAGAAGATCTTTATGCCTTGATTGTGGATCAAAGCAATTTATATACACAATTTATCACCGCCAACCCAAATTCAAACCTTGCCAAACCATTCGCATGGAAACCCATAACGGTTTCCGAATTTACATTTTTTTTGGACCTAACCCTCAACATGGGCATTACAAAAAAAAAAAAAAAATGAATTGCGGTTGTATTGGTTCACAGCCCAAATTCATCACATGCCCGTGTTCTCTGCTGCCATGGCCAGGCATAGATATGAGAGTATAATGTGTTTAATGCATTTTAACGACAACACCCTGTCGTCCTCGAGGTGACCCTGAATTTGACCGATTCTACAAAATTCAGCCCTTCGTAAATCACCTTAACCAAACATTTGCAGATGTCTATACTCTCCAGCAAAAAATCTGCATTGATGAGTCCCTCGTTAATTTTTCTGGCCGCGTTGCATTCAATTTCTCCACAGCAAGCGTGCCAGATATGGGGTCAAGATGTAGAAGACCTGTGAGAGGGCAACAGGCAATACATATAAGTTTCAGATTTACGAGGAAAAAAAAAAGATAGTCACGTGGAGCCCCCCGGATGCCCAGACTACATGGGGAGTAGTGGAAAGATAGTTTGGGACTTGGTGCCATTCTTTTTCCATATGGGGTACCACTTATACGTGGACAATTTTTATTCAAGCGCGCTACTATTTAGACATTTGTACAATCTTGGAACTGGCGCATGTGGCACCATGCGCCCTAATGTATGCCCACCATTAGAAGTGGGTGGATGCAGGGTGGTATATTCTAAAGATGGGAATACCACACTTTTTCTGGCAGAGATTTCTTCTCTTTTTCATTCATAGCATATAAACAGCGCCATTTGTAAATTGGGAAAACATCTGATCACACCGATCTTGGTTTGATTAGATAATGTAAGGGCAGAGGAGATATCTAGAGTCTGATAGACCCCAGATTTCTCAAAAGAATATATGACAATGTCCATTGAAGTTATAGGAGATATTTGCATTTCCTGTGATAGTATTAAAAGTGATAAAAAAAATGAAAGGGACAGTGTAAAAATCACCTGTGTGCACGAGCGTTGACCCTGTGCCTGTATGTAAACAGCAGTTGCACCATGCATGTGAGGTATCACCGTTAACGTCAGATCAAGGGCAGTAATTTTAACACGACACCTCCTCTGTAAATCTAAAATGGTAGCTGGTAAAGGCTTAAAACTTTTAAAACCTACGGATATTAAAAACGTATACAGTTTGTCGCCATTGCATGGGGCATGCACAGTTTTAAAGCATGTCATGTTTGGTATCTATTTACTCTGCATACCATCATCTTTTATATCGTACCAAATAACTGGCCAATATATTGTGTTTTTGTGCATTTTTTGTGCATTAAAAGTAAAAAAAAGTGTATTTTTAAAAAATAAATTGCGTTTGAAAAATCGCTGCGCAAGTACTGTGTGACATAAAAAAAAATTGCAGCACACACAAATTGTTTGCTTTAAAAAAATATATAATGTTTGGGGGGTTTAAATTAATTTCCTAGCAAAAAATACAGATTTTTTTTTTCATGTGAACAAAAAGTGTCAAAAGGCTTGATCTTCAGGTGGTTAGAAGAGTGAGTGATGTGTGGCATAAACTTCTAATGCTGCGCATAAAATGCCCCCACCCCCCAAAACTACCCCTTTTTGGAAAGTAGACACCCCAAATTATTTGCTGAGAAGTATGTTGAATCAACAGAAAAATTTATTTTTTTACCACAAGTTTTTGGAAAATGAAGAAAAAAAAACATTTTTTCTTTCCTTTTTTATATTTCAAAACCTTGTGAGAAAAAAATGAGATCTGCAAAATACTCACCATGCCTCTTTTTATATTCCTTAGGAAGTGAAATGAGGACGTTACGCACCTTTAGGCATTCAAAGTGGTCATTGGATTTCAGGCTCCTGTATGTGGCTAGGCTCCCAAAAAGTCTCACATGTGGTGTCCCCATATTCGATAGAAGTAGCAGAATGTATTTTGAGGTGTAATCACACATATACCCATGGCTTGTGCGTGATATAATTTAAATGACAACTTTGTGTCATGTGTTTTTGTCATTTTCCAGAAACTTGTGGAAAAAAAAAAATCTTTCATGGACTTAATATGCTTCTCAGCAGATAGCTTAGGGTGTCTTCTTTCTGAAAAGGGGTCATTTGGGAGTGTTTGTACTATCCTGGTATTTTAGCACCTCAAGAAATGTGAGGGACAGTCAGAAAGTAAAAGCTGTGTAAATTCCATTATCTATACCATAGTTGCTATAACTTTCACGCAAAGCAATCAATATACACTTATTGGGATTTTTTTAACCAAAAACATGTAGCAGAATACATTTTGGCTTAAATTTATGACTAACTGAGAAAATATTGTTTTTTTTTTTAAAAGAAAAGTTTTTTCTCAAAACTTTTTTCGCTTATAGTGCCAAAAATAAACGCACAGGTGATCAAATACCACTAAAAGAAAGCTCTATTTGTGTGAAAAAGGGACACAAAAATTTCATTTATGTACCATACTGAATGCGCAAACTATTGCACAAACTAGCGCAGCGCTGTATAGCAAAAAAAATGGTGTAAATTGCAGTATCTATAACAGTTTGTAGACACTATAACTTTCACACAAAGCAATCAATATACACTTATTGGGATTTTTATTTTACCAAAAACATGTAGCAGAATACATTTTGGCCTAAATTTATAACTAACTGAATTTACTATATATTTTTTTGTAGCCGAAAGTAAAAAATATAGTTTTTCTTCAAAATTTTCGGTCTCTGTTTATAGCGCAAAAAATAAAAAGCGCACAGGTGATCAAATACCACCAAAAGAAAGCTCTATTTGTGTGAAAAAAAGGACATAACTTTCGTTTGGGTGCAGCATTGCATGACCACGCAATTATCAGTTGAATTAGTGCAGTGCTAAGTAACAAAAAGAGGCCTGGTCATTAAGGGGGGTAAATCCTCTGGGAGGGCAAGTGGTTAAAGTTTGATTTAAAAAAAATAGTAAACATGGCTTCAACAATGCAGTTACGTAATGAAGGGGCTGGCATGAACAGACCCTTAAATTGGTTCTAAACTCAAAGGTTTTTGCCTCGTTGTATTCTCTGCATCAAGGTACCCGCTGCGGGTGTGTATGTTAACAACATCATGAAAACGGTCCGCAAAATGCAGTGCGATGTGCAGAATCCGATCGCGTAGGTGTGAATACCCATGCGATCCAATTCCCCAAAAAAGGGTCCTGCACGTTTTTTGGTGCGGTGCGAATAGAGCCATACAAAATGTACAGTTCTGATCGCACCGCACATAAATCGCATGTGACTTGCACAGGAATGCGGTGAGGTTCCTGTGTGAATCACATGCAATATACCGCACACGTTAACCCAGGCAAAAAGGGCTATAAACTGCCTTTATCCGACTTTCTAATTGGATCCTGGACACAGAGAATTCTCCTTTCTCTGAACCAACTAAACTGAAGGCAGCTAAACACAGGTGAGCGTTCAGTGTGAACTGTCCCACTGAAAATGATCACTTGCATCTCTGGGATTCGGATTATCCTCCACAGACACGTAAACACAGGGCTGACAGTGTGAAGGAGGCCCAGAGGGGAGCGGTGTGCACACCACACACAGAGCCATGCTGACCCAGCTGTGCATGAACTCCAATTGTAGCAATGTCGCAGTGCCTGTGTGTACACTTCCTGCAGATCTGGAAGGAGGAAGGCAGGCCGGCCTGGTGCCGATTGTTGACGTGTCTTCCAGGCCTTGCTGACCTCCTGGGGGCGGGGATTCCATGGCCAGGCCGGACTGGAGGCAGGACACCCCTTGCCTAGGCCTGTGTACCACAACAAGTAGGGAGGGGGAGAATAATTCCACCTCCAGCGCCCCCCCTACTGGGCCTGTAGGAGAGGAGCACAGGCTGCATGTCCTCCCCCCAGCATGGCTGCTCCATGACGCCTCACACTGCCACCTCTCTATCCCCATCCATGAGTAGAGGGAGCCGGGTGAGGTCATCACCACATAACCGTCCATGTAACACGGGAACAGCCGGGGATGAGGATTCCATTGGAGGAAATGGAGGGAAGGCGGCTATATGGAGCTCTCACACACATGGGACGTCCCGGCTGTAGAGCACAGCTGGCATCCCTAGGCCTCCCCTCTACACCCGGCGCCGGGCCCCCACACGTCCCTCCACTCCGGCCTACGGGCCGCGCTAATCACCTCACACAGACAGGGTGCGGCCTGGGCCAGCCCCGGGATTATGCAGCGTGTCTCTCCGCGCAGCGCCTCCCCCCACCCGCCGCCAGGCACACGGGGTAGGTGGGTAGGCAGGGCGGGCGTTGAGCAGCACGGACGGGGAAGATGAAGGCTGACGACCCGCCGCGAAGCCAACGCCGGCTGCGACCCCCCTTCCCTCTAACACACTCACCTGAAGCTGCCATGTTGGGCCGAGTGTGAAAGAACGCAAAGACCCGGATGAGACGGTCACGTGTCCGCAGCGCCGGGTCTATCCAACGAAGGAAAGAGAGCGGCCGCTTGACGTCATGACGCAATGGAAACGTCCTGTACGAGCCGCCATATTTGTTATTGGAATCATGAGACACCGCCAGGAGCTGTAGTTTGCATTGCTGGTTTGCAGCAGTGACCTAAAAGAAAGGCATGCTTTATTTAGATGTCAGCATGCTCGTGAAGAACGTTACTGTTCGTTATTAGCACCTTCATTGGTTTGCTTTTATTGTTTACGTGTGTGTCGCTAACTAAAATGCTTTATACTATAAAGTTACAAAAATCTAGGGACATCCAGGGGACTACCATGCTTCAGGGCCTGTTCACACCATAGAAACACAGTCCAGATGCATTTCTCCGTGTTTGTTTGTGATCTGTTTTGGTGAATTTTGATGCGTTCCAGTGCATTTTCCCCACACTTTTTTGCTCAATCTAAATAAGGATATGTATTCCAGTACAGTTCAGTGCAAAGGAAATGCAGCATGTTCTACTTTTTTTTCTAGAACTAGAACGCACTAGAACTGACCGCATTAGTGTGAACTACGCCATTGGAAACAATATAACCTACTATCCATGTGTTTTTGATGCAGAAGAAAAAAAATGCACTGGACTGCATGTAGTATGAACTGGCCCTTGTTCAAAACAATGTCTCTGTATATAGCCACACCAGCAAAGTACTGCTAACAAAGATGAAGGAAGAAATGCCCCGGAATCAGTATCACTGAAAGGAAAGCAGTTAATGGGAGGAAAAAATAGTTGGTATGCAGTGGCAGTCAATGGTGGGAAGAGTAAGTAGGGAGGTAGCAGTCAATAGAGGGAATGTGCAGTACAGATGGAGCAGTCGATAGTGGCGACAGGCAGTGTGGAGGGGGCAGTTGATGGTGGGGATGGTCGGTATGCAGGGACAGTCGATGGAAAGAATGGGTGGTACAGAGGGTTGATGGCGAGAACAGGTAGTGTGAACAGGGCAGTCAATGGTGGGTATGGTCAGTACAGAAGGGACAGTCAATGGAGGAAATGGCAGTATGGAGGAGGCAACCGGTGGTGGGGATGGGCAGTACAGAGGGGCAGACAATGGCGGGAACAGGCAGTGTGGAGGGGCAGTCGATGGTGGGGATGGTCGGTGTAGAGGGGCAGTCAGTGGAGGGAATGAGCGGTATGGAGGGGGCAGTCAATGGAGAGGATGGTTTGTACAAAAGGAGCAGTTGATGGTGGAGATGGTCCATTTCAGAGTGGGCAGTCGATGGCAGGAATGGGTAGTGTGGAGGGGGCAGTCGATGGTGGGGACAGTTGGTACAGGGGAGCAATTGACAGTGGGGTCAGTCGGTACAGAAGGGGCAGTTGATGGTGGGGGCGGTCGGTACAGAGGGGGCAGTCGGTGCTAATGGTCAGTACATAGGGGGCAGTCAATGGAGGGAATATGCAGTACTGAGGGGCAGTTGATGGTAGGTACAGAGGGGGCAGTCGATGGTGGGACAGTCTGTACAGAGTGGGCAGACGATGATGGGGACTGTTGGTATGGAGGGGGAAGTTGATAGAGGGGACAGTTAATAAAGGAGAACAGGCAGTACACAACAGCTCCATCATTCTCCCTACCCCTCTGTCTTAGTTGTCCTCTGTCATTGCCCCCCTGCAGTGACCTTGTGCTTGAGCTTGGAGCCCCCCAGCAGTTGTTACCCGGTTAGGGCTCCATTCCCAGACTTCCAGGCTGC
Organism: Staurois parvus; assembly: GCF_062004578.1. NCBI lineage: Eukaryota > Metazoa > Chordata > Amphibia > Anura > Ranidae > Staurois > Staurois parvus. The sequence continues at coordinate 11,320,210 of NW_028318358.1, forward strand.
TCTCTCCCCTGCCCTGGTTTTTGTGGGTCCATGGGCAGGGTAAAGGTCCCTGGGCCGCATTGTGGCCAATTATATTGTATCTTCCTCCCCTCTCTCCTCTTCCAAACCACACTATCCAATCAAACATAAGGGAGGGAGGAGAAGGATCCAGAAAGTACTGTATGTCACGGCTAACAACTGCTGAACATTAAATGGGCTGCCAGCTGGGGCTACAATTAGGGACACTTCATATCCAGGGACAGGCTACTCAAATTGGGAACTGTACCAGTGACGTTCAACCAATCTCCCTTCTGCTCTGTTCTCCTACAGGTCTCTTGGTATTCATTTTTATAGTTGTTAGCTGTTCACATTTTATGGAACAATATCAGAGTTTAAACTGTTGTAAAGCTTATTTTTTACATTTAAAATAATAAATGCGGTATACTTACCTGCTCTGTACAATGTTATTGAACAGTGTGGTCCCTAACCTCCTCGTCTGGAGTCCCCCACTGATGCTCTCCACTCCTTCTCTCCAAGTGACCCATCAGCAAGCTGGTTGATAAGGGTCATGTATGCAGGTGTGCTCCTGAGCTAGGCTCTGTGTCTTCATAGACACACACAACATGGCTGAGCCATGCACCCACTCCCTGCTCATAAGACTTGACTGACAGCAGCAGGAACCAATGGCTCCTGCTGCTTCCTGTGTCATCTATAAGAAGAGGAAGAGAGAAGCAGCACTTCACATGGGACCAAGAAAAATGTCCCTGCATAAGTGGTCAGTGGGAGTTAAAAATGCACTAGCATCAGCGGGACTAAAAAAAACTCCCAGGTTCAGTGAGTGGTCAGCAGGGTCATCTTTAATATTGATTGGACCTCAGGCAAAGGTTTTCCTGCCCCTCCCCACAATTTTTCTCTCCACCCCAACATCCCAAAAAAGAAACACACACATAGATATAATTTTTTTAAAAACGCATTGGGGAGGAGTTTCTAGTGCTGACGTCATGCTGCTGCGAGAGCCTGGGTCGGCAGCAGCTTTATATGTAAGCATTTATTGTTTGTTGTTTTGATTGTTTTTATCTACAATTTAACAAACTCTGCACTATTGGAGATTATTTTGCTCCTGGTGAGCCTTATTTACCACAGCCCGTATGTACTGAGGGGTGCCTGTGGACGCAGTTACTGGGCAACATCGCATACACTTTGATTGTTCTTGGATATGACACATGGGAGTTCATGCTGTTGCAATGGCAGCCATTGGTTCTAGTGAGTTTTGAATACACAGGGAAGCGGGGTTGAACCTCTGAACTCTTTATATGTAGAAAGAATGATCACACTTGTTATGGTGATGGATTGAATACTTCAAGTTTATTTTTGGGACATTATTTATGTGGACTGTTTTTCTTTTTTAATTGCATTGTTATTTTGTATTTTGGAGTTTTTTCTGGATCACATTTCTGTTTCTACACAATTATTTTAGTGGTGCTACACTTTTTGATTTTTTATACTACCCACTGATTGGTTGCTAGAGGTTACTGCACGTCATTACCACTTACTGATTGGTTGCTAGAGTTTACTGCATATCACTGCCACTCACTGATTGGTTGCTATAGGTTACTGCTTATCATTACCACTCACTGATTGGTTGCTGGTGGTTACTGTGCATCATTACCACTTACGTCTTGGTTGCTAGAGGTTACAGCACATCATCTCGGCACTTCCTGCACACCATGGACTGGGGAGTACTAGAACTTGTTATTAGCAATGAGCAGAGCAGAGCATACATAGATATGAAGGTTAACTAAGTGATGGTAGGAACTACACATATGCTTTAACCAGTTGTGGATTCATGTGCTACATATTCCTAAAACTACTTTGTGGAAGTATACTGAGTATGTGTAGTACGCCCTGTCTTTCTGCCCCATGGCTGCTGCTTTCTGCCCCCTTCCCCTCCCTCTCCTTCCCCACCACCACTACCTTGCACTTGCAAACAATCCCCACTGTCAAAAATAACAGAAAATACATCAGCTGTAGAACCTGCTGCTGTCATAATACCGACCTTCTCACAGTGTTTATCAACATTGTAAAGAAGGAAGATAGAAAGATACAAAGTAATAATATTGTTACTTTTGTATCTACTTTGTTTATTCCTCTGATGATCAAAGAGACCAGCTACTATATGGATGATGTCAGTTGAAGTGACCTGGCAAGCACCAAAAGGTTTTTGTTTTAATAAAATTTGTTTCAATTCATCACTGTATTAACTCCTAGTTTAGCCTATTCAGCCCAAATCAACTCCTTTTCTATCTCCCCTTAAATATTATTTTCCTGATTTTTTAAAAATATTTTTATTTTTTTTAATATTATTATTTAAAATGTCATTAAACCCACATCATAAAAAACTATCAATAAATATTGAGCTGTTCATACTCCGTCACTATGGGATTAATTTTCTGTATTCTGCAAAAAAAAAACCCTGGTCGATCCTGCTGTTATCTATCTCCTTCTCCAGTCTATGTCCCCAATGTCGGTGGGGATTTTGCAGAACAGTGTTGGCAGCTACTGCATATGCTCAGCTTTCAGAGAGTTTCTATGCAGAGCATTTCCTCTTTATTACATCGGAGCAGCCCATGTGACTGTAGAGTCACACATGTGGGTGCATGGAAGTACAGAGCTGTTCCATGCACCCCACCCCCAGCAACTTACCTAGTCCTCTGTGTAGAAGCATGCTATCACACACTATGAGGTTGATTTACTAAAGGCATATAGACTGTGCACTTTGCAAAGTGCAATTGTAGTCTGAAAGTGCAGTTGCTCCAGAGCTTAGTAAATGAGGTAAAGCTTTTCTTTGTAAAGAATAACCCATCACATGCAAGGGAAATTTTAAACAAAAAAATGCATTTTTGCTTGCACATGATTGGATGATAGAAGCCAGCAGATCTTCTGATCAGTTACTAACGTCTGCAGCTACTGGGTGTGATTATGATGCAGTGAGGAATTCGCACAGAAACCAGTGTGAATTCCGCACCACATCAGTGTGAGCCCAGGCTTAAAGTGCAAGTAAAGTCCACTTTAGAACTTGTACCCACAGGTAAGCCTATAATAAGGCTTACCTGTAGATAGAGCGATCATCTCCTAAACTTGCACTGTTTAGGAGATATTCACATAACATGCAGCCAGTGATGTCACTGGCGCATGCGCTCTGAAGGGACAGCATATCGTGCTGGACCTTCAGAGCTCCGTGCCATAGCTGAGGGCTCCCGCACGCATGCGCGGAAATGACCTCATCGCAACTTAGCCATTTATACAGCCAGAGACTATGAACCCAAAAGGAAGACCAGGGGAAGATGGCAGTGCCATGGAGCAGTGACAGCTCTGTGCTGGAAGGCTCAGTGTAAAGGTAAACCAGTCATAATGTACTAGTATGTGGGGGGCCCATTGTTTTGTTTTTTTTCTTTATCTACTGCCGCCTTAAATCTGGTATATATGGATTGAAAATGGGGTTGAATTTTGCTCTGTCTGTTCAACAGAAGCCATTTATTAGACAAGCGTCTGTTGAATGGTCCTGCTGGAAAACCAACTTTCAGTCAGCACATACAGCTAATGGCTGCAGTGCTGATCTGCGTATTCTGATGGGGGGATGAGCCTCCACTGTCAGAATACAATAGGACAGTCAAGTGGGGTATACCTGTACCAAAAATCAGGTGGTTCAGCAGGAAACAGATGACTTTCACTCTGCATGTATCGTTGATTGCCCTATAGGGGCTGCCCTATGTGCATTTGTCACCCAAAAGGAGCTCCTGCCTCTTTTTGGCTGACAAGCTTAGTATGATTTTTAACTGCACATTTTACCACAATTGCTGCTTGATTCTATCGTGTGACAATCGTGGCAGAATTGCTCTGTGTTTGGGAAGCCATTAAGAATAATAGCACCTAAATGTGCGTTGTGCTTTCTGTTATGAGCTGGAATTTCAAATCGCCCTATTTGAATGGGCCAGTTCACACCGGAAGTTACATAGGAACATTCTGCGTGTTCCTGCATGATTCACATGCAGTTCAGTGCAGTGCAAATCATTTTAAATGGGCTCAAATCACACTCACCAAAAGTAGTGCATGGAAATTTGCTGCAACTGTGTCACATGGTAGTTCCGTACCATGAGATCCGGTGCAGGCAAATGAAAATATGATTGTGACCTGCATTTGGGGTGTCATTAAGGTAACATTAACACCTGCAGCAGATTGCAACTACAGTGAGTTGTGAGGGAAACATACACAGAAAGTGAATTTCCTATGTTCTGGTGTGAATGGGCCCCTACCCTTGTCTTCCATGTACTTGTTTGCTTGGCAACCCTTACTAGAAGAAGAGTGAGAAGGGAGCTGCTGCAGCTCCAAGTGCACCCCTGCCTCTTCATAGGACACGCTCCCCTTGCCCCCCCCCCATGACTGCAGCTTGCTGACTGAGGACAGTCTTTTGTACTGTGTAGCTGTTTTCCAAAGAATTGTACAGCAAGATGTTAAAGACCTATTGTTTGGATGCACCTGGAGTATAGTTAGCAAATTTAAACTGAAAGATTAGTTGGGCTTTAAACTTAGAATTCATAAACGTCCCTAAATTTATATGACTAATATTGAATAGTTATTGCTATTCAAGTTGCATACTAGTGCATTATGACAGACTTACATTTCAAGTGGAGCCCTTCTGGCGCTTCAATATTCACTCAGTTGTCCTTCCAGGTTTGTGCTCCTTGGCCGTTTGAATGACCAGGCTGCAATAACATCACTATCAAGTGTGCACACAGGAGTCCCCATCATGGCATAGCGCTTTCTGCATTTACGGCACACTCAATGTTCCATGAAAGCAGAAAGTATTGCACATGCACCAGCAGTGTCATCAGCTAGAGCCAATGACCATATCACTAAATGGAGCAGGTCCAAGTCCTTCTTACAGACACCTACAGGTAAGACTTTTCAAAAGTGTAGGGCTCAGAAAAACTCTTGACATTATTACCACTTTAATTTTCTCTTTTGAGATGACAGCGCACAGTAATTTTGTGGATTAAGTAGTCTCAGCCCTGGCCAATTTTTTTTTTCGCTAAATTACTCAATCTATCCCACTGTCCTTATCTCCAAAGCAGAGGCACTAAGGCTAGGTTCACACTGCTGCAATACAATTTTGGGCCAACTTTCAGTGTGATTATGTAGTGCAACTTGGATAGGTTTTGTATATTCTATGAGGCCAAAATTGCACAGGAATCTAACCAATGTAGTATAGGAACCTTTTCCAAAATTGATCTGTGCTCAGTCGTATTGATGTAAACGGGCATTTTTTCAAACAATGTGATTTTCATTGTCATGTTATTCTTTGCCACTCAAGTCGTATCTGAAATCACACTAGTGTGAACCGGGGCTATTTGACTTGCAGTCCCAAGTTAAGAACTGGAAGGGCTAAACAGACTCCTTAGGACAGTGATGGCGAACCCGTGGCACGCGTGCCACAGCCGGCACGCCGAGCCTTATCTGTGGGCACGCCAGGAGAATACCGTATTTTTCGCTCCATAAGTTGCACTTTTTTTCCCCCAAAAAAGGGGGGAAAATGTCATTGTGTCTTATGGAGCGAATATAGAGCGGCCGGTCCGGTATTTCCACCGCCGCCGTGTCAGAATACTGGGCCGGCCGCGCAGCTCTGCAGTGGGACCGTACCTGTCCCTCTATCCAGCGGCGCGCTGTCTTCTCGGCTTCTGTAGTGTGTGTGACAGCCGGGTCCCAAGTGCGCATGCGCAAGAACCAGTGCTCTTTGTGAATGGTAAGGCGGTACCTGGGACACATGACAGATCCCAGAAGCCCCCGGACCAATCACAAAGCGCAGCGCTTCTCGCGCATGCGCACTGGGCATCCGGCTGTCCGACGAGCGCCCACACTACAGAAGCCGGGAAGACAGCGCGCGGCTGGATAAAGGAACAGGTAAGATAAAAAAAAAACTCTGCGGAAGTAAGAGCGGGTACCTGTCAAATTCAGGTACCCGCTCCCCCTCCCTCCCCAAAGGTCAGCAGTCATCTGTACTGTCAGCAGTCATCTGTACTGTCCGCAGTCTCTGGTCATCCCTGTGCTTTCCGCAGTCTCTGGTCATCTCCTGTACTGTCCGCAGTCTCTGGTCATCCCTGTACTGTGTCCGCAGTCTCTGGTCATCCCTGTACTGTGTCCGCAGTCTCTGGTCATCCCTGTACTGTCCGCAGTCTCTGGTCATCCCCTGTACTGTCCGCAGTCTCTGGTCATCTCCTGTACTGTGTCTGCAGCCTCTGGTCATCTCCTGTACTGTGTCCGCAGTCTCTGGTCATCTCCTGTACTGTGTCCGCAGTCTCTGGTCATCCCTGTACTGTGTCCGCAGTCTCTGGTCATCCCTGTACTGTGTCCGCAGTCTCTGGTCATCCCTGTACTGTGTCCGCAGTCTCTGGTCATCCCTGTACTGTGTCCGCAGTCTCTGGTCATCCCCTGTACTGTGTCCGCAGTCTCTGGTCATCCCCTGTACTGTGTCCGCAGTCTCTGGTCATCCCCTGTACTATGTCTGCAGTCTCTGGTCATCCCTGTACTGTGTCTGCAGTCTCTGGTCATCCCTGTACTGTGTCTGCAGTCTCTGGTCATCCCTGTACTGTGTCTGCAGTCTCTGGTCATCCCTGTACTGTGTCTGCAGTCTCTGGTCATCCCTGTACTGTGTCCGCAGTCTCTGATCATCCTTGTACTGTCCGCAGTCTCTGGTCATCCCTGTACTGTTAATTAGTTTGCACTACTGTACGAGTTGTTTTTTCTAAACCAAAAGCTCGATATTCAGGTTTCATTGCAGTGTTGGCACTTTGAAAGAAATAAGTTGGTTTTGGGTTGCAGTTTGGGCACTCGGGCTCAAAAAGGTTCGCCATCACTGCCTTAGGATAACAGAGGAAGTGTGCAGAGGATACAGGACAGTTCTGAATTTCTGACAAGGTCAACAGTTTTTTTTGTAATTAATATTATAACAAAATGCTTTTAAAATATTTTATGAAAATACCATAATAAAGCAAGTGAGAGGTTCACTGTTAATACACATAATCATTTAATACAGCAGTAATTGTTTCCATATTTCAGACATATATAAATAATACCAACACCCCTTTCTAGGCTGAATACATAATTAAAAATAAGTAGGACTTTATAGGTATATACATCACAATACGTTTGTTATTAAAACTACATCATTTTATTATTACGAGGGTGAGTCAATAATTATCCACCTTATATTTCTATAATTTATTAGAACAACAGTAGAGAATGTACAGTTACATTTAACATTTTTCAATATAGTCCTTGCATTTCAATGCACTTGTTCCAGCATTCCACAAGCTTGTATTTACCCTTTGGAAAAAATGTCCCTTAGCCATGTATGCATTGCTTCCTATACATGTTGGTCTGTGGCTTACTGATGACCTCTTAGGCATCTTTAAATTGACACATTTTGCCATAGAAAACACTGTCCCCATATTGTGACAATAGCCTTTAATAGATTTCAGTTCCTGGTACACCTTCAACCCAGAAAAAATGGATCACTGTTCGCTTGTCTTCTTTTGAGCAAATGGAGAGTGGATCGGTCATGTTTACGGCCATCACTTCATGAGTGATGAAGGCCGAAGTTTCGATAAAGCAATGACAAAGGCACCATCTCTCGACATGCATGCACTAATTAGTACAGCCATTTGCAGCCATCAAGAACTGGATTTTAGTGTTATCCTTCCCCTTTTTTCTTTTAAATACATTTTTATTGAAACAGTACAAACTAAAACAAATTGTGACAACAGTCAATAGAGCTGTCTTAGGCAAAGTGAACACAGTATATAAGAAATATCGGGAAACAATGTCTACCAAACATATTTTAAAAAGCAAAAATGGCTTTTGGAAAGGAAAAGCCATGATGACTTATCTTTTGGGCTTGTGGATGGGGAAGCTGCATTTGTAGGTGATGAGATCAACAAGGGTATAAGGAAGAGAAGGGGGAAGGGGAAGGTATTAAAATAAAGATGGACAGGGAACTTGGTACGGGAAACGGGGAGCATGCCACTGAGTCTGGGCTACTGATGGTGAGGGGGGAGATAATTGTAAAAGGTTAATGAGACTGGATTGAAATGATCATTTAGGTAGTTCTTACACCCATGGGGTCCAGACCAGGTTTATATGTGTAGACTTTGCTGTCCTGTATGGGAGTGAATTTTTCAAAAAACATTGGGGGAGATTTACTAATAATAGAGAGTGCAGAATCTGGCACAGATGTGCATGTTAGCTAATCAGCTTTCACTTCAGCTTTTTAAGTTAAGATTTGACGATAAAACCTGGAAGCTGGTTTGGTTTATATGCAGAACTGACCAGATTTTCCACTCTACGGTTGTAGTAAATCCCGCCCATTGACTGGAAGAATCTATGTTTGAATTCCAGAAAGGGTAAAATCTGGAACTTCTAAGCTTTTTCTCAGTTCCTCTTGCTGCTGAAAAGATATGGGGTTGAATTAGGAAGGAAAGCTTATGAAGTTTATGAATTCTGTGCCAGGTGGAATGGTGAAGGGGCAAATTATACCACTAGTGTTATCCCCATACAAAGACCTTTACTAGTACAGGCCCTTGCAGAAAAATAGTGTTGGCCACTAGGCAGTGGAATGGAAACATTACAAGGTGCTTCATCTACCCCATGAACATTGCCGCACATATGCAATTGGCTACATAGTCCAGGAACACTATGTTGGGGTGGGTGACGTACCTGAGCAGTGTCATGTTTATGAGCACAAAGATAAACATGAGCACGCATGCACATACATAAAGTAAAACATGATTTGGCACCAAATAGCTTGGTGGGAACAGCTTCAAGGAACAAGTCAGCAGAAAACGTCTTGTACTTCCCCTTCTCCATCCTCACTTTCTGCCTCCCCCCCTCCAACTTTCTCCTGCTGCACCCTCTGTAACATATGTGACCTCAGGCAGGAAGGGAAGTCTTGCAAGGTGTTTAAGAGGTTTAGGATATGTCAGGTCAAGAAAGAAAGAGGTTTATAGGGCCATGCTGATGAGTATCAAACCTTGAACTTCTGTAGAATTCTCCAAAATTCACTCAGACATGACTCTTCCACAGCTGCTGGAGCAGACGTAAGAAATGTTCTCAACCCCCTCCCCCCCTCCTGCACAGTATCCTAATGTCAGCTTGGCAAAACTGCTAGCTTTGAAGCTACTCTTATAGCTAATGGAATCAGCCCCCTTCCGCGAATTTATGGTCTGTGTTATATGACGGTGGCAGGTACCCTGTCACCACCATTTGTGCAGAAGGTCATACCTGCCCTCTACTAGTATGGAGAACGTAATGCAATTCTGGACCACGCTTTCTGTGACAGGGCACACATGACCATGGACAAGTTGTCCAATAAGTATGGGCAGGGATGCTACATATGCTTCATAACACACTGGGTCAATCTTCTGGTGCCTGGAAAGGATAAAGCATGCTGCTGGAGCTGGTGGTGCCTTCATGTGTCTTACTTGATGGGTAGCACAGTGGCTAAATGGTTAGCACTTCCGCCTGGCAGTACTAGGGTCGTTGGTTCAAATCCCAGCCACAGCACCTCCTGCCTGGAGTTTGCATGTTCTCCCTGTGCCTGTGTGGGTTTCCTCCAGGTACTCCGGTTTCCTCTCACACTCCAAAGACATGCTGGTAGGTTAATTGGCTCCTGTCTAAATTGGCCCTAGTATATGTATGTATGAATGTGTGTTAGGGACCTTAGATTGTACACCCCTTGAGGGTTAGGGACAGATGTGAATGTACAATATATATGTAAAGTGCTGCGTAAACGGACAACGCTATATAAATACCTGAAATAAATAAATAAACAGTACAGTCACCTGTACTCACTCCTCCTTATGGGCCTCATCCCAAGAGGTGCTTGACCCCACACCATTTTCAGTGTGTGACAACAGCACTAACCTGCTGGATCCCCCTTTTCCAAGGAAAATTAACACACTTACTTTGTTTGGAGTTCAGCATAAAGTACCCTGGCTTCCAGAAGGTCCGTTATCAAGCCTGAAGGCTTGATGGCCACTTTACTTAGAAATGTAAATAACCTGTGAAAGCTTAATTTATGCAATACTTATTATACACATTACACAAAAGAACTTTTACATAAACCAACAGCTGCCAAAAAAGGCTGAAATATAAAGTCTTATAATAAGATATATAAGAATAAGTTGCAGCACATGTAGTGAGACTCTATGAAACTCTTCCACAGCCCAAAGTAATAAACCCACAGCGAACATTAATTATATTGCAGCTTACCAATTCTTAGATGGGATAGATACATTAGTTTTCTTTTTTGGCTTTCTTTTTTCTATTTTCATCTGTTGATCCAGCCAGCTGTTTTTCAGAAGTTCAACCTCCCTAGCAGAATGCATCAGCTTGCATGGATGAGAAAGACCATTTACCACTGACAGGGGTTATTAAAAAAATCAGCCATTATTTATTAATTTAAACCTTTATCCCAAAAGGAAAAATGTTTGCTGCAACTGGTTATAAAGTGTGAGCTGGAGTTTGGCTTCAATTTGTTATTTGTATTCAAACATTTAACACTCCCCCCCCCCCCCCGCCCACCCAGACTGACAGTGCTGCTGTGTCTTGTGCCCATTCCTCCAGAGTGGTGTCTCACTTATACAGGAGGTGTGTTAATGGCCAGATCACCAGGTGAAATGAGAGGGAAAAAGCCATAGAAAAAAACTGATGCAGCCACCACATCTAATGGCTGGTGAGCTGCAATAGATTCCATTTTTGGTTTTGGGTTTAATACCGCTTTAAATAAAATATAATGTTTGATCTGTATAAACTCCACTCATTGTCTTGATGTGAATATCAGCATCCAAAATCAGTGAGACTCTTATAGTGCTAGGTCATCTATCACCACTAGATTTGAAGCAAAAACTTAGCAGAAGGTTAGATCTCAGAGCCTATAGATCAATATTCACTTGCGTATACTGTAGTATCATCCCCATACAGGATTAGGAGCTGACCTGCAGTACCTTTACATACTTCCACATTGCACCACATAGCCAGCATCCACATAAAAAGGAAGATACTTGGATAGTGCAGATCATCCAAGGTTTGTTTTAAAAAAACACTTAAAAAACAGTGTTATTGTTATTATTATTATAATAAAGGATTTTTTTAGAGCCAAAAGTTTGTGCAGCAAAATAAAGGGAGACAATACAGCAACAATTCAATATAAGCAGGTAAGGAGGCCCCCCCTTCTGGGAGCTTACAATCTAAGAGAGAGTAGTGGAACAAAAAGTAATCACTGTGAAGGATGAACTGATGGGAGAAATAAAAGATTCAGTTGTTATCTGAAGGCAAGATAGGTTTCCCTGAAGAGATGAGTTTTCATTGATCACATAAAAGTAGACAGAGTAGGAGAAAGCTGGACAGATTGGGGTAGGGAGTTACAGAGGATGAGAGAGGCTGTGGAGAAGTCCTGGAGATGAGCATGGGAGGGTGAGACAAGGGAGCTAAAGAGCAGGAGGTCTTGTGTAGAGGACGAGCTGGGTGATTTGGAGACAAGATGGGTGATGTAACTTAGGGCAGAGTTGCAATACTTTGAATTGTATTCATTAGGCAGTGGGAAGCCAGTGGAGGGATATCTCTCTCTCTTCTAGGCATAGAATAAACAAGTTAGCGACATATTGCAACATCTATCTTTTCCATTCATCAAGAATGACCTCTTTTAGAGCCTGGATACTGGATGGAGAGTGATGCTCAACCTGTCTCTTCAGAATTCGATTGGGCTCAGATCAGGAGACACACTTGGCCACTGAATGACTTTCACCCTCTTCTTCTTCAGAAATGCAACAGTGGCCTTGGATGTGTGTTTTGGATCATTGTCATGTTGGAAAAGTGTATGATAACCAAGGGCAAAGAGTGCTGGTAGCATCTTCTCTTTCAATATAGAGCAGTACATTTGTGATTTTATGATACCATCAATGAAATGCAGGTCCCTGACACTAGCAATACTCATGCAACTCCACAGGAGGACACTGCCACCATTATGTTTCACTGTAGGCACCATGCATTTTTCACCTTTGTGACACCATACAGTTTTGAAGCTATCAGTTCCAAAAACATTTATCTTGGTCTCATCACTCCATAGTACAGAGGCCCAGCAGTTTTCTTCTTCTTCAGCATGGGCCCTGGCAAATTCTAGGCAGGCTTTTTTGTGCATGGGCTTTAGGAGAGGCTTCCTTTGTTGACGACACACATGCATGCCATTCCTCTGCAGTGTACGCCATGTTGTGTCATGGGAAACAATCATGCCATTTGGCTTTTTACTTGTTTAGCTAACTGCAGTGAACTTGCATGGCAATTTTCTTCAACCCTTGCCATCAGAAGACATTTCTGTGAAGGTGTTACCTGATTGCTGACCAGCCATAGTACTTATACTGCGGCAAGACGGCATCGCTGCACAAAATCACGTATATATACGTGATTTTGCATTTCTGGGTAGGGGGCGCGCACGAGGTGTGCAACCGCCCTACTCGCGCTGCCAATCGCGGCCGGTGATTACCCGCTGGAGTCCAGTGATTACTGGCAAACACCGACAGGTAGGAGGGCTGCATTGTTTACAGTGATTGCTTACAGTGAAGCACACACCCCCCTCGCCCCCTAGTAAAACACTCCCATCACACAGTTAACCCTTTGATTGCTTCCAAATGTTAACCCCTTCCTCCCCTGTGCCATTAGTACAGTGTCAGTGGGATTTTTTTGCACTGATTACTGTATTGGTGTCACTGGGGATGTCAGTGACCCCAAGTCAGTTCCCCCCAGTGTCATAATGTCCGTCGCAGTCCCGTCATAAATCACTGATCGCCACCTTTATTAGAATTTAAAAAAAAAATTCCAGTATCTATACCGTCATTTGTAAATGCTATAACTTTCATGTAACCAATTAATTTACACGTATTAGGATTTTTTTTTTTTCAGCAAAGACATGTTGCAGAATACATTTTGGCCTATATTTATGACTAAATTATATATTTGTTTTTTTTTTACTGGACATGTTTTATAGCAAAAAGTCCAAAATATTGTTTTTTTCTTAAAATTGTCGGTCCTTTTTTTTAATAGCGCAAAAAATAAAAATCACACAGGTGATCAAATACCACCAAAAGAAAGCTCAATTCGTGGGACTAAAAAAGGACGTAAATTTCATTTGGGTGCAGCATTGCATGACTGCGCTTCCGTAACCGCTTCCTGACCGCCCTATAGCAGAAATGCTGCTACAAGGCGTATGGGTGCGAAAAATCACGTATATATATATATATATATGATTTGCGCTCCCATGGTTTTCACACCCCTCCCAGATGGCGTCAGATTGCCCGTTAGTACACCAGTAATCACATTTAACCCCTTGATTGCCAGGAACACGCTAATATACAATAAACCTCCATTGTTAGTATAGTGTGTGAACGGATCAATATCTTTGATCAGATCAGCACTATACCAGCGTTAGTATAGTGTCCCCAAAAACACAGCATTAGCGAGATCAGCCCCGGCACCTGCCAGTGCCTGCGTTTAGCCCTTACGCATACTCCCCCCCTTCTCCCCCAGCAAGTGCAGTGCCAGTAGGTCACTGTCACTTGATACATTGCACACAAAACCACAGTGTTCGCAGAATCAGCACCCGTACTTCCTCCATTCACTGCCTAACCCAGAATTCAGGTGGAAACAGCAAATTTAACTACTCCCCTTGATTTTTTTGGAGCTGTTTTTCACGTAAGATTTTTATGCATTGTTTGTGGATCAAAGCAATTTATATGCACAAAAATTTATCACCGCCAACCCAAATTCAAACCTTGCCAGACCATTCGCATGGAAACCCAAAACGGTTTCCAAATTAAAGTTTTTTTGGGCCTAACCCTATTAATAAAAAAAATTAATTGCGGTTGTATTGGTCCATAGACCCGATTCTTCACATGCCCATGTTCTCTGCTGCCATGGCCAGGCATAGATATGAGAGTATAATGTGTTTTATGCATTTCAATGACAACACATTCTGTCATCCTCGGGGTGACCCTGAATTTGACCTGCTGCACAAAATTCGGCCCCTCGTAAATCACCTTAACCAAAAATTTGCAGATGTCTATACTCCCCAGCAAAACATCTGCATTGATGAGTGCCTCATTAATTTTTCTGGCCACCATGTATTCAAACAATTTCTCCCCAGCAAGTGTACCAGATATGTAGTCAAGATGTATAAGACCTGTGAGAGGGCAACAGGCTATACACATAAGTTTTGGATTTATGAGGGAAATGATAGTCACGTGGAGCCCCCCGGATGCCCAGACTACATGGGGAGCAGTGGCAAGATAGTTTGGGACTTTGTGCCATCCTTTTTCCATATGTGGTACCCCTTGTACGTGGACAATTTTTATTCAAGCGTGCCACCATTTAGACATTAGTACAATCTTGGAATTGGCACATGTGGCACCGTGTGACCTAATGTGTGCCCACCATTAGAAGTGGGTGGATGCAGGGCGGTATATTCTAATGGTGGGCATACCACACTACGTAAAAAAGAACAAAAAAAAACATAGAATACAGTATATACCCAACAAGGACCAGCGACGTACTGGTACATCACTGGACGTTGAATGGCTATACCAGGATGATGCCTACAGCTGCAGGCATCATCCTGGTATCATTTTTTTCAGCCGGCGATGGGCTTTCATGTAAAAGCAATCCTAGTGGCTAATTAGCTGCAGGATTGCTTTTACAAGCAGCGGGAGATTATGCTCCCCCTTCCCCCGCTGCCTTCCACGGCCTTCTTGGGCAGTCCCGTGCAGTCAGGGGAACCTGAGAATGCAGCCGGTGTTTCTGCCAGATGACCATAGAGCTGATTGGAGACCAGAATGGTGCCAGTCATCTCTATAATCCAAGAAATCGAAAGCTACGAGCATTTCAGAGTCTCATAGACACCAGATTTCTTAAAAAAGAATATATGACAATGCCCATTGAAGTTATAGGGAATATTTGCATTCCCTGTGACAGCATTAAAAGTGATAAAAAAGCATGAAAGGGACAGTGTAAAAATAATTAAAAAAATCAAAATAACTTGGACATTTCTCTTACTTGTGGTGCTATTGCTGACAGCATGAAATAAGAAGGGGTTTTCTTTGTTAAGTAATGACCTTTTATAATCAACTGTCTGCTGGACACCCGTTTAATGAATAATTAGATTCACCTGTGGTTGAATTCTTGTTAATTAGGATTTTGTTGTCTAAAATGTAGCTTTGCTCGTAAGATTTTCATTGAGGTGTATTCATTTTTGCAACATGGTATTGAATTAATTTGTTAGGAAACATACTTTTTGTGTGTGCAAATTAACAAATCTTGTTTGCAATCAATGGCCTGCATTTGTGGGAGTATTTTGTAGTATAGTGTCCCACAGAAAATGTTGATTCTGAAAAGTAAAGAAAAGTTTTCTGACAAACCTGTTGGGGTGTACTCATTTATGCTAAGCACTGTATATGTATATATATATATATATATATATATATATATATATATATATTACACACATCCCTTATATATCATGTTTATGCTTTGAAATACATATTTTTACGTCCCTGAAACATTATCATTCACGATGGAGAAATCAAGAAATGCTAAAATACAATACCAGTGCTTCTGTATATGTGAACAGTATGTGAAAAAAGTATATATGATTTTACTAAATGATGCTGCTGTTCAAAAGGTGCAAAAAACGCCTACACATAATATATAATGATAAACACAGCACAAAAATAGTATAACAATAAAGTCCACAATCTTATATATTTCATGAATTCAGTGCTTCAATAAGGAAATACGTGCAAAGGAAAGAAAGTCCAAAAAAATTTATATCACGTCTCTTTAACATAATAATTTCAGTGTCAGACCCATAGTAGATACAATTAATCAATATGTTCCATAATTCACCATGCAGGCAATATAGGGAAGCAGAAAGGACACTAATAGTGTAATACTGTTGAGCTATTTATTCAATTAAATCCAGCAATATATATTACACTCACATTTGATCAGCAATATATCAGCCTTATGATCATATTCCTTATTTGGCCTCCAAGATATACAGCAATACAGCGATGACATAGATGGCTCCGGAGCGCCGCAAATTGACGTGCGCTCCACTCACCGGACATGATATCACACAAAACCACCGCAACCAGAAATTGTGTCGATGCGTTTTGCCGCTCCAGGGCGGCCTCACAGACAATAATTTCCGGTCCCTGCATGCTTAATATACCATTCTAAGAACCTCCCATCCTAGTGACACACTTCCTGAATACTTCCTGTTGGGTGTACTAGCTTCAGACTCCTAATAATGGATTCTATTTCCTACACCGAACAAAACTAATCATAAGGTACTTATTCTAACTATTAAAAAAACTTTAATATAAATGTATCTATAAATAAAATTCTATGAAAGTAAAAATTACAAAATTACAAAAATAAAACTATATAAAATGAATAAAAAAATAAAAAAATAAAAACGATGAGGGACGTCATGCACCTGTGATCCGAATGAACCGAGAAAAAAAATATTACATTACTAATGGAACAGGACCCAATCTGTAATCATTTCCACACTCAAACCTAAATGCAATAGGGTTCAACTGCAGGAAAATGAGTCAGACCAACAATGAGAAATATAATATAATATGGAAAGTAAGCAATTAAGATCTATTTCTACATTCAACCCTTTAGACACTAAAGTGTCTAATTTATGAATCCATCTAGTTTAATTCTGTGATATTAACTTTCTAATGTCGCCTCCTTTCCAGAAAGGCTCCACCTTATCAATCCCACAGAACTTTAAAAGTGTAGGGTCACTGTTATGAAAATGTCTGAAATTATAAGACAAACTATGATGTCTAAAACCCTTTTTGATATTTCTAATATGTTCACTCAAATGTACTGAAAGTTTTCTAGTTGTTCTCCTTACATACTGCAATTTGCAAGGACATTCCAAAAGGTAAGTCAAATGGGTACTCGTACATAAAATAAATTTCTTGATCTTATAAGTTTTACCCTTAGTATGCGATTGAAAAATTTCCGTTGTCTTAGTTTTACTCCCAATTGTCCTACAAACCAAGCACCTTCCGCACCTGAAAAAATTGACTTGGTCTAGAAAGGTATTTGACCTGCAGGAAGGGTCTGTCACATTTTGGCTGGTTTGTTCCTCAATGTGGATGGTTTTGTATAAATAAATAACGGTGTCTTAGGCAAAATACTTTTAAGGATATCATCCTGCAAAAGGATTGGCCAATATTTTTTAAACATATCCTCTATCAGCCTATATTGTCTAGAATATCCTGTAATGAACATTATTTCATAATCTTTGACTTTCTTTTTTTTTGTTTTTAATAAATCCTCTCTATCCATTCCCTTCACCAAATTTTTTTATTTTTATAAGGTCTTAATTTTTATATTCTTTTTCTTCAAATCTCTGTATTAAATTATCTGATTGTTCCTCATAATCTTTTTCCTCATCGCAATTGCATTTGATTCTTACAAAACTGGCCTATAGGGATCTTGCTTAGCCATCTGGGATGATGGCAACTATGTTTGAGAATGTATCCATTCCTATCCACATCTTTGAAATGGGTATGGGTGTGAAGATTCTTATCTTTCCTATATATAGTAAGGTCCAAAAAATGAATGGACTCCCCATCAATATTTTTAGTGAAAGAGATGTTATACTTGTTCTTACCAATCTCTCTGATAAACCCCAAGAGAAATTCCTGAGATCCCTCCCATACTATACAGATATCATCGATATATCTTTTATATAGCTTTAATTGTGGTCTCTCTTTTCCATATATTGACTCATGTTCCCATTTACTCATAAAGAGGTTAGCTACTGAGGGTGCATTCTTGGCTCCCATCCCTACCCCTTTTTTTGACTATAGTATTTACCTCTATGCCAGAAGAAATTATGACCCATGGCTAGGTCTAAGATATGTTTTAAAAATCTCTGTTTTTTTCTTTAGTTTGGCACTTTTTTGTAAAGCCCACACTACAGCATCCAAAGCATCATCATGTCTAATATTAGTATACAATTAATTTACATCCACACTAGCCAAGATACAGTTCTCCTTAATAGCCATGTCTCTTATAACATTAATAAGATCCTTACTGCCCTTAAGATAAGCTGGAAATATTTGAGCCACAGGCTGGAGAAAGGTATCCAAATATTCTCCCACCCTTGCAAACAGGGAATCCATGCCACTTACTATAGGTCTCCCCGGTGGCTTTTTTTGGTCCTTGTGTATTTTAGGTAATTGGTAAATAACTGGATATATAGGGGTATCAGGTACCAAATACCTAGCCTCTTTTTTATTCAACATGCCTTCTTTTTCCCCTAATGTAATAAGCTTTTTAAGTTTGACTTTATATCTACTAGTGGGGTTTCCTTTAAGCACTTCATACATCTCCCTGTCCTCTACCAATCTATTTAATTCTTTCTTGTAGTCATTCTTATTAAGAATGACCACACCTCCTCCTTTATCTGCTGGCCTTATTACA
The DNA here is from genome assembly GCF_062004578.1 of Staurois parvus. NCBI lineage: Eukaryota > Metazoa > Chordata > Amphibia > Anura > Ranidae > Staurois > Staurois parvus. Next base: position 11,338,801 of record NW_028318358.1, read on the forward strand.
ATGTCCTTCTTCTTTTCCAACTGTTCCAACCCCCTAATCAGATCCCTTTTCTGCCTCATAGGGGGAATTACTAGTTCCTCCAAATCGTGCTCCATTTTTTTAAAAGTCTCTACACAACAATTATTATTTATCTTTGGGTTAAAAGTAGATTTATTCCTTAAATTGGTATGCATATATTTCTAATCCTCCTGTCCCACTATTAGACCTTTTTGTACAAAATGTTTCTTAATATTCACCTTTTTAATAAACTTCTGTAAATCTATAAAGGTATCAAATTTGTCCAGATTTTTGTCTGGAGCATATTTTAATCCTAATTCCAACACTTTCAGTTCATCTTAAGTAAATGTGGTGTCACTCAGGTTAAAAATACCTTGCATTACCCTTCTCTTTTCCTTTTTTCTCTTCCCCCTCTACGGCCCCTTCTTCTTTCCTTCTTACATCTCTTATATAGTTTCCCAAATGGGGTGTTAGATGTTGTTGTCTCCAACCTCCCCTTCCTCTCTTTGGAGGAAAAAAGGGGCCCCCTCCTTCCTCTGAAGGTGGGTCCTCCCCTTCCTCTCCATGCTAGGCCCCCATACCCTCTCTTTTGAAAATCCTCTCTAGGTGGATAGGGGCCTGAACAAGGTGATTTGTAATTCCAACCCTTAAGGGGTTTGAATCTATTCTGCACTGGTACTCTAAATCTAGGGGTTCTATACTGTGTGTTATCTGCTTCCTATGACCTTGGAGGAAAATTATTTCCCCTCTTTCCATAAGGTTCCCCTCACTGTTGTGTTTCCTTCCCTCTATGGGGTGAAGGTGTATCCATGGTCTAATATCTCTTTCTTCTGTAGAATCAAGAAACCTATTACTGCATCAAAATATTACCTCTATGGTTATTTTAATGATCCAAGGCTATTACATTTGTTACTGTTTTTACTGGATACAATGTTGCCTGTGGCTTAAAGTGATTGTAAACCTTCCCCTTTTTTATTAAAATAACAAACATTCTATACTTATGTGCTCTGTACAATGGTTTTTCACAGAGCAGTCCCAATCCTCCTCTTCTGGGGTCCCCTGCCGGCACTCCTGGCTCCTTCCCCAGCCAAGTGCTCACCATAGGAAGTCTCTTCCTATGGGGGGCACTCCTGCAGCCTTGCTCCCAAGCCATGCTGCATGTAAAAGGTTTTTTACCTGAATGCAGAGAATTAACCTTTTATCTTTACAACTGTGTTGCACTCCCCCTGCTTGTTCCTTTTAGGTCTAGTTTTATTTCATTGTAGAAATGCATCCATTTGTTTGATCTCCCATTCTTATTTTACTTTTCATATTATTTCATGTGGTAGACTATTGTTCTTTTATACAAGTAAACCTCTACCAGTGTGTATTTTGTAATGTCTATAATGTAGCCCTGTTCTCTGGCATTCTAGTTCTTGTAGTCCCCAGGGGCGGACTAACAACTCATGGGGCCCCCGGGCAATAGGAGATCATGGGACCCCTGTGCCCAAACTCAAAAAAGCCTATGAAAAAGGTACCAGAGGCATCTCATGGGGCCCCATACTGACCCCGGGCCCTCGGGCAGTGCCGAGTTTCCAAATGGTCAGTCTGCCCCTGGTAGTCCCCCTCCACTGATGATTTAAATCTGCTTTTAGATCCACAGCAGGCAAGCTTGGCTAAAGGGCAGAAGCCCCAAAACGTGTACCTGTTACTACATAGAATTCTCCCCTCCATGTGCAGCATAAGCTGCTGCAGACACAGCTTTCACTGACAGCTGAGTGAGACCAGCGCACCAGTGCCAGCTTCAGGTGTTACAGCTCCCACGCGCAACACACAACTCTAATACAGTTTCCTGAAATGCTCTTTTGTGGATAATCATGTCTGCCTTCAGTTGTTTATTATGAAAATAGGTACAATGGACAATCTCCTGCAACCATCTCAGAGGGAGTCCAAAATGTGACACTTTGAGGAGGTGCTGAGTTAGTTGCATTTCCTGGTGGTAGCAGGATCCCCTCTGATTACCAATGTGACCCTATGAGGGGATTAGATATCATGGAATTGTGGAGCAGCTTCCAAGTGTTTTAGCACAGTATCCAAGACTAAGCTGAACAGAGCAGACAGCCCTGTTTGGTACCCCTGTACTTCTGTATCTTTTGAGAGAGTTGCTTATTATAAGGGAGGCTGAAGGTGAATTATAGATAAATACTCTCACCACCAAGACTTTCAAGAAGAAAAGGCCATAGAATTTTGTCAAAAGCCTTTTCAGCATTGAGGCTCAAGAGCATATGATTTCTAATGGGGAAATGGAGCTATAGCCATTCTTGATCAAAATATGTCTTTCCAACAAAGCCAAGTTGATGTGAAGTAAAATGTGATGGCAACAGGAGCTGTATTCGGTTGGATAATTATTTGCGCTAGGAGTATGCAGTCTGTCTTTACCAAGGCAATAGATTGTTCTGGATCCTTTCGGGGTTTAAATATCAATCTTATTTGGGCTCTAGTATGAGCAGCAGTGGTGGAACTACCAGGGTTGCAAAGGTCAGACTTACGACCGGGCCCTAGCGTTCCACCACTATGGGGGGAGGCCAAGACCAGGGCTATCTTTTCGCACAGGCACAGCCCCAGGTCCAGTTCCCCCCTCACCTCAGCAGGCGTAATCATATGTGGAGTGAGTGATCAGCGCAGCGGGTGGGGGAAATAACTGAAACTAATCTTTTGTGGCTCTCACTGCAGCAGCTGAAAGCTGACATCTCCTGTTCCAGCTGCTGCAGTGAGAGTCACAAAAGATTTGTTTCAGCTATATCCCCCACTGGCTGCACTGATCACTATTGGATTTCCCTTACTACCTAGACCCCCCCCCCCCCCCCCCCCCACTGCACTTCCAGCTCTTCCTCTCCTGCTGACAGCAACTGCAGACACACATGGATTTTCAGGATGGAGAGTGGGGAAAGGGGCCAGTAAATATGTTATTTACCGGCCTCTTCCTTTTCTAGGTGAACATAGTGAGTGATCGGTAATGATCACTCACCATATTAATTCATAACTGACACATAGTTAACTGTGTTTACTATGCTTCAGTTCATAAATGGACAGGAGCCTCTGTCTCCTGTCCATTCATGTGCAGTGCAGCTGATGCTATAGAAAAAGGGACAGGGGAATATGTCCTCAGCCTTTCTCTGTCTCAAAAGTGAGACAACAGGAGTCTGTTTAGACCTCCAACAGTGTTATGGAAAAAAAATATTTAAATAAAATGAATTAAAATTGAAAAAATTGTATGTGTACAATGTGTAAAAAAATCCGACTAAAATTTCTAATCAGACTAAAAAAGTCATGCACAATACATGGCATAATTTATCCATAGTCAGTGTTTACTGCGGCGCACGTAGCACTCCACAGATCATCTTCCTGGTAGGGGCCCCAGTGCATTACTTTGCCCCATGACCCATGATGCTGTTGCATGAATGACGCCAAATGCAGCAGAAAAAAGTGTAAACGTGCTTAAGTGCTAGCCACGTTTAGCGCTTTGGAATTTATTAATTTCAGTGGCAAGTAGTCTGGCCAATGAACTATATAAACGGCCAAGTGCTAAACATGTTAGTGCATTTACACGCGTTTCTGGCACGTTTAGCATGTTTCTGTTGCCAGCACAGTTAATGCCTACCGCAGTTTCAGTGTACATGAAGTTTAAAGCAGACTTTTTCAACCAGGGTGCCTTGAGGTTTCTTCAGGGGTGCCTTGGCAAAATGTCTAAAAATTGCCCAAAACTGGTATACAAACCAGCAGGTGGAACACTCCTGCCTTTTAGTTAAACAAAGGCACAGGTTTTCATTGTGCGCCATCATGACCCTTTAGCTGCAGGATCCTGACAACTAATGACATCATCAGTTGATAAGGAGGATTTCGGTTGCCTGCACAGCAGCCTTGTTGACTCTGTCCTGTCCTTTTCAGTCAGTTCTGGAGTCACATCAGCTCAGTGATGAAGAAAAACTGAGGGAGAAAAGAAACATTGGAAAACTAGTCAATACCAGTGTGCAAAAGTGTATTTGCTTTGGAAGAATAAATCACCTCTAACACTGGGTGTCCTACGTGTGTGGATGTTGCTGCGTTATATAAAACTATTTAAATAGTTCTTTACATTTTAGAATGGGGTGCCTCAAGACTGTCCATAATTTTAAAGGGTGCCTTGGGACTGTCGATAATTTTAGAGGGTGCCTTGATATTGCCCATAATTTTAAAGGTTGCCTTGACTAATAAAAGGTTAAGAAAAACTGGTCTAAAGAGCCCTGAGATGGGCCCCGGGATCAGTGGGAAGGGCCTAGGCTTAGAGGGAAGGGCCTCAGGACGAGACTAAAGGGTCCAGAGGGGAGCTCTTTATGCTTTCTTGCACCAGGTCTCTGAAGGTTCTAAATACGACTCTAATGAGCAGGGAATGGTGTGTGTTTTATTAGGATGGCCAGGGCTATTTCTCTGAATTCTCTAGGACAACTGTGAGACTCCTTTTGAGAAGGCATGAGTTTAGGTAGATTTGTCATATATTGCATGTATAGAGGAATAGTCTAGAGATGAGGACGAGTATACTCTTGAAGTACTGTGCAAATGTCCTATGATTGGGGACCCAGGGTGCTGGTAAGTAGTGGGCTACTGGTCAAGGAATTAAATTTATGACATTGAAACTGGAAATTTGCATCGCTGTGTGGAATGTGCAAACTGGACAATACAGTATATTGGACAAAAAGAAATAATAACCATGGAATTTTTGAAATCTAAACTCTTGATCGCAGCAGTGTTCAAACTACATCCCATCAGATCTGGGACACTGACCATGGATAGGCTGCCAGAAGTGTATTTGCCTTCCAACCATTATAATCATCAAAGGCACAGTAAAGACCCATATTCTGTCCACCTATACCTTATTGCATCCAGTCTGTATGCAGTCAAGGGTGATTTTTATGACCAGTTCAAACATATGATGGATTTGATCATGCAGACAGAGCTGGTCATTCTGGTGGACAAATTCAATGCTCACATATCGGTGCAGACAGGACTGGATAGCAAGAAGCATTTGTCAATTCTGGTTATGGCTATGGTGTTAATTCTGCACCTGCTGTCCTTTGCTACATCAAACAACCAGGTAGTGGGCAGCAGTCGCTTTCATCACTTTCACAAATACCAGCCTACATGCCGCAAACCATCTGGTGAAAATTCAGCTATCCTGGACTACATCCCGATTCCTATCATTCCTGAAAGATGTAAATGCATCCTGTGGCTCGATTCAATCAGCAGTGTGTGGATCCAAAATGAATTATCCAAGGAATTTCCTATTCAAACTGGAGTCCGCCAGAGAGATGTCACTTTGCCCCAATTTTCAATATTGTGATTAACACCTGGAAAGCATTCATGAACAGACATGGGTCCAGTAGGATGTGAAAAACTTCCTGCCTAACTTTATGTTTGCAGACAACAGTACTACATTTTCTAACATGGATGCAGAGGTCACTGACACCCTTTACCACATTGATTGTATTGCATATCTTACGGCCTAAGAGTCAATGGGAATAAGACCAGAGTGGTGATCACAGATGGACAACAGGCCAATGTTCTCCTTAATGGAATCCAAATGCAGCAGGTTCAAGAGATCAAATACCTGGGGTCTTTGTCGCAGGAGGTGGCATGGGCAAGGAACTGTAGCCTTCACCTCACTCAAATGGTGCCACTGTAACAATGCGAACATCTCCACCAAGACCAAATTTCATACTGAACACTGATCCTGTTAATACTGCTATAAGATAAGAAACATGTACTCTATTCAAACATGACCTGAAAAAGCTTGAGGTCTTCCAAATACAATGACTGAAGCTGATTTTCATATTCACCATCAGAACGAGATAATTTGCACAAGTTGGGATCATCAACCTTTTTAAGGACTCTTCCAAACAGGCTGGTTGAGCCCATTCAGTATAATTGCAGCTGTATTTCCTCCAACACTTCATAGAGCAGGGAGAGGACATCCATATTGTCCCTAGACATTTTCTAGAAACTCATAAGTGTTCCACTATAGGCCTGAGGATGTGGATCTTGGAGGAGATGCCCAGTGGTCTCACCTCAGCGGAGTGTTTTTGTAAGCTATGCAAGAGAGAAATGTTTTGGATCTTCAAACCCTATCTCTCAATGGTCTAAATGAAAGAGTTGAGCATCAGACTATATTATGAACTATGTATTGTGAACATTTATAAAAATATTTAAGACGTTCCTGCGCTCAGGCTGAGCCTTCTCTGCTAGTAGGATTTATTCATAGATATATACATACTGTATGTCCACTATACCAAGGTAGAGCTGGTTTTTCATCCAGCCTAGGGGCGGACTGACCATTTGGAAACTCGGGCACTGCCCAAGGGCCCAGGGTTAGTAGGGGGCCCCATGAGATGCCTCTGGTACCTTTTTCATAGGCTTTTTGAGTTTGGGCAAGGACACAGGGGCCCCATGATCCCTTATTGCTCGGGGGCCCCATGAGTTGTCAGTCCGCCCCTGATCCAGCCTCTTACATATGTGTGTGTATATATATATATATATATATATATATATATAGTGAAAAGGTATTTGCCCCCTTCTTGATTTTTTTTTTGCATATTTGTCCCACTTAAATTGTTCAGATCAAACAATTGTAAATTTTACACCAAAAATTCAAAATGCAGTTTTTCCATGATTATTGCATTTATTAAGGGAAAAATCTGTTGAACTCTGCCTGACCCTGTGTGAAAAAATAAGTGCCCCACCCCTCTTGCTAAATCATTAATGAACTATGATTAACCACATTTTTTGGAAAGCTGAGTTAAATTGCACTTTCAACACCCAAGCCTGATAACTGCCAGACCTGTTGAATCAGGAATCACTTAAATAGAAATTATCTGACAAAATGAAGCATGTTAAAAGATCTAAAAAAGCAACACATCACGACGCAGCCTAAAGAAATTCAAGAACAGTTGAGAAACAAAGTAATTGACATGTATCAGTCTGGAAAGGGTTATAAAGCCATTTCTAAGGCTTTGGGACTCCAGCAAACCACGCTGAGAGCCGATATCCAGAAATGGAGAAAACTAGTAACAGTGGTGAACCTTCCCAGGGGTGGCCGGCCTACCAAAATTACTCCAAGAGCACAGCAACGACTCACCCAGGAGATCATAAAAGAACCCAGAACATCATTAAAGAACTACAGACTTCACTTGCCTCAGTTAAGGTCAGTGTTCATGATTCAACAATAAGAAAGAGGCTGGACAAAAATGGGATCCATGGGAGAGTTCCAAGGTGAAAGCCTCTGCTGACCAAAAAGAACGTTCGTCTCACATTTGCCAAAAACATCATGATTATCCCCAAGACTTTTGGACAAATATTCTTTGGACTGATGAGAGAAAAATTTAACTTTTTGGAAGGTGTACGTCCTGTTACATCTGGCATTAAACTAACACAGCATTTCATAAAAAGAACATCATACCAACAGTAAAACATGGTGGTGGTAGTGTGATAGTCTGGGGCTGATTTGCTGCTTCAGGACTTAGACGACTTGCTATAATTGATGGAACCATGAATTCTGCGCTCTACCAGAAAACCCTGAAGAAGAATGTCCGGCCATCAGTTATGACCTCAAGCTCAAGCGCACTTGGTTATGCAGCAGGGGGTTTAGGGGGCATTTACTTTATCACATAGGGCCAGGCAGGTGTGAACAGCTTTTCCCCCTAATAAATGAAATCATTATTAAAAAAAATGTATTTTGGATTTAGTCATGTTATCTTTGTGTAATATTGAAAACTGACTGATGATCTAAATCATTTAAGTGTGACAAATATGCAAAAAAGTCAGGAAGGGGGCAAATGTTTTTCACAGCACTGTTTGTATACACACTATATTGCCAAAAGTATTGGGACACCTCCAAATCATTGGTTTCAAGTGTTCCAATCACCTCTATGGTCACAGCCAGGGGCGGACTGACCATTTGGAAACTTGGACGCTACCCAAAGGCCCGGGGTCAGTAGGGGGCCCCATGAGATGCCCCTGGTACCTTTTTCATAGGCTTTTTTGAGTTTGGGCAAGGACACAGGAGCCCCATGATCCCCTATTGCCCGGGGGCCCCATAAGTTGTCAGTCCGCCCCTGGTCACAGGTGTATAAAATCAAGCATCTAGGCATGCAGACTGCTTCTAGAAACATTTGTGAAAGAATGGGTCGCACTCAAGAGCTCAGTGCATTCAAGCGTGGTACCGTGATAGGTTGCCACCTGTGCAATAAGCCCATCCATGAAATTTCGTGGCTACTAATTATTTCATGTTTAACTGTTAGTGGCATTATAACAAAGTGGAAGCAACTGGGAACAGCAGCAACTCGGCCAGGAAGTGGTAGGTCATGCAAGATTACAGAGCAGGGTCAGCTAATGCTGAAGAGCACAGTATGCAGAAATCACCAACTGTCTGCAGAGTCAATAGCTGAAGACCTCCAAACTTTGTGTGGCCTTCAGATTAGCACAACAGTGCATAGAGAGCTTCATGGAATGGGTTTCCATGGCCTAGCAGCTGCATTCAAGCCTTACATTACCAAGTGCAATGCAAAGCGTTGGATGCAGTGGCGTAAAGCATGCCACCACTGGACTCTAGAGCAACGGAGACGTGTTCTCTGGAGTGACCAATCACACTTCCCTGTCTGGCAATCCGATAGATGTGTCTGGGTTTGGCGGTTGCCAGAGCGGTGCTTGCCTGACTGCATTGTCCAAAGTGTAAAGTTTGGTGGAGGGGGGATTATGGTATGGCGTTGTTTCTCAGGGGTTGGGCTTAGCCCCTTCGTTTCAGTGAAGGGAACTCTTAAGGTGTCAGCATACCAAGACATTTTGGACAATTTCATGCTCCCAACTTTGTGGGAACAGTTTGGGGATTGCCCTTCTTGCGCCAATATGAACTAAGCAAGATCCATAAAGACATGGATGAGCGAGCTACAGAGTCCTGACCTCAACGCAATAGTACACCTTTGGAATGAATTAGTGCGGAGACTGCAAGCCAGGCCTTCTCGTCTGACATCAGTGCCTGACCTCACAAATGCACTTCTGAAAGAATGTCAAACATTCCCACAGACACTCCTAAACCTTGTGTATAACCTTCCCAGAAGAGTTGAAGCTGTTATAGCTGCAAAGGGTGGGCCAACTCAGTATTGAACCCTACGGACTAAGACTGTAATGCCATTAAAGATCATTTGTGTGTAAAGGCAGGCGTCCCAACACATTTTGGCAATATAATATATATATATATAATTCCATGTTGCATGGTTTGAGTGCAGCTTCATTTGGTTATTCTACTTGATTAAGTATTGATTATCATTATTTTTATGTATCCTTGGAAGCAATATAATTATATATTTTTATTTATTTTATTTGCTCATATAATATATATCTATGCTGTTCTTGGATTACAGTTTTTTAATATTATTATTCATAATATATATACAGTGTATATATATATATATATATATATATATATATATATATATTCATGACCACAAATATTGGCACCCCTGCATTTCTGGCAGATAATGCACCACTTCACCCAGAAAATTGTTGCAATTACAAATGTTTAGGCGTTCTTGTGTTTATTTCTTTTGTTTGTATTGGTATGACACAAAAAAGTGGAGAAACAAAAAGCCAAATTTGACACATTCCATGCAAAACCCCAGAAATGGACTAGACAAAATTATTGGCACCTTCTCAAAATTGAAATAATTGCATTCCAAGATTGTGATGCTCCTGTAATTTGTAATTAAACTCACCTGTATCAATTAACAGATCTTAATGTTCCTGTGTCCACTGTGCACAACATTGTCAAGAAGTTTACAACCCATGGCACTGTAGCTAATCTACCCTGAACATGGACGAAAGAGAAAAACGTAATCAAAGATTGCAATAAAGGATTGTTCAGATGGTGCATAAAGAACCTCGATCAACTTCCAGACAAATTCAAGTTGACCGTTAGGCACAGCGTACAACTGTGTCAACTCACACTTCGCAATCTGAATGAAAAGGGATGCTATGGTATACCCTGGAGGACTCCACTGCTGACACAGAAACATAAAAAAGCCAAACTAGAGTTTGCCAAAACTTACCCGAGGAAGCCAAAATTCTTTTGGGAGAATGTGCTGTGGACAGACTAAACAAAATTACAGCTTTTTGGTAAATCCCATTATTCTACTGTTTTCAGAAAAAGAAATGAGGCCTTTAAAGAAAAGAATATAGTTCCTATAGTCAAACATGGTGGAAGTTCACTGCTGTTTTGACCTTGCTGCTTCAGTCACTGGATGTCTTGACCGTGTGCATGGCATTATAAACACTAAAGACTACCAAAGAATTCTTGGGTGCAATGTAGGGCCCAGTGTCAGAAAGTTGGATCTCCGTCAGAGGTCATGGGTCTTACAGCAGGACAATGACCCAATGCACACATCAAAAAGCACCCAGAAGTGGTTTAAGACAAGAGAGTCTTAAAAGCACTGGAGAGTACTGGACTGGCCAGCGATAAGTCCAGATCTTAATCCCATAGAGCACCTGTGGACAGATCTCAAAACAGCAGTTGGGAAAAGGAATCCTTCCAATCTGAGAGACCTGAAGCAGTTGACGACAGAAGAGTGGTCCAAAATTCCAGTAGGGAGGTGTAAGAAACTCATTGATGGTTACAGGGAGCGATTGATTTCAATTATTTTTTCCAAAGGGTGTGCTACCAAATATTAAATTGAGGGTGCCAATCATTTTGCCAAGCCCATTTTTGTGGTTTTGTGTGGAATGTGTCAGATTTGGCTTTTTGTTTGTGTCATACCATGACTGTATATGTATTCTGCATAATAATATTATCATAAAAAAAACTGCAAGCCGAAAAATAGCTGGGATATACAGGTGAAACTCGAAAAATTAGAATATCGTGCAAAAGTTAATTTGTTTCAGTAATGCAAGTTAAAAGGTGAAACTAATATATGAGATAGACTCATTACATGCAAAGCAAGATAGTTCAAGACGTGATTTGTCATAATTGTGATGATTATGGCTTACAGCTCATGAAAACCCCAAATCTCAGAAAATTAGAATATTACATGCAATCAATAAAACAAGGATTGTACATAGAACAATATCGGACTTCTGAAAAGTATAAGTCTGCATATGTACTCAGTACTTGGTTTGGGCCCCTTTTGCAGCAATTACTGCCTCAATGCGGCGTGGCATGGAAGCTATCAGCCTGTGGCACTGCTGAGGTGTTATGGAAGACCAGGATGCCTCAATAGCGGCCTTCAGCTCTTCTGCATTGTTCGGTCTTATGTCTCTCATCTTTCTCTTGGCAATGCCCCATAGATTCTCTATGGGGTTCAGGTCAGGCGAGTTTGCTGGCCAATCAAGCACAGTAATCCCACGGTCATTGAACCAGGTTTTGGTGCTTTTGGCAGTGTGGGCAGGTGCCAAGTCCTGCTGAAAATGAAGTCAGCATCCCCATAAAGCTCGTCTGCGGAAGGAAGCATGAAGTGCTCCTAAATCTCCTGGTAGATGGCTGCGTTGATCCTGGACTTAATGAAGCAAAGTGGACCAACACCAGTAGATGACATGGCTCCCCAAATCAACACAGATTGTGGAAACTTCACAGTGGACTTCAAGCATCTTGGAGTGTGTGCCTCTCCATTCTTCCTCTATACTCTGGGTCCTTGGTTTCTAAATGAGATGCAAAAGTTGCTCTCATCAGAAAAGAGGACTTTGGACTACTGAGCAACAGACCAGGTCTGTTTTTCTTTAGCCCAGGTAAGACGCTTCTGACGTTGTTTGTTGTTCAGGAGCGGCTTAACAAGAGGAATATGACATTTGAAGCCCATGTCCAGGATCCATCTGTGTGTGGTGGCTCTTGATGCACTGACTCCAGCCTCAGTCCACTCCTTGTGAAAGTCCCCAACACTTTTGAATGGCCTTTTCCTAACAATCCTCTCCAGGCTGCGGTCATCCCTGCTGCTTGTGCACCTTTTTCTTCCACAATTTTCCTTTCCACATAACTTTCTATTAATTTGCTTTGATACAGCACTCTGGGAACATCCAACTTCTTTTGCAATTACCTTTTGAGGCTTTCCCTCCTTATGGAGGGTGTCAATGATGGTTTTCTGCACAACTGTCAGGTCAGCAGTCTTTCCCATGATTGTGATTCCTACTGAACCAGACTGAGAGACCATTTAAAGGCTTTGCAGGTATTATGGCTTAATTAGCTGATTAAAGTGGGACACTTCGAGCCTAGAATATTGCACCTTTTCACAATATTCTAATTTTCTGAGATTGTGGATTTCATGAGCTGTAAGCCATAATCAATTATGACAAATCACGGCTTGAACTATCTTGCTTTGCATGTAATGAGTCTATCTCATATATTAGTTTCACCTTTTAAGTTGCATTACTGAAATAAATTAACTTTTGCACGATATTCTAATTTTTTGAGCTTCACCTGTATATTATATGAGCAAAAAAATAAACAGAAAATATATAATTATATTGCCTTCAAGGATACATAAAAATAATGATAATCAACACTGAATCTAGTAGAATAAAAAAAATGAAGCTGCTGTTAGGAATGGACTGGCCAGCAATGGTGGGACTCACCTGCCTTTTGATCTGCAGTACCAGGGCTGGCCAGCGGGTGCTCCCAGCAATCAGAGACTCAACCTTTCAGCCAGCTAACACCTGGAACTGATGATGCTGGGGTATTTAAGGGATGGCCAGACCCACAGACTCTGCCTTGGTGTTGTGTTTGTCCTGGGCCCTGTATCTGTCCTGCATCCTGTTTCTGGCCCTCTGCCTGACCCTCTGTACTACGCTGCTTGTTACCTGTTTTGATCTCTGGCTTGTGACCCTGACCATTCCTCTGCCTGACCCTCTGTACTACGCTGCTTGCTACCTGCTGAACCTGGCCTGTGACCCCGACCATTCTCTGCTTGCTCCCCCTGTACCTACCTGCCCAATTGATATTGACCCGGCCTGCCTGACGACGCTTGCTTGTATGTACTGTTATCTGTGGGTGGTTTGGTTTGTTTGCACTGTATTATGTTTAGTATTGCACTGCGTTTATGTTTGTATGGTTAGTGTTAATAAATTGTATTGTTTATCACATATCTGAAGTCTGCGTTTCCCTGCATCAGTCACACACCTCTGGTCATACCTGGGAGCCCTGACATTACACCAAGGCCAATCCTGACCAGAAGTGGCTGCACAGGGAAGCCATCTTGGCTTGTTGATGGGAAGGATGGATCTTGATGAGGTTGAATATTTATATCTGCTAGTGTTTGATGACAGGGAGTATGCTTATCAAACTCTGAAGGAGTATCCCCGGGATGAACTGCTAGAATGTATACGGCTCGCTCATGTTCTAGTAGATCAGGGCACAGAGTTCTCTGAGGTGCAGCCTTTGATTGAGGTTTGTGCTGAGTTGGTTTCATCTGGTTCCCCCGAATGCAGGGATGAATTTTTGCCACCATTTAGTGCAGACCAGGTAGAGTCCCTGGTGTGGTTATTAGAGGATGATGTGGGTTACTTTCTGGAGCGTTATTCCACATGTTCACCACAGACACTGAGAGATTGTATAAACGCAGTGCAGTCATTGACCAGACAGGCTTTGTGTAAGCTCAGCTTTGTTCAACCCCTACTGCAGACATGGACAGATTTGTTGCACCCAGCCTCAGTCAGCTTACAAAGACCCAGTCCTGCTTCTAATCTATTTCCTCAAAACTCTATTCCTGCATTCCCAACAGCTCCTCCTGCCCTGCTATCTACCGCATGTCAGTACCCTGTTCCCACTCGCTGCACCTATCCTGCCTTTAACCCTGTAAAAGAGCCCTCTGTAGCAACCGCTCCCTCTCCTGTTCCATCCTCCAGTTCTTCTCTGTCTCCAGCTGCTCCATTCGTTTGCAGACCTGCGTTTACTTGCAGTGCTCCAGTAGTTAAAACCAGAAAAAAGCGAAAATTCTTTCCAACCAATACCATCCTGCCAGTATCCAAACCGGTGAGCCTGCCTTCCGTGGTTCAGCCTGAAGCCTCTACTCAGCCTGAAGCCTCTACTCAGCCTGAAGCCTCTACTCAGCCTGATGCCTGTATGCAGCCTGAAGCCTCTACTCGGCCTGAAGCCTCTACTCGGCCTGAAGCCTCTACTCGGCCTGAAGCCTCTACTCGGCCTGAAGCCTCTACTCGGCCTGAAGCCTCTACTCAGCCGGACGCCGGCATTCAGCCTGATGCCTCTACCCAGCATGATGAACTGATCCAGCCTGACGATCCTATTAGGCCAGTTGACTCGATGCCCGCTGTTGATCCAGATGATCCGGTACCTGATCCGGTGCCCGCTGTCGAGCCAAATGACCTGATGCCTGGTGACCCAGTGCCCGCTGTCATACCTGGTGACCCGATGCCCGCTGTCGAGCCAGACAATCCGGTACCAGATGACCCGGTGCTCACTGTCGTGCCTGTTGACTCGGAGCCCACTGCCTTGCCAGATGACGCGGTGCCCGCTGTCGAGCCAAATGACCTGATGCCTGGTGACCCAGTGCCCGCTGTCCAGCCAGACGATCCAATGTCTGACCCAGTGCCCGCGGTCATACCAGTTGACTCGGAGCCCACTGCCTTGCCAGATGACGCGGTGCCCGCTGTCGAGCCTGATGCCTGGTGACCCGATGCCCGCTGTCCAGCCAGACGATCCAATGTCTGACCCAGTGCCAGCGGTCATCCCAGTTGACTCGGAGCCCACGGTTGTGCCTGGTGACTCGGTGCCCGCCGCCCCGCCTGGGGGCCTGAGACCTGTCGTTCCGCCTGGGGGTCCGGCGCCCGCCGCTCCGCCTGAGGGTCCGAGACCTGTCGCTCCGCCTGGGGGTCCGGCGCCCGCCGCTCCGCTTGAGGGCCCGAGACCTGTCGCTCCTCCTGGGGGTCCGGCGCCCGCCGCTCCGCCTGAGGGCCCGAGACCTGTCGCTCCGCCTGGGGGTCCGGCGCCCGCCGCTCCGCCTGAGGGCCCGAGACCTGTCGCTCCGCCTGGGGGTCCGGCGCCCGCCGCTCCGCCTGAGGGCCCGAGACCTGTCGCTCCGCCTGGGGGTCCGGCGCCCGCCGCTCCGCCTGAGGGCCCGAGACCTGTCGCTCCGCCTGGGGGTCCGGCGCCCGCCGCTCCGCCTGAGGGCCCGAGACCTGTCGCTCCGCCTGGGGGTCCGGCGCCCGCCGCTCCGCCTGAGGGCCCGAGACCTGTCGCTTCATCTGGGGGTCCAGCGCCCGCCGCTCCGCCTGAGGGCCCGAGACCTGTCGCTCCTCCTGGGGGTCCGGCGCCCGCCGCTCCGCCTGAGGGCCCGAGACCTGTCGCTCCGCCTGGGGGTCTGGCGCCCGCCGCTCCGCCTGAGGGCCCGAGACCTGTCGCCCCGCCTGGGGGCACGATGCCTGTCGCCCCGCCTGGGGGCACGATGCCTGTCGCCCCGCCTGTCGAGCCAAATGATCTGCAGTACCACGATGCCTGTCGCCCCGCCTGTCGAGCCAAAACCTGCCTTTTGATCTGCAGTACCAGGGCTGTCGACCCACCCGGGGGCCCGACGCCTGCCGCTCCGCCCGGGGGCCCGGTGCCTGCCGCTCCGCCCGGGGGCCCGGTGCCTGCCGCTCCGCCCGGGGGCCCGGTGCCTGCCGCCCCGCCCGGGGGCCCGGTGCCTGCCGCCCCGCCCGGGGGCCCGGTGCCTGCCGCCCCGCCCGGGGGCCGGTGCCTGCCGCCCCGCCCGGGGGCCCGGTGCCTGCTGCTCCGCCTGGTGGCCCGCTGCTTCGCCTGGTAATCCGATGTGCCTCTGCCCGATGTGCCGCTGCCCGGAGTCCAGCCCGGTGTGCCGCTGCCCGGAGTCCAGCCCGGTGTGCCGCTGCCCGGAGTCCAGCCCGGTGTGCCGCTGCCCGGAGTCCAGCCCGGTGTGCCGCTGCCCGGAGTCCAGCCCGGTGTGCCAGTCTTTGATATCCCGCCAGTTACCAGACCCGGGCGGTGGAACATTTTGCCCAGCTAGGACTGTTTGGAGCGTCCTGAGGCCGCTCCTTGGGGGGGGGGGTACTGTTAGGAATGGACTGGCCAGCAATGGTGGGACTCACCTGCCTTTTGATCTGCAGTACCAGGGCTGGCCAGCGGGTGCTCCCAGCAATCAGAGACTCAACCTTTCAGCCAGCTAACACCTGGAACTGATGATGCTGGGGTATTTAAGGGATGGCCAGACCCACAGACTCTGCCTTGGTGTTGTGTTTGTCCTGGGCCCTGTATCTGTCCTGCATCCTGTTTCTGTCCCTCTGCCTGACCCTCTGTACTACGCTGCTTGTTACCTGTTTTGATCTCTGGCTTGTGACCCTGACCATTCCTCTGCCTGACCCTCTGTACTACGTTGCTTGCTACCTGCTGAACCTGGCCTGTGACCCCGACCATTCTCTGCTTGCTCCCCCTGTACCTACCTGCCCAATTGATATTGACCCGGCCTGCCTGACGACGCTTGCTTGTATGTACTGTTATCTGTGGGTGGTTTGGTTTGTTTGCACTGTATTATGTTTAGTATTGCACTGCGTTTATGTTTGTATGGTTAGTGTTAATAAATTGTATTGTTTATCACATATCTGAAGTCTGCGTTTCCCTGCATCAGTCACACACCTCTGGTCATACCTGGGAGCCCTGACAGCTGCACTCAAAACATGCAATATATAATTATTAGCATGCAATGTATAATTAGTAGCGGCGTACGCGATGACGTCACTGCTTGATCACGCCCTAACGTGTTTCGGCACATGACTTCGTCTGAGGGTGTGATCAGCAGGCAGACATACGGTCTCTTATAGAGCCGCTCACACTCCTATAGGTCAGCTTTAATTGATGTACTACCACCATCTACTGAATGAGCACATAATGGCATATACTCTACTGATTTGCCTAAAATGGACTTGTTATCAGGAGGGGAACAAAACATTTACTCCCTATTGCCATCTTGTGTTCAAACAACTAATCGGCAGTGAAAAAAACTTTGAAAGGTGACTCACAATCACATAATAAATGAAACTCTTCTTCTTATTATTATTATAATACAGGATTTATATAGCGCCAGCAGTTTGCTCAGTGCTTTACAATATATAATAAATAAACAATAATATCGACATAAACAAATTAAAATTACCAACAATAACAATATAAAACATAACATAAAAATTAAATTACATAATTCACAAATTATTAATCACTAATAAAGCAATGCAAATCCAATTCCACATTTAGACCATTAGGAGTCAAAGCGTTAGATAAATCCATCTCGTTTCACATTTTGATAATTCTCTTATTCTATTTGACCCACGCCACATGCGGGGAATGGTGTCTATTCCCCAAAATTGAATACAAGAAGGGTCTCGATTATGACATTTTCTAAATACACATACACTATTATATTTATAGCCTTTCATTATGTTTTTCAAATGTTCGAGGATTCTAATCTTTAAATGTCTTTTTGTGCAGCCTATGTAAACCAAACCACACGGACATTCAAGGGCATATACTACATGGGTTGATTCACATGTAATGAAAGTGGTTATATCAAACTCCCTTCCATTAGAATTAGAAAGGAACATGGTAAGTCCACTACATTTGTTATTGACTATCCTGCAAGCTGAGCATTTTTTGCATGAGTAAAAACCTTTTTATCCCAAAACATACCCAATTGTTTAGGTGGATCCAAAATCTTTTTAACTACTTTATCCCCAATAGTGGGGGCTTTCCTATAAATATACATAGGTTTATCAGGAATCACAGATCCCAATATTCTATCAATTTTTAATATATGCCAATGCCTGCTAAAAATACTTTCTACTTCTCTAAATTGTGCATGAAAATTAGATATGAAACCCCATTGATGCTTATCATTCAATTCCACTTTTGGTTTTTATCCAAGAAGTTATGTTAAATACCTCATTCACAGCCTCTTGGAGAAATTCTTGATTATAACCTTTATCAACAAATCTACCTATAATGGTTTCTGATTGATCTAAAAAATCGCTATCCTGGCAACAATTCCTCCTAAGTCTCATGATCTGACCTTTTGGAATATTTTTAAGCCATAATGGGTAATGTCCACTAAACCATGGGAGATAGCTATTACGATCAATAGGTTTAAAGTAAGTTTTAGTTAGTAAAGTATCTTCTTTCCTAAAGATCATTAAATCTAAGAAATGAATAGCCTCCAAACTATATTGGTAATCAAGCTTGATGTTATTATGATTATTGTTGAATCCCTCAAGGAAGACAACTAGGTCATCTTCAGAGCCTGCCCATAAAAGGAACAGATCATCTATATATCTCTCATACAGCAAAATCTGTTTATGACCATGGTTGAGGACCATGAGATAGACAAAACTCAGAGCATTCCTAAGGAACATCTTCTGGGTGTGTGGAATGTCTTCTCTCCTACTCAAGGCCCAATTAAGAGACAGTAGTGCATCAGCAATCACTAAGAAAACTTTAGGATGGTCTGCAATAAAAGTCTCATCTAAGTACCCTAACAAATGTTTAGTGTCCCGTAAATATGCTCTAGTAGAACATACGCTGGTTTGCAGAAATATGTCAAGGTATTGTCCCAATCGAGCAGAGACTGAGTCAATGTCATTGACTATTGGTCTAGCAGGTGGATTAACACGGTCCTTATGAATTTTAGGCAAAGTGTATATAATAGGGATCCTACTTACACTTGGATTTAAATAATTCCTCTCTTTTTTGTTTAAAACCCTAGTTTGATAACCAAAATGAATCGATGTCTTTAATTCCTCTCTTTAACTAGTGGTAGGATCTTACTTTAATGTCACATAAGTATTCATTTCAGATAGCATTTCTGCCAACTGATTATGATAAAAAGTTTTATTCAGGACTACCACCCCTCCTCCTTTGTCTGCTGGGCCTATGATGATATCCTTATGTTTCTCTAATAATTCTATCCCCTCCTGTATATATCTTGGGTTGACATTCTGTTTAGGTTCAACAGATACTAAATCTCTCAAGACTAGATTCTTGAAGACATCTATATGTTGATTAGATGAAATACTAGGATTGAACAAAGACTTATTCTTTAAACCACTATTCAAGCTGTCTCCCTGGATATCCACCTTATATTGTTTATTGGTGCCAAGTCCCAAAAAATATTTTTTCATATTTAATTTTCTTGTTCAAACATTTTATTGATTTAACAGGGAAGGGTAGAGTAGATGAGACAATAGAGGTATACATTTTTCATACAATAAGTTATTCTAAGGGTACAAAATTGGATGTCCAAAACAGTAACAAGTGAAAACCAATATGTGAGGGATGCGAGGGGGGGGGGGGGGGGGAAGAATAGGGAAGGGTATGCAACTCTGCGGCTAAGAGGAGAAAAACGTAGGATTTGTGGGGGTGGTACCAGTGTCGCTTGAAGTGTTTGTTACGGAATGAGAAGAGAATTATCAAAATTAGGCGGTAGAAAGTGTTCTACCCAGGGTCTTCATATTTAGTTTTCTAATATATTTCTGTGTATCAATGAAAACATCGAATTTATTAACCCCTTCCCGACTGGCCATTGCATATAAACGGTCGGACGGTGGCACTACAGGATCGGGTGGCCGTTTATAAATGGCCTCCCCGCACCCTGCTTGTGCGCGCTCCCTTGGAGCGCCCTGCACCGCGATCCGGTGCTCGCTGTGTCCTCCGAACACAGTGAAACACCGATCGTTGGACGGGACCTCTGTACGAGGTCCCGATCATGTGATCACTGATTGGCCAATCAGTGATCACATGCAAAGTAGTAAGCAAGATGTCACTTGTGACATCATTGCTTACTACGTGTGAAATCTGTGAATGATCACAGAGGTCACATGGTACAAGGCTATTCACAACAGCCTTGTACCATGTGACAAGCTGTGACCAATCACAGCTCACTCAGTACTTCTCAATGAGTGCAAGAATGCAGACAGAAAGAAAGAGAAATGATTGCTTTTACATCTTATATGGGTGTAAAAGCAATCAGTGTAAAAAAAAAAAAAATCTTCATCACCCCCCACAAGTAGTACAGTGTCACCATGGTGACACTGTACTGCTAGGGTGACAGTATGTAAAAAAAAATAAATAAAAAATAATAATAAAAAAATAAAACATTTTTTTTTACTAAAAAGATAACAGAATAAATTTTGGCCAAGATTTATGATGAAATATTATTTATTTGCAAAATTGTATATAAAAATCCCAGCGGTGAATAAATACCACCAAAATAAAGCTTTATCTGTCTAAAAAAAATGGTAAAAAATTCATTTGGGTACAGTGTTGCATGACCGCACAATTGTCATTCAAAGTGTGATAGCGCTGAAAGCTGAAAATTGCCCTGGTCAGGAAGGGGGTAAAAGTGTCTGGTCTGGAAGTGGTTAATTGGATGTTTCATAGCACATTTCAAACCAGTATTTAAAATATTTATTTCTTTATGTGTGAGTAGAACTCCACCCAAATTATATATGCCATCTATTCTATTTCCCTTCTTCTCTTTTTGAAGTTGGATCCTTTTGATGGGGCACTATTCCTCCCACTGATACCAATGATGAGGCACTATTCCTCCAACTGATACCAATGATGAGGCATTATTCCTCCCACTAATACCAATGATGGGGCATTATTCTTCCCACTAATACCAATGACGGGGCATTATTCCTCCCACTAATACCAATGATGGGGCATTATTCCTCCCACTGATACCAATGATGAAACATTATTCCTCCCACTAATACCAATGATGGGGCATTATTCCTCCCACTGATACCAATGATGAAACATTATTCCTCCAACTGATACCAATGATGAGGCATTATTCCTCCCACTAATACCAATGATGGGGCATTATTCTTACCACTAATACCAATGATGGGGCATTATTCTTACCACTAATACCAATGACGGGGCATTATTCCTCCCACTAATACCAATGACGGGGCATTATTCCTCCCACTAATACCAATGATGGGGCATTATTCCTCCCACTAATACCAATGATGGGGCATTATTCCTCCCACTGATACCAATGATGAAACATTATTCCTCCCACTAATACCAATGATGGGGCATTATTCCTCCCACTGATACCAATGATGAAACATTATTCCTCCCACTAATACCAATGATGGGGCATTATTCCTCCCACTGATACCAATGATGAAACATTATTCCTCCCACTAATACCAATGATGGGGCATTATTCCTCCCACTAATACCAATGATGGGGCATTATTCCTCCCACTAATACCAATGATGGGGCACTATTCTTCCCAATAATACCAATGATGGGGCATTATTCCTCCCACTAATACCAATGATGGGTATTAATGGGAGGAATAGTACCCCAAGTTTATTCTCACTGATGCTGGGCCCGGGACATTGTCTACCCCCACTGGTTACAATCCGGCCCTCCTAAAGTTTGAAGGCCCGTAAACCAGCCCTTTGTTTGAAAAGTTTGGAGACCCCTGCCCTAGATCATACTTATTGCCATGCTGCTTCTCTTTTCTATCCTCTTGTTACATACAGTGTTGCAATTATTGATTGCTTACTCACTCATTTCCTTCATGATTCATTCGGTTGTTACATTATGTGTAAACAGACCTTGCAGTGCACCTGCTCCCTCTGCTGGTCACTTTAGATTATTGCCATTTCCATTACTGTATACAGTATGTATAAATCACCATTCAGGATACACACAATTTCTTATACTTAATGTTTTGTTTAAAAAAAAATGGACCTCTGTCTGAAATGACACCTTCCATATGATAAATTTAAAGTCACCTTATGTTTTTTTAAAAAAATGCTTATTTTCCCCTTCCTTGTACTGGTGACCACTACTCCCCCTGCACCTTCCAGTCACACTTTAAATTCTCCTACTAGTATGCCACCCTCCAAACTTGAGAAAGGGGTTATTTTTCCCAGAAATGCACTGCCTGTTTATCCCTTGTCCCTGTCCCAGGTGGCTGTGTCATTTGCATGCACAGCGCTCCTTTTGTGCTTCTCCTGTGCCCCAGACAGCGTTGATTGCCTAATACATTGATTTCCTTTGATCTAATATAGTGGTTACAATATACATCATTTTCTGGAATATCTCAATCAGACAAATGCTGCATTATGGCCACTAAATGGTATCCCTCCATTGGCTGCCACTCACCCAACAAACTGAATTCAAAATACTAACAATAACTTAGAGTATAAATGTGTGAGTTAGCGAGCGCACCAATAAAAAGCTGCTGATGCACAAAAAGGAACCACTAAGCCTTTCTAGGAATATGACATGAAAATAGGGTGTGCAGCGCTATACAAATAAAACACACTATCTAAAGTATGACAAAATATGACAGAAATGGAAAAGTCCTATAAACTGAATGTTAAACAGTCCAAGGTAGTAAAATATCAGTCCAAAAGGTATACTCCAGTGATGGAGTATAAATAACTTCAATCCAAATGGGTATATTCCAGCATCCTAACATGAAGGTATAGAAAAATAACAATAACTTACATAGCCATCCACAACTTGCCCCTCAGTTACATCACTAATCTAGTCTCAAAATACCAACCAAACTGTTCTCTTTGTTACTCCCAAGACCTCATGCTCTCTAGTTCCCTTGTCACCTCCTCCCATGCTCTCCTGTAGGGCTTCTCCCAATCCTCTCCCATCCTCTGGAACTCCCTACCCCAATCTGTCCATTTATCACCTACTGTGTCCACTTTCCGGTGATCCCTTTTCTGTGGAGAAGCCTATCCTGCCCCTACCTAACAACTGTACTTTTATTTTCTAAATCAGCTCATCCCCCACAGTTATTATCTTTTGTATCACTTGACCCTCCCCTTTTAGGTTGTAAGCTCTAACAAGCAGGGCATCTGATTCCTCCTGTATTGAATTGTATTGTAACTGTACTGTTTGCTTTCACATTGTAAATCACTGTGCAAACTGTTGGCGCTATATAAATCATGTATAATAATAATAATAAAGGTATGGACGATCATAAGAAATCTGTGTATTGGGCAAAATATTGGCCAGAATTTGTGATTGATAGAAAATTGCTTGTGACATTAAACACATGTTTTTCCTCTGATTAACATGCAATGCAGAAGGCCAGCTTTTAAATCTTTAAACCTTTGTTAGGACCAGGGGTGGACTGACAACTCATGGGGCCCCCGGGCAATAGGGGATCATGGGGCCCCTGTGTCCTTGCCCAAACTCAAAAAAAGCTTATGAAAAAGGTACCAGGGGCATCTCATGGGGCCCGCTACTGACCCCGGGCCCTCGGGCCGTGCCCGAGTTTCCAAATGGTCAGTCCGCCCCTGATTAGGACAGATGGGTTGATTTACTAAAACTGGAGAGTACAAAATCGGGTGCAGTTGTGCATGGTAGTCAATCAACTTCTAACTTCAGCTTAAAAAAAAACCTGGAAGCTGATTGGTTTCTCTGCAGACCTCCACCAGAGTTTGCAGTCTCCATTTTTATTAAATCAGCCTCACAGTGTTTAAATCAAGTTTACAACTGATAATGAGATCTGCCAACACAGTACAGACGGGGTTATATGTGGCAAACACAGCTCCCCACTCCTCTCATAAACAAGAAGCACTAAGTAGGATTTTCAGTGCTGGAGCTATCAGAAAAGAACATCTAAAGGTAGGCAGCAATTTTTTTAAGTTATGATATGCAAATGAGAACAAATATAAAGTAGGTGTTTTCTCAATTTGGCTGCAAAAGCCTAAATATGCTGTAAAGTGCCACTGACCACTAATGACTGTGGAATGACACAGGTAAGGAAATGCAAGGTAAACGTAAGCAATCCCACATTTTGGTCTTTATATTTTTTCCTTTATATAGTAAAAAAATGAAAAAGACAGAAGTTATTAAATATCACCAAAAGAAAACTCTGTCTAAACAAATATATAAAATTAATTGCAGGACCAAGTAATTGTCAGTCAATCATAGTGCTAAAAACAGAAAAATGGCCTAGTAATGAATGGGCATATACTGTACCATGTAGTGCTTAAGTACACATGGAAATATTTATTTTTTCAGGTACTTACATAGCGCAGTCAATTTACACAGCACTTTACATATATATTGTACATTCACATCAGTCCCTAACCCTCAAGGGGCATACAATCTAAGGTCCCTAACTCACATTCAAACATACACATACTAGGGCCAATTTAGACAGGAACCAATTAACCTACCAGCATGTCTTTGGAGTGTGGAAGGAAACAGGAGTACCTGGACGAGACCCACGTAGGCACAGGGAGAACATGCAAAGTCCGGGTAGGTGATGCCATGGTTGGGAATCAAACCAACAACCCTAGCACTGCCAGGCGGAAGTGCGAACCATTTAGCCACAATATGGTAATTATTCACAAGGATATGAAGTGTGCAGAGGTCTTTTCAGAAATGGTAAGGCCCCTTTTAGATGGGGCAGACCCGTCAGTGGATCTGCTTGCTTAGCGGGGGATCTCCCTGCTGATCCGGATGAGCAAGTGCATGACAGGTCTGTGTTCGCTTTGCTGCTGCAGAGCAGACACAGACAGAGCCCACTGTTTTCTATGGGGTGGTCAGATAGAAACGGACTGCTTGGCTGTTTTCTATGGGGTGGTCAGATGGAAACGAACCGCTTGTCCGTTCACACCCGATTGTCATCCCATCTGATTCACTGGACAGATGGGGAATGGATCCCCATCCATCTGTTTTTAGCGTACAGGATTGTATCAGGTGCCAGTGGATGTCAGTGGACACATGTCCGCTGACACCCACTGCTCCATAGAGAACTATGGATGGCCTGAAAAAGAGTTAATGCTGAGTTGTAAATAATCAGTAGCGGCAAAATGAGTAAAGCAAGGTTATTAGATCTTGTTATTGGTGGAGAATCTTGCAGGGTTTTGAGCTGGGAGAGGGTTTTGTGGGCATTTTAACAAGCCTTTGTAGGTTTGCTACTGAAGCAGAGATTTACTCTATTTCAGTTCTCCTTATATTCATATTTATCCAAAAAGAATGCATGTGGATGAGGGATTCCCTCCCACTGTGTTATTGTATTCTAACAGTGGGGAGGCTGCGCCATCATCAGAATACACTCATCAGCACTCATTAGTGCCATATCAGCATGTCTGTCACTCCACTTCCTCAAACTAAATCTTTCCAAAACGAAGCTCATACTATTCTCTCCATTCCATGCCCCCTCCCCTGACTTCTCCATCAAGATCAATAATACAACCATCAGTCCCTGCCCTCATGCCAGGGTACTAGGTGTAATCCTAGACTCCCATCTGTCCTTTCACCCCCAAATCCAAACGCTCTCTGCCAATCCCTCCACTGGCTTCCCATTCCCCAATGAATAAAATTCAAAACATTAACAATCACATATAAAGCCATTTATAAATCTGCCCCAAATTACATCACCAATCTTGTCTCCAAATATCACCCAAACCGTATTCTTCGCTCCTCCTACAACCTCCTGTTCTCTATCTCCCTTGTCTGCTCCTCCCATGCTCATCTCCAGGACTTCTCCAGAGCCTCCCCCATCCTCTGAAACTCTCTACCCCAATCTATCCAACTATCGCCTACTCTGCCCACTTTTAGGCGATCTCTGAAAATCTCTTCAGGGAAGCCTATCCTGCCTTCAGCTAATAACTGAATCTTCTATTTCTCCTATCAGTTCACCCCCCCAGAGTTATTATCTTTTGTACCACCAGCCCCTCCCTCTTAGATTGTAAGCTCCAAGGAGCAGGGCCCTTCTAACCCTCTTGCATTGAACTGTATAGTTGAATCGTATATATTGTAAAGTGTTGAGAAAACTGTTGGCGCTATATAAATCCTGTATAATAATAATAATTAGTGCTGATTGAAAGAACATTTTCAATCAATAGATTGACTTGTGTGCAACTAGCTTACCCATTAACCTCCCTGGCGGTATTCCCGAGTGTAGCTCGGGGTAAAGTTTCAGTACCACAAGCGGTAACCCCGAGCCACACTAGGGCTTACCATGCGGCGCTGCTCCGGGATCCCTCGATCACTTACCTTGTCCTGCGCTCCCGCGATGTCCCTCCTGCAGTGTCCCCTGCAATGTCCTCTGGCGGATGCCGACATCTGTCATTGGGGTTCCGTTCCCTGTGATGTTGGGACGTAACAGGGATGGAACGGGGGGAAATTTGAAAATGACAAAAAGTGACATTCACTAAATACACTAAAATCACATAGTAAAACATTACTGTATCAAACCATTTCACATACATTTTGTCCCTAGTGCTTTGTCCTGTGCCCTGCCTGCATATTTACTGTTCTTTCTGCCTGGAAACTGAGAAACGCTCATGGCATCCAAAAAGCGTCCCTTTAGGTCAAAATCGGTTTTGGATCAGCTAGAGAACAGCGATAGTAAATCAGAACCACTTGCAGAATTGAGTGATAATGATTCGCGGGGAAATTCCTCATCAGACACTGAAAACAATTCTGCGACTTTGCTCAGTGATGTGCAAATGTGGCGCTATATTTCAAATTTCAGTGTTTTTGGTTTGATTATATTATTGAATTACATTTATTATTATATTATTATTTTGTATGATTATTTATTAAATTATAATTTATGATTTTGTGTTTCAAATTTTAACATACCCGGGGTGTTCACTAGACTCATGTTCGGACAGATTTCAGTGAGTTATTCCTAAAAATTACAGACCTACAATAAAAAAAATACATATTTCCATGCAAAAAAAGTACCGCTTTGAGCACAGAAATATGGACATAATTTCAGGGAGGTTAATGGATCACAACCTAGCCTGTTCAGCAGGGACTATGTATGGCCAGCATTAGGAACATGCGACAGGAAAACCTGTATGGTTTTCCTGTCGCAGTGGGTCCTACACCATCAAAGCCATGGTTTGCACTAATCAAAGGCTGGAACAGTTGTGTGTAGTTTGGAATGTATGCTTCTATATTATTAGGGAATATGATGAGGTGAGAAGGAATGATTTACATGGCTCCACCCACTGTCCTGAAATCCTTTTATTTTTGGGATATGTAAGTGAATAAGACATACATTTCTGTTCTAAGAAGGCTTTACTGTGCTGCTAAACAGAGTTCTGTAATGCACCACAAGATGGTGAGATTGAGGTAACATTGGTATCTACATGACTACTAGCTTGTATAAGATGTTAGTGAGAAGGTCAATGGAGCCTGAGACCATCAGGCCTTTCACACAGCGATACTGCTTACTGCCCTTTGAAAAGCAATCCAAAGTGGATTTATTTTCTGAGGTTTGAAGGACCGCAGCTGAAAGGTGTTCAGGAAAGGTGCTACTGCAATTTTTTTTTAACTTTCCAAATGCCGATTTTTCATTGCGACACTGTACCACAACTGTCATGCAAGCGCTCAGCTCACAGTTGCAGAGCGGCCCCATTGAACTCCATGTGCAGGATTGACAGGCAGCGCTGCCTGTCAAACTCTGCATCCCAAGTTAAAATTGCCATGGCCGCACCCGGAGTTTAAAATGCTGAAATTTGGCTGCGTGTCTTTACCACCCCCCCAGCCACCGTCTGAAAGGGCCCTAAAAGTTGACACATAAAAAATGTCTAATTAGCTATGTCAAAATCAGAGAGCAAAGAAAGTGAAAGACATGTTGACAAAAGAAAATTAATGTGATAAAGGAGGCAAGGTTGAGTTCTTTATGCTAGGAATAATGTTGAAAGAGTCACTTTAAAACTTTTTTGGGTGGAGGGGGTTCCTGGTTTTGACAGGGACCTGCTCCCACTTCCAGTTGGATTGTCGCGGCGATCCGAGAAAACGCTTGGCCTCCCCTTCCCCCACAGCCTTCTGGGACACATCATAGGTCCCAGAAAGCAATGTGAACATATACAAAGCTCAGCACAGCTTAGGCATGCACAGTGAGGAGCTGACTGTGAAGCCGCAAGCTGTCCCACACTAAAGATGCTGGCTCCAGAGACCCGAAGAGCTCGGGTTAAGACCACGCTGGATCCCTGAACAGGTAAGTGTCCTATTAAAAGTCAGCAGCTACAGTATATGTATATTTTTTAAACCAATCAAATAAAACAATTATCTGCGCTGATTGCCAAAGTGAGCAGCTGACACTAATAGGTAGTATACAACCCAAAACAATACAAATACACAGCATGTGCAGCGCTTAATGGCCAATTAAAGTGAAAGAACGATATAAAGGAAATGATAGTGAACGTCCATATAAGTGGTACAGGCTATGTTGAAAACGTGCTCAATAGGTGTTCATCCACCACCTTTAAAAAGGTATGCTTGATAGATGGCAATTCAATATGGTTGTAAATGTCACCACCAAACTCACCGGAAGTATCGGCTGCCACTACAGCAGCACAAACAACTGTCAGATTCCACCAGCAAGTATGCAGCTTGTCGCAGCAATCAGTGTATGAAGAGCATCCTCTGGGGAGGAGTTACAGTGCTGACGCCACGCCGCTGCTTGATTGCGGGTCAGCAGCGGCTACAAATGTAAGCTGGCTTCCTGCGTTTATGTCTTCTGTACATTTATGGTTTTAACATTAAAATACTACACTATGGAAACTGGGCCATGTACATAAACGGTCGGACGGGAGCAGTGCAGGAGCTGGTGGAAGTTTATAAACGGCCTTCGCATTCACTGCCCCTGCTTGCTCCCTGGGATTGTGCGGCACTGCGATCCGGTGCCCACTGTGTCCAGAGGTCACATGCCTGATGAAGGGGTTCTACAAGACTCTGAAACATTGCCTTGCTGTAACTATGTGATCGTTCATTAAAACTATAGGAATGATGAAGGGGTCCTGCAGACTCCGAAACATTGCCTTGCTGTAACTATGTGATTGTTCATTAAACCTTTTGGACCCATATTGGTGATCCTCGGTGTGCTGGTGACATTTTCCCTTGCTGATTCTGTTCAGTTCCAGCCGAAGGTCATGCAGCACCCACTTATACACACAGCCATTTTTAATGCAGGAAGGTGTGCGTTTGGATTGTACTCTGTCTTTCCCATTCACTGGTGCCACCATCTTTGAAGGCCTAGCATGTGCGCAGATGTATCTGGAGGGCTCTGTCCAGCCTTTGGAACCTGGCAGAACCCAATAGTGCATCTGTGCAAGTGCTGAGCGTGCCTAGATGAGAAAGGAGGAAATGCTGCTCTGCAGAACAGAAAACTAGAAAGCAATTAAAGTGTTATTAAACCCACAACAGTAAAATCAGTCTGTATATGCAGTAAAGCATGTTTGTTATATTCACTGTGGAACCTAAGGGGTTAATCCACTGCATTGTGTAAAAATGCTGTTTGATACTGTCTTTTCTGATCCTGCTCTTCTTCCAGTGTCTTCCTCTTATCTCCTGATAAGACATATCGTGTGGAGACGCTGCACATGCTCAGTTTGGTGTGTATTACTAGAGAGGTTTTTTTTTTTTTTCTTGGGAGAGTGCATGTAATCAGCTTAGGGCCAATCAACACTGTCCAGACAGAGGTCAGGGGTTCTGCATCCTCCTAGAGCAGCAAGTAAAACTCCTCCTACAAGCTTTAACCAGTGCTCTGCTGAACACTGATAGAAGCAACAAGACTGCTATATACTGCTGATGAGAAAAGGTATTTAGCAGTTTAAACTTACTAAAACAATTGCATTTCCATGTTGTGTGTACTGTGGGAGACCAGATATAGTGAATGCAGGGTCCGGGGTTTAGTAACACTAAGTGCACTACAAGTGCAGTTGCCTTTGATCCGAGGGGAAGCTATGAAATGAGACAAAGCTATGTTCATTTCTTTCTTCCAATCATGTGCAAGCAAAAATAATTTTTTATCATTGCATGTTCCCCTCAGATCCAGAGCAACTGCACTTGGAAGTGCACAGCCTATTTGCCTTTACTAAATCACCTCCACCACATCTGACACATTCAGCTGTTTTTAATGTTAATTAGGATATTGAGTGTGCATTAATAATTTTGTATGTTTTAGACTTTTTTGGTTTACAATAAAATTTAGATTTTTTTTTACGATACAATTATCATTCATTGAGTCACATAGGAAAAACATTTTTCCTTTAGCTCCCTTGCTGAAGAACCTTACCTTTTTGATACATACACTACAATCACACCATTGGTCCTATCTCACACCAACAAGCTATTTTTCCATGATATAGGTGAGTCTTTAGTCAACCGATCTTTACATGTTTTGCGGCTTCTTGAGGAGTATAATGAGGGAATATAGTTATAGGTCAGGGGTTCTGCATCCTCCTAGAGAAAACTAGTGCTCTGCTGAACACTGATAGAAGTCACAAGACTGCTCTAACTGCTGATGGGAAAAGGCATTTAATAGTTTATATTTACTAACATAATGTCATTTCCATGTTGTGTGTACTGTGGGAGACCAGACAGAGTGAATGCAGGGTCCTGGGTTTAGTAACACTTTAAACAAAATATATCCAGTTGTGGGAAAGGGTGAGGGCTGGAGCCAGGTTAAAATAAATTTGTTTTTCAGGGAGAAGATCCGCTTTCAGGAATTATAACATTTATTAAGTTATAACATCCTTGTGGACACCCCCCCCCCTCCTGAAATCTGGGGCCCTGGACAGCCAGTCATTCTATCCTTAATATAACCCAGGCACTAAAAGCCCTATAATACAGACATGCCTGGCTGAGCTTCTGCGTGAGCTGTAAGGGAGCTGATGGCATTCCTAGGTAAGCAAAAAAAGCAATTTCCTGAAAGTTCATATAAACCAAGAAGGATTTTTTAAAATATTATGTATAATCAAGATCAACATTACTTAGCTTTTGAGTAGCTTTTGCGTATATATACAGCATTCTAGAATAGATCCATGCAGTCAGCACGAGAGGGCAGTATAGGACCCTTGTGTGAAAATGACACCATTAAAAACAAAGGAAGAGCGGAAATACAAAGTTATGTCCCCTGGGAAGTGTTACATGTTAATCCCATTAAAGTCTAACATAGAGTTATTTTTAGTACTGAAATATCTCAGGATCCCTGGTTCAAATCCTTAAATCAGTGTCTATGGATCGAATTCTAGAATCAGCTTTTTGTGATTAAGGCTAGGTTCACATTGTGGCTATCTCTGAAAAGCAATCCATATAGGATTTTCAGAGGGCAGCTAGGCGGCTTTTAAGTGTTGAGCAGGTGATCCTGCCAAGCGTTTGGCCTGCTGTTGTGGTGCAACAGCATTGACTTTTATAAACAAGTTTGAAAGGTACCCCTTATCAAATCAACAAGCCGTGTTTAAATTTCACAATGCAAAGGCAAGTAGAGGTATGTTAAGATTTACATGGGCAGACGAGGGAAAATGCCTGTTTTTACCACCCCCACGACAATCGTGTAGAAGCAAGGCTTAGACATTCAGATACATGAAATATTGATACACAAACTTATATACAGTTATGTGCTTTATAACAAATTAGGCAATTTGTGTGGAAATGGTAACTCTATGGAAACTAGCAAGTAGTCACACAAAACACACTGAAATTCCCCAGCTACAGACCACGTTTCACCCGAACAGGCTTAGTCATGCAGATTTAGACCTTAGCCCTATTACACACCACTCTATTTTTATGGATCTAGGGTGACAGGATCCTGTGAGGTGTCCATGCACCAGACGTTCAGGCCAGAGTTGGACATTTTGTGCCTGAGCTCTAATTGGAATGTAGAGGGTAGCAAAACTGGTTCTGCAATGATGTGCTCCTTGACACCTAGCATCTTTCAACTTGCTTGTTTGATACCTGAATCTGTAGTGTTCAGCAATAGTGAAATTGTATTTGCTTTGTGAATAAAATTGATACTAACATTTTTAAAAAAAATAATTTTAATTAAAAAAATCTGTTATACTTAACAGCTGTGTTCAATGATATTGCACAAGGCAGTCCCTTAATTCTGCTAAGTCCCTCAGTGGAGATATCCACTCTGTTCACTGGGTACCTCCCTAGCAAGCTGGGTGCTATGGGGGCACCCGTCGAAGTGCTGTGGCTGCTCTCAGTGTCTCCTATGATGCCAGGATGTCAGTGGTGCTGCAACAGTACTATAGCAGTGAGAGAAGTCAGGTAAGTGTTCAGGGATGGGGTAGGTAGGATAAATAGAGGGCTGTTTTTTACCATAATGCAGAGAATACATTAAGGTGAAAAACTATTTTGACTTTAGAACTTTAAAGAGGAGCTCCACCCAAAAGGGGAAGTTCCGCTTTAAGGACTGCTCACCCACTCCCCATTAAGGATTGGCACCTTTGAGGAGCGGATACCCAAATTTGTCAGGTATCCGCTCCCACTTCCGGTTCGATCGCAAGCGGAAGGTGTCCACCCTCCCTCCCTCCCTGTAGTCCTTTGGGACACGTGACAGGTCCCAGAAGACCACGGGGCCATTCATGAAGCACAGCGCTACTCGTGCATGCGCATGCGCAAGCCACAAGCTATCACAGCCGGGTGCCCACACTGAAGATGCCGGCCTCCTGGAATACAGGACAGCTGGTGAAACGGACTGCGGGGGACACACTGCAGGACCGAGGGACAGGTAGGTGGCTGTTTTTTAAAAGTCAGCAGCTACAGTTTTTGTAGCTGCTGACTTTTATTTTTTGATAGGTTGAGGGGAACTCCGCTTTAAGCATGTTTCCATTTGTTTTTTTATGGATGTGTAGCCAGGTGTAAGCTATAATATGAATGCAGAGGACATTACCTTCATTGCTGCAGACCATTCCAGTTTCTCCCTTTAGTGTTGTACTCAGACTGCTTGCATCATATTTCTGAGCCCAGAAGCCAAGGACAGTGGGACTCCTAAGTCTCTTTTAGAATACATCCCCCAGCAAGCTTCTAATTGAACTATAGGAAAGACTATTTAACCACTTCTTTACCACGCTATAGCCGAATGACAGCTACAGCATGGTCATCCAGTTCCTCCCAGAACATGCTCCTCCAAGGTTGCCACCTCATCCCTTTAAAACTGAACACTTATTAATGACACAGGTTCTGAGGCTAATTTATTGCAGATAAGCCACTAAGTGAGTTTAATTACCACCTTAATCAGTCACAGAACCTGTGTAATTATTATGTGTTTAGTTTTAAAGGAATGAGGTGGCAACCAATAGAAACAAAGAAAACTTTTTTTTTTTCAAAATCTGCTCTTTTTTTGTTTATAGTGCAAAAAATAAAAACCCAGTGGTGATTAAATACCACCAAAAGAAAGCTCTATTTGTGTGAAAAAAATGATAAACATTAAATATGGGTACAGTGTTGCATGACCGCGGATTTATCATTCAAAGTGCGACAGCACTGAAAGCTGAAAATTGGCCTGGGCAGGAAGGGGGTAAGAATGCCCAGTAGGCAAGGGGTTAAAGAGCTGCTTTCAGAGGGTCTGCTCTCTCTTGTTCTCATGATCCAGCAGGGTGCATCAAAGCTGATGTCCTGCTGCTGGGACCGTGGCCTACCAGGATCCTGTGAGCCATTGCTGTCTGTGCATGGGTGAGTTTGCATCGCTGTGCAGCATTAGAAGATCCTCTGTCCCTCCTGCTGGCGATTGGTGGATCGTGCTGTGGGCGCCAACCTGGACTGCTGTGTTCACATTCAACTGACCTACCACATCCATCCTTCCACTGGCTGATGTACAGACCCTGCATCGCTCCCTGCGTGTGTCGACTACCTTCAGGTTCTGGTGATTGGGCTTAAGCCCAAACCCCAATCTCTTCAGTTACACTCAGCACATGGGCACTGCATGCAGATATCATAACCTGGATCACAAAGAAATTCGCCAATTTTGCTACATCTACTACTTGCTTGCTGACCACTTAAATCCCCCCTTTCTGAGGATATTCCCTTCGCCATTACTGAGCTCTAAAGTGCCAGGGAAGACTGTTCAGGCCTGACACTTGGACTACCCTTATCCCATTATCTGCAGGGTGTGAGCTGGCCCAAATAGAGCTTAACCCATCATCATAAGACTAGAATTCCCTGCAGTCAAGCCCCTCTCTAGTTATAACTTTCCTCCCACCAGAGAGTTCTCTGGGTACATTCACTTGTTTGGTATCTATCATTCGCTGTATATTCAAGTGTTATTGTTCATTACTGTTTGCATTTGTTATCCTAAAGTACCTAATTGCCTGGGTACTGTCCCAGACACCTTTGAATCCATTGTTTGCTTTGGTCAACACAGATGTTTGCTCATTTAAAGGGTATACAACGTGTCAGAAGCTGGAGTGTCACTAGGGCTGGGACGTTCCCAGGGTCAGGCAGCAACAGGACAAGCAATATCCAAAAGCCCTTATGGGGGTAGCTCCATAGATGCAAAGAGGGACCATTAAATTTGTGGCATCTTCAAAACTCTGCAGATACCTGCAACCTACAGGACATCGGCTCCATGTTAGACAGCCGATGGGACCTCCTTCCAACTTTGTCCAATGCTGACAGCAACATGTGCTCAGAACTTCTGATCCTTCAGTCTGTTACATAGAAGAGTGGTAATCAAACCACTTTGACAGAAATTATACAAAGGTCTCTTTATCATGTTTTTGTATTTCAGAGACAGTCTGATAAAGCAATGCATGAAACTGAGGCATTACTTGCTTTAATTGACCAGTCTAGCTTGTTATCTAGGGCTATATTTCTTTTAATTATAGGTAGTTATGTAGAGCCAATAATTTACCCAGTGGTTTTCAGCATGTATATTCACATCAGTCCCTTCCCTCAATGAGCTTACAATATAAGGTCCCTATCTCACATACACACACGGGCCAGTTTTAGACAGAAGCCAATTATCCTAATAGGACGTCTTTGGAATGTGGGAGGAAAGCCAATCAAGCACAAGGAGAACATGCAAACTCCATGCAGCTAGCATCCTAGCCAAGATTTGAACAAATGACCAGAGTGGTGCAAAGCAGAAGTGCTAACCACTATCCCACTGTGCTGCCCTTATTTCTTAATACAATATTGACTACATTGTGGTAACTTACAGGTTAGATTCATAAGGTCTCTGGACACTGAAGTTAAGCCCCCTGGTGGTATTCCCGAGTGTAGCTCAGGGTTAACTTTCAGTACCAGAAGCAGTAACCCCGAGCTACACTTGGGAATACACTGCAGCGTTGCTCTGGGATCCCTCCAGCACTTACCTTTTCCTGCGCTCCCGCGGTGTCCCCCCTGCAGCGTCCCCAGCAATGTCATCTGGCAGAAGCCAGCATCCGTCTTCCTGGTTCCATTCCCTGCGAGCGTTGGGAGGTGCGGGACGTACGGGGAAGGGGGGGGGGGGAGAGGAACCGGCGGGAAATTCAAAATGTAAAAATTTGACATTCACTCAATACACTAAAATCTGATAGTATTACATTACTGTATCAAAGCATTTCACATACATTTTGTCCCGAGTGCTTTGTCCTGTGCCCTGCCTGCATTTTTACTGTTCTTTCTGCCTGGAAACTGAGAAATGTCCATGGCATCCAAAAAGCGTCCCTTTAGGTCAAAAGCGGTTTTAGACCAGCTAGAGAACAGCGATAGTAAATTAGAACCACTTGCAGAATTGAGTGATGATTCGTGGGGAAATTCGTCATCAGACACTGAAAACGATTCTGTGACTTTGCTCAGTGATGTGCAAACTTGGTGCTATATTTCACATTTCAGTGTTTTTGGTTTGATTACATTATTTAATTACATTTATTATTATATTATTATTTTGTATGTTTATTTATTATATTATAATTTATGATTTCGTGCTTCAAGTTTTATCATACACAGGATGTTTACTAGACTCTTGTTCGGACAGGTTTCAGTGAGTTATTCCTAAGAATTACAGGCCTACAATAAAAAACAACATATTTCCATTGAAAACAATGTACTGCTTTGATCACAGAAATACTGACATAATCATACCGCTAGGGAGGTTAAGGTATATGTTTAGCTAAAATGTTTTTTACTTTTGAATAGTGTAGGTAGTGAAGGGTTGCAAGTTTGTTTTTTTGTCTGTGTCCCAATGGAGAGAATTCCATTCACTTCCTGACCTGGAGATGCAACAGGATGGGAGATTAAATCTCTCCAAAGTGAGGGGAGTTATTTATTTATTATTTATTTCAGGTACTTTTATAGTGCCGTCAATTTTACGCAGCGTTTTACATATATATTGTACATTCACATCAGTCCCTAACCCTCAAGGGGTGTACAATCTAAGGTCCCTAACTCAAATTCATACATACACATACTAGGGCCAATTTAGACAGGAGCCAATTCACTTACCAGCATGTCTTTGGAGTGTGGGAGGAAACCGGAGTACCCGGGGGAAACCCATGCAGACACAGTTTTCCCTCTTAGACAGCTGTCACAGGAACATTTGCCTGTGTTTGTTCTGGTGACAGCTGCAAAACTTTGGATAACCAATCGGTTACCTTCTTGGTGACAGTGTTCATCAGAACAAATGGAGAGGATCAACCTATTGGATGGGGGACTCAGACAGCAATAACAACACTGGACAGGGGTTCTGATATTTCCATGCTCTGTGAACAATTGAAAAAAAAAGCTTTGGCTATATATACACTTTAAACCATACTAGGGATGTTATCTGCATGGAGTTTGCAAGTTCCCCTCGTGTTTGTGTACGTTTTCCCCACCAACACTATGACTTTGCTATTATATTAAGTAATATCGTGGCGAGTAAGTAGTTAAAGGATTTCATCATCCCCAGGTGTCCTCCCCCGTGTGCTGTCTGTACTGAGACGACTGTACATAGTGGCGTGTTGGATTTCTCGATGATTAAGCGCTGTATGTTAGGAGCATAGAAGGCAGTGCAGCAAATGACACATGGAGGCATGTGATTGGTTGGCGAGATGTGGCCAGCATGGCTGTGCGGTTCTTGTTTAATTCAGATTAGTATTTAATCCCTGCTTTTCCTATAGTGAAAACACAAGGGTGGAGAAACCTGCCAGGTCTCTGTAATTTGCCTAGGTAAAAGAGTTTACAGAGAACAGCCAGCTCAGTGTATTTGCATTTTCATGGTAATGTAAGGTGCAAAATTGTTATCTTTATAAGAATTCGGTTGTACCTTCAAGTTCAATACTGAGTACTGGCAATGTATATTTACAAGCTTCGGCTTGTTTCAGGATAAGGAGTTGTAACTAAAGATTGCCCTGCACGGCTGGAATTTGAGATTCAAGCTATAGATATACCCCAGTCTGCAGTATCTGGCTTGAAAAAAAAGGTGATTTTACAATCGACTTTTTCAGAGGAGCCAGGTGGAAAAATGTTGGTTGCACCGTATCTGCATTCAATCAGATGCAGACACAGTTTGGGTATTCAGCCAGCCATGGGTGCCGGCTGTCAGAATATAATAGCTGGCAAGGGAAATTCATCCATCCTTGCTGTTTAGTGATGGAGAAATCTATGCGTGTATGGCCAAATTAAAGAAGTGCTACCACAGCATTATCTGCTACTAAAGTGATCTCCTCTAGCTTCTGGGTCCCATGCGGAAAAGCTGCACGTCTGCTTAGTGAACATAGTAGGTTGGCCACTAGGCACGGGCACCATTCAGAGGATGCTTTGCATTATCTCTATAAATGCAAAGCATTCTTTGATTGGACAAGGTGGAACGTGTGACCTCACCATCCCACCTCGTCCAATCAGAGAACTCTTTGCATTCATTGAGAAAATATAAAGTATCTCTTAGTGGCACCCATGCTGTGCAGGGAATCTCTTGTGTTCAGAATGTAGCAAGGTAGCAGCTCAACACAGGACCCAGAAGATAAAGGAGATCACTGGAGTAATGGAGTCTACTGCAGTGAATTTCAGATACTAGAGCGATCCCACAGGTATGGTATACGAACAGGACTGGGACAAGGGATGGGCGACTATCCTGGGCAGAATGGCTTACTATAGGGATGGGGGGGGGGCCTTCCTTCTGTTACAAAGCTGAGAAGTGACAGCAACAGTGATTTTGACAAAAACAAATAGTGCAGCGTTAATAATAGTATAAAAATCATGTGGAGTAATCTAGATAAACGATAATTATTGACAAATAGACAACAGGATAAAAACGAATGCATATAAAAGGTAATATGCCAAGATAAGTACAAATAATCATATGTGGAATGATAAATAATCATATGTAGAATAGCAAAATATATTACCCTGATAAAGGTATAAAAATGGGTAAATATACAAATATCCGCAGAGGTGACTAAATAGTGAAAAAGTCCCCAGAATTTCAAACTGGTGCTTGTGCCTTGTATTAATATGAGAAATGCGCACTCACTGGACGTGCACTAATTATGTGCATTGAATAATATATCCTGGTATCAACAGGTAGTCGTCTGGGCCAGTAGATGCAAAGAGCTCCCTCTCAGGATCATTGGGGTCCAGGGACTTAGGTGATGATGTTCCTGGGATGTCCAGAGTTCCCCTTTAGAGATGGATGGGTGCAAGCTCCCTCTCTGGATGCACTGGGTACTGGGCGTCCAACAACACAACAAACAATGTTGTGTCCGGTGAGACACTTCAGATGCTAGATCAATTCACTTAAGATGGTTGTTTTCTAACCTGTCAGGTCCAGAGATGGATTAAAGAAGAATGGGGCCCTAGACAAGGTAGCAGCTTTGACCCCGCCATTTTATGGAATGATATTGGTAAGAATTCCAGAAGGCACAAACAGAGCCGCCCCATTTGTATTATCTGTAATGGAATGGCTCCATCTGACACCAACTACCTACAAGTACATCCTTCATTGTGAAGCGACAGGAAGGTCACAGATTTGACCAATTGCAATATCTCCCTGGTTTACTAAAAGACCATAAAAGGAAGTGCAAAAGCCTGCAGAAAAAGGTACATGCTTCCCAAAAAATAGGAACATTGCTTGCAAATGTGTAATGGAGGGAGGTGGGTTAGAATGAGGATTTGTGTGAATTGTGAGTGAATTTTTTAATTCGGCTATTGCATACACATAACTCTGTCTTGAGATACACTCACCGACCACTTTATTAGCTACACCTTGCTAGTTCCAGGAAAATATCCCCCACACCTTTACACCAGCAGATGCCTGAACCACTGAAACAAGGCAGGATGAATCCATGCATAATTCTGTCCCTACCATCAGAATATCGCAGAAACCAGTCTGCTCATTTTTCTCTGACATCAGCAAGGCATTTTCTTCCACACAACTGCCACTCACTGGATATGTTCTCTTTTTCAGACCATTCTCTGTAAACTCTGGATGGTTGTGCGTGAAAATCCCAGTAGATCAGCAGTTTTTTACATACTGGGACCAGCCATGTGACACCAAGAACCATGCCACATTCAAGTCACTTAAATCCCCATTCTGATGCTCGGTTTGAACTTCAGCAAGTCATCTTCACCATGTCTACATGCCTAAATGCATTGAGCTGCTGCCATGTGATTGGCTGTTTAGCAATTTGTGTTACCAAGCAATTGAGCAGCTGTACCTAATAACGTGGCAGGTGAGTGTAGGCTTCCTCTAATCCAGTAGTAACTTCAGTACAGTAGTACTCAGAGGGGGAGAGTTAGTACTAGTAACCAATTAGGTTCTGCTGCATGCATATGTGCTAATAAAGAATATAGAGACAGAAGAAGAGAGGACAGAGGCAGCCTCAAACTGGCCATACACCAGTAGAATTTTGTTAGAATGTTCAACCAGAAACTCTCTCTTGACATCATTCATCAAATCTGATGCAGCTCTGCAAAGAAACCAGGTTTTTTTGTCAAAGCTTAAGTGAACAATCTGAAGTTAGGCCCCTTTCACACAGGGCGCACCCGTCAGTAGATCCACTTGCTCAGCGGAGGATTTGTCTGCTGATCACCACTGAGCAAGCAGATGACAGGTCCGTGTCCGCCCTAATTACATTACAGACCTTGTCTCTAAGTACCACCCAAACCATACTCTCCGCTCCTCGCAAGACCTCCTACTCTCTAGCTCCCTTGTCTCCTCCTCCCATGCTCGTCTCCAGAATTTCTCAAGGGCTTCACCCATCCTCTGGAACTCCATACCCCAAGCTATCAGGCTATCGCCTACTCTGCTCACCTTTAGGTGCACTCTGAAAACCCATCTCTTCAGGGAAACCTACCCCGCCCCCAGCTAATACTGGAATCCACTACTCCTCCTACCACTCCATCCCCCACAACTAATTACCTCTTGTACCACTATCCCCTCCCTCCTAGATTGTAAGCTCCAAGGAGCAGGGCCCTCAAATCACTCTTGTATTGAACTGTATTGTTACTGTACTGTCTCCCTCCATAATGGAAAGCGCTGAGCAAACCGTTGGCGCTATATAAGTCCTGTATAATAATAATAATTCAGAGTGGACGTGGACACAGCCTGCTGTCCTCTATGGGCGGTCAGATGGAAATGGACTGCCTGTCCAATTCATTCCAACTGCCATCTGATCTAATCTGACAGACGGAAGGGGAACAAATCCACATCCATCTCTTTTTGGAAAACCGGATTGGATGTCAGTAGGTGTAAACAGACATGTCCTTTTATATTCTCCACTCCATAAAGGAGAATAGAGGTTCTGATCTGGTCTGCCTGAAAACCAGGCAGGTGGACCCAATCAGAATGTCTAAGGGAAAGGGGCCTTTGAAGCTGATTGGTTACCATGCACAGCTGCACCAAATTCTGAGTGCTCCAGTTCTAGTAATTCTCCCCCATTGAGTCAAAAATGTTTGTTCGGAACCCCTTTAAGTTTTTTCATACCTTCTGTTTGAATGAAGTCCCAAATGTATTACAGGTTTATTTTATATTCAATATGCACAACTTTTCACAAACAAAAACCACATTCACAGTTAACATTCCTTTAATTAAAAAAAAATTCCATTCTGCTTCTTCAAATTGTATCCTCACTATGGTTAAAAAAAAACATTGATTTGATCCCACTAACCATTCTTCTGCTAACTCTGTGATGGTAGAAATCTATAACAAGATATAGCCTAGAGAACTACAGACAACAAGACATGGGTCTGTCCTTGAAATGGTGTGCATAAGGGCCTGTTGCAGTCTGCTTACAGATAGGAGAATGAGGCAAACACTGAAAGCTTCCTTCTTCTTTCTGCATTAAAAATGGGACCACTGCCAACCAGTTATGACAGGGTTTTTCAGCAGGGCAATTCTCTTGTATTGCTCAGAATGGTCAGGTCATTTACTTGTATAAATAAATTTGCTTTCATACTAAAACTAGGAGCTCATAATTCATGGATCATTAGTTCTAAGCTAAGGTCCTGGGAAAAGTGTAATACGAGTGAACATAACAAATTCAAAGAAAATGTGTTTTGCTAGAGATGGGTAGCACAACTAATCTGACTGCTAGTGCTGTTCATCTTTGCACACACTAAATATGGATCTTAATATTGTGGAGCAAAATAAGACAAAGAAGAAATTTAATTTTAGTTTTCATTTTCGCTGCCTCTGTTAAAGCCTAAGTATAGTCAATGCTTACAAAAAAAAATAAAAAAATAAGCAGAAGGGGTGGTGCTTGAGAATGAGAATTTTCCCTTGTGCTGCTGGCTCTGCATTATCAGTAGTGCCCAAAAATTGTCCTACACTAGACCATAAAATTGTGGATGAGGTCCACAGAACAAGCAGATAGGTCTTAATTGCACTACTCTCTCCCCTTCACATAACATAACATGGTCCACAAAATGGCATCTGAAAGGATATCTTGAAGGATATCAATTCATCTATTCCTGGAGTCATATAATGACCTTTGCCTTACACCATGTGTGATGTCAGTTCTTTGGTGAAAATAACCTGAGCCATATCACATATTTGATTCAAGGCTTGGATCCTGAGGAAGCGACAATAGTGTGAAATGCGTTTATCCATCATGCTGCTTTGGAATTGCAATTTCTAGTCCATTGTACCACATTGATATGATAAACAAGCAATATTTTGTGCTTTTAATATGTATATTAACTTTTTTTGTGTTATTATATATTCCCTCTAAGGAACATTTAAAGTCCCAAGCCACCTCCTTCATTCCCACTTGTTTGGGGTCTGGAGTAGGAATAATATAGTACTTGGTATGTTAAACTTTACTTCACACTCTCCTCCTAAACATTACAAAGCAGGAAGAACCTGTTAGGCGTCATTCACACAGGGTGTATGTATGCATACCCGCACAAGGTTGCACAGGTGTTCTGTACATCTCTGTGCAGATAGTCCCATTGACGGTAATTGTCATGCACGCTTTAGTACGCCCCGTGTGAATAAGGTCTTAGTATTTTAAACAAGTAAAAAATGGTAACCAGCAAGTTTTATTAATTGTTTTATGTTATGTTGATGGGAGCTTGTGACAAATATAAAGTAGGTGTTCTCCTTATTTGGTTGCGTAGCACCCTCTCAGATAGGTGCTAAGGTTAAATAGATAGAATTAGTTGTGTCGTTGATAGGTACATTTAGTTGTTACTCTGTAGTCAGAGTGGCTGTAATTATTTGTTAGGTAAAAGCACAGTTAGCTCACTGTATTTGTGATCATTTAGTAAGGTCTTCTCTGTGGGCTCAGCTGCTGCCAGTCTGCCTAGCTCCCTCTATATCCAGGAAACTTGAGAGGTTTCTGGATGATAGTTGTGGAGTTATGTAAATGACACATGAATATTGATACACCCTCAGCCTATCCCAGAGAGACTGCCTCTGATGGCATGCTGGGTAACTATATATTCAGTAAGTTCAGGATTGGTCCAGCCTAGGAGAGGGCACGTTGCCCTCCCAAGCATCAACTTCCATGCGGCCTGAATGCTGAGACTTAGGTTCTGCTATGCTGACTGAGGGGCTGTTTATTGAAAATCTGGTCTGGCATCACAGAGGAAGGCATTCAGTTGCTCCTGTTAGTACAGAAATCCCAAAAGGATTTTAGAGACTGTGTGCCATTTTACCGCTGTGGTGCTATGAAGTCTGCTGTGGTTCTAGCAAAGGGAACACCGGCTGGTGTTCCGAAAAGCTTTGTCCAACTGGCCTACTTTAAAAGGACATTGCTCTGGGGCTAGTAGTTACTACTACTGCCATTACTGTTACTACTA
The DNA here is from genome assembly GCF_062004578.1 of Staurois parvus. Taxonomy (NCBI): domain Eukaryota; kingdom Metazoa; phylum Chordata; class Amphibia; order Anura; family Ranidae; genus Staurois; species Staurois parvus. The sequence continues at coordinate 11,381,814 of NW_028318358.1, forward strand.
CAACTACTACTACTATTTTTTATTACTGCCTTAAAGCTGAAGTCCACTGTTTGATTCAAGCACGGACTCTGACATAGCTTGTCCTGAAGATTAGATAAAAGCCCCAAGTGTACATAGTTCCTATTTTTGGAGCATCCCACTCATCTCCCTCATCCCTATTCAGGTTCTCCAAAAAAAATAAAAACCAAAACACCCCCCAAGACTGGGTATTGGAGAAACGAGTGAATGAGCCTATGCGCCTGGATTGGACTTGGAAAGTATCCCTGCAGCTTCTACAGTAGTAGTGCTACAGTTGCAAAAGTGGAAGTATGAAAAAGGTGCTCTCCACAGACCTAGGCAAAGTCACATTACTGGAGTTCAATGACTGACCTTTAATGGTCAAACACATTATTTTTTTTAATAAATTGTTGCTGTAGCTGAATATTGTGACAGGTCAGGAATTTATTTGGACAGACTTGTAAAGGTAATGGAATGTTTACCTTGTCCTAATGCACAACTACATGTTTGTGCTTTTGCCTTATGTTGGAAATAACCCCTATACAGAGTACATACAAGCCTATTCTTGAATTTAGAACCCAGAACTAGGGAGAATTGTTTTGCTTTAGAATTCTTCTCTTATCTGGTAACTTGAAATTATTTTCAAATATTTCACCTTCCACCGCTACATTCTTTCTGCGGCTATGGCCAACATCGATGGGAACGATGCAAATTAGCATGCCAGCTGAATTGCTTTCAGACAGACAAAAATACTTTTTATATGGAACACATGCTAGAAAAGCTCCTTAAAAGGCTAAAATGCCTGTTTGGATTTCCACTGTAGAAATTGTTATACTTTTTAATATAATCCATTAATCTAATTTTTTTCTGCACACATAATTGTGATTGTTTGTATAATGAGTGGGTTATGAAAGCTAAGTCAAGATTTTGTCTAGACCACAAATTCTGATGAATAATTAAAGGTTTTTACAGATCATTGACATCTTACGTATGCTTGGTATGAATAGGCTGGTAGTAGAGTTGAAGGGTATCACTTAAACATCGGACTCTCTGTAAGAATAGATTGGAAAGAATTAATAAACAGGGAAGAAAGTTTTCTTCCAGACAGACAGCTTCACCCCTGTTCCAACTCCCAGACATATACACAGGGCGGATTAGACTGCCAAAGCCCCAACTGTGCCGAGAGCAACATATCCGGTTCTCAAAATAACAGCATTCTCCAACAGAATCCAAAATCAACGACATCCTGTATACATCCAGAGGCAAAGACTGGCCAACTCCTAGTAATGCAAATGCTGAATAAAGCCTGGTTCATAAAACTAGCTACAGGCAGATATAAAAGATACAAATAAATGCAGATCGGTATTTATTAATAAATCATTAATGCGGCCCTTCACTGCCCAAATCAAGGTCTATGTACTCCTCCCCCAACCTTGCATATATATATAAAAAAAAAATGTTTCTGCTTTGGTTATTTACAAATAAAAAACATTCTCCAGTCTGGCCCCCTGGTGCTGTTCTCCCCTAGGTGGGAATGGCATGTTTTTTTGCTTCAGTTACCACCTGGGATAGCCCTAGTAATGCAAATGCTGAATAAAGCCTGATTCAGAAAACTAGCTACAGGCAGATATAAAAGATACAAATAAATGCAGATCTGTATTATTAATAAATCATTAATGCGGCCCTTCACTGCCCAAATCAAGGTCCATGTACTCCTTCTCCCCCAACCTTGCATATATAAAAACATTTTTTTTCTGCTTTGGTTATTTACAAATAAAAAACATTTTCTAGTCCGGCACCCTGGTGCTGTTCTCCCCTAGGTGGGAATGGCATGTTTTTTGCTCCCGTTGCCACCTAGGATAGCCCCAGAGTAATTGCAAAATGACGGAATCTGTTTTCTCTAGTTTTGCCTGTTATTGATACCTTTTGAGGAATGCATGGTTTCCAACTGTCACGGATTACCCGGGACAGTCCTGATATTTTGAATGATGTCCCGCCATTGCTCAGTCCCGGAAATCTGAGATCAGGGCAGGGACAGCCATAGATGTTGCTTCTTAATTCTGCATGAGCCTAGGGCAGTGAAAAAAAGAATCCCCCTGTGGATTGATGTAGAAAAGGCTAGGATATTCGTTTAATTCACAGAGCCTCTGCACTGCAAATTAGTCCGCCGGACCCAAAAATGAAAAAATAGTCCCTAGTCTGTCACGGCCCCCCTGTGGCAGGCGCAGCACCCTTTGGTGCCTAGTGCGCTGTGGCATTAGAAAAATTATGCAATTGCTGTTTCTTTGTCTGATTAGACTGACTTTACTCTGTAATTCCTCCAATGCCGCTCTATGGATGCAGTAGGTTTAAAGAGCACACCGAATACTTTAGTTAACTTCTTTAATAACTTCAATCTTCTTCATATAACTGCTTACAATGGCTTGTTTCTTTCATATTACAATGGTTTAATTCGTATTACATTGGGTTGATTCGATAGATTGATAAATTCGTTAGATTCAGTAAATTCGATTTGCTATATTCGATTCGTTATATTTGATAAATTCGTTCGTTCGGTGGAACTACAAGTAAACACACACAACAGTTTCAACACACAGATCCACCTGCACTGCCAAACAATAGGGGAACACACAAGTGCATTAAATACCTATTTGGCCTGCTCTGCCTCCATAAAGCTCTTCTGATTGGAACTGTCTGTTTCCTCTTCTGTCTGGTGAGCATGTGTCACTAGAAAATCCTAGCAGGAAGTTTTACACAGGCATAGATGTGAAACTGGCTGGGATTGGTTAAGGCTCTGTACAGTGTGAGGCTGTCTGTGATTGGCTCAGCTCTATACTAACTCTTAAAGGCATATTTTCCTTTTCTGCTTCTGCTAACACAATGAATATATAAATGTCATATAACAATCAAAGACATAAATTACAGCAATGATTTTGCTTTTGGCTTTAACATATGCACATATATAATATACTGAGGTTATTGGCAGGTTTGGTATACACATATATGTGACCCATATTAACAACCTAGGACTGGTCTTAGCTGGCCAGCTACACTCCCACCAAAATTACCTATAATTCTATGTTCTCAGTAATAGGATTCGAACATGAATTTGAGGAATTTTCCATCAGTTTCTCAACTCTCAAGTGTCTTTGTTACTCTCAAGCAGAACAACTAACTTTTGTATTGGACGTTCCAACTTGAGTGGAGTTGTGAGACGTTTTCCCTTTTTGTCGAGTTTTGAGTCTCCCATTTGTAACAATACTCTTCTTACTAGTCCTTCTTCATCCTTTCGAGCTTCTAGGACTTTGGCCAATTTCCATTGACTTCTAGGTAAGTCGTCTTCCTTTACTAACACTATGTCATCAACATGAACATTTCTTCTAGGCGTTTGCCATTTACTTCTTAGTATGAGATGAGCTAAGTACTCTTTGCTCCATCTATTCCAAAACTGCTCTGATAGATATTGAACTCTTCGCCATCTTTTCCTTGCGTATAAATCCTCTTTGGTGAAGTTGCCAGGTGGTGGCTGTATGTAATCAGACTTAAGGTGAAGTAGATGGTTGGGAGTTAGAGGTTCCAAACTTGTTGGGTCGTTGATGTTGTTGACTGTAAGTGGACGACTGTTAACAATAGACATTACTTCATAGAATAGTGTCCTAAGTGAGGCATCATCTAATCTTCCGGCGTTCTTCTTCAACACTGAACTTAGTACGTTTCTTACAGTTCTGATTTGCCTCTCCCAGACTCCGCCTGTATGGCTTGCATGTGGAGCATTCATGTGAAAATCACACTGTTTCTCTAACAAGTACTCAGTTACCTTTTCTTTATCAATCTCTTTTAGAGCCTTGTTCAATTCATTCTTTGCTCCAACAAAATTAGATCCTTGGTCAGATCTAAGTTCTCTGACAGTACCTCTAATGGCTATGAAACATCTTAAGGCGTTGATAAAGGCATCAGTTGACATATCTTCCAACATTTCCAGGTGAATTGCTCTGGAGCTTAGACATGTAAATATCAGACCATATCTCTTGTACTCCTTGCGGTTTTGTTTGGTGATAAGTGGGCCGAAGCAATCCATTCCACTATAAAGAAATGGTGGTGATGGGTTTACACGATCAGCTGGTAGATCAGCCATTCTTTGTTCTTCTGTAGGTCTACGTGTCTTTCTACAGATTACACATTTACTTATGTACTTCGCTATAACTTTGCTTCCTTTCACTATCCAGTAACCACCTCCTCTCAAACAGCTTTGAGTAAAGCTTCTTCCTTGATGCAAGGATTTGTTGTGGTAGTGATTGATAATCAATCTTGTGAAGGTAGAATTTTTGGGTAGAATTGCTGGATGCTTAACTCTGTTAGGTAGCGATGCATTTTCCAGCCTCCCTCCCACCTTCAGTATACCATCCTGCAGAATAAGATTAAGCTTGTACAATGGGTGGTTGTTTGGAAGTCTCTTAGGTTCTTGACTAAGTCTCTTCAATTCTTCACTATAGAATCTTTGATGAATGAGTCTTATAACCGTTTCTTCAGCTTTCACTCTTTCCTCTACATTCAACGATTCCTTCTTTCTGATTCCTTTTGCTAAGCGTTGAATTCGAGCTACTATGTTTATGACTGTATTCCACTTTGAACATCTGGCTAGTCGTTCAAGTATGTCATCTTGACACTTGGCGGCAGTGCTCAATGTTTGAACTACCTTTACTTCTGGATCACCCATAGACAGTTCTGTATAACCTTCACTGGGTATGATTTCCCTTTCCCAAAGGAACTCTGGACCGGTGAACCAGTTTGAATTCTTCAACTCTGTTACATTTAGGCCTCTTGAAGCATGATCTGCCGGGTTTTGCTTTGTGTCAACATAGTGCCAATGTTCTGGATTTGTAGTTTTTCGAATTTTTTGAACTCTGTTAGCGACAAAAGTGTGGAATCTTCAAGCTTCATTGTTTATGTAACCTAGGACAACTTGTGAGTCTGTCCAAAAATGCTCTTCATCTATTTTCAATTCCAATTCTTCTTTCAGAAACTGACTTACTGATGCTGAAACGACGGCTGCCGTTAGTTCGAGTCTTGGTATTGTCTGAATATTGTTGGGTGCTACTCTGGCCTTTCCCATAACTAGGGCACAGTGTATCTTTTCTTCTCCTATTACTCTGATGTAGGAGCACTGACCATAACCATTACTACTGGCATCTGAAAAGTGATGAAGTTCTATTTTCTTGTACTTTCCGAAATCAGGAGGTACAAAACATCTGGGTATCCGAATTTTTTTCAAACTTTGTAAGTCTCTTATCCAACTCTCCCACCTTGGCCTCAAGCCTGCAGGTATGGGTTCGTCCCATCCCAACTTCTGTCTGCATAATTCTTGCAGTATTTCTTTTGCTCTGAGGATTACTGGTGATAGGAATCCCAACGGATCATATATTGAGGCTACTGTGGAAAGAATGATATGTCTAGTTGGAACTTTCTCTTCCATGGATATTTCAAAGAAAAAATTGTCGTTTTCTACATTCCATCCCAATCCGAGTACATTCTGAACTGGAAGAGGATCATAGTTAAGATCCACATTCTTTATTGTTGATGCACGTTCGGAGTCACTGATGGATTCTAGTACCTCTCTGTCGTTTGAGATGAATTTGTGAAGATGCAGGTTTCCTTTTGCGCATAACTCTTGGCTCTCTCTCACCAATTGAATTGCCGATTTTGAGGATTCTAGGCTTATAAGACCATCATCTACATAAAAGTTTTTCTTCAAAAAATTTGCTGCTGATGGACAATCCTTTTCATTCTGATTGGCCAGATACTTCATACCATAATTGGCACAACCTGGGGATGATGCTGCTCCAAACAAGTGTACTTTCATCCTGTATTCTGCTGGCTCTGTATCTGTATCTCCGTCTTCCCACCATAGGAACCTCAGGAAGTCTCTATCTTCTTCCTTCACATGAAATTGGTGGAACATCCTTTCAATGTCGCACATGACTGCTATGGGATACTTTCTGAATCTACAGAGTACTCCAGGTACAGTGTTTGTAAGATCTGGTCCCTTAAGTAGATGATCGTTCAATGCAACATCATTGTACCTTGCTGAGCAATCAAAAACTACTCTGATCTTATCCGGTTTCTTTGGGTGATAGACACCTTGATGTGGGATGTACCACACTTCTCCATTTTTAGGCTGACCATCAACTTTCTCTGCGTGCCCTTCTTTGAGGATTTCTTTCATGAATTTCAAATAATCGTCTTTCAGTTTGGGATCTCTTCCCATCCTTTTCTTTAAGCTTTTCAATCTTGCCAGGGCAAGATCTCTGTTATTTGGCAGATGAGGTCGTTCTCTAAAAGGTAGGGGCATTTCAAGATAACCTTGTTGATTTTGCTGAATATTATCTTCTAGAACTTGTACAAACTTTATGTCCTCTTGTGAGACACTCTTTTCATTACAACTTACGTCTGCAAAGTCGAATTCTAGAATTTTGAGTACTTTCGCTGGACTTACAGTTGGTAACTCTTGGACAGATATTCTATGACACAATCCTGTCACCTGTCCTGAATCTGCAATCTGTCGTTTTCCTCCAACAACACCCCATCCTAGATCAGTCTGGACTGCGTAGGGTTCACCCTTTCCTCCTGCGATTATCTTTCGTGGCACCAAGGCCTCGGGACAGTCGTAGTCTATCAACAGTCCAACACCAAATTCCTTCAGCGGGGACATTTCATGAGATATGACAGATAGGTGTTCCCATTTGTTGGCTGTTTCACAGGTAGGTATGCGATCTCGATCTAGAGGTATGTCGTCTTTTGTATAAGCTGGAGGTAGATCTAATATGCAGTTTGAGTGGAGTCCTCTAACTCTCAGTCCTTTGACTCTTTGACTGTTCACCAATGTGTCTCTTCCTGTCATTGTGGTGAGTTTGAGTTTCACTGGTTCTGTGGCCACTTGTAATTTCTTGCAGATTTCTTGATCAATGAAGGTGACGTCACTCTGGGCATCCAGTAGCGCATATGCGTATACCTTCTTGTTCTTCCTTTTAGGATTTGAAATACACACTGGTACAACCATTGACGTGCCATTGATTTCTCTTTCTCTCACTCTGCAAGAGAATACTGTTGCTTTATTTTCTTCCTCAGTGTCCTTGGGCATTAAGGATTTCTCTTTCTTTGGACGTTCTTCATGTAGTGGGGTAGGATGACGTCCTTTACAAACGCTGCAAGTGGCCTTTTTCTTGCATTCTTTAGTAATGTGGCCTTTTCTTAAACATCCAAAACACAGCTGATTATCAAACACAAACTTCTTCTTTTCATCTGGAGACCTTTCCTTCAATTGTTGGCACTTATGTATGGAGTGATTCTCTTCACAGAACATACACTTGAAGGTAGTCTGAAGACTTGTCGGTTCTGACTCTTTACTGATCCCAGTAGTGATGTTGAACTTGCTCTCATGGGCATCTGGACCTTTAGTAGCTGTGTTGGTTGCAAAGCTAGTTGCTCTTGAGCGTCTTATCTCTCTTGTAGGCCTTTCTTCTAAGGGTTTTAAGACATAAGATGCAGTTACTGGATTACACGCTATTCGTGCTTCCTTATTGACAAATTCAGAGAACTCTTTGAAACTTGGGAAGTTTTTGCCGCGATCTAACTGTTCAGTCACATAGCGATTCCATCCAGAAGCCACTTGTTCTGGTAGCTTGGCTAGCATCCTGTGGTTTTCTACATAGTCGTTCAATACTTCTAGTCCTTGAACATGTGGGATAGCGTTGCTGCATGCTTGCAGGAAGTCGCCATACTCTTGGAGCTTGAAGTGTTCTTTAGGACCTATTTTAAGCCAGTTTATCAACTTCTCTCTGAAAGCTCTTTGTACTAAGAAGGGATGACCATATCTTGCATTTAATTTTTCCCAAGCTTGCTTGTAGGCTTCTTCATCTTTCCTATAGAAGTTACCTTCAAGAACCTTTTTTGCTTCTCCGCCAGTATACCGCTGGAGGTAGAATAACTTGTCCACTGGACGGGAGCAATTATGTTCAATGATCATTTCAAAACTTGCCTTCCATTCTATAAACTTCAGTACATCTCCGGAGAATATAGTAGGTTCTGGAACAGGAAGTCTAGTGAGAAAGCTTCTCTGCGGTTGCGCCGGGTCAGCAGTTGTAACATCCTCGTGACCACTGCCATGACATATGGGAGTTGAATTATCTGGTTCTCTTTTTCCAGTTTGTTCTGAATCAGGTGAGTCTCTCTTCTTTTGTCTCTGAGCAGGGATGAAAGGACTATGACTTATTTCTTCACTACATGCTGGAGATTTCCTTCCATTTTCCTGGGCGTAAGGAAGAACGTAGGAGTCAGCTTCTCCACTTAGTACTGATTTGGATCTATAACTACCCTGATTCGTATCCTCTTCGTGCACTCTGAGTCTGGCTTCTATAATCTTAACTTCCTTCTGCCTTTCCAGACTTTTCATTTCAGCTTCCATTTTATGGCGCTGAGCCTCCATTTCGGCTTCCATTTTATGGCGCTGAGCCTCCATTTCGGCTTCCATTTTATGGCGCTGGGCCTCCATTTTATGGCGTTGAGCCTCAATGGCAGATTCCATCTCAACTTCTGCTCTTTTGGCAGCGAGTTGTTCAGCTAATTCCTTTCTTTTGGCTGATGTATTTGAGAACTCTGTTATGTGGCTGGCACTTCTGCTAGTGATGGAAGTCAGACTTGAGATTGTGGTTCCTCCTAAGGACCTAGCATAGTCTTTCATGAAGAGCTCATTCATTCTCTTTCGTGCCTTGACTTCATCATAATTTGCTGCAGATGATAGTTCTCTCATAAGCATCACTAAATCCCTAGTGACTGCGGTACATGTATCCATGTTTCTTACAATATCCTGGGAGGGTGTCAAGGACGACCGCAAGTTGACATATGCTGTCATAAGCTCTGACTCAGAATCTTCTACTGTCTCTATTATTTCACTCAAATTCTCCTTTATGCTTTCTTGTTTTAGCTTACTGCGAATGCCTATAATGTATACTTTCCACCTCTCATATATTCGGGCAAACTTTTTTCCTTTCAGTGCTGCCTCTTGCTCCAAATTTTCTAGCACCTTTTGGGTCGGTTTTCTGTCCCATGATGAACGTCTTAGTTCACCTGTTTCAGCTATATTTGTTTGGGGCGAGACTACCGTTACATTGCACCTTTCAGATTCAGACAGGTTCTCTTGGTCTTCACCTTCTACCATATCTATCATTGCATCTGCTAACAGTGGGGTGGCAATGCTAGGCTCAGCCATTTCTGAATGCTATAACAATTAATATGAATAATAAGGACCTGTCACTTTAAATGCAATACTAGCAAATGCAAGAATAAATGACTTTCACTTTACATGTAATAGCATCAAAACACAGGCAATAAATTACTTTCACTTTGAATACTTCAAAATCATATACTATAAATGTCTCTCTTTTATTAAAAGTCTGTATTCTCTTGAGCACAAAAAATGTCTCTTGCAGAAACCTATGTGCATAAGTGAGTAATAAAGGAAAGCTCTGACCTTAATTGAAGAACAGGATACCGTGATCTGAAGGTTGCAGAAACAAATGTCAGTCTTAAAGGAGACTTTTCTTGATGCGATGACTTTGCGATGCTCTGCGGTAACTTGGGATGCTCTGCGGTAACTTTGCGATGCTCTGCGGTAATTTTGCGATGCTCTGCGGTGACTTTGCGATACTCTGCGGTAACTTGCGATGCTCTACGTGAACTCTATGGATGCAACACGTGGTCTCTTGATGGATAGCGGTGCGGGCACTCTAGCTCTGGACTCTGGCCCTCCCCCCATGCATCTCTTTCTCTCTCTAGGGGTGCAGGAGGTTTGGCGCTCTTTCTCTGACTGTCTTGCCTTTGCCGTTATGCCACTTTAAGAGTCTGTTGCAGTCTGACTAATGCGCACGTGCTATGGCCTGTACTGTTTCGCTGAGGTGTCTCCGCGTGGCGGTATATGTTGGCGCTCTATTTCTCTAGTGTACTCTTTACTGTGCAAGTTGAGGAGCGCTGTTGCTTGACCTCTGAGGGTAATAGTTCCACTGTGGCAGGCGCAGCACCCTTTGGTGCCTAGTGCGCTGTGGCATTAGAAAAATTATGCAATTGCTGTTTCTTTGTCTGATTAGACTGACTTTACTCTGTAATTCCTCCAATGCCGCTCTATGGATGCAGTAGGTTTAAAGAGCACACCGAATACTTTAGTTAACTTCTTTAATAACTTCAATCTTCTTCATATAACTGCTTACAATGGCTTGTTTCTTTCATATTACAATGGTTTAATTTGTATTACATTGGGTTGATTCGATAGATTGATAAATTCGTTAGATTCAGTAAATTCGATTTGCTATATTCGATTCGTTATATTTGATAAATTCGTTCGTTCGGTGGAACTACAAGTAAACACACACAACAGTTTCAACACACAGATCTACCTGCACTGCCAAACAATAGGGGAACACACAAGTGCATTAAATACCTATTTGGCCTGCTCTGCCTCCATAAAGCTCTTCTGATTGGAACTGTCTGTTTCCTCTTCTGTCTGGTGAGCATGTGTCACTAGAAAATCCTAGCAGGGAGTTTTACACAGGCATAGATGTGAAACTGGCTGGGATTGGTTAAGGCTCTGTACAGTGTGAGGCTGTCTGTGATTGGCTCAGCTCTATACTAACTCTTAAAGGCATATTTTCCTTTTCTGCTTCTGCTAACACAATGAATATATAAATGTCATATAACAATCAAAGACATAAATTACAGCAATGATTTTGCTTTTGGCTTTAACATATGCACATATATAATATACTGAGGTTATTGGCAGGTTTGGTAAACACATATATGTGACCCATATTAACAACCTAGGACTGGTCTTAGCTGGCCAGCTACACCCCCTTCCCGCATAGCAAATGGCAACAGGAAAGTTGTTTTTTTTTAACCCTTTGAGGACCAAGGAACGTATTTATCCCATGTTTGTAATTGCGTGTATCATCTGATTAAGAACTTAAAACTCTTTTTTTTTTTGGTTTGAGTCAAAATATTAGTTCTTATCAACAAACAACAAATGAATCTAGCTTTTTGCCAATTATTTCATGAAATGGCTTAGTTACAGCAACTGAAGCGTACGAACTTTAAAAACAAAAAAATCGATTCTTTTGGCGTTCCAAAACCTTACGGTCCTCAAAGGGTTAACTGCACTAGGCTGGTGCAGAAATATGAACCACTATCTTCAGCGGTCTCCCCCCAAATCATGAGACACAGGAAGGATAAATTGCACCAAGAGATTGATCACTCCAGACTCTTTGGCAGGGAACAGAATGGATTGGTGAATGTGCATTGCTTAATGTAAGTACCTGTCACCATACGCAGATTGACACACATTTCCGCATGTTGCACATAGGGCAGCCCATTCACTTCAATGGGCTGTCCTATGCATGCTTGTCCCCACTCCTTTTTGGGTGGCAAGCTTTACACAGTTTTTAAATTCAGACCTTCTCCTGTGGTACGCCTGCAGCTTCTGACCCTCTCTTGTAGTATTCCTGCAGTCTCTGACCTTCTCCTGTAGTATGCCTGCAGTCTCTGACCTTTTCCTGTAGTACAGCTGCAGTTTCTGACCCTCTCCTGTACTATGCCTGCAGTCTCTGACCCTCTCCTGTACTACGCCTGCAGTCTCTGACCCTCTCCTGTACTATGCCTGCAGTCTCTGACACAGTCTTGTAGTGCGCCTACAGTCTCAGACCAACTCCTGTACTATGCCTGCAGTCTCTGACCCTCTGCTGAACTATGTCTGCAGTCTCTGACCATTTCCTGTACTACTTCTGCAGTCTCTGACACAGTCTTGTAGTACGCTTGCAGTCTCTGACCCTATCCTGTACTACATCTGTACTATGTCTGTAGTCTCTGATCCTCTCCTCTACTACGCCTGCAGTCTCTGACCAACTCCTGTGCTATGCCTGCAGTCTCTGACCCTCTTCTGTACTACGCCTGCAGTCTCTGACCAACTCCTGTACTGACTGATGTAACCTCTAGAAACCAATCAGTGAGTGGTAATGATGTGCTGTAACCTCTATCAGCCAATCAGTGAATGTGGACCAGTTGTTTATGTTTACATTATTAAGTTTTTTTTTTAGATAAGTCTGTGTGTGTGTTTGTTTTTTGGGATGTTTGGCTGGAGAGCAAAATTCCTTGGGGGAGCCCAAGAAAATCTCAAACTCTGTTTAACTACACCCCCTTTAAGACAAGTCCAATATTTAGCATACTTTAAACCACACCCAGTTTTCTTTTCAGGTTAGGCCACACCCGTGGATGAATGCCCCACCCCTAATTAACATACTGCTCCAATTACACTGTCTTTCTGGACATACAGGAAAAGAAAAGTGTTCCTAAAATTTTTTTTAAATGTTGGCAACTATGGGAATGGGTGGAAAAATGGGAAGTGGGGGAGCAATTAATTTGCCTCACCCACCTATGGGACCATGGCAGGCTTTAAAAATCGCAGATTCTGCATAGCAACTGTAACAGTTAGGAAAACAGGAAAAGAGTCACATGTTTAAACAGCTGTAGCACTAAGAAATGTGAATTTAAACATTTGAATCTACATCACAAGCTGTCAGTCGGCGAGACCAACAGATGAAGAAACGTCCTGCCCTTCTGCCCGTGTTGAGGTCTTTTTTATGTGATATTCATCCCTTTCATGCAAAAGGGGACAGTTATTTGTACTAGTTGCCATAACTGGAACTTTAATAGCTGAGTTATATAGAAGTATATAGAAGTATTCTTAAATGTAAGTGAAGATATATTTTGGTTTATGTGTGATTTCACTGGTCAAAGATATGTTATATATATATAGGTGTTACAAGTTGGTTATAATAAATAATTTTGATATTATCAACAATAAAGTGGCCGCAGCCATTTCGGTCCAAACAAAAATGTGTAATAGTGTTTTATTATTAATGTTTTTATTTGTGAATGTTGGGTTCTGCCTATGATCCCATAAATAAAACAGTTTAAGTACTACCATTTATACTTCCATGACTGGCAAAGTACATCATGTGTTAGCAGGACTTTCAGTGTTGAACAGCTTATAGGCATGTGGGCAGGTGTAGCGTGGTGCAGTGGCAGAAAACACTCCGAGTTCGGTCGCAAATAACAATACTTATATTGCCCTGAGCTAAACTCCACCCCAAGCGTATGTAGCACCCTTCTAGTTACCTAGGGGGAGCTAGAATACTGATTGTCAGAGAGGAGGGCTGAGTATCAGCCTGGGTGTGATAGTCAGGAGGTTAAATTTGGGTCAGGGCTGAGAGGCACTGCAGGCCAGCCCCTCTGGAATTTCTTCCTGCTGTAGAGCTTTGGAGGAAGGTCTAGAGCAGGGGTGGGCAAACTTCATTCCCCATATTAATTCATCCCCCATAGTAATTAATCCCCCATATAGTAATTCATCCCCCATAGTAATTCATCCCCCATATAGTAATTCATCCCCCATAGTAATTCATCCCCCATATAGTAATTCATCCCCCCTATAGTAATTCATCCCCCATAGTAATTCATCCCCCATATAGTAATTCATCCCCCATAGTAATTCATCCATCATTCAATGGACAGTGCTGGGTATTACAGTGAGATCTGCTTTTACATTTTTACATGCCAGGCAACGCATTTTTATAATTTGTTTAAGCCAGTTTTCTCCTTTATTCAGTTTCTGCAGTGCTTAGTGCAGTTGTCTGTAGTACCTTCAACAGCAGTGAGAAACTTTTTTTGAAGGAGTAAATCTAATCTACCATTATGAACTCTGACTGGTTAACCTATAAGTGAATTTTAAAAAATGTTTGCCCACTGGTGTTGGAAAATGGCTTCCTTTGTCAACAATGTTAATGATTTCTCTGTTATTAATGTATGTTAAAATTAAAATTTAATATTACATTTTTATTTTACATTCATACCCTAAAATAGACATTTTAAACTTTAAACTTTTATTTAACTGACAATTGCGCAGTCATGCAATGCTGCACCCAAATTAAATTTACGTCCTCTTTTCCCCCACATATAGAGCTTTCTTTCAGTGGTATTTGATCGCTTCTGTGTTTTTTATTTTTTGCGCTATAAACAAACAAAGACTGACAATTTTGAGAAAAAAAACAATATTTTTGCTATTAAACATATCCAATATGAAAAATTTAAAAAATCTAATTTTGTCATAAATTTAGGCCAAAATGTATTCTGCTACATGTCTTTGCTGAAAAAAAATCCCACTACATGTAAATGAATTGGTTTACATGAACGTTATAGCATTTACAAATGGCGGTATAGATACTGAAATTTAAAAAATGTAATGGCGGCGATCAGCGACTTATAGCAGGACTGCGGACTGTGGCGGGCATTCAGACCCTGCGGGGAACTGACTTGGTGTCACTGACATCCCCAGTGACACCAATATAGTGATTAGTGCTAATAAAAAGCACCGACATGTACTAATGGCACTGGGCGATCAAAGGGTAAACTGTGTGCTGTTTCACTATGGGGGCTGTGTGTGTGCGTCACTGTAAGCACACTACTTTGTATGGCTCTGCTATGCAGAGCCACACAAAGCAGTGTGCAGGAGCTGACGGGAGAGATCTGTGTTGTTTATACACACGTCTCTCCCCCCTGGAGATATTCAGCTCACTGGATGCCGGCGAGTAATCACCGGCCGGGACCCGGTGATTGACACCCAAGGCCGCGAATGGCAGTGCGAGCAGGGCGTACATGCGCCCCCTACCAAGAGCTGCAAAATCATATATATATATATATGTATATATATATATATATATATGCTTTTGCGCACCCGTGCCACCCTGTAGCTGTATTTCTGCTATTAGGGAGGTGCTGAACCAGTTAAAATTCTTGTTGCCTGACTGTCATTTTGATTTAGTGATTTTAATACTTTATTTTAAACTTGCAAAAGTTTGGAGTTCAATGCTGCATTCTTGATGGAGATTAGTGACTGATAAAATTGAAGCCAAACACAGCTATGCAACTAGCATTTTCAGAAAGAGGTCAGCAAATGAAGCCTCCATATTTCTCACAGTACATGTCACACATTGAGACAGCTGAATAAAAACTGATAAACAGATTTTCTGCCTAAAATGGTTTACATTTGATTATTATAGCTTATTGAAACACTACATGCAAAAAGAAGCAGGTGAAACTATGATCTTCATTTTAGGGCTCATTCACAGTCTACGTTCAGGAACTTACATCTGTATACATGGGCCATTTTCCGCAATTAGCAGCACATACCTGCGTACAGCTGCGTTCACCCTTTTATGTCTATAAGTAGTTGTATGCTGCTCCGGGATATCCCTGGCACCAAAACACGCCAGGAATGTGCTTTCACTGATATCTGGGTTAGGGGGCATGGCATTGGGAAGAATTATTATCTGATTACATTTCTAAAGCTGGCCATACACAGCCTGCAGGCTGAATGAAAGAAATCTAAGGGCCCATTCATACTACCCTGCTGCCCAAACCGCTACCGCCCCCACAGCATTTTGGACTGCTGTGCTGTGTTGCCTAATTAGACAGGAGACAATTAACCTAGCACCTATGCAGTTTGCGTTTGATCTGTTTTTGCGGTACGTTTTGCGTTTTTGCACTGTTTTGCATTTTTATTCCTTCTTTTTTGTTCCTTGTTGCTAGGCAGATTTAAAATGCAAAACACATCAAACATGCACTACATGCTTTTCTGCAGCGTTTCCATTGAAGTCTATAGAACCAAAAACTCAATTTTTTGCGTTTAACCGCCTCCCGCCCGACATATAAGGTAATGATAGGAGGGCGGCGGTTCTCTCATTCTGGGAGGACGTCATATGACGCCCTCCCACTCCAACTGCATGTGCGCGCCCTGGGACACAGCGGATCACCCATCACTGTAAAGAGCTGATGTCATGTGTTGCTGATGTCATCTCTGTCATGTGATCAGATGTGTCCATTCACAGCTGATCACATGTAAATAGGAAATGCCGGTTATCGGCAGTCCTCTCCTCCTGCTGACAGCTCCTGAGGAGAGCCAGTAATTGGCATTACTAGGAGCGGACATCTGCACTGATCATCAGGGCACTGATCAGTGTAGCCCCATCAGTGTCACCTGTCAGTGCCCACCAATGCCACCTGTAAGTGCCCATCAATGCCACGTATCAGTGCCCATTAGAGCTGCCTGTCAATACCACCTATCAGTGCCAGTCAGTGTTGCCTATCAGTGCCAATCAGTGCTGTCTATCAGTGCCTGTCAGTGCCGCCTAACAGTTCCAACCAGTGCCACCTATTAGTGCCAGTCAGTGCTGCCTATCAGTGCCATATATGAGTGTTGCCTTTCAGTGCCCATCAGTGATGCCTGTCAATGCCCACAAGTGATGCCTGTCCATGCCCATCAGTGCCACCTATCAGTGCTTCCTCATCAGTTACGCCTATCAGTGCCCATCAGTGCTTCCTATCAGTGCCCATCACTGAAGGAGAAAAATTACTTATTTACAAAATTTTATAACAGAAACAAAGGAAAAACTTTTTGCCCCAAAATTTTCAGTCTTTTTTAGTTTGTTTAGCAAAAATTAAAACCCCAGTGGTGATTAAATACCACCAAAGGAAAGCTCTGTCACAATAAAATTATAAAAATTTTGTTTGGGTGCAGTGTTGCATGATTGCGCAATTGTCATTTAAATGCGACAGTGGTGAAAGCTGAAAATTGGCCTGGGAAGGAAGGGGGTAAAAGTGCCTGGTAGGCGAGTAGTTAAAAAAAGTCTGTGACCCTTTCCAAAAAATGCACCGGGTGGAAACGCGGATATGTAAACCTGTCCCATAGGAAATCATGTTAAATGGACTGTAGTATGTTACTGCAAAATGCTGCGGAAAATGCTTAGGTGTGAACCTAGGGTAAGAAAAAAAAAACTAATGCAGACACCACCTCTAATGATTGGTTTTGAGTTTAACATCGCTTATTATGATTTTATCACACAAAGAGCCTAGAACTCCAATGCTCCATTTACACTTGGCATTTCCAACGGTATAGAAAACACACATTTTTGGAAATGCATTGCAAACACGTGTCACGTTTGCAGTGTCATTAATTGTTAATGGCACCCTAAGTACAGGTAGCAAGTGAGTATTTGCCTCATATTTTGTTGTGCAGTAAATGTGCTAGAAATGCACCAAAATGTGCGGTCAAAAGAAGGCCATGTTCTCCAAAAAAGGATATTGGTATGGACCCAGCCTAAGTTCAAACAAGCAATTTACTCATCCCTAATCAGTAGTATGAGATTCAAGTGTGGTGATGTTGTGTCCCAGGAAGCTGCAGTTAGTCATTTCTGTGACAATATACATTCATAAGTTCATTATAATTGGGAAATGAAAGGGTCAGCTGGGTTTGTACTTAGTAAACCAAAGTTTTTAGTGTTGCCAATGATAAGATCTCCTTGTAAGATTCCTTGCTATTGGAATTCCATTTTACTGACTCAGACTTAAGCACCCATGACATGTCCTGTCTGCTCCAGTGATGAAGATAAGCTAAAAGCAGTTTGTAGACTGGCCCACGGGGTGTGGATGTGACTGGACACTTATAGACGTCATTGCTTTCAACCCTGTTGTTGTCTGAAAATTAGTCTGCAGGTCTAAATGTGTAATTCCACTGGATTGTGATATGGGTAAAAAATGTCAACACCTGAAAGTACCTGAGTTCCCCAACCCATGTCTAGTATTGTGCAAGCTGTACCTGACATACTCAGCCAGGATATATGCTAGGATTGTATTTAGACATCATGGTGCCCCGCCACACCTGAATGATGATGCATTTTTGTTGCTAATCAGACAGGAAGGGTTTAGTATAGAACTTGGGGGACCTGACTTGGTTGTTTTTTACCTTTTTTGTGTGAGGCCCCCTTTATTGTCACAGTTTTAGTGAAAATCTCTGTGGGAGGTGTAGCTGCCTGCACTCCTGGCTGGGTGTCTGCTGCTGGAGGGGTGTAAGTTGAAGAAGGCCCCCTGCGCTCCTGCTGAATGGAAGGGGGGCCCTTTGTTCACTCCCTGCATGCCTGCTGGTTGAGTGGCTCCTCTTATCACCCCCTGCACTCAAGCTGCATGGGGGCTCCATCTGATGGTCCCCTGCAGTTCTGCTGGGTGGGGAGCCCCTCTGATAATCCTCCTGCACTCCTGGATGGGGGGCTCTCTGATCATCCCACACTGCACTCATGCTGGATGGCGGGCCCCTCTAACCACCCTCCTGCACTCTTGGATGGGGGGCCCTCTGATCACCCCTACTGCACTCCTGCTGGATGGGGGACCCTTTGATCACCCCTGTACACACCTGCTGAATGGGGGCCCTCTGGTTTTGCCTTCCTCTGGATCAACTGTGGGTATAGCAATATAACTTTTTTTTTAATGGTTGAACTGGATGGACTTTTGCCTTTTTTCAGCCAGACTAACTATGTAACTATGATTACTCTTTTGCACTCTTCCTGGAAGGGGGCCCATCTGATCACCCCCACTGCACTTCTCCAGGATGGGGGGTTCCTCTAATCACTGCCCTTGCATTTCCCCTGGATGGGGGCTCCTTTGATTATCCCCCTTGCACTCCTCCTGCTGGACGGAGGGCGGGCTCTAATCACTCCCCCTGCACACCTCCTGGATGGCGGCCCCTCTGATCACTCCCAGCACTCCTCCTGCTAGATGGGGTGGGGGGGGCTCTGATCAACCCCTGAACACTTCCTGGATGGGGGCCCCTCTGATCAGACCCCCTATACTCCTCCTGGATATGAGCCCCTTGCTCACCCACCTGCACTCCTGCTTGGTGGAGGACCCTTCTGATTCCCCCCTCCCGTACTCCTCTTTGATGACAGCTTCTTTGTTCACTGCCCCTGCACTCCTACTGGATGGGCCCCCCCCATCACTGCCATAGGCACCAGATGACCTTGTCCCGGCACTGCATATAAAGCTTGGTTTTCAGTGGTGACACTACAGGTTCCAGCATTAGTGATGATTGGGTGACTTAGTAGTCAATGATTGTGCATGAATAAGGAAGTGTAAGTGAGGAAGTGCTGATGGACTGTTTCCAAAATTTTCTATATACTATTTGTTCATATTCAAAAGATTGCACAATTGCTTTTTCCTATTGTCAGTTAAAACTTGTATCAGTCAATGCATATCTAATACCAAAGGGTACTTTTAGTGATATATGAGTGTTGCAGACTTTCTGGTTTTTCCCTTTTCCCTACATGTGAGAGTTATCTATTGTTCAGTCTGCCATAAGTAGTCTGTTACCTGTTTCTGCTTTGTTTGGCAAATATTCATTTGTGTGTCTTCCTGCCCCAGTGACGGATTTTATGACTGATTCTGCAATATTTGGTCTCTTTCAACTCAGCAGTTGCATGACAGAATTAAATAGCCACATAAGACTGTTTACATCATACTAACAAATTCATTGTTGCAGAATAAATAAAAAGATGACAAAACTTCTTCAGCTAAAAGAGCAGGATCCATCAAGCAGAAAATACTTTAGCAAAACTCATCCAGTAGGCAAAGAAAAGAAAACTACTGGTAGCAGAAGGTGTAATCCAGCCACTGAAGCTTAAAGGAGAAGTAGGGCCAAAGCTCTTCTGGTCTTTCTTCATTCTGCACTCCTGTGACCTGTTTAGCAGGCTAAGGTCCACTGTCAGCTGAAGTCACAGAGCTGGTACAAGCTCTGGAGGGATCCCAAGTTAAAAGGTTGGGATCCACTCAGACTCCTGACCGGCAGCTGGCTCAGCCTCTCAGTGTGCTGCTGAGAGCCTGAGCCAGCTGCTCCTACCCCCTCCACAGCCGTGCGCTCCAGTGAGTCCTGGAGGGGCAGAGCATAGAGCGGATGACAGTCCGGGGGGGGCTCAATTTTTTTTGAGGGGCTGGGGTTAGGTGGTTATTTTATTTTTTTATACTTTTTTCACAAACTTTATATTTTATCACATACAGACCAAAAATCCCCTATGTGATAATGTTTTTTTGTGACAGGTTCTTTTTATTGAGACACAAGAAATTTCTCACCTGCCCTCCATTGAAGTGACAGTTGAACCAGGAAGTGATGAAACACACATCGTCTCTGGGTTCCTTTCTAGGTAGGAGAGATTAGTTAAAAGACGTTCGCTGGTCTCCTTCCCCTCCACCTGGTAGGATCCTCCATGCTGGTCTCGGGTCTGTAGTAGGGACAGCGGAGCCCACGAAACATAGCATGGGACCTGTGCAGAGGGAAAGGGCTAACATACTGGGGGGGAGGGGGGGGGGGATAGCTCACTTGCACCTGACAGCTGATGGTCGGCTTGTTAGATTTACACACACGTAAACAGTGTGTGTAAACCCCCTAGCCTGCTACCACGTATGCCATACATCAGTGGTAGTAAAAGGGTTAAAGCACCCTTCAGTTCCAATTTGAAACTATTTAAAGTCCTGTGTTGTGTGACTTTGGGTTTGTGTCGACGACATTAAGTTGACATTAGCTTTAGAAACTTCTGAGATTATTCAGAATTTATTGACAGGTCTATTTGATCTGCAATTGACTTATTGTGGTGTTCATACCTCCGGCCTGTAGATGTCACTGTTTACAATTATTACATGATTACATAATTGTTTAGACTAGCATTCAGATCAGATCTGCCTCTCAGTTTTTCAGGTGGATTTTTTTGCATGGAAATATGTTGTTTTTTTATTGTAGGCCTGTAATTTTTAGGAGTAACTCACTGAAATCTGTCCGAACAAGAGTCTAGTAAACATCTTGGGTATGTTAAAATTTGAAACACAAAATCATAAATTATAATTTAATAAATAACCATAAAAAATAATAATATAATAATAAATTTAATTCAATAATATAATCAAACCAAAAACACTGAAATTTTAAATAGAGCGCCAAGTTTGCACATCACTGATCTTAGTTGCAAAATCGTTTTCAGTGTCTGATGACGAATTTTCCCATGAATCATTATCATTCAATTCTGCAAGTGGTTCTAATTTACTATTGCTGTTCTCTAGCTGGTCTAGAACTGCTTTTGACGTAAAGGGACACTTTTTGGACGCCATGGACTTTTCTCTGTTTCCAGGCAGAAAGAACAGTAAAAATACAGGCAGGGCACAGGACAAAGCACTAGGGACAAAATGTATGTGAAATGCTTTGATACAGTAATGTTATACTGTGTGATTTTAGTGTATTTAGTGAATGTCACTTTGACATTTTTAAATTTCCTGCCGGTTCCGCCCCCCGTACGTCCTGATGTCGCAGGGAACGGAACCCAGAAGACAGATGCCGGCATCGGCCAGAGGAGATGACCGGGGATGCTGCAGGGGGGACATCGCGGGAGTGAAGGACAAGGTAAGTGCAGAAGGGATCCCGGAGCAACGCTGCAGGGTATTCCCAAGTGTAGCTCGGACTTACCGCTTTTGGTGGTGAAACGTTACCCCGAGCTACACTCGGGAATACCGCCAGGGAGGTTAACTACTGTGTCTCCCAGACTACAGGATACAACAGACTTCCTTCTGACCTGCATTTGACCTGCTTCAAGCAGGTTTTGCTATTGAATGGACCTGTATGGGAATGCAAAACTTGCTTGAAGCAAACAAGAGCCCATTGACACAGGCCCAAAAACCATTCGGAACAAAAGTGCTGTCTGTCACTTTAAACAAGCTACTAGCAGACTTCAGCAGATATTCAACAATCCTTAGCACTACTTGTTGAAAGCCTACTGATGCCTCTTAACAGCTAATAGCATTTTTTAGTCTATGTGTGTAACATCTCCAAACTGGAGCAGGAGGGTTTTTTTTGCAAATACTTTGTCCCTCAAAAGAGTGATATGGGAAGGTTTGCTTTTCTGTATATGAATAATTTTCTGCAATAAAACACAATTACATGTCTCCCCATGAATAATCTGGGAAGGACTTTTATGAGAAATAATATGGAAATCTTACTTTTTATATTCTTGTTTCCAGCATGCTAATTGTGCTTTGCCACCATGGCAGCTATTTGTGAGAACCAAATCCTGAAGAGGGAAGTGATGGAAAGCCTTTTTATTGTGAGAGCTTACTATCTAAATAGAATCGGCTGCCCAATAAAGTCATTCCCTGAATAACGAAGGTCCAGAGAAGTGACTCTTCTGGGAACATCTCTATATAGGAAGTTGGCAATGAGAGACAAGGGAAAGTGTACTTATATTGTTCAGTGGAGACACTAAAGTATTGTCTATTATCATGTGGTATTATGTGGTAAAGATTATTCATGACTCAGTCACTGGCCTTGGGTTACCAGTGCTATACTTTGTATTGTATGTGTTGTTCTGCTGTTATGTTTGCAATGTTCTACAGGGGTGGTGTAACTTGCGTTACTTTGAAATCTGTTTTGATAAGCAAGTGACCAATTTCAGTTCAATGGAATTCACCTTTACTGAGGGCTGTTCAAAGGGCTGTTATGCAGTGGCGTGGGTGTTGTTCAAATATCACCAAGGTGGGTTCATGCTCCAATCAGTACTGTTATTATTATAATACAGTATTTATAAAGCGCCAACAGTTCGCTCAGCGCTGTACATTACAATGGGAGACAGAACATGTGACAGTACAATAACAATACAATGCGATACACGAGGGGTTCGAGGACCCTGCTCCTTGGAGCTTACAATTTAGGAGGGAGGGGATAGTGGTAGGAGAAAATAGCTGTGGGGGATGGAGTGGTAGGAAGAGTGGAGGAGGTTGGCAATTAGCAGGGGGTGGGGTAGGCTTCCCTGAAGAGGTGGGTTTTCAGGGTGCGCCTAAAGGAGAGGAGAGTAGGTGATAGTCTGATGGATTGGGGTAGGGAGTTCCAGAGTATGGGTCACTCCCTGGGGAAGTCCTGGAGGCGGGCATGGGAGGAGGAGACTAGGGAACTAGAGAGAAGGAGGTTTTGTGATGAGTGGAGGGTGCATTTTAGGTGGTATTTGGATATTAGGTCGGTGATGTAGTACGGGGCAGTATGGTGGACAGCTTTGTACATCAGTGTTAGGATTTTGAATTTGATCCATTGCGCAATCGGAAGCCAGTGGAGGGATTGGCAGAGGGGGGTGGCGGAGATGGAGCGGTTGGAAAGGTGGATGAGTCTGGCTGCCGTATTCAGGATCGACTGAAACGGGGATAGCCTGTGGCAAGGCAGGCGAGTGAGGAGAGAGTTGCAGTAATCGAGTCGTGATATGATGAGGGAGTGGATGAGTTGCTTAGTGCGTATTTTGGCGATGTTGTGGAGGTGGAGTCTGCATGAGTTTGTTAGTGATTGGACTTGGGGCTGGAAGGATAGATTGGAGTCAAGAATGACACCAAGTACTCTGGCCTGTGGGGCGGGCCTGATGTTGGCATTGTTGGAAGTGATGGAGAAGTCAATGGGGGGTGGTGTGCGGGCTGGGGGGAAGACTAGGAGCTCGGTTTTGGAGAGGTTCAGTTTCAGGAAGTGGAGCGACATCCAATCTGATGTCGTTCAGTAGGCTTGTGATTCGGGCAGAGACTGAGGGGGTGAGGCGAGTTGTCGAGAGATAGATTTGCGTGTCGTCGGCATAGAGGTGGTAGTTGAAGCCGTGGGAGTGTATGAGTTGGCCAAGGGAGGAGGTGTAGATGGAGAAGAGAAGGGGCCCGAGGACAGAGCCTTGAGGGACCCCAACAGAGAGGGGGAGTGAGGGGGAGGTGGTAGTGTTATAGGTAACGCTGAAGGAATGTTGTGATAGGTAGGACGAGAGCCAGGAGAGAGCGGAATCTCTGAGGCCAAGGGAGTGTAATTTTTTGAGGAGGAGGGGGTGGTCGACTGTGTCAAAAGCTGCAGAGAGGTCGAGGAGTAGGAGCACTCAATAGTGGCCATTAGCTTTGGCGGTTAGAAGGTCGTTGGAGAGTTTGAGTAAGGTGGTTTCGGTGGAGTGTAGGGGACGGAAGCCAGACTGTAGGGGATCGAGGAGGTTGTTGTCGTTGAGGTGGGAGCTTAGGCGAATGTAAACTAAGCGCTCGAGGAGTTTGGATGTGAATGGCAGTAGGGAGATGGGTCTAAGGTTGTTCGGGTCAGTGGGGTCCAGGGAGGGCTTTTTGAGCATGGGAGTGATGTGCGCGTGCTTCAGAGAGGAGCGGAATGCGCCGGAAGAGAGGGAGAGATTAAAGATGTGGGTGAGGGAGTGTAGGATGGAGGAGGAGGGAGGTCGTAGGAGTTGTGAGGGGACAGGGTCGAGGGGGCAGGTGGTGAGGTGGGCTTCAGAGAAGACCTTGGTGACCTCCTCAATGGTAGTAGGGTCAAAGGAGTGGAGTGTTGAGGGGGCTTCAGTGTGAGGAATGTTAGGTGGGGTACTTCAGAGGGGAGGGGAATGCACCAGAAGAGAGGGAGAGATTAAAGATGTGAGTGAGGGAGCGTAGGGTGGAGGAGGAGGGAGGTCGTAGGAGTTGTGAGGGGACAGGGTTAAAGGGGGCAGGTGGTGAGGCGGGCTTCAGAGAAGACCTTGGTGACCTCCTCAATGGTAGTAGGGTCAAAGGAGTGGAGTGTTGAGGGGGCTTCAGTGTGAGGAATGTTAGGTGGGGTACTTCAGAGGGGAGGGGAATGCGCCAGAAGAGAGGGAGAGATTAAAGATGTGAGTGAGGGAGCGTAGGGTGGAGGAGGAGGGAGGTCGTAGGAGTTGTGAGGGGACAGGGTTAAAGGGGGCAGGTGGTGAGGCGGGCTTCAGAGAAGACCTTGGTGACCTCCTCAATGGTAGTAGGGTCGAAGGAGTGGAGTGTTGAGGGGGCTTCAGTGTGAGGAATGTTAGGTGGGATGGAGGTCTGAAAAGTGGTGAGGCTGAGGGAGAGGGGTGATGTGGGGGTTGCTGTATGAGAGGGGATGGGTGGGGAGGAAGTTTGAGCAGCGGCGATGTCCCTGCAAATTGTGTCTATCTTGATTTTGAAGTGATTGGCAATCTCAAGGGTGGTGAGTGAGGTGCTGGGTGGAGGTGGGGGCGGAGAGAGAAGAGAGTTGAAGGTGGAGAAGAGCCGTCGAGGATTGTTATTTTCTGTTTTTTACTGTTATTTTCTTGTATCTCTTGCACATTCCAGTGGTAAGATATACTCATGTTAGTTTGTGTCTCTTCACCACCTTCCCAAGAAGGTATACTAACAAAATTCCCACAATATCAATTTATTTTGCATAACAGAGAATGCAGGGGACAAGGACACCATGACCTGGCTTTGCATTGGCTGAGGCTGTGAAATGGAGCTGGTTATTTTGGTAAGCACCAGTGCAGTTTTTGGACATCTGAAAGTGTAACATTTGACAGGGCTTTCAAGCAGGTATACAATAGTTATGAATATGAAATAAAAGAAAAGATTAAATGATGCTTCCATAAAGAAGAAATATACTTACCGTTCCCACTTTCTGAACCACTGATCTTTGTTCTCATCAAGAGTTATAGTGCCTCGAGAATCCTCTTCATCCAGCACATTTCCAGGGGTTTTGGATTCCTGGTGTGGTTCCTTCTGTGGGTCCCCTATGCCATTGTTATCCCCTGCAGTACCCTAAAAATGTATCTTTCTCTGAATTCCACTTAAAATTGGCCGTGCACAGTCTGGTACGTGAATGCTGTATATCTGCAGTGTGACATCCAAAACACAATTACCTCTGACTGCCATTCTCAGGAGATTTGGAGGGAGATCTATTGATGTCACTACTGTGCTGCCCACTGTTCTCCTTGCTGGAGAGGAAGCCATACATGAGAATAGTGTAAGGATCGAGGTGTGCATGCGCAGGGCCCCCGGAATGGAGATGTCCGCCTGAGGCTCCCCAGCATAGCGAGGGAAGAAGCCTCCCGGACGCTGCTCCCGGCCCGACACAGCCCCACGCCTCGTCCGGTTGCTGTGACAACCTACCCGGAAACCGCAGGGATGGTTCGAAGAGCCGATAACCACCAGCCACAGGCCAAACCCATAAAGGAGGCCCTGGCTCGTGTAACATCCAAGATGGTGACCGCTCCTGCAGCTGTGACACAGACACAGCCATATGGAGCCCTGCAGGTTGCTCATCCCGGATCCCACTGCACTTCAGATGATGAGTCAGATTCCAACCTGGGTACACCTGTATTCTCTCTGATCTCTAACCTTACTTCTTCTGATCTTCTCAAACAATTTAAAGGATGCTACACAAAACCCTGAAACAGACTTCAGACCTTATTACTGACAAGCTGTCTAAAGAAATCCGCAACCTGGGACAATGCACATCTGATCTAGAACACAGGGTTGACGACCGACACCACTCTCCATACCCATTCTGATGAAATTGAACTCCTACGTTATGAAAATCTGACTTTACAGTCTCGCCTGGAGGTCTTCGCGAATAGGGCCCGTCGCTCAAACCTACGTTTCCGTGACCTCCGGGAATCCATCACAGACATCCTTTCCACAGTCACGGCCCTGTTCCAAGAGTTGGCAATACCCATTAAATGACTTGAACTAGACAGAGTTCACTGGGCGCTAGCCCCCTGATGCCCAGACAGCCCGCCACACAATATTATCGCCAAATGTCACTATTTTCGTACATAGGAGCAGCTTCTGCAAGCAGCATGCAAAGCGAGACCTTTATCTTTCCAGGGTCATTACTACCAGCTTTTCCAAAATTTGTGCCCAACTACGATTAATAAGTATAAAGCCATGAAACCCCACCTCCAGGTCCTTCAGCAACAAGGCATAGCATACAGATGGAGCTATTTGCGGTTCAATTTTCTTTCAAATCTCAGGACTACACCTGCAGGACCCCTGATGACCTACTGGACATGCTGTGGATTCTCCAGCTTCAATCCCAAGCGGCCACTCCGGATGGCTGTCGCAACGGTCGGTGTCATGTTCTCTGCAAAAAAGCCACCTTTCCCACTCAGCTCCTACAAACAAGGTTGATATTCCTCTCCAGCTCCAGTCCCCCAAGACTCAATGGACTGACATTCGCTGGTGCACCTGGATCCTCTTTATTACCCTCTGTTGGGCTGAGTCTACACCCAAGACTGTTGTCCTTGGTGCCCTTGTCACAACTTGATGTGAATGCACTTCACCCTACTTGATGGTTGCGGTAGCACACCTCTTAGCCTAACCTGGCCTACAGGCTGTTGACTTCATTTACGGAACAAGAGGTTTTTTTTGTTTTGTCTGTTGTTACTGTTATATATGTTTACAGGCTCATTCAACATGTTTGGGAGGTCTGGGCCTGGTGGTGCTGACGGCATTGTACAACTCCAGCTTTTTATCATCCCTTATAGGCTGCATTGGCCAGAAGTGCTGCTGGGCTCTTGGACTTCCTCGACATCTCAGGAGCCTAGTCTCTTGCTGATGCAACGGGAGCCTGTAAGCCGTGTACCGGGGTGGGCCCCCCAGGATACAGTGAAGTCACGAACAAGGAAAGCAACCCCAACACCAGCTTTTGTCACAACAAAATTTTACTTAGATGTGGCAAATAAACAAAACCGCAAATGCTGGAATATACAATAAATTTACATACACTCAGCCCAAAGGCTGAGACCCTTGTGCTGCACAGCACGGCGCTTCTGATGGATGAAGGTAGAAAGTTTAGTAATTTACCTACTGGCCGGCACTAATAAGCTGCCACACCTTACCTGTTATTACCCTAAAAGCGCAGGAATCAGTGTATGGGTGTATGGTATGGGCTAGCCTGCGGTGCACCACAACAGCATACAATCTTACACAAATCTACAGTATTCCCCCTCCCATAACTGCTCCTGTAGCACATGCCTGAGTATTCCTTCTGAGCAAAACTCCAGTCTGGCTTGAGTTTGTAGGATTTTATCAGCTCTGAAATGTGAAATGTCACTTTAAGTTGTGGAGTCCTTCCAATGATCAGTAACAACACTTGTGGCCTGACACAAACAGAGACCCTAACTAACTATAGGCCTGTCTCAGTCCTGTGGGCGCCAACACTGAAATGAGGTGCGTGCACGACCTTACCAACCCGGGTCTGCTTTGTATTCGCTGGTGACTCTGAACAGAACAATGTCTCTCCACTGAGCATGCAATATTATCAGCAATGTATGTTGCTTTGCTCCTCTGTCCTCATCAGCTTCCTGGCAGCAAATCTTCCCCTCTTTGAACAGGATTAGCGTCTTGAACACCATCAGCTTCACTCAATGGGATTTCTGATTACGGAGGGCAGTCTCCACAGCTGGATGGCAACGGATTATCCGATCACTCAGCCTTCTTCTCTCTCTCTCTCCAGTATGGCTTCTCTTTTTCTCTTCCTGTTCACTCTCCTTGAGAAAACCCCACCCCTTATTGAATATAGAAATAGCTATGCAGTCTGAAGCTGTGTTAGAAACAGTGACATCTTGTGGCCAAACTGCATAACGTCAGTCAGGACGTTCTCTAATTTACTTCACACAGTATTCAAACAATGAGAGCTGTTTCCCATCTTACAAGCCTACTAGTATCTGTTTGTATTTGGGCTGTCTTTCCTCCTAGGTATGTCACTGCGTACCCACCACTAACGCATGCGTTACTGGGTTTTTATACTGCCTGGATTACCTCTGTCTCCCCGGTGTGTACGCTATGCGAATATCCCGGGGACCAAACACTGGGCCTTTGCTGCCCTATCTCTTTACTATCAGGTATTGTATACCACTCTCTCTCCCTCTCTCGCTCTCCCATGTGACTTCCCTGTATCTCTTCCCCCACCCTTTTTTTTTTTTTCTTTTTCCCTCGGCACCGTACCGTGTACACTCAAATTCAGACTTGTCACTTACTAGTGGACTATGCTTCCCCACCATGGGTCCCTGACCCTGAACGTCCAGGGCCTTAATATTCCTTAATATCCCACAAAAAATAACACAGCCTTCCACTCTTTTGCATCCCAAAAGGCACATGTCGTCTGTTTGCAGGAGACGCATTTCACTACTACTTCCACTCCAAGATTTTTTGGCCCCTAGTATCCCCAAGTTTTCACTGCTTCCGCAAAAACCAAATGTAGAGGAGTCCTTGTAGCCTTCCACTGCACAGCCCCTTTTACACTTCATATGGAAATTGGGGACCCTGAGGGCCGATACCTCATCCTATCGGGGCTCCTCCTTGACTCTGAAGTTACCATCATTACCTACTATGCCCCAGCCAGGGCCCGCTACCGTTCCTCTCCCACCTAATGACTACCATCGACTGCCATATGCATGGTACTCTGCTTGTTTGCAGAGACTCTAACTGCACATTATACCCCTTTCTAGACAAATCAACCCAACCGCCACTTCTGCCGTCCTCCAAAGTCTCCACCCCATCACCCAGTAACCGTTGAATCCTTGAGCAATCCTGTTTGGAAATGGACCTCTTTCTCACAGACCAACTCTCCCTTCGAAGATCGTGTCACAAGTACTATACTAAAGCGAACAAACCAGACACATTGTTAGCCCACTCATTTCGCAGACTAGATCGAGTCACTAAACCAATCCACCTACAGGTATCCTAATGCATTTACACTAGCAACCCAGTGCGTGTACTGCAAGTTTTCCACAAACACCTGTCTCAACTGTACTCCCCGTCAGAACCCTCTGATCTGTCTCGAGCTGAGACCCTCCTAGCTCACCTCACGTTCCCGCAACTGTCAGCTTGTCAATTGGAAATCCTTGAGCAACCAATCACACCTGTTGAAACTTTAAATGCCATCAAGGCTCTGAAGTTGCGTAAGCGCCCAGGCCTGGACGACTTCTCCGCCGCCTACTGTCAGAAATTTGCTCACCTTCTTTCCCCAGTCTTCACAAATGCCTTCAATGCCATCTTCGCAGGTCATTCGATTGGACCCAAAACAGTGACGGACACTATCTCCATGATCCTGAAACCCAACACAGATGACTTGGTATGGTCCAACTACAGGCCCATTTGCCTCCTCAATATCGACATTAAACTCCTCACGAAAATCCCTTCCACCCACCTTAACCCATTTATAGGCTCTGTAGTCCACAACGATCAAGTAGGCTTCATACCATCATGCCAAGCGGGTGACAATGTTAGATACGCGGTTCTCCTATCGCACTTGGCCTGTACTCGCAACATCCCCACTTGCTACCTGTTCTTAGATATTAGGAAGGCCTTTGACACGGTCTTTTGGCCTTACCTCACTTCATTCTATATCGCTGGGGTTTTGGGACTCATTTTCTGTCAAGGATTTCCTCCTTGTACTGTGAACCATCGGTCTGTGTTAGATACTTGGAGCACAAATCGGCTGTGTTTCCAATTCTACGGGACACCCGCCAAGGTTGCCCACTTTCTCCATTACTCTTTGCCCTAGCCATGGAACCCTTGACCCTCTTGATTAGAGCCGACCCTGATATACGTGGACTTGAGATGGGAGGTTCTCAGCATAAGCTTTGTCTCTTTGCTGATGACGTGCTCCTCTTTCTCACCTCCCCACTGACTTCCACTCCGACTTTACTCCAACTCCTTCCGAATTTTGGTAATATTTCTGGCCTTCATGTAAACCCCCAGAAGTCGATAGCGTTAAATACCTCCCTACCACCTCAGGAGCTGACCCACCTGCAACAGGCTCTGCCATTTACCTAGTCCCAGCACTCCATTCCCTATCTAGGCATTAAGTTGACAGCTAACCCTTCGAGCCTTTATTCTGTAAATTACCTACCTATGCTAACCCACCTTACTAGCCTCATATCCAAATGGTCCTCCCTGCCATTGGCATGGATGGGTAGAATCACAGTGGTGAAAATGTCCATTCTTCCCAAAATCCTATACTTGTTCAGAGCCCTACCTATTCTAGTGCCGGCACATTTCCTCTGCATTTTGCAGTGACGATCTTACGTATATATCTGGGGTTCCGTCCGCCCTCGTATACCTCGATCAACCATACATACATACATACATACAGACTTTTGGGCAGTCTGGGACTCCCAGATTTTACCAAGTATTACTAAGTTGCGCATCTTGCGCAACTGCCTAAATACCATACGGCACACGAAACCCCTCAATGGGTCTTAATTGAATCGATTGATTGTGACCCTCTCTCAGTCGCTAACCTTCTATGGCTTAGGCCTCCAGATCGGCAGCCACTTTGTAACCCATTATGTTTTTCTTTGGGACAAACTAAAGTCCTGCTATTTTCTCCAGTCACCACACAACCCCCTACTTTCATACCTGCGGAATCCGGCTTTCCCCATGGCCTGGTCTTTTCCACGCTCCTTCATGCATTGGTCTTTTGCAAACTTGCTCTGCGCTCACCACTTTTTTTTACCAATAAGGGCCTCAAGTCCTTTTCTTCCCGCCGTGAATCCCATTCTATACCTGTGGCGGAAATCTTTAGATATCTCCAACTGAAACCTTTTTACACCCCGCTCGCTGCTCAACTCCATTCGGCCTGATCTATGACATTTTTGAACGCTCTTGCTACAGGGACTCTCTAAGGAGAGGCCTTATCTCCACCCTCTATAACCTCCTTTCAACCCCTGAGTCTCCACCAAGCCCTACCTATGTCGCTAAGTGAGAGAAGGATCTTGGACTCCAATTGAGTCCAACGGATTGGGACCGCATCTGGTTAGCTACCAAATCCTCCTCACAGAACATAATAGCTGTAGAGACAAATTAAGCGGTATTGACCAGATGGTACTGGGTCCTGGCGAGGATTGCTAAATATACTCCCGGTTATTCCCCTAATTGTTTTCGAGGCTGTGCGGTGGAAGGATCATATTTTCATATTTGGTGGTCTTGCCCGGTAGCCCAAGCTTTTTGGGTCAAAATTTTTCATATGCTGTCCTTGCTCTTTGCAAAGCCACTGTTGCCAGACCTGATCATAGCCCTGTTAAACCTCCACCCTCCATCTATTTCTAAATCCCAATTTAAGCTTCTCCTGCAGGTCGCCATAGCAGCTAAACAAATTATGGCCAAATCATGGAAGTCGCCATCCCTATGTATTCTAGCTGTTAGAAACAAAGTAACGGAAGCAATGATTCACACCAAAGTCCAAAGTGGAAGCAACCATTATGAACTCCGTTCCCAAATTCCTAAAGATCTGGAACCCCTGAGTGAAACACTTCCTCCCAAGAAAGTTTGACGATTCGCTGCTTCTCCCTTAACATTTTTCTTTAGTCTCGACTTATGATGGTCCTATGTGCCATCTCCTACACTGGTCCGGTCCCAAACCGCCCCTTCTCTTTTGGAAGTCACACACCCTCTCTCCCCTTCCTCTGTTCCCCTTCTTGGCCTCCTTTATTCTTTCTTTCCTCTTTCCAACCTGCTCACATTTTGTCAAGGTCCTACCTTTCCTCAGAGCTTGTGCATCTCCATGTGCTGGCATCCATCTTAGGTTTCTGCAAAGCATGGTGGGAACCTTTATGCCTTCAGGCTTCTGCGGCTCCTCCTCAGAAGGGTGTGGTTGATCACATTTAAGCCTACTGTCTGCAAGTGCTCTCTGCATTTGTGTTTTGTATGTTCGTGTTGCAGCAAGCTCTGTTCCTAATCTCGTGGCTCTCCTGGAAACTGACTCAGCTTTGACTAGACTATTCTCAGCATTATCCCTTTATCTGACCTCCCGTTGCTGAACCCGGCTTGTGACCTGTATATTCTTGTCTACCATTCTGTACTGTCTGTCCCGCTGTTATCGACCCAGCCTGCCCGACTACGCTATTGTCTTATCTGGTTCCTACCAGCTATACGCCATTGCCACAGCTGGGGTGACTCAGGGGCCGCGACCTGGTCCCTGGCTGTCTCAAATCCATCCCCACCTTCAGGGGCCCTGGTGAAGGGCAGCATGGGGCTTAGACTCCGTGCCCTGAGGGACTCCGGTCTGTGGGTAGTGGCTGCCGTCAGTTGGTGCGTGACCCTGCTATTAGGCCTGCCTGTCCATTCCATCGTTCCTGCCCTGACACATTTTTTGTTCTTCCTTCATTTCGCATGGAACCTATAGGTAGTTCTGTGGTGCAGTACACCCTAGTTGAACCATAACCATGCTTTATCCCCCTTTGTATTGCATTTTCCCAAATGTTTCATTGTGGTTCCCAGTTGTACGTTTTCACATTACTTTTTTCTCCTTGCTTTGGGCAACATGTTCTCAAATACTTATGTATATGTACTTACATGTCCTAAGCTTGTTTCTAGCTGTGAAAATCAATAAAATGTTTGAACAAGATAATATTGTATGGATCTCCCTGTTCTTCATCGAACCTGTGGATCTGTGCTTTCTACACCTCTCCTGCTGCTTCTTGAATATACCCCACGAATCCCCTGATCACCATCCATCAGGGCCTGGCAAGAGGAAGCAAAGTCCTGCTCCTCTACCAAGATGGCCATTCTCACACAAAGAGAACGCGTGACACAAGGAATAGTAAATCAGTTATAGTGAAAAGGATCAGCTGCAGGAAGACCACAGGCAATACTGGTAAGTGGTCTTTGCCCTCATCTTTATTTTTTGGCACAACTTCCAGCTTCATGTCCTCCTCAAGTTGATCTCTATCATATTTATGGGAAAAAAACTAAAAAGCATAGTTCTCCTTTAAAACCTCTATCTATAGCCCCATGCTTGTACAAAACATTGTATTGAATGCTTGATATTCACATGTCCATGGCTTTTCATCACATGACTTAATAGTATGAAGGTTAACATCTGTGTTGCTGACTATGTTCTCCTGGGTTCCAGCCTGTGATGTGTTTGTTCAGGCAGTGGGAGTTAGTGGCTAACTGCCAATTTCATTATAAGAAGCTATCAGGCTCACCCAATACGCAAACAAGCAGTCCAATTTATACCCTTCCTCACCATCATTATTCAGAGGACAAAGTAAGCGGAAAAAAAAGAGCAGGTGTTTTCAAAGAGCGGCATCTCCTATTTCTGTTAATTATTTACCTGTGTGTTAGTTACCGGCTCGAAGGGAGGGTTTTCTGGCATGCTGCCTCTGCTGTAGGTGTCCTACTGTTTCTCCAGTGCCTCTCACGCAACAACATTTAACCCCTGACTTTTCTATATTTTACTGCTACTGTTGATTTTTTTTTTTTTTGAGAGTTCAAAGTGCAGAATTTCTATCATTCAACAATGGAAAATTCATAGTCTATAGATTGATGATAGGTATAATATCCATAGCCTCACTGCTGTACTGCAAGTTTTCATACAGAATTCATAGTTGCCTGTTTGCCTTCCATTCTTCGTTCAGTACTCACTTTATCTTTCTGGCCACACTTTTTTTCAAGTGCTGTGAGACAAGTAACACTCCATTGCTCTTAAAGTTGTTCTAAAGCCAAAACGTTTTTTACCTTATGCATTCACTGCATTAAGGTCAAATTTTTTTTAAAGCTTTCTGTTGTCCCCTGTCGTGTGAGCTGCATCTCTTCTCCCCTCTCTAACTCTTCACACATTGACTTGGCAGCAGTCAATAAAATGCAGTGAGGAGGAAGTGGGGTTAAGCCCCACTGTGTGTGTCTATGAAGTGCGGCTCCATAGACACACATAGCTCGGGAGAGCGCAGGCACACACTGTGTGTCCCCATAACAAGCGGCTTACTATGGGGCACACAAACAGGAGGAGGAGCCAAGATCACCAACAGGGGACCCCAGAACAGGAACTTCAGGCCACTTTGTGCAATACCATTGCACAGAGCAGGTGAGTTTAACATGTTTATTTAAATAATTAAAAAAAATACCTAGTAACACTTTAATTGTAATATTATTATAAAGATTCTTGCTGAAGCAGACAAACTTGGAGCTGTGGGTGGGACTAAGTGACTTGACAAAAGTAAATTTTTCAGTCACTTTTTTTTTTTTTGGAGCCGGGTGGAAAATTGTTGGAAACCGAAAATTGCAGACTTTTCCTCATTTTCAGTTCAGGTCACAAGGGTCATCAGGGCAAATATGGAATGTGAATTTCCCCAATAGGGACACATACAGCACAACCCCCCCCGCCAAAAAAAAAAAAAAAAAAACTGACAGTGTGTAAAACCCTTTCAAAAGATTGGGCACTAGATACACTATAACATTTAAAATGTTAAAATCTTCAAAACTGTCCAATCAGTGGGCAGTGCTTATCTGATTCTTTATGATGTTTTATGTAATTACTTGGTTGTTACTTTGCTATAATTGTGGTGGGGTTGTAAACATTGTGCAACAATTTATGAGTGTCCAAGATATGCCTAATCCCACCAATGATTCCATGGCTTCTCATGGGGACAGTAAGACATTCTTCTGACCACAGGAAGTGTGTGCTCACAAACATTTTACAATGGGTCCAATTTTTTCCTCTGTCCTTTGGCTGAGATACAAGATGTTGTTAGACCAGCCCATCTATGGCTCGCCTAATCGCTTACTAACATGAGCTAATGAACTGTGTTTCTATATGTTTAGATAACAATCAACCTATTCTCTGCTGATGAATGGTGTTGAAAGTAGCCCTGTATGTGTGAATAGAGCTGCTGGTTAAGGTGGACCTTTCCCCAATTTCACTAATAATCAGATGAGCATGCAGTGAAATCATAATATATTCATTATTAACCAAACCTTTTTTTTTTAGCTTTTTACTTACAATTACTGTTTTTTCACTTCCTAGCTAAGTGGGGTACCGGTGATGTGCCTCTGGCCCCACAAATGCATCCAGGGAAGAGTACCAGGAAGTAAGGGAGATAGCTTCATCTGCCCTTAGTGAAAATGGCAATCAAGAGAACTGAGGAACAGGTCTAAGTCTGGCCAAAGATGGTTTGAAACTCAGCTAGTTCCTGCTGAAAGAAATTTGCACTGTCTATTGCCTGCCTAACATTCGAGGTACCAAAATGTGTGTTGGCCTGTGTTATATTTAAGTATCTGTAGATTGCCATTACTAAACATTTCTAAAGGTGTCTTTGTTTTAATTTTAAGATAAAGGTGAGAATCCTCTGTTTAACAGAGACATAGAAATTAGCATGCAGACATCAGTTGGACTGGATGGCATTGGCATTCATCTCATGTCTGTGAGCACATATCTGTAGGCATGGTGTATAAACTTGGCCACCCTAAATTAAGGAGCCACTTTAATCTTGGTTTCTTTTTGTGGTACATGTTGATGTAGAGTATAATTGTAAGATTCCTTTTTCCTTTGTCTTTTCCTGAAAACACAGATAAGGTAGACAAACCTATTGGGTCCATCAGACTAAAGTGTTTACTATGCCAAACGCATCTGTAATTCTAGAGGACAGCAAACATCCAGTGCAAACCTCATGTAATCTCAATTCACATTGGCAAAATCTAGCCTGGTGGTTTCCGTCTAATTCTGAAACAAAGGACTTTTCTGATAACAAAATGAAGGCATCTCCATTTGTTCCACTTCAAAAACTCCTTTTAATTGGACACATTAATTACTTAGCCTCTAAATGTTTAACATTCCAACCCCCATGCTTCTTCCCACAGCTTGTTTGCTCTCTAATGCTTATCTCGGTTATTACATTTTAACAACAACTTTGTCATGTTTATCACTTACTGAAATTCAACAGGTTTTATTATTTTATTACATGACCCGATCTAGATCTAGGGGAGTGCTGGGGTGGGCTGCGCCCCCCCCCCCCAAATTTCAGTTGTGCCCCCCCAGACTGCTCAGCTCCTTCCCCCCATCCCCACACCCGGGACAAAGTTAAGGGAGCCTGGAGCAGTTAAGTCCAGAAAGTGACGAGAGAGCAAGGAGTAGCGGTTCCGTGCTCTGCCCCCTCCTCCTGTCAGAACAGCGCTGCTCCATATAGCTGATGACACAGGATCGCTCTGTCCATCGGACTGTACACAGTTTCAGTACTTGTCCCTATCTCCTCCAAGGACCCCTTATCTCCCACAGCAGTAAATGTAGATTGGGGGGGGGTAATGAATCTGTGTACAGCCCCATGGTCAGAGCGATCCTGTGTCATCAGCTATATGGAGCAGCTCTGTTCTGACAGGAGGAGGGGGCAGAGCACAGCACCGCTCATCCAGACTGTAAGTTGGGAGGATGGGGGGAGGGGGAGCTTACAGGCAAATTGTTCATAATGAGGGGGGAGGTGTGGGGGGGAAACAGTCATTTGTGCTTGGGATGAGAAGGGGCTATCTGTGCTGGAAAGGGCAATGGCGGTTGGGGGGGGGGGGGACTTCTGCTAGGAGAATGATTTTGGGGGATTTAAACCAGGAGGGGGCTTGGGGGGAATTTTTGTGCCTATTTATGCTAAAAGGAGGCGGGGGATTAGGGCTAAGAGGAGGCAGAGGATTTGGAAAGGGAGAGGATGTGCTGGGAAGGGTACTTTGGAAGGAGTTGTGCTAGGAGTAGGAATTTAGAGGAATTTGTCATAGGGAGGGGATTGGAGGAAGGGGATTTGGGGGAGGGAGTGGGGTTTTGTGCTAGAAGGGGGATGGGTGGTTTGTGCTAGGAGAGGGGATTAGTGGGGGGAATTGTGCTAGGAGGGGGGATTAACGGGGAGATTTGTGCTAGAAGGGGAATGGGGGGGTTTGTGCTAGGAGAGGAGATTAGTGGGGGGATTTGTGCTAGGAGGGGGGATTAGTGGGGAGATTTGTGCTAGAAGGGGGGATGAGGGGGTTGTGCTAGGAGAGGGGATTAGTGGGGGATTTGTGCTAGGAGGGGGCATTGGGGGGATTTGTGCTAAGAGGGGGGATTGGGGGTTATGCTACGCGGGGGGATTAATGGGGGGATTTGTGCTAGTGGGGGGGAGTAGTGGGGGATTTGTGCAAGAAGGGGGATTTGTGCTAGGAGGTGGTGAGGGAATTTGGGTTAAGAAGTGGGACTGGGGGGGGGGGGGGATTTGGAGATTTGTGCTTGATTGTGAAATTTGAGAGGAAGGTGGATGTGTGTATGGAGGGTGATTTTTTTGGGTGATTGAGATTTGTGCTAGGAGGGAGGAATTGGGGGCATTGGAGGCAGGATTGGGGGCAAAAATTTGTGCTGGGATGGGGGTTTATACTGGGTGGAGGGGGAATTTTTGCATTGTTGTTTGGAGAGACTTTTAGCTTGCAGACTGAAGTTATGCTTGGGGGAGAGTATGCTGATTTGTTCTGTTTTTTTCTTTTTTTGGGGGGGGGGGGGTTATGCTGAGACAGGATGCTCACACATGGGGGGCTTATTTTGTCATCTTTGTGCTGGAAGCTAGACAACCTTGTCCTGGCACCACACACAGGGCAGTCAATAGATCTCCTCCTCCCCTCTCAACACATTGCTGAAATCGAATTCCCTTACAGACACAGCCTCGATGTACAGTGTATAGCTGGCTGCTATGTTGCAGTTCTGACCCTGTCCTCTCCTCTTCTGACCCCTGTCCTCTACCCTGCTGACCCTCTGTACCCTACCCTATTGACCTCTGTCCTCCATCCTGCTGACCTCTGTGCACTGCCCTTCTGACCACTGTCCTTTGTCCTGACACCCTTTTTTTTGCCCTACTGCCATGTCTTCTGCCCTGCTGCCCTGTGTTTGCCCTGATAACCCCTGTTCTCCACCCTGTTGACCCTTGTCCTTTGCCCTGCTGACCTCTATCTTCTGCCCTACCGAACCCCTGTATACTGCCCAACTGACTTTACACACTCTCCTGCTGACTTCCCATCCTCTGCCTGCTGACCCTTATCCTGTGCCCTATTGAACCCACTGACTCTTGTATGCTCCATTGCTGATCTCCCATCCTCTGCCCTGCTGACCCCTATTTTATCCCCTACTTACTGCCTGTACACTGCCCTACTGAGTCTTGTACACTCCCCTGCTGACTTCTCATCCTCTGTCCTGCTGACCCCCTGTACATTGCCCTGCTAACCCCTGTACATTGCCCTGCTAACCCTTGTACACTGCCTTGATGACCCGCTGTAAACTGCCCTACAAACTAATGGCCTCTGTACTCCGCCCTACACACTGCTGTCCCTATCTCTCTGCCCTGCTGGCCCCTCTGTACGCTGCCCTACTGACTTCTATACACTGCCCTGTTGACCTCGCATACTCTGCCCCCCTGATGTTTTTTACTGCGCCCCCACATCAGACAGGCTAGATTCGGCCCTGTTTTATTACCATTTTTCTTAGCACGTGTGAACCTGATAGTCTCTCTGCATCTGTTGTTTCTTTTCTAACATGAGTGAAATGGCACTGTAGGGTCAGTGTTTGTCAGTACCATGGATGTAAGAAAAGAAAATAGGTCATTTCCCCCATCAACACAGTCAATGTTGATGAGGAAATCCCTGCGGAAGCGCTGTTGTGTTTTTCTGTTGGGGAGCCTTCCCAGCCCACAGAACACAGTGATTAAGCTGGCCATACATGGATTTTAATTCAGCCGATTCAGCAGGGACTGGCCGAGATTCGATCCGTGTATGGGCAGGCTGGTTGTACCCAGATTGATCAATGGACTGAATTTGGTACTTGGGAATTTGATATTCAAAGTTTGCAATATTTGCAGTGAAATCCATTGAAGACTATGTAAATTAAACCTTGTTATTCAGTTCTGGACATTTATAGGGCTAATAAGCAAACTATTGTCAAACATGAAGCCGGCCACTACTCTCCTTGTCAGCCCCAACATACATTGTCAATGTGGCTACTGTCAGCCCATCCTTTCATTAAAAGGGGGGCTGAGATATCAATTCCTTCAAATCATTGGCTTTTGTTATTCAGCTGACCAGGGGTAAAGACTAAGCTGCTTCTTTTTTCTGGTGATGAACCTGCATTTTCATTCAAAGTTTGCAATTTGTGGACTTCACAGATCCTTAAAGATTTACTGTGAACCCATGATAGCACTGATTCCGAACCTCATCCCTAATAGTGGCGTGTAAATGCACAATGGCATAATTCTCAGTTAAAAAGGCCATCAACACATGATTTGTGAGGGGAGGAAGTTGAGGTATTGCGCCCCTTGCTTTAAGCATTAATCACAGCAAGTGGTTGGTGAGCTGTCTCTATGTACTGTATATTGACATCTGGAAATGGCCAGATTTCAGCAATACGGACATGTGGGTACAACAATTTATTATACAGTATTTATAAAGCGCCAATAGTTCGCTCAGCGCTGTACATTACAAAGGGGGACAGAACATGTGATAGAACAATACCAATACAATGCAAAACATGAGGGGATCGAGGGCCCTGCTCTTTCGAGCTTACAATCTAGGAGATAGAAGCAGTCAAAAAGATTTTGCATGCATACACATGTGTGACCAATATATAACTTTTCTCCAGCATTTGAATATACACTATATTGCCAAAAGTATTGGGACACCCCTCCAAAGAATTGGATTCAGGTGTTCCAATCACCTCCTTGGCCAAAGGTGTATAAAATCAAGCACCTAATCATGCAGACTGCTTCTACAAACATTTGTGAAAGAATGGGTCGCTCTCACGAGCTCAGTGAATTTAAGCAAGGTACCGTAGTAGGTTGCCACCCGTGCTATAAGACCATCCATGACATTTCCTTGCTACTAAATATTCCACGGTCATCTGTTAGTAGTAATATAACAAATTAGAAGCAACTGGGGACAACAGCAACTCAGCCATGAAGTGGTAGGCCATGTAAAATGACAGATCGGGGTCAACGCATGCTGCACAGTGCGCAGAAGTCACCAACTGTCTGCAGAGTCAATAGCTAAAGACCTCAAATTTCGTGTGGCCTTCATATTAGCACAACAACAGTGCATAGAGAGCTTCATGAAATAGGTTTGGTGGAGGGGAGATTATGGTATTGGGTTGTTTTTCAGGGGTTGGCCTTAGCCCCTTATTTCCAGTGAAGGGAACTCTTAAGGCGTCACCATACGAAGACATTTTGGACAATTTCATGGTCCCAAGAGATGTCATTTACTGCTTCCCCACTGCTCTATAGTAGAACTACTGCTACAGTGCAGCAGGGCTATGCAAAATCATGTATATATACGTGATTTTGGTAGGGGACGCCCTACATGCTGCCATTGGCGGCTACAGTTGTCGATCACTGGGTCTCGGCCGGAGATTCCCTACCGGCACCTGGCGATCGCTGAGGAACAGTGAAAGGGGAGAGGTCTGTGTGTAAACAACACAGATCTTTCCCCTGTCAGCACGAACAGGCTGCTTTGTATAGCTCTGCTGTGCAGAGCAATACAAAGCAGATTGTCTCCCTAGTAAAAAAGCACACAGCACATAATGTAAAACACAACACAGCACACAGTTATCCATTTGATCACCTCAGATGTTATCCCCTTCCTGCCCAGTGCCATTAGTACAGTGTCAGTGCTTTTTTAGCACTGATCACTGTATTAGTGTCATTGGGATGTCAGTGGCAGTTAGTAAGTCCCCCCCCCCCAGTGTCAGACTGCCTGCTGCAGCCCCGCTATAAGTAGCTGATCACCGCCATTATTAGTATTAAAAAAAAAAAAAAAAGTCCAGTATATATATCGCCATTTGAAGACTCTATAACTTTCACGTGAACCAATAATTTACACGTATTGGGATTTTTTTTTTAGCAAAGACATGTAGCAGAATACATTTTGGCCTAAATTTATGATGAAATCTGATTTTTAAAATGTTTTTTTCTGGATATGTTTTTTAGCAAAAAATTGTCGGTCTTTGCTTATAGCGCAAAAAAAAAATCCGCAGAGGTGATCAAATACCACTGAAAGAAAGCTGTATATGTGGAGAACATAAATTTCATTTGGATGTAGTGTTGCATGACCACGCAATTGTCAGTTAAATAATGCAGCACTGTATTGCAAAAAATGGCGTAGTCAGGAAAGGGGGGTAAATCCTCTAGAGGGCAAGTGGCTAAAGTTCATGGCAGGTGTCCTTTTGGCATTATAGTGTATGTTAGGCTGGTTATTAGCAGCAATAATCTGAAATGACCTGTAACGGATGAAAAATAATGAGTCAATTTACTAAGCCTGTATAAGCAGGACTGTTTTCCTCCTGTATTTTTTTTTTATTGCTGCATATGTTTTACTATACAGCTGTCTTTAAAGGATATGTACAACCAACTTCTGCCTGCTGTTCCATGTTCTTGTATTAAAAAGTATCCTGTTCTCCTTGCATTGCTTCCTTTGTGTGAAATCCCTGGTGTTCCTACTAGCCCCTCTGCTTTCCTATCTATTAAAAACTGACCACACTAGGCATGAGAGCACAGTGTGGTCAGTTCTCTAGCTCTGCTGGAAACTCAATCTGCTCTGCTCCAATGATCAAACTTGTGCTGACCCCCCCCCCCCCCCCCATTCACAACCAGGAGCTGGGAAGAGCAGTGTGCTGCTGTTTCTCCACCAAGAGTGTATGTGAACACTTTTTTTTATATTGATACACAAATGTTTTACCTTTCTTTTCTATTTAAACTGAATGGGTTGTTTTACAAGTTGAGGGTTTACATACACTTTGTCGCTTGAATTTTTCTGTTTTGTGTTTGGTAATATTATTATTATACAGGATTTATATAGCACCAACAGTTTGCTCAGCGCTTTACAATATAACGAGAGACAATACAGCAACAATACAGTTCAATACAAGAGGGATAGGAGGACCCTGCTCCTTGGAGCTTACAATCTAATATAAATCATATACTGTATTATAATCATTTTTAATGAGCATTTTTGTGGGTTAAGTAGTAAAGATTTTCTACATAGATTAGTATAGTCATTACTAGACAAATGTACTTAAGTTTATAGGCCACTTTTAAGTACCCTCAAAGCACCACTCACATAGATGACGTAAGTAGCACTGGAATGCCATTAAATGATGTCTGCTCCCTCGCACAATAAAGATGATGGCAGACAAGACTGTAAATACAGAATTGCTCACCTAAAATAAGTGATCTACTGCGGAAGCACTGTTAGCAAACATGTAGCAGGATCAGTGGAACCACTGATAAATTAGATTAAATTCAGTGGAAAACTCTCACTCTCTCTGACTGTTCTGGGATTCATCCTAAGCCCAGTATAAACATTGAGAATATCGGACGAATGATCGTCCCGTTTTTTTTTGCATGCTAGTCCAATATCAAAAGTGAAGAGGTTACTAAAGTTACGAAAATTCTCGTACAAGAGAATAAAAATTTGGAAGTGATGTAATGTATTTGTATTGTATTTTCGGATGAAAACTGTGCTGGTTAAATGAAAATCGTACAATCTGGCATTGTTCAACAAAAATGTTCGTACTTGTCCCTTTGAGTAATGTGAGATGATTGCTGTGTACTAACGATCAGATTATCGAATGATCGCTTTGAAAGCGGCTTGTTTTGTACATTTTTCTGATTGTTTGTATGGGGCTTTAAGGTGCCCATGCCTGGCTGACTCTTGGATGGATAAAGCTGATTTTTAATTTGCCAAAGGCAATTGATATCAATTCAAAGATCAAATGGGAGGGTAGTAAAAAATCTAGGAGTAATTACTTTATGTTTTAAGAAGACCATACACCAATAAACTGACCCACATTTGATTGGTGGGTGGTCCTGTCATCACACTACAGCCCAACATCCATCAATCTAAATATACAGAAGAAGGAGCCTTGCGGATAATTCTCAGGCCAACAGTGTATAGTGTGTATAGCCTCCCCAACAAGGCATTCCCCATACTGGGCACCTGACCACCATCAGCTGTCACCTCAGTCTAACCTTCAGACCTACACTCTGACCCCATCCTCATCACTTACCATTGAGACAGACCTCCACAACTGTGCCTCATTACTGTTCCCAACACGACTGACCCCCCATTAAACTTTCAGTCGCACTGTACCTGCCAGCACCTAACCCCCCCTGCTCTCTCCACTGCAGCTGCCACAATCACAGCATCCCTTGCCAACACACTTGCCTAACATCCCAATCATCCTCATCTCCAACTTTGTCCATTCTAGAATGGGCACGTTTTCCAGTAATTTTATGGGAAGATTGTTTATTGACTGAATGGTCTGGCGACAGGGTCTCTGTTATATCTGAGAAAAGTGCATTGGAATGCTTCTGTTGCACCATGAAATGGATATGATTATGCCCTCATGTTGCAAAGCGCTGTGCAAACTGTTGGCGCTTTATAATAATAATAATAATTAAATAGGAGGGTAGGTGTAATGTTTCACTTTATTTCACTATACTAAGCTTTATAAAGGCTGACACTGGACTATATTATGCTTTATAGATTTCTACCTGCATGTATATACATGAATTTGAAAAGTGTCCAGCATAACATTGCAGCTGTCCCAAGCAGGAATGGAGAAAGGAGGGGGTTACCCACAGAATCATAGACAATGCGGTCTGTGTTCATGTGAGCGGTGCTAAGTGTAGCAAATACCACGCTGTCTAACTTTCTGAGATGAGAAGGAAACCTTTTAGCAAAAAATATTTAGCAAGGACAAGGCTAGTGGCCGCGACAACTTGCAATTTAAAAACAACCCTAGAATGGGAGCTCCGTAATTTCTTTTCAGATAGATGGTGTTTAAGGTGCAATAACAATGGTGTGCTGGGAAAATCTTGGTCAAAATCTTGACATGCCCATAAGACCAAAAGCAGCAGCCCTTGAGACCATATTAAAGTGTATCTATGCTCAAAATGTAAAAATCATATACTCATTTCCACATTTTATTTCATGTACTTCTTATTTATTTATTTAATTTTATTGATAATATTAAGTTTGTAAACTTAGATCCCCACACATTTACTTCCTTCTATTCTGTGCCCTGTGCCTTCTATGCCCTGTGAATAGACACTACTGTGTTACACATTTCACAGAGCCTGCCTTCTGAACTGCAGAGGTGCTGAGAGGAGGCGTTTCAGGAGGCGGAGTCAGTATGGGAATCAAATCTTGCAGGCAGCGAGGTACCATGGGATATGTAGTCCTTAGAAATTGAAAGTAAACCGCAGAGGAGAAGATGCAAAGCATTTTTTGGGGAGCTTGTAAGAAGATGTGGACAGAGATGGTCAGCAGACAGGCAGCACTCAACATGAAAGGAGATTTTCCAAGTAAGCTTA
The DNA here is from genome assembly GCF_062004578.1 of Staurois parvus. Taxonomy (NCBI): domain Eukaryota; kingdom Metazoa; phylum Chordata; class Amphibia; order Anura; family Ranidae; genus Staurois; species Staurois parvus. The sequence goes on from NW_028318358.1 coordinate 11,426,660, forward strand.
TATTGGATTGTTATATATATATATATATACACACACTTGGGTGCCAACTGTGGGTCAAATGAGAGGCATACCCCCGGGTGGATTTTTCAAGGCTATGCTAGAGACCTTGAACAGGGTCACTTGCCTTGCACATGGGGTACCGTTACTGTACTGTGCTCATCAATGCCTCAATACAAGGCAGGGGTTGCTTTCAGGGATAATTCAACCTTAAGGAGCAACACCAACTTGAGAGATGGCCGTACACTTGAACAATAAACTGTCCTCCAGGTAACTCTATTGTTCCCGTGTCAATGCTCACCTTCACTGTAACTTGTTGCATTTAGGTAGGACACGCTGAGCCTATGCCCCCTCAACCTGTCCAGCATATCTCCGCTACCTTCACTCCCAGTCACGCAGTGGAGTCTTGCCGAGCACCTAACACTGACTCCATGCATGCTCTCACTTAACTTTTCCTCTTCTGTACCTAGTGCACAGGATGGGGACCTCTGAGTGCTGCTCTGCTCCCGTTGCTATGGGAGATGGACCACCAAGGGAGATAATGCCGACAGCATCCTCGCTTCAAGAGGATGTCCCACCTATCACAAGTACCCAATTCATGTCAGGCTGCTTGCTAGACCTCCGTTACCCTTGGTAACCACCTGCTGTCTTCATATCCCAATGTGCTTTACTGACCCAGTGCACTAAGTGCAGAATGTACAGGTTACTTGCATACACCCCTTTAGTAACTTCAGACCAGGCAAGGACAAACTTTCAAAAGCTTTACTGAAAGTTCTGAAAATTACAACTTTAAACAAAATGCAGTCTTTCCCTAATGACCCTATTCTATAACTCAAGGTTGTAGCTGCCCCAGCCTAACAATCCATGCTTGCTAGAGTCCATGTTGGTCGTATCCAGGGCCGGTATCTTCAGGGCGGAGTACAGATCCCAGCAGTTTCCCTACATTGGAGAAGGATTCTGAAGCAAGGTGATCAACATCAGGCACTCCGGATTTGGCATGACTTGGCCAAGAGCTGACAGAAGACTAGACTCAAGAAGCCCTGGACCCAGACCCCTGTCCCTTTTTTATATTACAGGACCAATGGGTCAGACCCAAAAAAGCCCACTAAAACAAAGACCTGGGAAATGGAGCACAATGTTAACTCCATCCCTCCTGGCTAGGGCAGCATCTAGACTAAGTAGTAGTAGGCAACCTGCCTACTCTAGCCCACACTTCATAATCAGTTACAGCAAAGTAAAAGCTGATCATTTTAACCCCCCCCCACCAGTGTTAAATAGATTGTCTCATCCATGTAAACTGATACAGTTTGCTGGGGAGCTTGTTCTTTTGAAAATCAACAGACAAATTCAGCAGCAGCAGATGAAAATAAAAGAAAGAAAATGTCAAAAAGAAAACTAATGAAGCCATCACATCTAAGAGCTGGTAAGCTGCAATAAAATAAATATTTGCTTTTGGGGATTAATACTGCTCTAAATAATAAAACATTATGCATATAATGGACTTGAGGGGAAAAAACTGTAAAAAGTACAAAGACATATTACAGGAGGAGAGGAGTACCATGCACGCCTTTATAAGCCTACAATCTAGGGCAGGGAAACATTAACTATAAGGAATGTTAGAATATGTGCCAGGATTCTGGTGCTTATTTTTGGTGATGGGGCTGGACTTTGAGTCCTCATGCACACTGGATGGTTTTAGAGCTGCTGTTTTTGGCTTTGGACATTTTTTTCTACAGCCATTAAACCCCCCAGCATGTTATCCTATGTGTCCATGCACACATAGACTGTAATCAACGTTTTCTGGCAGGGACGTTTTTTTGCTGGAAAAAAACCCAGGACTAGTGGGTTTCTAGAGGAGTTTTTAGCTGTAAAAATGCTCTAACGCTGAAAAACGCGGTAAAACGCTGCAAACTGGCGTTTTGTGACTTTTTTTGATCAAAAACAATTTTTTTGGGTCAAAAATACACAAAAAAATCTTAACCGTAGAAAAATGCCGCTACACGCTAATGCAAAAACGCTAAAAAAACCTCACATTTTTAACGCGACTTTACACAGCTAACGTTACCAGCGTTATCAAAATGCCCCATGTGTATGGAGCCTGAAACAGAGGATCCTAGTGCAGGACAAGTGAGTATACAAAGAAGTTAAAAGTGAGGATAGAGTGGGGAAGGATACAATTCCTGTTGGGTTTTTAGAGCTATTCAGGGATCTCTTAGAGAGACTTTCCCTCACTTTCTATCCCAGTGATGTTGGTATACCTAGACAGGAGGTGAAGGAAAATCTGCAACAGGGACACAGAAAACAATAAAAAGCTGATAATTATTCTAGCCTTCTACTCTATTAAAAGAACATTTTTTTTTCCTTCTGGGTTGCTATTGGAAATATTCCCTCACTTCCTGTCTGATGAAACCATTGTCACTAGGGGGTAATCTCTGTAATGGAGCCATACTAAAAGACCAACAGGTCTATTTATCCTTCACTATATCCAAAACTAAAAAAATACAGTTCTGGATATTAGAAAGGGTTGGTATGAGGGTGGAGGTTGAAGGGAAGGGTAGAGTTAGGGGGCCTAGGTAGGGCACTGCTCTCAGAGCTGAACGTTCTTCTACCATTACATAACGTAGACTAGTCGTTAAATTAGTCCAAGTATAAGTTTATGGGTGGGCCTACCTTTGCTGTGCACTTGGGGGTATCGTTATGCTGGGAGCACACTCACCTATGCCTAAGGTCAGGTGGGAACTGCTGTCATGTGAAAAGTCTAACATTTAAAGCAGCTCCCCAACTTTGAGATGAGCTCTCACTATGTGTAGTAAAATTACAGATTTCCTCTGAAAACATGGTTTCCCATCTCACTACACACTGTGCCTTCCATAGTTGTTGAATTAGGAGAGGTGAGCTGAGCCTGCACCCGCTCCACCAGTTCAGTGTACCTCTGTTACCTCACTCCCAGTAACAGAATGGGGTCCCACCGAGCACTTAGCACTGAGCTATGTGCTCTCAGTTAACTCCTTAGCTTACATACCATTTGGTCAGGTCATGGATCTCTTTAACGTGAGTCTGCTCCTAATTGCTATGGGAGATAGACCATTCTCTACCGGAGTACCTGCCACCTTACCAGGTAGCCTGCCTGACAACTGGTTGCTCTGTGTCTTTAACTCGTACTTGATTACCCTTTGCAATGGCACTACTCTTTCTTTACTTGCCAAATAGACTTCTGTTTGTGTAGCGTAACCCCATGTAGCGTGATTTCATTCCCTGTGTGCTTTACAGACCCTGATTCTTTTGGAAACGCCAGAACCAACATGCACCCCTTTTTAATAACAGACCAGGCTCCAGATCAGTTAAATGTAACTTTTAAAAAAAAAAAATTAACTTTTACTGACAAAACTTGGCTGTAAAGTTCAGAGAGTGGCTGCCCAGGCAAACCTCTATGAAGGGACAGTCCATGCAGCTAAAGTCCATTTCTGGTGGTACTCCGGAACACTCGGTGTCTGTGATTGACTGTGGCGTGCAGCAGTCCCTTCTCCAACTTGAATCCAAGTGGGAGAAGGCTCATTGGACTTCAACCTTCCCCCTTTTCATACCACAGGTGGGCTGGCTGAGATGCAAAGGCCCGGGATCCAAGAGCGGATGGCTTAACCCATTTCTCCCCCCAGCCTGGGCCAGCCGCGACCTTACTAAGCAGTGGCTAATCTGCTTACAAGTTCACCTTCTGAAAATAAAATAATAAATTGAACTTTTGTTGCAGGTTAAAAAAAAAGTGCATATATTTTTTAAGGACCCTGCAAAGCATTACAACTGTGATCAGCAGATTGTGGGTACAATCACAGGCTCCTGCAGACTCTCAGCATAGGTGTCTGCCCATACCTTGTATGGACAGGCAGTTACCTTGGAGCGGGAAGCTCAATGGACTACAAAAGCACACACTGGCGCCCTAGCAGTTCATTGAGAACTACAAGCCATCAGCCACAATGGATGATGGTTCTTGTAGGCAATAATTCACAGGAAACTGTAAAGAAATGACATAGCTGTGTGGGCGGGGCTTCACACGGCTACATTATTTTCAAATTGTGACAGCGGCTGCAGGGAGACGATCCCCTTCCTACTGTCACAGGGAATGGTGGAGAGGCTGCAGGTGCTGGAACATGTTACATGCTCCACCCTAAAAATGGGTAAAACATGTTCCGAAAGGTGAACTTATCCTTTAAGCTGGCTATTGGATTGAAATGCAGTCAATTCAGTGGGGATTGGCCAAATTTGGATCCACCTATGGCTGTTCCTGCTTGACAGAAGTCAATGTAACTATTGACTTCTGTCAAACAGGCCTGTGGAAAACTTTCCTTCAAACAGTGTCTGCAGCACTGATCTGTATATTTTGAGTCCCCCTATCACAATAAAATAGCACAACGAGGAAGATTCCTCCATCCACCTTACTTTTGTGGATTGGCGAATCTGTTTTTTTTTTTCCAATCAGCCCTTTGTCTGATAAAACAAAAAGACCCATATATGCCTAGCCTTACACTGCAGCACTATCCTAGTCAATAGACATTATGAGGTATTTTACAACCGATCAAGTGTGCCAGATAAAAAGATCTTATGTCAGAGCACTTTAAAATGGCTGAGGATACACTGTACAATACAATGTATGGCAACTTTAAATTTCAGGTTGATGTCATCTTCATATATCTTTGACTTAATATCACAGGGGCGGACTGACAACTCATGAAATCCTGTTATAAGCAGCAGTAATTTGTATATATAACAAACACAGGATTAGATTGACCTTCTGAGATATTACCTTTCTAATCCTTGTACTCGTCTCTTCCATGCTCATCTGCCAGATGTATCTCAATAGTCAAATCAGGAGGCTTCCAACAAAGCATGCTCCAGGGAGACACACCCTGCCCTGAATACATCCTGCTGAAAACCACGTCTGGCAGGTCCTCTTTTATCAGCCTTGTCTTTTGTGTACACTGTCTGTAAAATACTTTTATCTATCCTAGTTAGTGTATATAAATCACATGAACAAAAACGTAGCTCTATAGTTGATCATATAACCAAATTATGTATGCTTAAACTGGTCATAGACCTATAGAAATTCAAACAACCAAAATTTATTTGCCATATTTTGAGGATACCATCATGAAGAGACAACATTTGGAATAACAATAAATTTGAAAAACATGCTATGTTTCTATTTTTTTCTTTTACTTTGGCATGTGCATTGCAAGAAGTGTGATTTTTACCATCCAAGAATGACATTGACATTTCAAAATTCGTTCTAGAAAATTTTTCCAAACTTCAATTTTTCGTCTCTCTTAAGTCAAAAATGATGATCTATTTATACCCATTAATTGTTAAACAGAATGAACTTTCCCAAATTGTTAAATTCTGTACATATTTCTACAGGTCTATGGACAACTTTAGATGTGTAATAATTTATCCAGAGGCTGGACATTGATGGTCTCATTTACCCACAGGTTTCAGAAGTCTTCTTAGGATCTTTTGAGTGGAGGATCTCAACATTGCAGTTCTCAATTGTATTCCCTCTTACAGAGTCTCGTTCTACATTTTCCGCAATGTTAAATAAAACAGGGAGATTAAAACATCATCATGCAGCAAGGGGACAAACCTCACCACTCAAGACCAGCCACCTCCACTTATAGACGTTATGTCCAATACAGGAATAGACTGTATTCTGGCTTGCTTCATGTTTTTCATGGTAAGCCCCAAGGAGCAGGGCCCTCTAATACTGAACTGTATTGTCTCCCTCCATAATGTAAAGCGCTGAGCAAACTGTCGGCGCTATATAAGTCCTGTATAATAATAATAATGGCACTTGCTTAGCATATTTTCTCTGAATCTCTGCCCTGCAATCTTGTACTGTATTCAACAAGGAAAGTCAAAGCCAAGTCCTCCATAAAGAGCGCTTGTCACCAGACCATTAATTTGAACAAAAATCTTTCCAAAAATATTATATGATGCATTTAATGTACTTTAGGTGTATTATTTAACTGCAAAAGCTTTTTGTAAAGACATCCAAAAGCCCTGAGACTGCTGCTGGGTGCTGCTATCTTGGATGTAATGTCAGCAGCCCCAAAAGACTCAGCTGTAACTTAAAGCGGAGTTCCACTCACACCTCACACTGTAAAAAAAATAAAAAAAAAAAAAAAAAAAAGTCAGCAGCTACAAAAACAGCCACTCACCTGTCCCTCGATCCCGCAGTGTCCTCCACGCAGCCCGTTTCACTGGCCATCCTGTGTTACAGGCGCTGGCATCTTCAGTGTGGGCACCTGGCTGTGACAGCTTGCGGCTTCACAGCCGGTCGCCCAGTGCGCATGCGCGCGTAGCGCTGCGCTTTCTAAATGGCCCCATGGTCTTCTGGGACCTGTCATGTGTCCCAGAAATTTACGGGAAGGGAGGGTAGGACGACAACTTCCAATCACCTAGGCGATCACAGCAGAAGTGGGAACGGGTACCTGCTCCCCAAAAGGTGCCAATCCTTATTGGGAGCAGGGGACCAGTCTAAAGCGGAACTTCCCCTTTTGGGTCTAACTCAGCTTTAAGTGACACCATGGCATTCAATTTGTGCTTTTCCCAGAAGCTGCATAAAAGGTTATATAGGAAGGGGAAGGGCAGAGATGCTGGGCCATCACAGAAGTCATTAGATATTCGCAGAGGAGAGAGCTATGACTTTCAGTGAGGGAGGAATTGACTGTTCCTGGAGTGGTCACTTTTTTTTTTTTTTAACAAGTTCAAAAGGAACAAAAATCTTTTAATGGGGACACTGCAAGCATATAGAAAACTTGCATTCTCTTTGTTTTTCCCAGTGGTTTAGTGGAGGGTTTTTTTGGTTCCTTTCAGCCCACCATAGATTATACCTTGTGGTTTGTTGCAGCTTGAAACTGGCTCTACTGTGCTTCACAATAATTATCCATGGAAATTTGTATCACTGGAAAGGATTTTCTCATAACATACTGTACAAAAAAAAAATCCTTTTGCTAAAGCTTGGTTTTTATCTTTAGTTTGTAAAATAAAAAAAAGGATGATCAATTGTATTTGGAAAAAAAAAAAAAAAAAAAAAAAAAAAAAAAAAAAAAAAAAAAGGGAGGGGAGGGCAGACTTTGGGTCCACTGTCATGAGATTGCTGCCACTGCCATTCCCCCCTACTTTTAAGTGCACAGGTGAGTTTAACTGAAGAATGGGGCTATTGCCCCTTTAAAAATTTACCTTACCTGTCCAGGTAAATGTTAATTGGCATAGGGAATCCCATGTCCTTTGCAGATTTTCTTTTTGGATTAGGAGTAGCACAGTATGAAAAAGGCACCAACTGACCATGAAAGGGGAAGGGGGGGGGGGGTCTCTTGGATTTGGTTGGTGCACAGGGCAGAGTATCCCACTTCCCCTCCCTCGTCATATGTGCTTTGTCACCCAGAGGGGAGGGGGACTCCTTAATTTGTCCTAATGACTAAAGCATCTGGGTATGTGATATTTCAATACTTATTCTTGCAAATTTGTATTTCAATTCAGGTTACAAACCAATAAAGTGCTGCAGCAAGTTTCTTGCCAGATGCTTGTCCGGTATGGTTTATGTTTACATATGTTATTGGAGTTTTGGGGGTGGACATGTGGCCTGCAATCCTATGTCACCACTGAAAATGTATGTACTCTAGTATAGATGAAGAAATAGGACAATACACAAGGTTATGCAAAACCTGGGATTCTTTATTCAATGAAATGTATTGGACATAAAAATAAAAATGTTTCCAGGGAATAGTGGTGTCATTTAGGACTAAAGAACATGTGTATCATTACTTTCTGAAACAACTTTCCCATCTATAATCTTCTGTGTTGTTGTGATGACCTTCTTTACGGTCTGTGTGTTTGATGCTGAAAGGGCATCTTGGAGGCTGCAAAGAGAAAAAACAAATTTTTAAATGAGCGATCATAGACAAGAAAACCACTGCCTTTTTTATAGGTCGTGTGCTACTGTGTGGCCCCATTTGTTCATATGAAACCATGATGAAGTCACCTATATACACCGTAGCTATTAACGAGAAATTTGTGTCCATTTTCAGAAGGATGTCCACATTGAGATAAGAGGTCTGAATTCAATCATGGCAGGGATAATGGACACGCAGCGAACTCCTGGAATCACTTTGTAATCCAAAATAGTAGTTCATTGAAAATCTTTGCCATGTTAAGAAACATGTTAATATGAAAAATACAAATTGGTAGCAACTACAATTTTAAATTAAAATAATTACCTGAAATCATCTCCATCGAGGAGACGTCTGTATGTCTGGATTTCAGATTCTAGCCTTAACTTGGTGTTAAGTAGCGTCTGGTACTCATGTTGCTGTCTCTGGCAGTCACTGCGTATTTGTGTCAGCTCTCCCTCAAATGCCTGAACTTGAGCACCAAGTATTTCCAGTTCCATAGCATACCGATTTTCAGTGTCATGTAGGGAACCTTCAAGACTGAGTTTCTGTGAATTCAAAAAGGACCACTATTTAGTACAAAGCAGATTACACCTTGTCGACAAAGGTTTAGAACTCCACAAGACATTACCTGGTTGCGCAGGGTTTCCAGTTCTATCTCCAGAGACTGCAGATTGCGCCGCAGCTCTGTCACTGTTGTCTTGGAAGAATGAAGTGCCTCTGTATCCTGAGTGACCTGTACAGTATGCTCCTCCACCTGTAGATAGAGAAAACCCAATTTTACTTTACCGGACGCAATGCCAGATGCTTATCACATTGCTTTGCAATTTAAATACTCAACATTCTTTTCATGCCTTAATTTGAGACTCGAACAAATCTGAAAGTTCCATGGAATGTAAAATGTATACTAGTACATGTCATTTCTCATTTCTTTATTGGATAGTTCCATACCTTTGTCTGGTACCATTTTTCTGCATCTTCACGATTCTTCTGTGCCAGTGTGTCATACTGTGCCCGGATTTCTGCCATGATTTTGCCCAGGTCTTGTGTTTTGGGAGCATCTACCTCCACTGTTACTGCAGAGCCAGCAATCTGGGCATGGAGTTCATGGACGTCCTTCAAAGACAAAAACAAAGGGTTAATTAGATCTTCCCCTTATGACCACCCTCAAATATATATATATATATATATATATATATATATATATATATAAATATAAATAGTGCCAAATTTGTAGGTAGAGTCTTTAATGGATGTATAAACCCATCTTCATATTTTAGCAGGCAGAGGACCTGGCTGTATGGAAAAATTAGGTTAGGCTTGTGACTCCGTGGCAAATTCTGATAGCCGTGCTCATTGCAACATTTTTTTTTTCATCCCATTGTAGTGCAAACAGACACAGGCTATAAGAGTGGCAACTCTGCTCTGACTTCAGGAGCAATGTAGCATCGTTGTCACACCATCAAAAGAAACTACATTAGGTGGACTACTCTGGCATGATAATCATCAATTTGTGCTACTCTGCAAAAGGGCTACGAAAACTAAATTCAGGCACAGTAAAGTTTTAAATGTAAGGACACCATTCTACTTTAAGAGCAATGCCTCACTGCAATTAGATTACAGACCCCATTTATATGTACTGTGGAGTTCAAAATTTTTTGCACAGAGCAGCCCTGATCCTCCTTTTCTGGGGTCCACCACCGAGTTGCGAGCTGTTGATCTCATACACACGCTGTATAGAGGTCAGGCTCAGGCAAGTAAGGGGGGGCTCATTATTGCACAGGGAGACTTTCCATACAAGCAAGAATGGTAGCAAGCTATACTATATATCCTCCCTTCCACAAGCTGCCAAAAGGTGGTGCAGGGAGGACATTTGTAGGTGAGGATAGTTACATGTTAAAACTCTTGTTTTAGGATTACTGTACATTTAATGTATATACAAACCCAAAATTTAATATGCCTGATATGTACCTGCTGTACCATGCACTTTAAAAAAGTATTACTTTGTATTGCCTCCTTTGTGTAAAACCCCTGGTGTATCTGCCAGTCCCTCTGCTTTCCTATCAAAAACTGACCACACTAAGCACGACTGCACAGCGCGGTCAGTTCTCTAGCTCTCTTCTCCCCACCAATGACCAGACTTCTGATGACACCCCCCCCAGAACAGCCATTTACTGGGAAGATCAGCGTGCGGCTGTTTCTCGCTTCTCCATGCAGCTGGGACTAGAGGGTATGTGATCACTTATTGGGGGGGGGGGGGGATGGAAATAAAGGAGATGTATAATTTTTTTATATCTATATCCAAATGTTTCGCCTTTCATTTCTATTTTGAACTGAATGGGTTGTTTTTACATGGGGACATTTAAATGTACTTTTAACACCTGTTCCTTTGCAGCACCTTTTAACCTCTTAAATTTACTCACATCTTCATGGGACTTCTTCAGGTAGATCAGTTCTTCCTTCAGAGACTCAATCTCATTCTCCAAGTTGAGTCTGGAGATGTTGGTGTCATCGATGACTCTGCGCAGTCCTCCAATATCAGTCTCAACAGACAGGCGGATAGCCAACTCTGATTCATACCTAAAAGTTAGGATTAAAAAAAAAAAATTTAGACTATCAGATCATAGGTTGAAACTTCCCCTCAAATGCCCTTGTTGCTTTTCTATTTTGACAGTGGATTAAATCTTGCTCAGTAGTGACAGCACATTTCATGCTGGCTTGGCATAGTCTAATTTATCCGTGGACATATTAGCAAATCATTCCTGTAAGCTAGGGAGTGTAATTATATACAGGAAGGGATAGCCTGTCTCGGTGTTCAGCTTCAGAGAGAAATCAAAAGACTTACTTTACTCTGAAGTCATCAGCAGCAAGGCGGGCATTGTCGATCTGCAGGACGAGCTGAGAGTTGTCCACAGTTCTATCAAATACCTAAAACAAGAGAAAATGGATTAGAAACTAAAAATACACAAATGTGAATTACTATTATTATTCCATTAGTCAGCAAAGCATCGTTTATTGATTACAAGTGAGACTTCAGTAGTCACATGCCAAACTAAAGAATGATGGCTTCTGATTGGTTGATGTGGGTGCCAGTTACGCTTTGCTCATTAACAAATCCTAAATGTGCTCTAGTTAGGCAAACTGCAAAGTAAAACATTAAAAGCCTCCATGTAATACTGGAATATACGAGAAGTTACAAGTCCCAGTCCAAAAATGAGGATTATGTCCAGGTTTGACAAATCTTTGCATCACTGTTATACGCTCTGAAGGCATGCTGGGTCTTTTAGTTCCACTGCTGGAGAAGCATATCTGCTTTTTATATAAACTACATGAGTTAGTGGCAGGTTATTGCAGTTACAAACTATTATTGACTATCAGGGAATTAAGAGCACAAAGACCATACAAGACAATTTAAAATATATTTTTCAGACAAATCCCTTGAGTACTGCTCTGTATTCCACTAATGATTTGTTTGCAGCTGCACAGGACTGCCAGGAAGAGAATCCGCTTAACTCCATCCTGCCCACATCCTGAGGGTTAACTCTTCCAATCCCTTCCAAGACTTTCTTGTACTTTTTGCACCCTGGTTATCACATTCACATCTAAGAACACAGGTAGAGTTTATGTATGGGATAAGCCAGTAAACCTAAAACTTTAAAAAGCCTTGTGTGTAAAAATCCTAAAACAAACAGTTTAATCTTTCTCCCCCTCTTCCCCCCACACTTGAGAATGTATGTTAGTTATGAAACAAACACAAAATTCAGTTCAAAACCAGCAATAGCATCACATAGTGCAAACAAGAATGAGGTTCTAGTTGCAATAGCGCAGATAGGGGAATTTACTACAACTGGAGCAGCCAGAATCTGAAATTGTGCATAGCAACCAATCACCTTCCAGCTTTTATTTTCAATGCTTAAATGAAACGAGCTGAAGCTAGAAGCCGATTGGTTACTGTGCACAACTAGTCCAGATATTGTCTGCTGCAGTTTTAGAAAATCCCCCCCCTCTTCCCAAACAAACTATAAAAAGTTATACAGCAACTTTATAATTCTTAGATTATAAGATCCAAGGAGCAGGGCCCCCCTAACCCTCTTGTATTGAACTGTATTGTCTCCTGTTATATTATAAAGCACTGAGCAAACTGCTGCCACTATATAAACCCTGTATAATAAATATAATGCATACATATTCTAATATATATTTTACACACACAAGTATATTAGATAAAAAAAAAAAAGTGTTACCTTTTAAAAACACTAAACCAGAACAAGCCAGCTAATTAGATCTAATAATAATTTTACTAAAACTATTTACTTTATAGTTTTCATTTAAATATCTAGAAAAAAAAAAAAAAAGTAAAATATATTTGCAAGGGGGGAGTTCTCACCTGTTTGCGCAGTTCCTCCAAAGTTTTGAAGTATGGAGCCCAGTCCTTGGTGGGTCCCTTCTTTTCCATATGCTGACGAATCTGAAGCTCCAGAGTTTGATTGGCTGCTTCCAGGCTGCGCACCCTGTCCAGGTAGGATGCCAGCCGGTCATTGAGGTCTTGCATGGTCTCCTTCTCATTCTGGACACCTCTTAGGAGACCCACTGAAGATGCTACTGCACCAGAGCCACCACCGAATCCAGAGCCACCACCGAATCCAGAGCCACCACCGAATCCAGAGCCACCACCGAATCCAGAGCCCACTGTAGACACCCTGGACACAGAGATCCGGGAGCCTGAGCCTCCTGCCCCAGCATAGACACTGGCAGAACTGCCACCTCCTACTGCCTGAGAGCCATAGGAGAAGAGGCGCTGGGATTTCAGTGGGGCATAGGAAGAAGTGGAGAAACTCATGGTTGCAGTTTCAATGTGGACAGAGGTGAACACAGACTACTGGCACAATGCTACTGACTACTAAGCATTAGTCGGAGCAGAGTATTTATAGTGAGTAGGGGGCAGAGACAGTCATCTCCTCCTTCCAAATGATCCTCCCCACTGCATTCACTCTATTGACAGGGTGGAGATTCACGGGGGAAGGGGACAGACTTCATTCATTGGAAAGTAACATAAAAAGACCACACCTTTTATAAACCTCATGTAGTGATAGAGGTAAAACTGGATTTTTCTTTCTTCCCTTAATGTGATAACAAAAAAAAAACCTGAATCCTAATGCACATCAGATTACAAAAGTAACAAAAGGGTAAAACAAAACAAAAAACTGGCCACATATCAACATATCTTTCACCAATACAACAAAATCTGATATCCACCCATTGCTTGAATGACTGCAAAGCACATTTAAAAATACAATGTCTTCTGTTTTGAGGCTCATTCACACGAGATGCGTTGGGGCTATGCAGGCAGCTATTTCCACCACATAGATAAGGCAAAATGCCTTGTTTTGTATGGTTTCAATTCACTGTAGTTGAAAAAAGGTACTGCAGGAACTTTTATTCTTGTTTTTACTTGTGCAACAAACCACTGCACTGCAACGCCGCTGCAGTGGGTAGAAATGTAAAAACAAAAGGAAATAGTGTGATCCATAATGCTGGTGTGATGTGTGGTGCATGTGACTGCATCTGCTGTAAACGCACCCAATGACATACGTTTCTCAGCACCCTGGAAATTTTTCAGATTTTCATTATTCAGGACTCCTGGCTTATTTTGTGACCTGTAGGGTTTATGTATAAATTAAAATAAGCAATCAGGCGTCACAAGTGTTCTAGTTCTTGTGTATTCCTTAGAAAAGGGGAAAAGACCCTTCAGCATGTACACACTGCATGCTGCCATCAGCCAACATAGAAAGAAATAGTGTGACAAGTCCTGGATATTCAGCAGTTTAAAGCAGAGCTCCACCCAAAAGGGAAAGTTCTGCTTTAAGTACTGGTTTCCCGCTCCCTGCGAGGAATTGGCACCTTTGGGGAGATGGGGGGGGGGGGGAGTGGGTACCCGAAATTTGCCAGGTTCCCACTTCCACTGCGATCGCCTAGGCAATTGGAAGTGAAAGTTGTCCTTCCCCTCTTCTTCCATGTAGTCTTCTGTGACAGGTCCCCAGGGGCGGATTGACCATTCGAGCACTCGGGCACTGCCCGAGGGCCCGGGGTCAGTAGGGGGCCCCATGAGATGCTCCTGGTACCTTTCATTGGCTTTTTTCATAGGCTTTTTTGGGTATGGGTGAGGACACAGGGGCCCCATGATCCCCTATTGCCCGTGGGCCCCATGAGTTGTCAGTCCACGCCTGCAGGTCCCAGAAGACTACGGGACCATTTACAAGCTGCAGCGCTACTTGTGCATGCGCAGTGGGCACCCGGCTGTGACAGCTGATTCACACATGTGCGGTGCGGATTGAAGCTCAGGTTTCACAGCTAATTGACACAGTAGCTGTTCACAGGTTCACGTCAGGTTTACATCAGGTTCAGGACAGGATTAGCTCAGTATCTTATCCTGTTCACACATATGTGGTTTAGGAACGGTTCCCATAGAAGTCAATAGCCTGTAATCTGCACCTGAACCTGACCGCACTGCTCAGAAATAGGACATGACTCTTTTTAAAACTGCCCCGAATCCGCACTGGCCATGCACCAGACATATGTGAACAGGCAACATAGGAAGCAATGGCATTTCACGTGTCATGCGGATTGGATGTGGTTCAAACTGCATCCAATCCACATATATGTGAACGGACACTTAAGCCGCAAGCTGTCACAGCTGGGTGCCCACACTTTAGATGCCAGCGCCGGGGAGCGAGGACGGCCTGTGAAAGTGGCTGTGGTGAGAATGTGGCTGGATCGTGGGACAGGTGCATGGATGTTTTTTGAAAGTCAGCTAACAATTTTTTTGGTTTGACTGGAGCTCCACTTTAAGCTCTTTCCTCAGTCAGTAATTTATCCCAGGTGAAAATGAACAGATATACAATGTATTGTTATATAGCTTCTACATGTAATAGTAGCATCCATATTTACATAACCTTCTTAAGGCGAAACTCCACCCAAAAGGGGAAGTTCCGGTTTAAAGACTGGTCCCCCACTCCCCAGAGGATTGATATTTCAGTTGAAGGATAGAAAGTGCAGTGGTGCCTGAATCGAGTTGCGGTACCCAATGATTGAATTTTGGCTGGTTCTTGAGTGTATGACCATCTTTAGGAACCTGTGAGGGCAGAGCACTTTGTAAATAGGAATGTTCGACTTGGCTGAACACTCTTGTTTATGGCAGTGCAATTGGGGCAGACGATTGATGGATTCTTAAGCCCAACATAGATCAATTGAATCTTGTCCAGTTCAGAAGGGAGCAGCCGAGATTTGATCCATCTATGGGCAGGCTGGTTGTACTGAAGTTGATCCATCAATTGACTTGGGCACAACGAGCCTGTTGGAGTTTTAGCATGTAATTACTGCCTGTGGCTATAGCCACTAGCAGTGATCACTGTTTTCTCCTCCACAGGCAAAACAATAGCGCTGCGGGAGGCATTCAATCGAGCGATTTTCTTTCTTGCAAACTGGGGTTGCAGGAAAGAAAGTCACAGTTATTACCTTTTGTATCACTTGACCCTTCCTCTTAGATTGTAAGTGCTAATGAGTGAGTCCTCTGATTTCTCCTGTATTAAGTTGTATTGTAACTGCACTGTTTGCCCTTATGTTGCCAAGTGGTGTGCAAACTGTTGGTACTATATAAATCCTTAATAATAATATTAATCAGCAGCACCATCTATGGCTTGCCTTACTCTGCCTTTGTTCGGATGGAGAATGTCCACATGCTCCATAGACATTAGATTACTGCCTAATATAATTGTCTACATGACACAATGCTTTCATTTGCAATGTAAACAATTAGGTCACATAGGCCCCTTTCACGTGAGTAGCAAAAACAGGTGGTTGATCTGTGTTTTTACCAACCCTCAACCACCCACCTACAAATGTTCATGGTGTTGCCAGGGTGAGCTCACATTGCCTCAGCACCACCTGTCAAGCTCTTTCATGTGATTGGATGGGACCGCACTGCTACACTATATTGCCAAAATTATTGGGACGCCTGCTTTTATACATGAACTTTAATGGTATGACAGTCTTAGTCCATAGGGTTCAATATTGAGTTGGTCCACCCTTTGCAGCTATAACAGCTTCAACTCTTCTGGGAAGGTTGTCCACAAGGTCTAGGAGTGTGTCTATGGGAATGTTTGACCATTCTTCCAGAAGCACATTTGTGAGGTCAGGCACTGGTGTCGAACGAGAAGGCCTGGCTAGCAGTCTTCGCTCTAATTCATCCCAAAGGTGTTCTGTCAGGTAAGATCCGGACTCTGTGCAGGCCAGTCCTCCACCACAAACTCACTCATGGCTTTGTGCACTGGTGCGCCATCTTGTTGGAACAGGAAGGGAACATCCCCAAACTGTTCCCACAAAGTTGGGAGCATGAAATTGTCCAACATGTCTTGGTGTGCTGATGCCCTAAGAGTTCCCTTCACTGGAATTAAGGGGGCAAGCCCAACCCCTGAAAAACAACCCCACACCATAATCCCCCCTCCACCAAACTTTACACTTGGCACAATGCAGTCAGGCAAGTACTGTTCTCCTGGCAACCGCCAAACCCAGACACATTCTTCGGATTGCCAGACAGAGAAGCGTGATTCATCACTCCAGAGAATACGTCTCTGCTGCTCTAGAGTCCAGTGGCAGCGTACCTTACACCATTGCATCTGACGCTTTGCATTGCGCTTGGTGATGTAAGGCTTGGATGCAGCTACTCAGCCATGGAAACTCATTCCATGAAGCTTTCTACACACTGTTGTTGTGCTAATCTGAAGGCCATATGAAGTCTGGAGGTTTTTAGATATTGACTCTTCAGACAGTTGGCGACTTCTACATGCGCTGACCCCGCTCTCTTATCTTACGTGGCCTATCTCTTTGTGACTGAGTTGCTGTTGTTCCCAGTTGCTTCCACTTTGTTATAATACCACTAAGCGCTCGTTCACACTTGACTGTTTTTCCAACTCTTGTCAAACGCCCCTATAGCGTTTGACAAGCGTTGGTCCGGCGTTTGCGGAGCGTTTTTTAACGCTCTGCAAATGCTCCTCAAACGCCACATGCGCGGTTTAGTGGCGGTTGCTAGGCGTTCGCAAAGCGTTAAAAACGCCCCACAAATGCTTATAATGAAGTTTGAATGGTGTTAACGCTCCACAAAAGCCTCGCAACCGCGTCGCAAACGCCGGACGGGCGTTTGTGGAGCGGCACCATAGACTTGAATTGGAGGCTTCAACTCCTCCTGACTGGACCAGAGGCGTCCGATTTGCCGCGATGCGACACAACGCGACGCTCCCGTGTGAACAGCACCATGTGCTGCAATGTACAGAATTTTCACAGGCATTTGGGAAGCGGTAAAAACGCTTCCCAAACGCCTGTCTGCAGCTTGCAAACAAGGCTAGTGTGAACATCGCCTAACAGTTGACCGTACAATATTTATTTGCAAGGAAATTTTACGGATGGAATTATTTCACACGTGGCAACCCATCATGGTACCACACTGAGTGCAACCTATTCTTTCACAAATGTTTATAGAATCAGTCTGTAAGCCTAGGTGTTGGATTTTATACACCTCTGGCCATGGAGGTGATTGGAACACCTGAATCCAATGAATTGGAGGGGTGTCCCAATACTTTTGGCAATATAGTGTACCATGAGCAAAACATTTGGCTCGTAGTTGCACTGCAGTCCTGCTATGCAAACTTGCCATTTTGGAGTAAATAGAAAAAAACAAAACAAAACAATGAAACAGGCATCAAGAGGCAAGAGTATTACCTGTTAAATGCCTACAACTGATACTTGTTTACACTGCAATTGAAACCATTGTGTCATGTATGTGGACAATTGTTATGTGTCTCATGTCTATTGGGCCAGAAGACACCCACCTTTTGAACAGTGATATTGGCATAAACAAGATTGTTCAGCAATCCACCAATTGCTTTTCAGAGGGGTGGTAAACACTACAGCTTGTGTGAAAGGATGGATTTATTGTGTTGATGCTATTTATACTTGTCATTGCAGCAACATGTGGTAAAATGAGCCCATCACTGCAACATACCTGATGTATTTGCAGTACATTGTGGTCTTGTACATTGAGAATAGCCCCATTAATGCACTGTAGAGTAGAGCTGAATGCATTATGCACTGCAGTGCACTACAATGTATATATCCTGTGTAATGTTGCCCTGCTTTGCCAGAAAAGGGTCATGTACATTTCTTATCCATTGCAATACATTAATGGCCTATTCAGACTTAATAGTTTGACCTAATGCAATGCATGTCAAATATTCAAACTATGCCCATTTATGCTTTATCTTTCTGTCAGGAGCTGGCACAAAAATTCAGAGTAAGGGCTCATTCAGGCAGCAGATTCAGTGGCTCTGTATTCGGATCCATGCACCCACTACTGCTGTATGTCAAACTTTGACATGTGATTGTGTCCAAGCTGGTGCTGCATGTACATCCACTTCTTTGGGCATCTGCCAGCAGCTCTGCACGGAGGACGGCATTAATCTGCCATCTAAATAAGCCCTAAAAAATGCTCAATCTGGTGCATATTTGCGGGCTTTGATGCATGTATGTATGTGCGTTTATGTTCCTTCATGTGCGTAATTTCATTATGTTGACAATTTGATCCAGACATTAGACTGAAATTACATGCATACTCTGCTAAATGTTGTTCTAAATTACGAATATAAATATCACAATATGAATGAACACATTGGATAATACTGAGCTGTGTTTAGAGGCATAAACAAAGCCTAAATGCACAGTGTGGCACTTTGTAATTCCCTGGAAAGGATCAAAAATGTATGAATGGTCCCTTCCATTTCTGTCCGAGTCCCTGCTGTGCCCTTTAGCAGTAAAGTATTTGTATTAGGTGTTGTGTCATTGTGTTCCCCTTACCTACATAGCAAAGTGGATGAATTGGGACAGAAGATCAGCCCAGTCCAGAATATGCTCTGTCCTGGAGCCATACGCAACGTGTGACCATCTTCATAAATAACTCTCCATGTCTGGAATAGATAATCGTGTCATCTAGTGAGATGCGATGTGACTTCTGCGGCTGATATTTTCAGACGGGATATTATTTCCCTGTCATTCTGCCCACTGTGTTAAACACACATTGGTGAGGAATGTACAAAACACATGTGGAAGGTGTGGTGCCGCCATCAGTCATTCCTTCCTGTAGTGTGACTTGGCATTCAGAGCTCAAAACCTTTCATTAAATCACCTGCCCATGTAGTGCTGACTCATTCATGCCCTTTAGACAAGTCCGGTAACCCCCAAGCTTCACCATATAAACTTCCACAAGTAGGCATTTTTTTGGATGTATTTGGCTGGACTGGGAAATGGTCTATAAAATAATTGTCTGAAGTCAGGCAGCTATAGACAAGCAGATCTTTTGGAAACTGCAAGCTCAATGTTGCCATTTTTTGCTGCTTCCATTAAATTTGTGTCCGGTGAATCCTTTTCTCAGGTAAAATGAGAACAAATGTTAATATATATGCAGCTGGTCTCTTTTCTAGCAGAAATGTGCAGTAGCTTACTAGCTTTAGGCTAGGTTCACGATTGTGTATTATTTTTAGAAACACAGAAACACATGATAATCGATTTAACATGATTTCCTTTGAGTCCCATTCACATCCATGCAGTTTCCTGCAGTGCATTTTTTTAAAAAGATGTAGGCACTTTCTTTCATGCAGGAAGGTGCTTTTTTGGGTTCATAAACTTCAATGTAAGCGCATCATAAAGGCATGTACATGTCTCCCCCTATAAAAAGAACGCATGAAAATGCATAAAAAACGCACCGCAAAAACACACCAAAAACTGCAAACAAACTCATAGGTGTGAACCTAGCCTAAGGCTGCATTCACACATGAGTGTTTTGTAGCTTGAAGCTCAAAGCTCCAAAAAGCTCAAACTTAAAAAAACAATTGTTCTCTATGGTGCCTGTTCACACCTGATCATGCAAACAGTTGCCATAGAGAACAATTGATTTTTTAAGTTTGAGCATTTTTGGAGCTTGAAGCTTCAAGCTACAAAACGCTCAAGTGTGAATGCAGCCTTAGTCCTCATTCACACAGGCAGCAAAACAGGCAATTTTGCTGCATTTTTGCTACTACCCAGCTGCTCAGCAATGCTCTTAATTAGTTTAAAGGATAGGTTCAGCTTTAGCAACATCTGTTAGATCTGTGAATGAAAAAACTACAATGGCAGACTGTTTGTAATTCTCAACGGACTGAAAGTGCACTAACTGGTGCACTTGTAGTCCATTCAGACATCCTCCAGCTTGTAAGCAGGTTGCTTATGGTAGCCTGGGTAGGTGATGCCCGGACGGGAGGGTCAGGGTTAATGTTATTTCCCAGGTTTTCTTTGGTGGGGTTTCTTGGGTCTGGTGCTTCTAAAAAGGGACAGTGGTCCTGAAGCCAAGAGTTAGGGGGGAGAGAGAGAAGGGAAGGAAGAAGAGTGGCAACCATTGGGGTATCCAATCTGAGTTCTGGAGTTCCCAGCCCGTGAGGTGGATGTCACTACTGAGGCCGGAGTTTGAGGTTGCTGACCAACTAAAGCCTTACATTATGTAGGGGGACTGCTAGCCCTCCCTAAAGACACTGTCCGCTGGACATGCCACAAATGAAATCTACCTATGCAGGTACACCGGGGCAGCACACAAGCCTGAGATAGGGACTAGGGATGTGGGGAAAGAACTGTATTTTACCGTGAACCTGGGTATGTTCAGAATTTCTCAATAAAGCCTTTCAACATTGCAGTTTGCCTGGTCTGAAGTGAATATAGAGGTGTAATGCAAGTAATTGGCACACATAAGGGTTTATTTACTAAAGCTGGAGAGTGCAAAATCAGGTGCACTTCTAAATAGAAACCAATCAGTTTCCAGGTTTTATTGCCAAAGCTTAATTAAACACACTGAGGTTAGAAGCTGATTGGCTACCATGCAGAGGTGCACCAGATTCCGAGGGAAGCAGTTTTAGTAAATCTCCCCCATAGTCTACAGGTTGGGTCAGTTAAGACACATTGGGGTATGAAGACAGCAAGTGGTTACCAAGGGTAACAGAGGTCCAGCAAGCAGCCTGTCATTAAGTGTATACCTGTGACAGGTGGGACATCCTCTTGTGAAGGAGTACATTCGGCATGTCTCCCCTGGAGACTGTCTCTCATAGCAGAGGTTCTCAGCACTCAGAGGTTCCTAGCCTGCACACTAGGTATGGCAGAGGAAGAGTTAAGTGAGTGCATGCATGGAGTCTGCGCTAGGTGCACAGTGGTGTTTTATTATGCTACTGGGAGTGAGGTATTGGAGGTACATTGGACAGGTGGAGTGGTTATAGGCTCAGCATGTCCCTCCTAAATGCAGAAAGTTACAATGAAAATGCACATTATCATCAAGGAAGTTAGAGTTCAGTCGTCCATTCAAGTAATGGTACCCCATGTGTAAGGAGGTGACCCATATCAGATGCCTAGCGTATCCCAGAAAAACCTACCCTAGGGTAGGCCTCTGATACGACCCACGCATGGCGCCCAACAAAGGAGGGGAACATGGAAAGCGTGTCACCCATTTGCTCTACATTTGTCGCCCAGCATGTGACTACGCTTACTGCATACACCTGAAGACCACCACTAAAGGGCCTATGGCAAAGTTAGCTAGAAAGAACTTGTTCAGGCTTGCTCGTTGATAGAGACTTTGACTATTCATGTCTGAAACCTTATTCAGCTCTTGCATAAGGAAACCACCAGATTGATGGATGCCCTGATAAGGGGGCATTTATAGCAACCGGAGCTGGAAGATGCTCACATTGCTCCAAAAGTGTTGCAATATCATAGCTGGACAGAGCTGCAGGTTCTCTGCCTGACCTACTGGAGATGTTTGGCAACTTTTGCTCCTTGAGCCAGCTGCCCTGCATGTGACACTCCGCTCTTTTAGTGAATGCTCAAGGAGGATGCCCCCACCATAATTGGGTCTAACAGTCTGCCTCACACCGCCGCTGTCACCAGAGACGACTGCCAGACCGAATTTCTGGTGAAGATTCTGCGGCCCAGCTAAAGCCTCAGTCCAAGGAAGGCTTCCCCCTCTGGAACAGGAGTCAAGCTGCTATCCTGCACAGATGCACCAAAGACTACTGCCAGTCGAGGAGACCCGAATACGATGGAGGTTATCTTTGAGAAGGTATAATGAAAGTTCCTGCCTGTGCCCTCTCCAGTTCTGGATCTTCCTCACGACAATGATGATCTGGACAGCACCTACTCCCTCATGGATCTACCACTACTGGACATTAATTAAGCCCCATTGCTGAAGTGCCCACCACCCCAGGAGATCCTGTTAATGCTAAAAGCAAAGCACTCCCACAGCAGGCCCAAGGGAACTTCCTGGGAAGATCTTGTGTTTGACTTGGACGAGGAGATACCTCCGATTCCAGAACCTAGGATCTCTCATGCATGTTCCCCATTGCCATGGGTACCTCCAGCTGATCCACAATCTCTAATCGAGCATAAGGGGCACAAACACTTCCATCCACTGGATGCCTACTTACCATAAGGATCTCTTAATTACAAAACACGGGTCACCCACTTTGGTCAGCTACAGTGCTTCATGTAACATTATATGTGGCTCAAGTATAGACGGGTGTTCTCATATTTTCCGAGGAGGGGAACATGGAGAGAGTGTCACCCGCCTGCCCCATTTCAAACTGAAAGCACATGCAGAGCTATGGGCAGAAATCTGGAGGGAGAGTGTGTAGGAGCCTGAATGTATAGAGTTTCCTGACTGATTGGAAGCTCTATACAGCTTTATGAACAGGCGAATGTAAACGGACTTGTGTTTGTTTACACCCACATACCCGAGTCCGTCCAGGTCCGATAAAATGTGACAGATGTGAGGTAGCATGATGTAAACGAACACAAGTTTGTTCACATCTGACCACTCATAGAGCTATCATGGGTATGCTTGTATCTGCCAGTCACAAACTGAATGGGCATGGATGTCAAAAAACTGACATCCATCCTCTTTGTCTCCAATTCAGCAGGGGCCCTTCTTATGGATCCCCTGCTGATTGGAGCAGACTCCGCTCCCTGTGAAAGAGCTCTAATAGTTTCTATTTGTTGCCTAGTGTCCCAGCGGCTTGAATGAAAAAACCCTACATATCATTGTACCAACACAAGTGATGTTGATGTAGCGATCTCCCCCACTGTGCTATTGGATTCTGAAAGTGGCACTCCCCCTACCCCACTCTCCCTAGAATACACTGATCAGTGTTTGCAGCCATTGGCTGCAAGTGCTGATCAGATGCTGGTTTTGCAGCATGTTCCTTTGACAAAAGCAGGTTGTTAGACTTCTGTTGGAAAGACAGCTGTACACACTGACCGTAAGTTGGCTGGTTCCTGCTGAATTCCCCCCCACTGAGCTTTTGTGTTCTGACAGAGGGGCTATAGCCAGAGGCGCTGATCAAGAGAAAATTTTCTGTTATACATAGATCAAAATTTGGCTCGTCCCTAAAGAACCAAGCAGAATTTCTATACATGTATAGAATTAGAATTAATTCTTCCTCATATGAAGAGCTCAAGGCATCATTGCTATCTGACACTTCTATGTACTATATGTTGGATTTAATGTCCCTCAGATACTGCTTTGCTTCCTTTTACCGATTGTGTTTCTGCAAAACACAATTGTGAGATAGGGGTCAGCAGGAGGAACCACAGTGGCAGAGGACCTTCAGATTTCTTTGTATGGGACTTTCAAAATTATTTTGTTGAGGAAGTGACAGGCAGAAAAAAATGCTAATTTTGAGCATTTTTGTACTAGTGTTTAGGAGCGCTTAGCATTTTTTTCTGGCAGAAAAACACTCTCAGAAATGCAAAACAGAAGGGTTGTTTTCTGCCTCTAAACGCTGAGCTTAAAAAATGCCTCTTGACTACCTAATGTGCATGGGCACATAGGATAACATTAGTTGATTCTGATTAGTTGATTAGTTGAAACTCCTCTAGGAGCAGCGTTTTTAAGCCAGTGTGCATGGAGCCTTAATAGTATTGCTCTCAAAAGCACTCATATCTCTACACCTTGTTAACCAGCTCATCCAACTGCCATCTGAATTCTGTGGGCAGCCTTGCTGTACTTTGCCAGTACATGTAGAAGGGAAATGGTTAGTGATAAAGATCAGTTAAATATTAACAGCTTATGACTGTTATGAATGGAGAACTTGTAATGATGAGTGACACATTTATATACTTTGCTGCACCTGTTCTGTAATTTCCTTTTCTTGTCTCAGCCCGTCATGTCTACACCTCACTTAGCGGAGTCCGACTCACACCCCCAGGGCACCAGTTTCTTTATGGCGTTATATCTGCCTGACTCTACTGCCCACACAAGTAGCAGACTCTGTCCCTGATTGTGATAGACAGAATCAGGACAGGTGCATAAGGCTGGACATACACTATACAATTTTCTTCCCATTTTCTGTCCAATTTTTGCCCAATTTCCTTTAGATTTACCTTTAACTATGTAGCGCAAGGGCCTGTCTAATTGGATACAATTGAAAGTGTTGTTTCGGTTTGACCTCATATTATATGATTTTTGGTAAATCTAAAGCAATTTTCTAAAGAAAATTGTATAATGTATGGCCAGTTAGTTACAGTCTGCACAAAAACGTATGAAAGGTTAGACCTGAGGGTCTTTTAAAAGTTATATACATACAGTACATTATATACTAGCTACAATACCACTGTTTTCTGTTATGTGCAGGGGCGGACTGACCATTCGAGCACTCGGCAGTGCCCGAGGGCCCGGGGTCAGTAGGGGGCCCCATGAAATGTCCCTGGTACCTTTTTTATTGGCTTTTTTGCGTATGGGCAAGGACACAGGGGCCCCATGGTCCCCTATTGCCCGGGGGCCCCATGAGTTGTCAGTCCGCCCCTGGTTATGTGTGTTCTCCTTTGCTAAAGTAGATCTTTCTATGGGCAGAATATTTTATAATATCCAACAATTATCTCACCTGATCTAACCCAGTACATTTTTAATCTTTGTTAACCCTGTGTTCATCCACCTGTAAAAGTATTTTAGTAGTGGCGCGCAGCTTCCAGACGCATTTTATGCCACAGTTTTCTCAATTTTAGTATTTTAAGTGTCGATTTTAAAAATTAGAGCCTTTGTTCCTACCTGAAAAACTAAAGAAAAAACAAGTTGCTTTGGTAACAACTCGTGCAAATGTTACAAATAATACTTGTAATTCTTGTAATGTGTGTATTAGTCCTTATGCACACTGGACATTTTTACAGCTGCTGTTTTTGGCTTTTGATGTTTTTTTTATACAGCCAGTAAACTCCCCAGCATGTTATCCTATGTGTCCATGCACACATACAGTAGACTGTAATTAACGGTTTTTGGCAGTGGTGTTTTATGGCTGGAAAAGAAACCCAGGACTAGTGGGTTTCTAGAGGAGTTTGTTAGCTGGAAAAATGCAGCAAAACGTGGTAAAATGCTGCAAATCAGCAATTTTAGATTTTGTTTTGACCAAAATAAAATGTTTTGGTAAAAAAAAGCTAAAAAACGCAAACACTGAAAAACACCACTAATCGTGACAAAACGCTGCTAAACACTAATGCAAAAACGCTTTAAAAAAGCTGAAAACATCACATTTTTAACGTGACTTTACACAGCTGACATTACCAGTGTTATCAAAACACCCCGTGTGCCTGAGGACTTATGCAGGCCATAGACGGTTCGTTTATCAGCCGATTTTTCATCCGAAAGAATAATCGCACCGTTAGTGGGGCAATGTCATCGGCCAATTTTTGCGGTTCCTCCTTATTTCTTTTATCAGTCATGCTGAAAAATTTGAGAAAAACGGCCGATTTTCGCAATCATTGCTGACAACAGAACGACTGATGTTTCATTTTTTGGCCGAAAAAACGGCCAATAAACGAACCGTCTATGGCCTGCATTAGGGTCCTTTCACACGGGCTTTCTAACCAGGTTTGCCTGTCAATTTTTCAGGTGGACCTGATTGGAAGGTCCATACAGCTCTAAGGACAGGAGGATGTAATCAGACTTGTGTCTGTTTACATCTGCCTATATTTGGGTCCCTCCAGGACCTTTTCTGTTTTTCTGTGCCTAAATATGACAGATCAGAGGAAGCCTGATGTATATGGACACACGTCTGTTTCCATCTGGCCACCCCTATGCCTATCACGGGTCTGTCCGTATCTGCTGCACACAAGTTAAATGAGCCTAGATGTAAAAAAAAAAAACAAAAAACTTACATCCCTTTCGTTTTGATCCATCACTCCACTCCGTGTGAAAGAGCTCTAATAGTTTGTTGCCTTTTGCCGGGTGAATGTAACATACCTTAACATTTGATCCTAAGAGAACACTAGCCGTAAGAACATTCGACTATAAGAGTTAACGAATATTCACCAACAGAGAAAATAGCCCAACACTATAGGCTAAGAACATTCAACCAGAAAGGAAAATAATGTAAGGGAGACCTCAGCACTATGTACAGTATATGAAGACTACTGTGCGAACAGACGAACAAATGGGATACTGTATAAGATGGCGACGGGAGCAGACATGTGAGCAGGAGCTCCGCCGCCCAAGTCCCAATCTACTGCCATCCGGGCGGCAGC
The DNA here is from genome assembly GCF_062004578.1 of Staurois parvus. NCBI lineage: Eukaryota > Metazoa > Chordata > Amphibia > Anura > Ranidae > Staurois > Staurois parvus. The sequence goes on from NW_028318358.1 coordinate 11,453,227, forward strand.
GGACTCCGGTGGGACCCCCATGACCCTGCGGCCCCCGATAAGCACCCAGGGAGGGGTGCTGGGCCGTTTTCGGCAAAATCCCGGAGCTCCGGGATTTGCGGCCTACCGCGACCTACGCAGCTGCAGCCTTATTTTTGGCCGCGCCTGATCCGGAACGCCGGTCATCGGCCCGGATCGCCGCCACTCCGGCCCCCGCTGACCTGCCTGCCTCCCTGGGGCCCTTTCCATCGGCTCTGGGTCCTCCCAGGCCACCCAGCACCCTGCAGCAACCAGCACCCGGCACCCAACAACCAGCACCCAGCCTCAGCCCAGGGGCTGATTCCAGGCCACCCAGCACCCTGCAACTGCCAGCAACCAACATCCAGCCTTGGCCCAGGGGCCACTCCAAGCCACCCAGCACCCTGCAACAGCCAGCAGCCAGGACCCAGCGCCCACTTCATGCAACCCGCACGGCAGCACCACCACTCAGGCAGCTGCGGCCCCGATAGGTCCCCACACGGCACCACCATTACTCAACCGACCTCCCGGCCTGGTACGACCACTTCACCCGGGGACACCACTCCGTGGTCTGGCTCGGCTGCACACCCCGAGGCTCAGGCACTCCAGGTCACCACCCGGGCAAATCCAAAAGAGCACTGGCACCGACAGCAGTGAAGTCCAGGTCGGATCTGGAGCGTCCCCTGCATCCGGTAAGCCACCTCCACCCCCACCCCTGCATCCGGACAAGACATTCCCATCTCCGTCCATCCTCATCCCCCCATTTCCATCCAACCTCACCTTGGTGGTCCCCCGGACACCCACGGCCGTTGTCACCAGGGGTCACCCGTGGCCTGGTGCATTGGCTTCTCCCCATTGGCTCCAAGGGACATCAACTCTGCAATTCCCACCCATCCCTCTCCTCCTCAAGCCAACCCTCTTCCTTCAACTTGGAACCTCCACCTGGACCCTGAACCCTGCCAAGCAAGTCTCCGCAAGAGCACGTACATCCTCCCGCAAGAAACAGCCACACAACGCTCCTGATTCAACCACCCAGACACCACTCATGCCGACCCCAACCCAGCTTGACCCAAAGGACTAGAAACAGCCGCACAACGCTCCAGATCCGACCACCCAGAGACCACTCACGCCAACCCCAGCCCAGCTTGACCTAAAGGACTAGAACTCTAGTTGAAACACACTACAACGAGAAACCCCACTGCACGCTAGACAATCTCCAATCAAGCACCCCTGGAAACCATCTCTCCACACCCGATCCCCACTCCCTTAATCTCTAGCTACCGGAAGACACAGCGACGACATACGCCACTGCACGCTGGACTATCCGCAGCCAAGCCTCCCACCACACCTATCCGCCACCCCGTGTACCCCCCTAAAATGCCTCTTCCACTCCTCCTCCTCCTCATATTCCTCTCCTCCGTTCCCAAAATCTCTTCTCTATATCCCTCTGCTCCTCCCAAACAACTGTATATTATGCCCTCACTGCTTCCTTTGCCCCTTTACGGCACCCTCCACCTCCTCCTAATACTCCACTCTCCCACTGACCCGAACACCTCCACTGGTAGACTTACACGCTCCTGCACATCCCACTCCCATGCCACCTTTCTCACGCTTCTTCTCCTCCTAACAGCGGGGGACATCTCCCCGAACTCTGGCCCTCCACCACCTCGCTCACCCACACGGCACCCTCCCACTTCCACATCCTGCTGTAACCCCCTCAACCTAGTATCTGTCCCCCTGCTCCCTAAACCCCCCCCCGTTTTCGTGTGCACTCCTGAACGCCCAATCGGTGTGCAACAAGCTCACCGCCATCCACAACCTCTTTGTTTCCTGATCCCTCAACATCCTAGCGATCACGGAAACCAAGCAACTGATTCTACCTCCCCTGCAGCACTCTCCTATGGAGGTCTCATCTGGACCCACTCACCCAGACCCAACGGTCGTAAAGGTGGTGGGGTTGGTCTGCTCCTGTCACCACAGAGCACCTTTCGAGTCCTCCCAAACCCCCTCCTCCTTCGAGGCCCACTTCATCCGACTATTCTCCCCAACCCCCCTGAGGATTGCTGTAATCTACCGGCCTCCTGGACCCGTATCCCGCTTCCTTGATGACTTTTCCGCCTGGCTACCCTTCTTTCTCTCCTCCGAGCTACTCACCATCATCCTTGGGGATTTCAACATCCCTGTCAACAACCCGGCCACATCCCAACTCTTCCACTTAACCTCCTCTTTTGCAGTCTCACAGTGCATACAATACACCACCCACTCTGACAGTAACATCCTGGACCTTGTCTTCTCCCATCTCTGCTCTCCCCACAACCTCACAAACACCCCCTTCCCTCTCTCTGACCACAACCCTATTATCTTCTCTGTCTCCTCGTCCTCTAACGCCTACCCCTCCAAATGTCATAATACTACCGGCCGTAACCTCCGCAACCTGAACCCTGCCCCCCTCCACTTTACAGCTGATCAACTTTACGACAGCATCCTTCCCCTGTCCTACCCTGACCTGGCCATGACAGCCTATAACAACTCACTGTCAACCACACTTGACTCGCTAGCGCCTTTAACCACACAAAACATCAGACCCCGACCGCTCCAGTCCTGGCAGACTGATCATGCCAAAACTCTCACAAGACACAGTCGTGCGCTGGAGCGACTATGGCGCAAAACCAAATCCCAACTAGCATTCACCCGCTATAAATCTGCCCTCCACACCTACACCTTCTCCCTCCTTGCTGCCAAACAAGCCTACTTCCTGACCCTCATCAAGACCCTCTCCTCCAATCCTCGCCGACTCTTCTCCACCTTCAACTCTCTACTCTCTCCACCCCACCTCCACCCAGCACCTCACTCACCGCCCTTGAGATTGCCAATCACTTCAAAAACAAGATTGACGCAATTCGCAAGGACATCACCGCTGCTCAAACTTCCTCCCCACCCATTCCCTCTCACACAGCTACCCCCTCATTACCCCTCTCCCTCGGCCTCACCACTGTTCAGACCTCCACCTCACCCAACATTCCTCACACTGAAGCCCCCTCAACACTCCACTCCTTCGACCTTACTACCATTGAGGAGGTCACCAAGGTCTTCTCTGAAGCCCGTCCCACCACCTGCCCCCTCGACCCTGTACCCTCACAACTCCTACGACCTCCCTCCTCCTCCATCCTACGCTTCCTCACCCACATCTTTAATCTCTCCCTCTCTTCCGGTGCATTCCCCTCCCCTCTGAAGCACGTGCACATCACCCCCATACTTAAAAAGCCCTCCCTGGACCCCACTAACCCGAACAACCTTTGACCCATCTCCCTGCTGCCATTCACAACCAAACTCCTTGAGCGCTTAGTCTACAATCACCTAAGCTCCCACCTCAATGACAACAACCTCCTCGATCCCCTACAGTCCGGCTTCCGTCTCCTACACTCCACCGAAACCGCCTTACTCAAACTCTCCAACGACCTGCTAACCACCAAAGCTAATGGGCACTATTCAGTGCTCCTACTCCTTGACCTCTCCACGGCTTTCGACACAGTCGACCACCCCCTCCTCCTCAAAAAACTACACTCCCTTGGCCTCAGAGATTCCGCTCTCTCCTGGCTCTCGTCCTACCTATCACAACGCTCCTTCAGCATTACCTATAATACTACCACCTCCCCCTCACTCCCCCTCTCTGTTGGGGTCCCTCAAGGCTCTGTCCTCGGGCCCCTTCTCTTCTCCATCTACACCTCCTCCCTTGGCCAACTCATACACTCTCACGGCTTCAACTACCACCTCTATGCCGACGACACGCAAATCTATCTCTCGACCCCTCACCTCACCCCCTCAGTCTCCGCCCGAATCACAAGCCTACTGAATGACATATCAGATTGGATGTCGCTCCACTTCCTTAAACTGAACCTCTCCAAAACCGAGCTCCTAGTCTTCCCCCCAGCCCGCACACCACCCCCCATTGACTTCTCCATCACATCCAACAATGCCAACATCAGGCCTGCCCCACAGGCCAGAGTACTTGGTGTCATTCTTGACTCCAATCTATCCTTCCAGCCCCAAGTCCAATCACTAACAAACTCATGCAGACTCCACCTCCACAACATCGCCAAAATACGCACTAAGCAACTCATCCACTCCCTCATCATATCACGACTCGATTACTGCAACTCCCTCCTCACTGGCCTGCCTCACCACAGGCTTCAGTCGATCCTAAATACGGCAGCCAGACTCATCCACCTTACCAACCGCTCCATTTCCGCCATCCCCCTCTGCCAATCCCTCCACTGGCTTCCGATTGCCCAACGGATCAAATTCAAAATCCTAACACTGACGTACAAAGCGGTCCATCTTACTGCCCCAAACTACATCACCGACCTAAAACTTAAGTACCACCCTACACGCACTCTCCGCTCCTCACAAGACCTCCTTCTCTCTAGTTCTCTAGTCTCCTCCTCCCATGCCCGCCTCCAGGACTTCTCCAGGGCATCACCCATACTCTGGAACTCCCTACCCCAATCCATCAGACTATCACCTACTCTCCTCTCCTTTAGGCGCACCCTGAAAACCCACCTCTTCAGGGAAGCCTACCCCACCCCCTGCTAATTGCCGACCTCCTCCACTCTTCCTACCACTCCATCCCCCACAGCTATCTCCTCCTGTACCACTATCCCCTCCCTCCTAGATTGTAAGCTCCAAGGAGCAGGGCCCTTGAACCCCTCGTGTATCGCATTGTATTGTTATTGTACTGTCGCATGTTCTGTCTCCCATTGTAATGTACAGCGCTGAGCGAACTGTTGGCGCTTTATAAATACTGTATAATAATAATAATAAAATGGGTATTTAGCAGAACGAACCTCCAGCTGCAGTAAAATTTTTAGATGTTTAACCACTTGCCTACCGGCCACTCATGCCCCTTTCATGCCCAGGTCAATTTTTAGCTTTCAGTGCCGTCGCACTTTGAAGGACAATTGCGCGGTCATGCAACACTGCACCCATATGAAATTTTTAGCATTTTTTTCACACAAATAGAGCTTTCTTTTGGTGGTGTTTAATCGCCACTGGGTGTTTTATTTTTTGCGCTATAAGCAAAAATAGCAAAAATTTTGTTAACAATTTTTTTTTCTTTATTTCTATTATAATATTTTGCAAACAGGTAATTTTTCTCCTTCACTGATGTGCGTTGATGAGGCTGCACTGATAGGCAGCACTGATGGGCACTGATGATATGGCACAAATAGGCAGCACCGATGGGCACTGATAGGTGGCACTGATGAGCTGGCACTGATATGCAACACTGATTGGCACTGTTAGGCGGCACTGATGGGCAGCACTGATGGGCACTGATTGGTGGCACTGACTGATGGCACTGGTGGGTGGCACTGATGGGCACTGGTGGGTGGCACTACTAGGCACTGATGGGCACAGGTGGGTAGCACTGATGGGCACAGGTGGGTAGCAATGCTGGGCACTTGTGGGCAGCACTGCTGGGCACTGATCATCAGTGCCCTGATGATCGGTGCCAATCTGTCCTCTGACAATTGCTGGTTATCGGCAGTACTATCCTCACCCTGTGACAGCGCATTTACCAGTGATCTTCTGTGTCATTGGACACGGCTGATCACGTGGTAAAAGGCAGCTGTGATTGGCCTTTTACCAAATCACGTGATCAGCTGTGTCTGTAGGACACAGTGATCATGGAGATCACTGGATGCGCACTCCTGGGAGGGCACATTCTGGGAGGACACCATATGACACCCTCCCAGACCTGGCTGGCCACAGTGAAGCCGTCATTCGGCTATCTGCGGTTGGCAAGTGGTTAAATGTGACAGTTCCTGCTCAGGGCTCCTGCTTGTAAGGCCCCTTTCACACGTGCATCATCCGTTCAGTCAGATTTTTTCAAAGACAAAAAAAGGATTCGGTTTACGTCAGTTTTTACATTAGTTTTTAGTCCAGTTTATGTCAGTTTACTTCAGTTTTCACTTATATTTATTTCTGTTCAGTTTACATTAGTTTATATCAGTTCAGTTTACATGACTCTACATCCATTTTTGCATATAGTTTTAGGTCCCTTGTAAGAGTCTTTTCAGACGGGGATCTCTCCACTGATCCTTGCTGCGTAAGCAGATTACAGGCCTGTGTCCGCTCCGCTGCTGCAGAGCAGACACAGAGCTGCTTGCTCTCCTCAATGGGCGGTCGGATGAAAACAGACCGCTTGTCTGTTTCCATCTGACCCGATCTGACAGACGGAAGGGGAATTGGATCCCCATTTGTCCCTTTTTTTTTGTGGATCAGATTGGATGTCGTCGGATGTAAACATGTCCCTTTACTCCCGCCACTCCATAGAGGTGAATGGAGGTTCCGATCGGGTCTGCCTGAAAAACGGGTAGGCGGACCTGATCAGGACGTCCATCTGAAAGAGGTCTAACATGGACGTCATCCTTTCAGTCACATTTTTCAAACAAAAAACAGATTCAGTTTACATCAGTTTGCACATCTGTCTTCAGTTCAGTTCAGTTAATATTAGTTCAATTCAGTTCAGTTTACATTGGTTTATATCAGTTCAGTTCTATTCAGTTTACATCAGCCTACATCCGTTCTGTTCTGCTTCAACGGTTCTGGATGTTGGCTGTTTTGTTGACAAAAATGGACCTGAACTGACATGGATGTAGGCGGATGTAAACTGATGATCATCCATTTACATCCGCCCACCCATAGACATACATTGTGGTTAGGTTTGGATCCGTCTGAAAAACGGACAGACGGATCTAGACAGAAAGCCTGTGTGAAAGGGGCCTATCTTAGTTGTTTCAGAGACGAATCAGAGGTGACAAAAGTATAAAAGAAAATGTTCTTGCCTAAAAACAGACATGAACAGAACAGATGTAATTGGATGGCATCCGTTTACATCCGTACCATTCCGTTTCAACAGATCTGGACATACAAAAAACAGACCAGAACAGACACGGACGTAAACGGATATTAACCGCTTAAGGACCGCCCTATAGCAGATATACTGCTACAGGGTGGCCCCTGTGCACTAAATCACATATATAAATGTAATTTTGCATATGATTACTGGTGATCTCCGACAGGGAGGAAGGATTGTTTACTAACAATCTGGATTGTTTACTCTGGATGGCTGTGCCCACACCTAGCAGTATGCTTGCAGTGAAGAACGCCCCCCCAACTCCCTTGTAAAATACTCCCATCATACAGTTTACCCTTTGATTGCCCCTCATGTTAACCCCTTCCTCCCCAGTGCCATTAGTACAGTGTCAGTGCTTTTTTTTGTTTAGCACTGATCAATGTATTGGTGTCACTGGGGATGTCTGTGTCACCAAGTTAGTTCCTCCCAGTGTCAGAATGCCCACCGCAGTCCCGCCATAAGTCGCTGATCGCCGCCATAAGTCGCTGATCGCCACCATTATTAGTATGAAAAAAAAAAGTTTCCAGTATCTATACCGCCATTTGTAAACGCTATAACGTTCACGTAAACCAATTAATTTACACGTATTGGGATTTTTTTTTAAGCAAAGATGTCGCAGAATACGTTTTGGCCTATATTTATGACAAAATTAGATTTTTTACATTTTTTTACTGGACATGTTTAATAGCAAAAAGTCCAAAAATATTCTTTTTTTTCTTAAAATTGTCGGACTTTTTTTTTTATACCGCAATAAATAGAAAACGCACAGGCAATCAAATACCACTGAAAAAAGCTCAATTCGTGGGAAAAAAAGGACGTAAATTTCATTTGGGTGCAGCGTTGCATGACCGTGCATTTGTCAATTAAAGTAACGTAGATCCATAATGCAAACTGCTTCTTTAACCGCTTCCTGAGCACCCTATAGCATAGATACTGCTACACGGCAGCATGGGTGCGCAACGTCATGTATATATACATGATTCGCACTCCCATGGTTTTCACGCCCCTTCTAGATAGCGTCAGATTGCCCTTTAGTACACCAGTAATTAAATTTAACCCTTTGATTGCAAAGGAACACGTTCAAACACAATAAACCTCCATTGCTAATATAGTGTCTGAACGGATCAATATCTTTGATCAGATCAGCACTACTCCAGTGTTCACACTAGTATAGTGTCCCCAAAAACACAGCGTTAGCGGGATCAGCCCCGGCACCTGCCAGCACCTGCGTTTAGCCCCTACGCTTACCCCCCCCTTTCTCGACCGGCAACTGCAGTGTCAGTAGGTCACTGTCACTTGATACATTGCACACAAAACTGCAGTGTTTGCAGGATCAGGCCTGATCTCTGCTAGCACTTGCTGGTAAATTTTGATGACTCTCATTTGCAGCAAAATACTCACCATGTCTCTTTTTTAAATTCCTTGGGGTGTCTACTTTCCAAAAAAGGGGTCATTTGGGGGGATTTGGTGCTATCCTGGCATTTACGGGCCTCCGAGACTGTGATAGATTGTGAGGAAGTGAAATGAGGAAGTTACACACCTTCAGGCTTTCAAAATGGTCATTGGTTTTCAGTCTCCTGTATGTGGCTAGGCTCCCAAAAAGTCTCACACATGTGGTATTCCCATACTCTGTAGAAGTAGCAGAATGTATTTTGGGGTGTAATTCAACATATACCCATGGCTTAGTATTGTATTGGGATAGTATTAAAAAAATGGTGTTAGCTCCCCCTTGGGAAAAAACATTCTAAACAAAGCTGATTGGTTGCAATGACATTTTTGGGGCCTATTCAGATTCATTCTGCACTGCTTCTAAAGGCAAAGGCACCAGCACTGAGGTCCCTTGCATTCACAGCACATGTAAGTGCCTAAGATGCAAGCAGACATCGGAATGGTGATATCAAGGAACAGAAAGGTGTAGCAGGATTTACATCATATTGAGTATCCTATTGCTGATTCTCTTACCTGGGTATTCTGATAGTGAGGCCTCTACACCTTAAATGTAGGCTCCCCTCTGAAGCTATGTCCTGCTTTCCCAATACCTCACTGTCCAACAAGTGCTTATTGGCCAACAAGGGTGCTCTAATTGGATAGTGGGACTATGAAAAAAATGTGATTTGAAAGGGGTTAATACCTCACTGATGTTGTAAGCTGCACAAGAATTCAGCGAGATGGAATGTTGGTTTCATGTTTACCAGCAAAGAAATACCAAGCAATACAGGGCTCAGTAGAGAATGCACACGGTGCAACGTCTCTTTATTACTAAAAATCTAGGGGTCTTGGAATCATAATCAGGTAACACATACAGTATAATATTATGGGTATGTCTGGTGCTGCCTGCTGTTTGTAATACTATGACCCTGCAAGTGCTACAGTTTTTCACTTTTCAAACTGTCCTTTCTTTGTATGTCTGTACTTCTGTAACCGTGACATTAGACTGTAAGCTCCTCCGGTTCAGGAACTGACCTGTAGACCAACAGAATTTGCTAGTGGTAGTATAACCAGGGGCGTATTTACCACAAGACAAACAAGGCACTTCCCTAGGGCGGCATTTTTCAGGAGGGCAGCACCTCCCCCCAGAAGAAGGGACACATGCACCATGGGAACCAGGTGGGATCCAAGAGAGGCTGCAGGCTGCTTGATGGTGTATGTAGAGCCTGACTCTTGTTCCTGGGGATGTCCAGAGCTGTGAAGATGAGTGTCTCTCTATCGCCGGGCAGGGGCGTATTTACCACAAAGCAAACAAGGTGTTCGCCTAGGGCGGCATCTTTCAGGGGGGCAGCGGCAATCTTCCAGGGGGGCAATGCCACTCCCCTAAAGAAGGGGCGGAAGAAAAGACGCACACAGCATGGGGACCAGGTGGGATCTGAGAGAGGCTGCAGGCTGCTTGATAGTGTATGCAGAGCCTGACTCTTGTTCCTGAGGATGTCCAGGGCTGTGAAGGTGCGAGTCCTCTCTCTCGCTGGGGTGGGGGAGGGGTTGCCAGTGTATGGGGGCAGTGGTAGTGGAAGGCTCTCTCGGGTGGGGGTGGGGCTGGGGTGTTGTTGGTCAATATCAGGCACTCTTCGTGGGGGAGGGGGGTGTTGGTCGGTGGCAGGGCCTCTCTTTGGGGGGGGGGGATTTTTGTGTTGCCTAGAGCAGCACGAAACCTAAATACACCACTGAGTATAGCATATGAATAAAGTAAAAAAATCAATGTCTGCTTGTTTATATACAGTGAGGAACAGAAGTATTTGGACACCCTGCGATTTTGCAAGTTCTTCCACTTAGAAATCATGGAGGGGTCTGAAATTCACATTGTAGGTGCATTCCCTCTCTGAGAGACAGAATTAAAAAAAAAATTCAGGAAATCACATTGTATGATTTTTAAAGAATTTATTTACCACTAATAATACCGTGTTAACATAAAGTGAAAACAGTGCAAAACACAACAATAAATGTGGAAGGGTTCCCCCAACTAGGGGAATCAGACAAATGTGGGCAATATGATCCCACTTGAAATAAAGGTGCAAGTGTACACACTCAGTGAAAATGATAAATGTCCGATCCAAATGATAGTCCACACGCTATACAAATAATAACTTGTGATCCACAACAATGACTCGCGTGTAAAAAATACAGCACAACGTGAATCCATTGCTAAACAACTTGTGAATCCACAGATAGCCAAAGTGCCCCCTCACCTGCTTGCAGTGACCACAAGGGCCAGCTCACTTTAGGAAAAAATGCACTTTTCCAGGAATAATCTTGTCACCACCAAATGGACCCTCCTGGATAATCCTACAGGCCAGTGATCCTCCTTACTTCTCCAATCCCCTGGTACTTTAAATGATAATTCACCCATACAGGCTCATGGCAGAAACAAATAGAGATCCTCCATAGTGTGAATCCTCATTGGCTGAGAGATTTCAACATTCCTTCCTCCATTCCCAAACTTCAAGGTCCTTCTGTCCATATGATGAAAATATCATCAATATGAATTTTCATCATATGGACAGAAGGGGAAGAATACCTAAAACAATTTTACTCATTGATCAACACTTTTCATCCATCAATCAAACTAAAAATGGAATACTCAAACACACACGTCAACTTCCTAGACACCACAGTATACATCAGGGATGATACGCTTCACACCTCAATATACAGGAAACTCACTGACAGATGCAACTACCTCCACAGTTCTAGCTTCCACCCCCAACACACGAAACGTGCCATCATACACAGTCAGGCCATTACATACCACTGAATATGTTCTGACCCAAGAGACAGAAATAAACATCTCGGGACACTAGCAGAAGTCTTCCATAAGAAAGGTTACAAGGACAAAACTGTCAACACCAGCATAAACACAGCCTTGAGAACCCGAAGAAAAAATCTACTTCAGTACAAGGAGAAAAAAACAAACAACCGTGTACCTCTAGTAACCACATACAACCCAGCACTAGAAGGAATAAGAAAAATAATCAAAGATTTACAACCCATCATAACAGAGGATGGAACTCTGAAAGAAATATTCCAGCAACCACCAATACTAGCTCTCAGACAACCCCCCAACCTCAGAAATAAACTAATCAGTAGGAAACTTCCTTCTGATTATGATGTCACAAATACTGGAAGCAAACCCTGCAATAAGAAACGCTGCAAACTGTGCAACCAAATCAATCCATCAAAAAGTGTCAGACACTCAAAAGGGATCTTCAATATTTCCAGATCATACAGCTGCACCTCCAGTAATGTTGTGTACCTTATCCAGTGCAGAAAATGTAGCAAAGGATCTTATGTTGGCGAAACAGGGCAGAAGTTGCAAACAAGGATGAATTTGCACAGACATACCATCAAGGAACATAAAGAAGATGACCTTTGCACACCTGTGGGACACCATTTCGCACAACCAGACCACATTATGGAAGACCTCAATGTTTTAGCTCTTAAAGGAAATTTCAAATCCATTTAGGAAAGAAAAACTTTTGAACTAAGAATGAAACTTCTATTTGACACAAGAGATAACGGCCTTAATTTTGGACATGGGATTCCTCAATCATTATCCAACAGTTTTATGACTATCAGCTCAAGCATGACTGCCTCTGCTAGTGTTGTTCCCCCCCCCCCCCCCAGACTTTGCTTTTGCTGTATCTTATGTCTGTTTTTTTTTTTCCCATCCCCTACATCTCTTCCAACATTCTGCTAAATCTTTGTTTCAACACCTGAAGAAGAGGACATTCCCCGAAAGCTTGTCCTCTAAATTGTATGTTAGTGCAAATAAAAAAAATATCACGGACAGTACTCAATTGTTCCTGTCGCAAATGCACTAATACGGCTACAATCACCTCATGCAATATATACAATAAGTGTCAGATAACAAAACAGAACAGCAATAACAGCTGTATTATTAGGGCCATAGTCATAAACCAGTCTAATTTTAGTGTGAATTAACAGCAATAGAGTTGTCTGTTGGTGAATCATACATGCTTACATCTTTGAGCTGATAGGAGCTTTGGATGAATTGAGTAGTCATCCTGCTGGGAACCCTTCATCGGCCTGTCGTTGCAATATAAGGTTGAGTCTGTTGCACGGCCAATCCCTTTGCAGCTTATCAAACTCTTAAAAATGCCAGATCTTTTGAGCCTTATGGCAGATATCATAGAATGGCAATATTTTTCACAATGCAGATTGTAAATATACATTCCATTGAGTAAAAATAATTTTTTTCTGGGCAAGTAGAAGAGAAGATTTACTGAGGCAGATAAGAAGGGTTGGTTCTATTATAATGCAATCACTCAGAATCCCTGCTCCCCTTGAGAACAATGTTGTTTAGTGAACTTTGAAAGGAAAGTTAAGATAAAATTGTTGAGCTGGTAGAATCTAGCCATTTTAATTAGATGTCTGATCCCTTCAGGAATTTCTAGCTGCTACCTCAGTCATCATGTGGGAAGGGAAAGGAGGGGGAATTACTGTAAAGGAATATGTGCCACAGAGAAAAAATGAACTAAGCAGTAGAACGAGAACCCCTCTTGGTGTGTAAAAAGTTGTATCTTAAACTTTTTTTTTTTTGATCAGCCAGCAGTTTGAAAAAAAAAAACTGAACCGATTCACACATTCACACAGCTGAGGTGGATGGGGGAATCCTCCCTACTCTGCTATTATATTCTGACAGTGGGGGTACTTCTCTGCTATCAGAATACACAGCTAAGTGCTGCAGTCAATGGCCGAGTGGCTTTTCCCCAACAGGTCTGTTCAACAGAAGTCAATCGATAGAGGGAGTATTCAGGTGAAACTTGTCTTATTTAAAAATCAGATATCTAAGGCCTGGTGTAGTCTTTGCTATTGATGTATGTGGTGTCAATATGCCAAGAAAAATGGAACTCTCTAAGGCCATCAGAAAAGATCAACAAAGAATCTGAAATCAATTAGTCCACTGTAAGGAAAGTAATCTACAGATGGCATAGACTTCAAACAACTGTCATTTGTCAAAGACAGGGGAGCCTAGCAAATTCAACCCAAGAGCTGACCATTTAATGCTAAAAGAAGTCTTCAAGAACGTCCAAATTAAGTTTTGGGGTATTCTGGTAACTCTTGCATCAGTTGGGATCAAAGTGCATACACACAATACATCTACAGTCAGAGTTTGAACCAATCCAACCTACATAAGAAATGTATTAAGAAAAAGCCTTTGATGTCCGAAAAATGTACATTGGAGAAAGATTACAGTTTGCCATTGAGCATACAACCAGGCCTTCTGGAACAATGGGCTGATGACCGATCATTCAAAAATAGAGTTGTTTGGTCACAGTAACAATAGACATTTTGCCACAAACCAAAGTGAGTAGAAGAACCTCATAACAAGCATTTGGGGTGCTTTGCTGCTTCTGGGCCTGGGCAGCTTGCAGTCACGGAGTCAGCTATACATTCTGCATCATGAAATACTGCTTGATGAGCACGTGAGGCCGTCTGTCAAAAACTTGAAGTTGGACTGCAAATGGGTCTTTCAACACTATGATGCACACTAATACATTCACCAAGGAATGAATAAATAAAGAATAAATAGAGGCTCAAAGACACCCTAGTCAAAGCCCTAACTTGGTTCCTATTAAAAGTTTGTAGGGGAATTTTGAAACGGGTAGTTTATGGAAGAAAACCCAAAAACCTGGAGAAATAGTCAGAATTGTTACTTTGAATTGTCAGAGTCGACGTCAGAGATTGGTCGGCAGTTATACAACATGCCTACAAGAATAATAGTAATTATTATTGTGTTTTTTTCATCTTTATCTGTTTAAATACAGATCTATTGTTTGCTTAATTAACCACTTGCCCTCTTGAGGAATTACCCCCCTTCCTGGCCAGGCCATTTTTTGCGTTACGGTGTTGCGTTAATTTAACTGACCATTGCGTGGTCATGCAATGCTGCACCCAAATTAAATTTACATCCTTTTTTTCCCACAAATTGAGCTTTCTTTCGTGGTACTTGATCGCCTGTACTTTTTTTATTTTTTGTGCTATAAAAATAAAAAAACATACATTTTTAGAAAAAAACAATATTTTTGACTTTTTGCTATTAAACATGTCCAGTAAAAAAAATTAAAAAATCTAATTTCATCATAAATTTAGGTGAACATGTATTCTGCTACATGTCTTTGCTAAAAAAAAATCCCAATACGTGTAAATTAATTGGTTTACGTGAAAGTTATAGCATTTACAAATGGCAGTATATATACTGGGATTTTTTTTTATTTTTACTAGTAATGGTGGCGATCAGCAATTTATAGAAGGACTGCGGCGGGCATTCTGACACTGGGGCGAACTGACTTGCTGTCACTGACATCCCCAGTGACACCAATACAGTGATCAGTCCTAAAAAAAATCACTGACACTGTACTAATGGCACTGGGCAGGAAGGGGTTGACATGAGGGGCGATCAAAGGGTTAACTGTGTGCTGTTTTCCTAAGTGCTGTGTCCGTGTGCTTCACTGTAAGCACACTGCTTTGCATGTCACAGCCATCCAAAGCAGTGTGCATGAGCTGACAGGGAGGAGAACTGTTTTGTTTACAAATAGTTCTCCTCCCCATCGAAGATGCTCGGCAATCACCGGGCTCCAGCGAGTAATGACCGGCCAGGACCCGCTGATTGACAGCCGCGGTCGCCCCCTACCCGGAAATGCAAAATCATGTATATATACATGATTTTGCGCACCTGTGCTGCCCTGTAGCAGTATTACTGCTAAAGGGTGGTCAGGAAGCAGTTAAATATTTGATAAAGTTAACAATTTCCTCATTTTTTTCACATGACTGGATATTTACCAGACACATCAATGATATGCATAAAAAGTATAAAACAGGTTTGATATTTAATAAATTGAAAGCCCAGCTCTGGGCTGTCAAAAAAGAAATGTGCTGTATTGGGAATCTAATAGAGAGGAATACTTATTCCCACAGTCTTTCTTCCCCTCTAATTTCCAATTCTGGAAGTAATATTATGTCCCATGAAGCCATTTTTCTTTTCCTGTCATGTCGGAACCCTTCATGCATACATCATCATAACCGGCATTGTACATTCATGGTCCTGAATGGTACTTACTAGATGATGTCAAGGGACCACCTAGAAAAAGATTGCACTGCTGGCTTCTGTGGGACTGCAGGTTAAGATAAGTTATCCCTATATTAGTTCCCCAGTAGACAAACAACAGTGAAGGAAACAAACATTTAAAGTGGAAATTCTCCCTCTATTTTTAATCCCTATGCTGCTAACATTAGTTAATAGATAGGAAAGTATATTTATCTGATTTTTTAAACATTTCTTCAGTTACTTTCTGGTTTTCAGGCTTAGGTAAATGATGTCATACATCCCAGGAGTCTTCAAGAGGGGCTTTTTCAGCTAAGCGCACCCTCCTGCCTGCAAACCTGAGCTAAGGGCAGATGGATTCCAGGAAATAAGTGCTACATTAATCTTCTGCCCCTACTCAAGATGGCCAAATCTACAAGTACTAGGCTGATGTTTGTCAATGGAGACACAGAGTTTACTTTGAATATTATATACTTTGAGTTTACTTTGGCGTCAGCTGCATGCAAATGTGCGGCCTCCCGGTGTCTGGGCCTTGACGCCTAGTGGCTGCACATTTGCGTGCAATTAAGAAAAACATATGTGCTGGGAGCGCGTGCCCTTTGTGCTCCCAGCATACGTGTCTGGTACTCACGAGAAGGTCCCGATCTCCTCTTTCGATCGGGACCTTTCCTGATCATGTGACTGCCATGACTGCGAATCATGGTGGTCACATGACCCTAAAACCCCACCCTGCCTCCCGACTTCTGAAACCCTTGAAAGCCCAGGAGGCGCCGGCACCAAAGGGTTAAAAATTAATTCAATAGCATTTTTAGGTGGTGTTTAGATGCAGTGTAGTTCTGCTTTAATATTTTCAGCCATACAGGATTTCTGCTTAAGGGATCAAAATGTCAGTCCAAGCAAAACTGATGTTTTGGCTATAAGTGGAGTCTGGTGACCTGAATCACCTGCAGGCTTTATTTATCTCTCGGAGTTACCATTTGGGATAAATCCATACTGTAGATCTCAGCTCTGATTCTGCCACCCACCATGTAATGTCATGTCTCAGGTTAAAACAGGGTCTTTCCATTTGCACTGTTGAACTTTCCATAATTTAGAGATTCAAGATAAAGAGCCTCTTGTAATTGGAACAGCAGACAAGAGGTCTTGTCTCCTTCAGGAATCAACTGTTTAATGATTTTAGCGTCAGTTTAGTCTGGGTAAAACTCTTTAACAGGAGTATGTGGTTTTCTAAAACTTTTCATCCCTGAAATAGGTGGATGATATACTGCCATATTCTCTGATGACTTTTAGAGAAAAGCCTTCTTTGAACTGCCTGTCCTGTACCAGTCCGATGCAGTCTTTTCATCCACTGGCAGTCAGTATACTCTCACTAGAGGCAGGCACCTGCACCAAGATGTAGATGCGGAGGAAGGGTCTGTGCAGGGGCGGACTGACCATTTGGAAACTTGGGCACTGCCCGAGGGCACGGGGTCAGTAGGGGGCCCCATGAGATGCCCCTGGTACCTTTTTCATAGGCTTTTTTGAGTTTGGACAAGGACACAGGGGCCCCATGATCCCTTATTGCCCGGGGGCCCCATGAGTTGTCAGACCGCCCCTGGGTCTGTGCCATGCTGGGCATTATTCACTCCAACACTAAATAACACAGACTATGCATATAAAAGTGTACTTATCCGATTTCTGTTTTCTGCTTCTAGGCCAAAACTAGAAAGGTTGCAAATGGAGCAGCTGTGCAAACATCCACAAGGTCACACAGACCCAGCATAGCTGTCACTATTTTTGTTTATTAGCTGCTGTTCACATTTATTGCTGTACAGGATAAAGCAACTTTTCTTTTCATTCTGGACTTCAGTAAACCAGTTCATATAAGATATTCTACCTTGTAAATGATTACCGCCCTTTGTACTGCATTACTGAAACTTGAATCAAGGTATGCAAACAAGGGTCTGAACAATTTTCAAACCAACACCCATAGTTTATTCTACATTTAGAAAAAAAAAGATGAAGAAAAGGGAACTTTTTCTTTTCCCAGAAAATCTGACAAAGGGTTTATATAAAATTCTTCCACAGTAGGAATGTAGCTCATATTTCATTTAGTTACATCCTGCTGCTCTAAAAGTATATGACTTTCCTTTAAAGGTTTGGAGAAAGTGATATGCATTCCATATAATCCAAGCTTACTTGGGTCTCCATTCATTTAGATCTGGGTAGATCTGGATTTGACTAGCTCAATTTGCTATTTGTTAATTTTAAGTAGGTTAATTTCAACTCAGTCAAGGCTTTCTTATGACCGGTTTGCTGGAAAATCGTAATACAGATATCTTGGCTGATTGGAGCACGTTGCTGGGAAAGGCAAGGTTTCCGGTAATACTCTTAGAAAAAATTCCTTACCTGTCATAATGATTAGGGGTACCAGGTGGTGACAAGATCTCTTACAAAAGTGGAAAGCATGCAAAATAAGAACAAAAAAACTGAAATAGAGGAAAGATAAAGAAAATACATTATTCTAAAACACTTCTAAAAAGAGTGCAACTAAGAACATAACATTTAAAGCAAAACCATGCCTTCTGTAAAGAAGTGTGGTAATCCAGAAGTCCTACTTGAGCTAGTTTATTATAGGGTCCATAAGACGCCTCAGGGTTCCTGCTGTGTGATTTTGCTGCCATGACGCTGTGCTATAGTGCCAAGCAACCATATTTTAGAATATCTGCCCTCCAGTGGATAACAGTGCAGCTTATTTAAGTAGTCACCTTCTTCACAAGGATACAAGGAGTTTATTTTTAAAATATAGGGATCAGGAGGATAAAATATCTCCTTTGACTTTACAGAAATGAAATAACATTAGCTAAATACACAATTAAAACAGCTATATTTTAATAGTTTTATCAAATGAATACTTTTTTGGACATTTGTGTTTTTCATGTATTGTGACAGCTACCCATTGCCCATGTGCTTCCATGATTTCCCATTTGATGTCCGTGTATTGCTATGACTACTTGTGTTTTGCTCACCTATTTTAATGATTGCCCAATATGCAATATCAGTAACCAGTTGAAGTTGTGATTAAACAAGCACAATCAGCACTCGAGTCCACAGTAAATAATCCATAGAGTGCCATGGTTAAAGTGTTGCTTTTAACCATACACCAATCTGGCGCCCTGCTCTGTTTCCTCAATATGTAATATCACAATTGCTTATTCATGGCCCATGTGTTGTCATTCTTTCTTGTTGATTGTCCATGTATTGTCACAATTGCCAAATGTAATATCCACTTTGTGCCAAATTTACTAGAGTGCTGTCCGTGTGAGACCAAGTCAGTGCTGTTTCCTTTGAAGGCCATTTTACTAGAATTTAACTGCCCCAGAGATCAGCCAAACCATTAAAAATGCCAATATTTTGGCAACACCCCTATTTAACATGCTTGGGAAACTCCAGGGTTACAAGAGTTTCCAGGTATGTGTTGATTGTTACTATTGCATGCATCATGCAGCCAAATGAATCCAAAACCAATCTCAGAGTTATGTTTGACGTTCAAAAATATCAGCCACTTTTCTCTGAAAACATGGTACATTTGACTTGCTTCTGAGTTTGAAGCCTGTGTGTACCAAACCTAAATCAACCAGTCTTGTGATCTGGACACCTCTGCAAGACCCCATGATGTAATCCTGCACCACTCCATGCACTACACTGCTTTTAAGCAATGCAGCCCGATCTAGGACGCATTTCATTTATGACAAAACAATAAACAAGAAGCACATTGATCACAACTATGCTGTCCCCTCCTTACAGAAATGCAATACAGCCCTGATTGCCTAAGAGTGTTCCAAGTGTGGGGGGTTACTGTAGACTAATATCAAGAAAGGTACAGATAAATGTGCTACTTATATGTAAAAACACACTTTTTTTTTATAATCAATTTTTATTAACATTTTCCGATGACATAGAGTAAACAATAAATCAGCAGATATATCTCAATCTGACAGGGAAGCAAGAAGAAACCGTATAACAGAGGTAAACAAATACCTTGGCCAAAATTGCGCATAAGCAGAATATCTATGACAATTAGTAATTCCAATATTTCAAGCAAATAAATGAAAAGAAAAAGAGCAAAGTAGAGAAAGAAGAAGGTAAGGGAGAGAAGGGAAAGAGAAAAAAACAAAACAAAACACCAAACTTCCATAAAACGTCCAGTGAATCAGATCCGCAGAAGCAATATCATCCAAATAGCAATATAAAATACCCAAGTGTACAGTCAGGTCCATAAATATTGGGACATCGACACAATTCTAACATTTTTGGCTCTATACACCACCACAATGGATTTGAAATGAAACGAACAAGATGTGCTTTAACTGCAGACTGTCAGCTTTAATTTGAGGGTATTTACATCCAAATCAGGTGAACGGTGTAGGAATTACAACAGTTTGCATATGTGCCTCCCACTTGTTAAGGGACCAAAAGTAATGGGACAGAATAATAATCATAAATCAAACTTTCATTTTTTACTACCTGGTTGCAAATCTTTTGCAGTCAATTACAGCCTGGAGTCTGGAACGCATAGACATCACCAGACGCTGGGTTTCATCCCTGGTGATGCTCTGCCAGGCCTCTACTGCAACTGTCTTCAGTTCCTGCTTGTTCTTGGGGCATTTTCCCTTCAGTTTTGTCTTCAGCAAGTAAAATGCTCAATCGGATTCAGGTCAGGTGATGGACTTGGCCATTGCAGAACATTCCACTTCTTTCCCTTAAAAAACTCTTTGGTTGCTTTTGCAGTCTGCTTTGGGTCATTGTCCATCTGCACTGTGAAGCGTCCAATGAGTTGTGAAGCATTTGGCTGAATATGAGCAGATAATATTGCCCGAAACACTTCAGAATTCATCCGGCTGCTTTTGTCAGCAGTCACATCATCAATAAATACAAGAGAACCAGTTCCATTGGCAGCCATACATGCCCACGCCATGACACTACAACCACCATGCTTCACTGATGAGGTGGTATGCTTAGGATCATGAGCAGTTCCTTTCCTTCTCCATACTCTTCTCTTCCCATCACTCTGGTACAAGTTGATCTCGGTCTCATCTGTCCATAGGATGTTGTTCCAGAACTGTGAAGGCTTTTTTAGATGTTGTTTGGCAAACTCTAATCTGGCCTTCCTGTTTTTGAAGCTCACCAATGGTTTCCATCTTGTGGTGAACCCTCTGTATTCACTCTTGTGAAGTCTTCTCTTGATTGTTGACTTTGACACACATACACCTACCTCCTGGAGAGTGTTCTTGATCTGGCCAACTGTTGTGAAGGGTGTTTTCTTCACCAGGGAAAGAATTCTTCGGTCATCCACCACAGTTGTTTTCCGTGGTCTTCCGGGTCTTTTGGTGTTGCTGAGCTCACCGGTGCGTTCCTTCTTTTTAAGAATGTTCCAAACAGTTGTTTTGGCCACGCCTAATGTTTTTGCTATCTCTCTGATGGGTTTGTTTTGTTTTTTCAGCCTAATGATGGCTTGCTTCACTGATAGTGACAGCTCTTTGGATCTCATCTTGAGAGTTGACAGCAACAGATTCCAAATGCAAATAGCACACTTGAAATGAACTCTGGACCCTTTATCTGCTCATTGTAATTGGGATAATGAGGGAATAACACACACCTGGCCATGGAACAGCTGAGAAGCCAATTGTCCCATTACTTTTGGTCCCTTAATAAGTGGGAGGCACATATGCAAACTGTTGTAATTCCTACACCGTTCACCTGATTTGGATGTAAATACCCTCAAATTAAAGCTGACAGTCTGCAGTTAAAGCACATCTTGTTTGTTTCATTTCAAATCCATTGTGGTGGTGTATAGAGCCAAAAATGTTAGAATTGTATCGATGTCCCAATATTTATGGACCTGACTGTACGTATTAGCATAGGCTGGGAGCACAAAATAGAGAAGTTACTTGAGAAGACTCTTGCACCTGGTATCTCAGAGGAGTAAAACATCCACCCCTGCCAGATATCTTTAAATTTCTCTCCCTGACCTCTAACCAGGTGGACCCAATGCTCATCATCCATAATTCTATCCACTTCCTGTTTCCAATCCGAAAGCGTGGGGCATTTAGACTGTTTCCAGAACCTAGGGATCAAAGATCTAGCCGCGTTCAGAAGATGGGGTGTAACACTACGTTTATAGGCCTTCATGGAAATTGACATCACATGAAAAAGTAAACAAAAGGGAGATTGCTCCATTGGGCTCAATGTCAGTTTCCGTATCCATGGGAAAATTGCAGGCCAAAAGGGTGCAATTTTAGGGCAGGTCCACCAGAGATGAAGAAAGGTACCCCTTTGACCACATGTTCTCCAACAGAGGGGATTAGCAGTAGGGAAAATTTGAGCTAGACGGGAGGTGGTCCGATACCATCGAGTAAGAAATTTATAAGAGGACTCCTGAACACGGGAGCTATTAGAGGAAGAATGTGTCATTTTAAGAATCCTATGGATCTGCTGAGGGGAAAAATCAAGGCCCAGTTCCTTCTCCCATTTGTAAATACACATTTAATTATTTTTTTATTGAATACCCACACTGATTTTTATGTTTTTTTATGTGCTTGGATTTCAGCTATAAGTAAAGGTAGGGTACCTAAATGATCCAAAAAACTATTCTGAAACTGGAGGGAAGACTCTGTAATTTGATGTTATCCATAGGTAGCAACCTATTATTAGTGGCCAAACAATCATGGAGGGGGAAAGAACACCCAGCCTGACACTATTCCTTTTTATCAAGGTATTATAACGTAGATACATAATATTATTGTGGAGCCAGATAAAAGGTTAGGAACAGAATACAGTACCACTGTTTATTGTTCTGTATCAGGAGAGGTAGACTTTGTTCTGTTCAGAGACTGAATGTATTGTCAACACAACTCTTTTACTTAGTGTCTCATAGTTCCTCTTCTAGTACTTCACAAATGCGCTAGGTCTTCAAGCCATGAGCACCAAGCATTAAAAGGGATCTAGCATCCAATGTATTTTTGTGTTGCATGCATGCTAAGTAACGTGTAAATGTCTGATAATTTTGACACTTCTGCGCCATAATATATAAGTGACACACAAATTGATACAAATAAGCATCCACCGCAGTATTACAGGCAACAACACATAAACATATAAAACACAGAGGTGCGGCGCTTCAGATGATCACAACAAAATAAAAGAAAATGTATAAAATTAAAGCCCAGTGGTGTCTGGTATAGATAGAGTTAGACGCCTCTTTACTTGAATAGTATTTTGGAATTTATATGACATCATTACTATTCCAGTAAAGAGGTGTCTAACTCTGTCTATACCAGACACCACTGGACTTTAATGTTATATATTTTCTTTTATTTTGTTTTGATCATTCGAAGCGCTGCACCTCTGTGTTTTAAATGTGTAAATGTGAATACTAACATCAGGGTACTCCCCCTGACAATGCCTTTATCTGCTTTGCTTTCTATTCAGACAGTTGCATGATTTCAAAGGCCTTATCTAGAGTCGGCATCTACTTCCTGGATAGAGATTCTGGCAAAATTATTTTATTCTTTGTGTCTGTGCAGTTCTTGCTTGTGTTCACAAATATATGACACAGATCAGCCCCTCCTACACAGGAGCGGACTGACAACTCATGGGGCCCCCGGGCAATAGGGCATCATGGGGCCCCTGTGTCCTTGCCCAAACTCAAAATAGCCTATGGAAAAGGTACACGGGGCATCTCATGGGGCCCCCTACTGACCCCGGGCCCTCAGGCAGTGCCCGAGTTTCCAAATGGTCAGTCCGCCCCTGCTCCTACAGTAGCCCCATGACTTGCTATAAAGTTACAATATTGTATTCTGATCACTGGAGGAGACTGAAAAAATCTGCCTCCTACATGCAGCAGACTGATGACATCATCTCAGCCTAGGCAACTTCACTTGCCAGGGCTGGAACAAGGGGGGCAGAAGGGATAGCTGTTCCAAGTGCAGTATTTTCAAGGGATCTTAATTTGAGTGTGAAGCACAGTGGAGTGCTGCAGTTCTTCACAAAGCCTAGGAGCTGAAACACTACTCCTGCAACCTATCCTACTATCCATCTTTGTTACTAAGCACTTTACATTTTGCACAGTGGCCACTGCTCTTCCTAGTCCTCAGGAACCACATACAAGCACTGCCCATCCTAGTTTTAGAGAGGGGCTTACTCATGCAGTCAGTCTCACAACACAGCCATGAACTGGTGAGCTGACAGATGTTGCAGACCAGGGATCCTGTAAGTGGTGGGGGAGGGGAGCTAAGCTCAATAAAATGTAAGCAGGAGTAGAACATAAAGTTGTGCCATTGAATGTACTGCTGGCAGTGTCACTCTCATCTCTCTGCTCAGTTCAAGTTGCAGCTGAAAGCAGGGAACAGGCCACAATCTTCTAGTTGAATGACAGCTGAGGGCTGCCTCATGAAGAAGTAGATTGGGTCCTCAATGAGAAGCTAACAAAGGACATCTCACCAGCTCTGCTGACCAGTACCAGCCCCTTGACTCCTCCCACCACACACACTGACTATCATCCCTACCTCAGAACAACATAGTCAAAGTAGCTCTGAGAACTTGCATGATTAAGTAAAACTTCAAACAAGTTCAATAGCTCTGATTAGGTGTCTTCCACACAGCAAGGCTTCCACTGGTGGACACCCAACAGTAGCTAAAAACAGAAATACAGAAAGGAGCACCAGGTGAAAATTGGATAAAAGAATCCAAGATAATTTCAATTCTTAAAAAAAAGTCATATAAAACATCCAATGCATTTGGGTGGGCAACACAACTCCCCCTTCATCAGAACTAAACACAGGATAAAACTTGAATGGACTTAGAGAAAACAGTGACTTTACAGATCTGTAGTAGAACCAGTACTGAGCTCTCCTCATGGAGGAGCAACCTGACTTAGTAACTGAATCAGAAGGCCCAGAATGATTTTTTTTTCTCTTTTACCACCTGTGTGGTCTCGATACATTTTTATAATGTAATACTGCATTTCCCTTCACATCTATTTCCATGTATATCTTTACTATAGGAACAATACAAATTTTTCCTCTTAAAGTCCAACTCTGGCCAAAATCTTTTAATTCTTTTTTAAATAGAAAAGGAATAGAGACTCTCTCAGCTTTTGTATTGCTGTCAATCTGTCCTGGAGTAGTTTTCCCTTCCTTCCCATCAGAACAGAAAGTGATAGAAAATCTCTTTGTGGACAACTTAGGTAAAGAAAAGATTTTGATGAAACGGGAAGGGTTGGAACTTCTGACAATATATTTATTGCTGTAAGTGTCTTCCTGTCTTCATAATAGTTACAGCTCCTATTTCTTTTATGGGTGTCACAGAGACAATAAGTGAGGGAGGATCTCATCACACATCCCACCATTCATACACGGAATTATAAACCTAATAAAAATATTAGGATTGTGCAAATGGACGATGTCCAAGCTCCGACTCCGACTATATCTTTGAGATATAGGATGCATTATGAGCATGTGCCTACTGCTAGGTCATTGTAGCAGTTCAATAGCTGCTGACATGGTAACTTTAACATGCCTCTGTAGTGCTCCTAAACACTATACTGAAATGAAGGAAAGTATTGTTGTCATTCATTCAATTATTCAGAAAACTTAACATTAAGTTCTACCCTTGTCACTAATAAAGCCCCACTCATTAAAGCTAATCAGGCTTTTGTGTCCTGAAGACAAAGCCATTTTCCATATGGCTGTTGTAAAGAGATTAAATTGTGTTATTTGGTGTCATAGTGACGGCCTGAGATGCTAAGTGACAAATGAGTCTGTCACACTTAAAGTCCCATGATATCATAACAGCTCTGACATGATAGCAACCAAACAGCGTGGACATGCACAGAACTAAGGTTGCTGCAATTAATTGCCAAATATACAAAAATGCTTCATATTGGTAGTACAAAGTACCAAGAACCACTGTCTGCTTCCCTATTCTCCTCTTTTACATAACTGTGTTTATTACTTTAGTATTTTTTAAAGTGGAATAAAAAACATGATAAGCAAAGTCCCCACCTGGCTTTCCCCAATACTTAGAGTGAATAAAAATTCAAATATTATATTGGGCTCTTTTTTATGATATATGTAGACCTTAACTGGGTTTCCCAGCCATCAACTCAACAAGTAGGCCATTCCAGCTATCCGGCTCAAAGAAAGACATTTATACAAACTTAGATGTTGCAGGTCTGCTGGTTGCTTTAATAAAACTGTGTGATTCAAGGTTGGCAATTTTATTTACCCCAAGAGTTGGGGGCACAAGGTGGGCCCTTTGGGAAATTAGTACAATTTTAGTTCCACTTCAACATAAACCTGCAGGTACTACAAGTCATGCAGACAACTGATGCTGTAAGCTGTCAGTTCAGATTTGCAGCTGACCATTTTTGACCTAACATGACTATACAAAGAGTGCCCTTCTCAGAGACACTATTTGCATACACATAGATACCCTCACCCATGTGGCAGTGCCCTCGGCTGCTCATTTTTTTGGGCCCTGTCCAAGGCATTGTTGAAAAGAGGTTGAGGGTGTGTATCTCCTTCACTGTTAGGAAGTGGAGACGCATAAGGGGCTCTACGTTGAATTTCTGGTGGAACATCAATAATAAAAAAGTTACTAGCTAGTTTGAAGAGTCCTTTTGAATGTGTTTCTTACTTATCAAACCTTCCTAGACTGGTAACTTGGTACACCAAACAACCCACTGTGTACCTTTTGCAGTGGTAGCTTGCAAAGTATATGTGGCAAGACATTTGTAAATATACAGTAGGATCGATTGATTTTAGTCTAAAAGGCTTTCATAGCCAGCTTTTATTCTTTGTGTGTTTGCATTTTTTTACAGCTAGCATTTTCTCTTCATGCGTCCTGTAACAGTTGACTAGAAAAGAACATGATTATCTTTCGATTTACATCATGGGAAAGAAAATCTGAATTTCAAAAATGACATAGATGGCTTGTTCTACAAGCAGTTTTCGTGATGATTAAATAATCACACAGAAACTGTGATAATGGGCAAAAGCAGCAAATGTGTTTTACTTTCTGAGATGGAACTTTTTGTGATAACTCGCTCTACAGGTGTTAGGAGGAGGTCACCCGATACTCCAACCATTTACTCCCAGGAAGAGAATGTGTTGGATAATAAAACAAAGAGAGGGCCATTGTGTTCAGCCTCTGCCTCAGGGATGACTTGTTTACAAGAACAATAAAAAACATGGTTATTTGCCGAAATCCTGGTAACAAAGTAAGAGATAGGGCTAATTGTCAGCAAATTAATTAAAAGTAAGCTGAGTGCAGAAAAGGTGTTTTAAGCAACCTTGTAAGAAACAAAAATGGTAAACAGTCACATAATAATGCGCAAATACCACCTGTCCTATCAAACCTGCAGCCTAATAAAATATTATTTTCTGGATGCTTAGAACAAGCTCCACCATATAGTTTCCTTCATAGTCATGTATGGGAAAGTTTCTTTATAAATTACAGATAGACATAAAAAGATAGTCTTGACCTGCACATGATGGCAATTGCATATCTATAGATGTTCACAGACACCACCAGGGGCGGACTGACCATTTGGAAACTCGGGCATTGCCCGAGGGCCCGGGGTCAGTAGGGAGCCCCATGAGATGCCCCTGGTACCTTTTTCATGGGCTTTTTTGAGTTTGGGCAAGGACACAGGGGCCCCATGATCCCCTATTGACCGGGGGCCCCATAAGTTGTCTGTCCGCCCCTGGACACCACCAACCAGCCAATTTTATTGCCAGTGTTCCCCCCTATGATAACTCAGTTGGCAGCTCATCTCTACCATTGTTATAATCATTTCAAATGTAAGTGCAGCGCTAAAGCATAAGTGACAAATGCAATGATAAAGTGCTTATGTGAATAGAAGTGTTACAATACACATACAATATTCCAGTGAAAGAAATCAAACGATTCTCAGATCACATAGAATCATAAAATCATAAAAGAAATTCTACAATTCTGGATATAAATAGTGGATAGTCTGTGGCACTGCAGGTCACAGAAGTGCCAAGTGATATACATTTGTGTTCAAAATAATAGCAGTGTGTTGAAAAAAAGTGAATAAAGCTCAAAATCCTTCTAATAGCTTTTATTTCCATACACACAAAGGCATTGGGAACACTACACATTCTATTCCAAATCAAAACATGAAGAAAAATATATCAAATTTGTGTTGTTCCTCTAAAAAAATTTAAGAAAAGTGAATATTAGACTGTTCAAAAAAATAGCAGTGTTTGTATTCTTCTTTACAAACTCAAACATTCACTATATAAACTGAAAAATGTTTGAAGATTTTGCTTTCCTTTGAATCACTTAATTAATATTTAGTTGTATAAGCACTGTTTCTGAGAACTGCTGTACATCTGTGTTGCATGGAGTCAACCAACTTCTGGCACCTGTGAACAGGTATTCCAGCCCAGGATGATTGGACTACATTCCACAGTTCTCTATTTCTTGGTTTTGCCTCAGAAACTGCATTTTTGATGTCACCCCACAAGTTTTCTCTTTTATTAAGATCCGGGGATTGGGCTGGCCACTCCATAACGTCAATCTTGTTGGTCTGGAACCAAGATGTTGCTAGTTTACTGGTGTGTTTGGGGTCGTTGTCTTGTTGGAACACCCATTTCAAGGGCATTTCCTCTTCAGCATAAGGCAGCATGACCTCTTCAAGTATTCTGATGTATTCAAACTGATCCATGATCCCTGGTATGCGATAAATAGGCCCAACACGTAGTATGAGAAACATCCCCATATCATGATGCTTGCGCAACCATGTTTCACTGTCTTCACAGTGTACTGTGGCTTGAATTCAGTGTTTGGGGTCGTCTGACAAACTGTCTCCGGCCACTAGACCCAAAAAGAACAATCTTACTTTCATCAGTCCACAAATTGTTGCATCATTTCTCTTTAGGCCAGTCAATGTGCTCTTTGGCAAATTGTAACCTCTTCAGCACATGTCTTTTTTCAACAGTGGGACTTTGCGGGGGCTTCTTGCAGATAGCTTGGCTTCACATAGGCATCTTCTAATTGTAACAGTACTCACAGGGAGCTTTAGACCTTCTTTGATCTTCCTGGAGCTGATTGTTGGCTGAGTCCTTGCCATTGTGGCTATTCTTCTATCCATTCGAATGGTAGTTTTTCGCTTTCTTCCACGTCTTTCAGGTTTTGGTTGCCGTTTTAAAGCATTTGCGATCATTTTAGCTGAGCAGCCTATCATTTTCTGTGCTTCTTTATATGTTTTCCCCTCTCCAATCAACTTTTTAATCAAGGTACACTGTTCTTCTGAACAATGTCTGGAACGACCCATTTTCCTCAGAATTTCAGAGAGAAATGCACTGTAACCAGCATGTACAACATTTGCTGCCTTCCTTCCTTAAATAAGGGCAATAATTGCCACCTGTTTTTCAAAGAATGAATGACCTCACTAATAGAACTCCACACTGCTATTATTTTGAACATGCCCCTTTCAATTAGTGATTCAATTACACAGAATCAGCAGCATGCATGTCATGACTGTTGGGTCTGTTGGATTTCTATTACTCTACTACACCTGCTAGTAAATTATTTGCCATGTAGAAATATCATTTCTACCAAAAACAGTGATTGATCAGGTTAGTGATGTCTGACTGCTATTATTTTGAACACAACTGTATGTGTGCTTATTTTGCAATAATGGTAATTATACATAGTCCGTGGCACTACAGGTCACAGCAATGCCCAGTGTTCGTGGAACTACAAGATGCAGCAATACCAGCTGGGATGCTCAAGAGTGCTCATAATCCAACATAGGAATCCACCACCTTGTATGGGTATGCATTCACCAGAACACTATTTGTATAATAGCGTTAATGCTGATCCTTATGGGGGGGTCTCAGGAAGCCATGAATAGGGACCGGACTTCTCCAGGGTCAGGGCTATGCAAGACCAGCAAAGGATCCTCCTAGGGGGAGAAGCTGTAGTGCCACGGACTATCCACTATTTATATCCAGTATTTTAGAGTGTTTTATGATTCTATGTCATCTGAAACATTTGATTTGATTTATTTCACTAGAATATTGTATGAACACTTCTCTTCACATAAGTACTTTATGATTGCATTTGTCACTTATGCTTTAGTGCTGCACTTACATTTGAATTGATTACTGTGGGTTTGTTACCTTGCTTTTTGTGTTAGTGGCTACCATATCTGCGCTTGCCTCATATCTTGTGTTATATTGTTATAATCATGTACAATCAGTTGAGCCAAATAAGTGTTTATTATGCATTTTTTAAAAACAGTGTTTAACCTGAGAGCAGTTGGGTCTATATATCTACAATTTTAAGATTCCTAGAGATACCAGCAATTTAATACATGTAGAATGAAGAGTGGTTTAGCAATGCTTGCTTGCTGAAACAAAATGTGAACAGGGACTACAAGACAAGACTTCATAATTAAAAGTGACATCCATAAAATACAAAAATGCTTTAGATCAGCCTCTTTCAATCATGTACCAAGGAGGTGCCCTTAAAATAATTTCAAGGATCCCAGGGAAACCCCTGATAAATATGATTATTATTATTGTATTTATATAGTACCAACAGTTTGCGCAGCGCTTTACAAAATGTATACCTACAGCTTATAGTATATTTGCTTGATCAGCAAGTTTTACAACATTTTATTATTATTATTAATATTATTATTATACAGTATTTATATAGCGCCAGAAAGGTTTACTCAGCGCTGTACATTATAGTGGGGGACAGAACATGAGACAATACAGTAACAAGACAATACACGAGGGGTTCGAGGGCCCTGCTCTTTCCAGCTTACAAGCTAGGAGGGAGTGGAAAGTGGTACAGGAGGAAGTGGCTGTAGGGGATGGAGTGGTAGGAGGAGTGGAGGAGATCAGCTGTTAGGTGAGGGTGGGGTAGGCTTCCCTGAAGAGATGGGTTTTCAGGGTGCGCCTAAAGGTGAGCAGGGTAGGTGACAGTCTGATGAATTGGGGTAGTGAGTTCCAGAGGATGGGGGAAGTCCTGGAGAAGTCCTGCAGTTGGGCGTGGGAGGTGGAGGCCAGCGAGCTAGAAAGTAGGAGGTCTTGTGAGGAGCGAAGATTACGGGTTGGGTGGTATTTGGGTATCAGGTCGGTGAGGTAGTTTGGGGCAGCGTTGTGAATGGCTTTGTATGTCATTGTTAGTAGTTTGAATTTAATGCGTTGGGCAATCGGAAGCCAATGGAGGGAATGACAGAGGGGGGTGGCAGAAGAGGAGCGGTTGGTAAGGTGAATGAGTCTGGCCGCTGAGTTCAGGATAGATTGAAGCGGGGATAGTCTGTGATGAGGTAAGTCGGTGAGAAGGGAGTTGCAGTAGTCCAAACGTGAAATAATGAGGGAGTGAACGAGTTGTTTAGTAGTGTCTGGGGTTAGGAACGTACATATTTTGCGGAGGTGGAGTCTGCATGAGTTTGCCAACGATTGGACATGGAGTTGGAAGGACGGGTTTGAGTCTAGAGTGACGCCTAGGACTTTGGCTTGCGGGGTGGGACTGATGGTGGCGTTGTTGGTCAAGATGGAGAGGGTGGGGGGCGCAGGCTGGGGGGGAAATTAGGAGCTCGGTTTTGGAAAGGTTCAGTTTGAGGAAATGAAGCGACATCCAGTTTGATATGTCGTTCAGCAGGTGGGTGATACGGGCGGAGACTGAAGGGGTGGGGTGAGGGGTGGAGAGGTAAATTTGCGTGTCATCGACGTAGAGGTGATAGTTGAAGCCATGGGAGTGTATCAGTTTGCCAAGGGAGGAGGTGTAGATGGAGAAGAGAAGGGGTCTGAGGACAGAGCCTTGGGGGAACCCAACAGAGAGGGGGGTGGTATCATTATAGGTAATGCTGAAGGATTTTACACAAAAGAATAAACAAGGTGCAGATCCTTTGTCTGTAATAATTATGTAATTAAAGTAATAATAATGACTGGAAAAGAAACACAGACAGTGACTATTGTCGTGTCTGCCTCATTAGTGTTCAGTGGTGTCGTGCCCCCTAACTTTGGTGGTCAAATTAGTGGTCTTTGGAGAAATGAGTCCTTACATTGGTGCTCAGTGGCGTACTGCTTCCTTACATTGATGGTCTGTGGAGAAATTGCCCCTACCACAATAGTCAGTGCTTTACAAGGTGATCAGTGGAAAAATGAGCCCTAACATTGGCAGTACATTGGTGGTCGGTGGAGAAATGAGCCCCTATATTGGTGATCACTGTAGACGGGAGATCACTTTGTCATTACTCAAGGAAGGAACCCCTAGCAACTTCTGGAGGAATCCTAGTTGAGAAAGTCTTCTTTAAACCATAATATATCAAACTCATAAGCATGAAATAATAAACACATGATGGGGCCTCTGTTTCTTCAAAGAAAGAGGTACAGGTAGATCTTTTTTGAACTAGTGACATCTGCTGTTTTTGCTACCAAAGATGTTAGTTTGAATGAATTTTAAACACATTCAGATGCTCACAAAAGAAACAGATATCTTTGGGACACCATTGTTAATTAAAAGCTATATTAGTCAGCTCAGAAGTTTTTTTTTGCTGATCCTTATAGTTGCTTCTAAAGTGGTTCTAAAGGTTCAAGGTTTTTTACTTTAATGCATTCTATGCATTAGGGTAAAAAAAATCTGGGTGCAACTTCCCCTCAACACCCCCTCCCTCCCCTTATACTTACCAACCCCATCTCCATACAATGTGCACAAGAGCAGCGGCTCTCACGAGTCTCTTCTCATTGGCTTACACAGCAGTGGGAGCCACTGGCACCCGCCAAGGGTGACAGCATTGCCATTCTATAGTTATAGTGCAATGAGTGAGAGTTGTCATTGTATGACAGGAAGTGTGCTACTGGTAGGAACATTAGGTGAAAATGAAGATGGACCAGTAGTTCTCAATGGAAAACAAGCACAGTGATCACTGGACTCGTAGTCCATTGATGCTTCTTCCAGGTTTCCAACTGAAAGCCCGTACCTCAATACGGACATAGGGCTGGAGGAAGAGTCTGTGGGAGCCAGTGATTGCAGAATTCCGAATAGGTGAACTTAGCTTCTAAAATTTAGATGGATTCATGCTGGCTCGGCCAAAATTTGAGCAGTCTATGGCCCTTCTAGCAGAGCTCCACTTGACATAAATGTAAAAGTCACATCAAAAAATAATTTTGGGTAAAGTTTACAAAAAAAAAACCCCAATGTATTTATAGAAACACACCATAGCTATTGAAATCTTTCTGTCTTTCAACATTCAAACCAGTAAAAAGCAGTTGAGTTACAAATGCTGAGAACCACTTCCTTGCCTTCAAAGGCCTAATTGTCCGTCTTGTCCTCCCGGAAGTGCAAGCTTGCTGGGACAAGACTTTCCCAGATTCCTTGTTTTCAGGCATGAAAACCAGTAATCTGTTTACTCAGCTGTAAGGTAGCAGAGTAGCTCTATCATCTGTAAGCCTTAACACATTATTCAGCTGACTCTTTTGTCTCTCAACAAATGGCATTTCAATGGCTCTTAGAAGCCGTTACCTGACACATTCTGTGGAAAGACCTTTGAAGAAAGGGAGAACAACCTGCTTACACCTACCTGTGTTCAGCCTATAAATCTTGTTTACTGTTTCAGCAGTTGTATTTTCAAACAAAGGTCTGGCTACCAAAACACAGATGACAATCCTATAGCTTGAGGACACACATTAAATATTCAACATCCATACAAACCATGCCACATCTCAAAATAAGCAGAATCCTGCATCAGTTCCATTTTTAAATTAAGTATGTGTCTAAATTGAGAGGGCATCTTAGCTATAGTTAAATGGCCACTCTGATGAACACAGGTTTTTCTGGTCTTGTTTCTGTGTATGGAAATTTAAATGAGCTGACAACTTCTTGGGGTCATTTCAGGGTCTATATTGGTGAGATCTTTGCTTCATTTTCTCAGTCTGCACATCTGCTGTGGTTATGTGCTAGCTCAATATTGTTTTCTCTTTCTTTCAAAGGTACCCATAGGCAATAGAGATCGTAAATGCATTATTAATATACCCAATCAGATACCCAAATACCCATCACAAAAGGATAAAAAATTAAAAAAGGCTATTATGTGCCAACACTAACACTCAATATTCTTAACACAAAAGCCATAAAAAGTTTATGTCCCAAATGCAAAGTTCAGTTTATTCTGTCGCCTTTAACCCAAGCCAGCCCAGACTTGCTTCAAGGATTGGAAAAACAGTTTCTGATGGTGGGTCAATAACCACTTAACAATACTCCACCACCTTTCAGAAGGTTAAATAGTTGTTTCCTATTCTTAGTACTTTAGTACTTCCCTAAATTTGAGGGGTCTTCAAAAAGTTTCTGAACTTTTATATATATAATAGAATAAAAAAAAGTTAAAAAACTTTTTGAAGAATCTTCATATATTACCTGCCTACCCAATATCGCACAGCACAAGTGTTCCTTTCTCAGATAAGGTATTGTTAGCTGTGAACAGCAAGCACATACAGGAAAAATAAAAATACTCAATTTTAAGAGAGTTAATTTTCTAAGGATGAGAGCTGCTCTCCAAGACTTAGACTGGGAGGGAATATTGGCATCAATGAACACAACAGAGAAGTGGGAGTTCTTCAAAAAGACTGTATGTGAACACACTGCAAAGTATGCTCCCATGGGCAACAAGTTTAAAAGGCTAAAAATCAAACCTATGTGTCTTACGGCCAAAGTTAAAAAAGATATAGATAATAAGAAAAGAGCTTTTATTAAATATAAAAATGAAGAAATGCTATCATCGTTTAAACATTACAAAGAATATAACAGAATATGCAAAAATGAAATAAAGACTGCAAAAATTGAAAATGAACAACAGATTGCAAAAGATAGCAGTACAAACCCCAAAAAATTCTTCAAATATATTAATAGTAAAAAGGTCAGGTCCGAGCATGTAGGCCCTTTACAAAATAATCTAGAGTGGGTGACTGGGGACAAAGAGGAGGTATTAAATACCTTCTGCAGCTTTGTGCATACAAAGGAGCACGGGGGAGCTCACAATTGATCCCCATTGGCTCACAATTGATATGATCCAGAAATATTTAGACAGAATAAAGGTAAATAAAGCACCTGGACTGGATGGCATACACACATGGGTCCTTAAGGAATTGAGCTCTGTCACATACCTGGATAGTGAACCTGACGTGAAGAGGCAGGCCTCCCGTACAACACCAGCTCAAAGACCACTGATGGTGAGACAGCGGATGCAGGGGCACGGTGGGGTATGAGTGCCTGTGATCACTCCAGTAGTAGCTGTTAGGTAGGTGAGCTGCAGGGCAGGCTGAAGACAGGGAGCAGGATCCGGATGCAGCCATGCTGGATGGATGGATCACTGAGGGGTGCGTTTTTAGGATGCAAGGTCAGTTGGGCCGGGTTCGGTAGCAGTCAGGCAGATCAGGCATAAACAGCAGGAGGAAGAGTAGTAGGGTCACAGGCCAGGTCAGCAGCGGAAGATCAATCAGACAGGAGCGGAGACAGAAGGGTAATCCAAGGCAAGCCAGAGGTCATGGCAGGTAGCGGTCAAGCGGAGGTCAGGAACAAGCTGGTTCGGTATCAGAAGTCAATCACAGGAATCAGGGATAAGACCAAATGACAATGAGACATTTACTGCAGTCAGTGTAAATAGCCCTTTTGGCGCCAGCATTATTGACAGGAGCGCCTGGATGTATGAGTGTACGTGTGCGCATGCCTATGTACCTGCACATCTGCCTGGTTCATAATAACTCTGCACATATTTCCTCGCGGATCTTCACCTGTGCTATGGGCAGGCTTTTCCTGACAAGCTCTGTCATTTCAAAGCCATTGTTTCTAATTTTTGGGGACTATTTAATGACTGGCATAGTACCACTGGAGAGGCATAAGGCCAATATGGTGCCTGTATTTAAAAAGGGGTCAAAATCTGTATGTAAATAGATAGAAAATTGGCTAAACGATCGTATTCAGAGAGTAGTGGTTAATGATTCATACTCTGAATGGTCTAGGGTTGTCAG
Source organism: Staurois parvus (assembly GCF_062004578.1). Lineage (NCBI taxonomy): Eukaryota > Metazoa > Chordata > Amphibia > Anura > Ranidae > Staurois > Staurois parvus. The sequence goes on from NW_028318358.1 coordinate 11,488,751, forward strand.
TGGTGTACCCCAAGGTTGAGAGTTGGGACTCTTACTTTTTAATACATTTATAAATGATATAGGGTCTGGGATTAAAAATCCCAATTCAGTCTTTGCAGATGAAACCAAGCTGTGCAGTGGAATAACATCCTTACAGGATGTCTCCAATTTACAAGCCGACCTCAATGCACTGTTTAATTGGGCAACTATGTGGCAAATGAGGTTTAATGTTGATAAATGTAAGGTTATGCACTTGGGGGCTAAGAATATGCATGCATCATACATACTAGGGGGGGTACAACTAGGGGAATCAATGGTGGAGAAGGATCTGGGAGTTCTGGTAGATCACAAACTTAATAATGACATGCAATGCCAAGCTTCGGTTTCTAAAGTAAGCAAAATCCTATCTTGTATTAAAAGAGGTATAGACTCCAGAGAGAGAGAGATCATTTTACCTCGGTACAAATCATTAGTAAGACCTTATCTGGAATATGCAGTTCAATTTTGGGTACCAATTCACAAAAAGAACATTGGGGAATTGGAGAAGGGTAATCAAACTGATAAGAGGCATGGAGGAGCTCAGCTATGAGGAAAGTTTAGAGGAACTGAATTTATTCTCTCTTGAGAAGAGGAGATTAAGGGGGGATATGATCAACATGTATAAATACATCAGTGGTTCATATAGTGAACTTGGTGTAGAGCTATTCACCCTGAGGTCATCACAGAGGACAAGGGGGCACTCTTTACATCTGGAGGAAAAGAAATTTAATCTCCAAACACAGAAAGGTTTCTTCACAGTGAGAGCTGTGAAAATGTGGAATAGACTCCCTTAAGAGTTGATTCTGGCCAGCTCAGTGGATTGCTTTACAAAAAGCCTGGATTTTTTCTTGGATACACAGAATATAACTGGATGCTAACATTTAGAGGTAAAGTTGATCCAGGGAATATCCAATTGTCTCTCGGGGGATCAGGAAGGAATTTTGTTCCCCTGCAGGAGCAAATTGGATCATGCTTTGCTGCGTTTTTTGCCTTCCTCTGGATCAACTGTTAGTATAGGATTATAACTTTTTTTTTTTTAATGGTTGAACTGGATGGACTTGTGTCTTTTTTCAGCCAGACTAACTATGTAACTATGTATTTTAACGCTTGTTCTTCAAGATCATGTGCTTACATTTCCTATATGAAATTATGTACATCTATCTATCTATCTATCTATCTATCTATCTATCTATCTATCTATCTATCTATCTATCTATCTATCTATCTATCTATCTATCTATCTTCCAAGGGTGGCACTGTTGTATACTGTTGCAAATCAACTAAGAAAAGTCCCCTAAATACATAAAAGTGTAACTTCAATCAAAACATTTTTCTTTTTTTTTTCCTTGTTGGATAATTACAGAGGTAAAGGTCTGGGAGGCACAGCTTTAGCATTCTACTGTGATATTCATGATCAGATACCATGGTAATTTTACAGCCGCTCCTATTTGAACCAATTCTCTCATTTCCTCTTTTGATCACGCTATTTCCACCACATTTGTTGCCTAATCTAATCTAGACAACAAATAGACACACACAGTACAGTTACCCAGTTACCCAGCCAACTATTAGCTATCCAAAATACAATGATTTTGAATGGTTTGGGCATGTGAGCTGGTATAGAAGTACTGGAGGCGATATCCTTGAAGAACATGCTCCCGGGGAAATAATCTGCTTTCTAGTTTAAGAGAACTTCTATAAGAACAGCTCAGGTTGTCACAACCTTTCACATATAAAAGCAAATTTGAAACAAAAAACTTTTAAATCATTATACGGTAATTCAGCTTGGATTGTAAAACTAGCCATATACTTTATGAATTTTGGCTGATTCCTGATTAACCCATCAAAATTCTGTCAGCTAGTGATCTTGTCACTACCCTCCTGTCCAAAATCCTGCGATTACAAAAATCAGATAAACCCGACAAAGTTTTTGACTGAACAGCAACTGCATCTGATTAAATGCAGCCGCTGTCCAGGTATACTGGCAGCCTGCAACAGCAGCGGGAGATTTGTCCATCTTCGCTGTATATCCCACAGTCTGTAGGTTGAATGTAAAAAATCTATGAGTGTTTGGGTAGCTTTAATCTCTATTCAGGCATGTAAGACTGTTTTATGGCCACATACAACTCTCTTGCTCCTTTGCAGCCTTCCGTGGTTTAATGCAGAACTGAATTTGCTATACTTATCTCCTGAGGTCTGCAAGGCATTCCTTACTATCACCTTTTTCCCTGTTCCTTCTGGGGGCTATTCTTTTGGTATCTATACTGATCAGCACAGGATGACGCAAGTCCCGTGCATGCGTACAGCTCAATTTACATGCCACAAAAGACTGTGAGCAGGCAGGTAGGTGTATTTAATTGTTGAAGAGCCATTGCATGTAGTTCACACTGATGTTCATATTCTGGGTCACAAATGAGCTGTTTTTTCTGTTCCATGTGGGCAAAAATGGCAGTTCATACACTTTCTCCAAGCTAGTAATTGTGGTATATCAAATACATTAGTGTACTTTGCTTATCTAAAAGCATGACATCCAAAAGCCCTGAGACTACTGCTGGGCACCTCCATGTTGGATGTCATGCCAGCAGTTCCAGCAGACTCAGAGCTTTGACACCGTATTGCAAAGTGAAACAAAAACGAGAAGCGCACCAACCTTGCGCATTACCTCAGTAACCAAAATTTATTAATAAAAGAATGGTACTCACAAACAGCGAATAAAATCAGGCATGTACGTCCTCCAAGGGACTTCAGAGACAAGAAGTCTGCGCGAATCCCATCATGGGGGTAGACACTCAGTACACTGACGCGTTTCGAAGGCCATGCCTTTATCATCAGAGCGCAAGGTTGGTGCGCTTCTCGTTTTTGTTTTACTTTGCAGTATTGGTTGGGCTTTCCCAGCCTTGTTTGGAGCTACACAACCTTTCATGCACTGGTGGTCGCTTTTTCTGGTTTTCGTTCCATCCACTCGCCACCGGTCTTGGTCCTAGAGCGCAGGAGAAATTGTATCTGGTTCTTTGACACCATATAACAGGATTTCTCAACCTTTTTACCTTGGAGGAACCCCTGGCAAAAAGTTGGAGACCTCGGGGAACCCCTAAAATATTGTTCACATCTACAGCCCACAGAACATTGGTGTGATCAGCGAGCTCTCAATATAACAATTATTTGTAGAAATAGCATTAAATAATGGATTCAATAGTAAAGCATACCTATGTGTAACGTGTGTTTGCTTTTTCTGCACAGATGCTCAGTTCTATGTCCGGCTTGAGATAAATAGTGTACAGGGCGCAGCAAGGTGGGGTACAGGGGTCAGAAGGGCACAGTACACGGGGGAAGCAGTAACAACTACATGAGGGAAGCAAGGAATATTACATGGAGGAAAGAAGAGCATATTACATTGGAGCAAAACACGTTTATATAGGGGCAGCAGGGCATGTAATGTGGAAGCAGGGAACATCATATGAGAGCAGGGCACATTACGTGGGACCAGGGGACATTACATGAGGCAAGGTACATTACGTGGGGGTAGGGTACATTATGTGGGAGCAGGGTACATTATGTGGGAGCAGGGCACATTACATAGGAGCATGGCACATTACATAGGAGCATGGCACATTACATGGGAGCAGGGCGCATTACATGGGAACAGGGCACATTACGTGTTGGTGGGGAACATTATGTGGGGGCACATTATGTGGGAGCAGTTCACATTAAAATGAGAGAAGGGCAAAATACAAGGGAATAGGGCATATTACTTGAGAGCAGGGCACATTACATGAAAGCAAGGCACATTACTTGGGGCAGGGCACATTACATGAGAACAGGGTACATTACATGTGGTATATTATGGGGCACACAGCAGAGCACATTATATGGGGCACATTATGAGGCACACAGCAGGGCTCATTACACGGGGCACATGGCATGGCACATTACAGTACTTGTTTCCTTCATATGCAGAGCATGGCAGGGAAATGGCTGTGATCCATCCTCTTGTAGTTTGCTGTTCCCTGTTGGCCTCTCCTTCCCTCCTGTCCATCCCAGGTGATGTCACATGGAAGCACCTGGGATGGACAGGAGGGGAGGAGGGACCGATGGGGATTGAAGCGCCGCAGCTAGCAGTATTACAGCCGCTTCCCTGCGTAGCTCTGCAGAGAGCTCTGTGTCGGCAGAGGGGATGTGATCTGACTGATCATGACTGATGGGTAGATTGTGGCAGAACCTATAGTGACCTCTCACGGAACCACAGTTGAGAAACACTGCCTTATTGTATTCCCCTTTGCCCTGCCCCTGGCTGCTACATAAAAGGTTATGTAGAAAGGGTCAGGTAAGGGGTGAAGGAGCTTGGCCAGCACAGACCGTAATAAGAACAAGAAGTTCAGAGGTACATTGCAAGTTAATTAAAAAAAATGTCTATGGACAAGAAAAGCAAGAGGGCAAGTCACATGTACTGAAGTATTGCTTATGGAAAGTAATGCCCGTAGCGTAAATGACAGGAAAGAAGTAGCGCAGGGCAGGCATGACTAGGCCTAGAGTGGGTAAGGAAGGCTAGAAAGGGTTAAGTCAGTGCAGGGGTTTGAAAAATGTATAGGTGGGAGCTGGTTGGTAGAGGGAGAACGTGGGTGGTCTCCTTGGCACCTTTGGGTGGGGTGACCTGGGTGGGGGGCGGTCAGTCGGAGCTGGACGTTGGTGAGTGAGCTTCTGTGAGCTTCCCTCCCACCCTAACTACGCCAGCAGTATTAGGGCCTTTTTCCCTGAGAGACGGTGGGGCTGTCATGGATGGTCTGGTGGCCCAGCTGCGTGAGGCGGCAGCCTCACGAGGAATAGACTGGCTGCAGAGCCGGGTCTCTGCCTTTCTGCAGGACCCGGGCTTGTCACTTGACCCGGGCTTATCACAGGGCCTGGGCTTATCACCAGAGGAAGAGGGGCGGGACCGCCCGTGTGCTCGGAGGTCTCGGCCTCCGGAGCGCTTCAGCCCGGACTCCCCATCCCCCAGAGCTCAGCGCCGCATCAGGAGCCCCGCACGGGAACCTCCGGCCCTGCAGGCAAGGCACTCTCTGGCCTCTGTATGCGGGGGAGCCGGGAGGAATCCTCAGCTTCGGCGGAGCTCGGTGGGCGGGGTTTCGCACGGAGGAAGCCCCCCCCCCCCGCCCGCACAGCAACGGAGATGGGAAGGTAACGGCTCCTCCACTGGCAAAGTGCATGTCAGGGAGGGAGCCCAACGTGGGAGACGGAGCGCTGCGGCTGCCGGGCTGTCCCCTGCAGCAGTCGGCAGGCCACCTGTACAGCATGGAGCGGCGGCTCTCAAGAGGAGCAAGCAGAAGGGCAGCTCTGGGCAGAGTGCTGAAGAGAGTGTGACGGGACGGAGACCAGGGACGTCGAGGGGCGTGGCTGGTGCCAGGAGGCGGAGTCAACTGCGGCACGGCCCGGAGGGACCCGTGGCTCCTGGGACGGGGAGGCCATGCAGCCGTCAGGAAGAGGTCGAAAGATCGGAGGGCGAGCTGTCTGAACCCGATGCGGGGGTGACAGCTGGCCGCTCTGCGTCGATGGAGTCGGGACGCGCGGCTGATGGGACATCTCCTGGGCAGCCTGGTGAGTTCCCTGTTTTATTCTCTTCTGCGCTTCGGGACCTGTTGGGGGGTGGCGGGGGCGCGGCCTCGGCGGTGAGGGATGTGGGCGTTCCCGCGTCAGGTTTAAGGGGGGGTCTCAGCGATTTGATGTCCGGCCTGAGGGATTTGTTGCGGCGCTTTGAGCAGGGTGAGGGTAGGGCCCCTGGGCCTGCTTCGGCATGGCTTCCGCCGCCAGGTGGGGAAGGGTTCGGGGTCCTAGAGCAGGGGGGGGGACGGGAGGAGCTCGGGGGTTTCTCCCCCTCCTGGTTCTGCGCCAGGGTTGGTTACAGCAGAAACAGGTGCTCTGGTTTCCAGGGTTGTAGATGGGGGTGCTGGGGTCTCCGGGTCAGTAGGCGTAGCGGACTCGGCCAAGGGCGAGGTATACGTATGTTTTGAGGGTCCTTTGGGTGCGCACTTACCGTCGGAGGTTCGAGAGCGGATTTGGAGAGGGGAGTATGTGGACATTTTCACACTCTTGCCTTTGGAGCGTTTTCCATTAGATGGGTCGCGGGTTGACGAGGGTAGGCGAGAGGACGCTGAGAAGCGGCGTTTTCGTTTTATCCCGCGGACATTTGCGAATTGGATGCAGGCATTTGCAATCATGGCCAGTGTCATTGGGGAGAAGACTCCTGAGCATTGCTCGGCTCTCTTTTGTTATCTGGATGCCATTAGCGAGGCTCACAGGGTTTACGGTGGGACCGCATGGCTTCAATACGACGAGCAGTTTCGGCAGAGGCGGGCTGTTCGCCCTTCGTTGCGTTGGGACCATAAGGACATCGGCCTTTGGATGCGCCTCATGACTCCCGTGCGGGCTCCCGGTCCGTTTTTTCAGGGTGGGGTCGGTGGTTCATTCTCCCCAGGACAATCGGCCTCAAAGCGTAGGGGTGTATGTTGGCAGTTCCAAGAGGGCGCGTGTCGTTTCGGGGGGTCCTGCCGTTTTAAACATGAGTGTTCCGGTTGCGGCGGATCCCATCCTTTGTCGCGCTGTTTCAAGCGGGGCAGAGGCCTGCCCGGAGAGCTTGCGAGTAAGAGGGACAACTCCGGTGAAAGTGGAAAGGATGCGGCCTTTCCTAAATAGATATCCGGATCAAGCAGCTGCCGGGCTGCTGTTGGCCGGTTTTTCGGAGGGTTTTCGTATTCCGTGTAGTTTGACTTCGATCCCCCCTTTAGCTCGTAACTTACGGTCGGCGGTGCAGCATGCTGAGGTGGTTTCGGCGAAGTTGAGTAAGGAAGTGGGGTTGGGACGTATGGGCGGGCCATTTTCTTGCGCTCCGTTTGCAGATCTGGTGGTTTCCCCCTTGGGGGTGGTGCCCAAGAAGGAGCCGAATTCGTTCAGGTTGATTCACCACCTGTCTTTCCCCAAAGGGGGGTCGGTTAATGACGCCATCGATCCGCAGTCCTGTTCGGTGTCTTACACATCGTTTGATGCGGCAGTTTTCTGGGTTCGTCGTTATGGGCGCGGTTCGCTTATGGCGAAATCGGATATTGAGTCCGCATTTCGCTTGTTGCCGGTACATCCGGATAGTTTTTGTTTTCTGGGATGCCATCGGCAGGGCTCGTTTTGCGTTGATAAGTGCCTTCCAATGGGGTGTTCGATTTCTTGCGCATTGTTTGAGCGGTTCAGTTCGTTCTTGGAGTGGGTGGTGCGGGATGTCTCTGGGATAAATTCGGTCATCCATTATTTGGATGATTTTCTTTGCGTGGGTCCGCCCGCTTCCAGGGTATGCGCGGTTTTGTTGGCTACGTTGCAACACGTTGCTGAACGTTTCGGGATTCCATTGGCTTTGGACAAGACTGAGGGCCCGGCTTCGGTGATGACTTTTCTGGGCATCGTTTTGGACTCGGATGCCATGGAGTGCCGGCTGCCAGGGGACAAATTGTTGGCCCTACAAGGGGAAATTCGTGGGGTGCTGGGCAAGCGGAAAATTCAGCTACGGGCCTTGCAGTCGTTGCTGGGTAAGCTGAACTTCGCTTGTCGCATCCTGCCGATGGGGCGAGTATTTTGCCGCCGGCTGGCGGCGTCGACGGCGGGAATTACTTCCCCTTTGCATTTTATTCGTTTAACTAGGGAACATCGGGAGGACTTGCGGATTTGGCATACCTTTTTGGATGACTTTAATGGACGGGCGCTGTGGATGTCTGGACCAGTCAGTAATTTTGACTTGGAATTGTTCACGGATGCGGCGGCTTCCGGGGGATATGGGGCCTTTTTTAGGGGGCGGTGGAGTGCGGCTCCTTGGCCTTCTTCTTGGGCTGCGGCAGGTTTCCTTAGTAACCTGGTGCTGTTGGAACTTTTTCCGGTGGTATTGGCGGTTGAGGTTTGGGGTGAAAATTTTCGGAATCAGAAGGTTCGTTTTCATTGCGACAACTTGGGGGTGGTTCAGGTCATCAACCAGGTCTCGGCTTCCTCGCAACCTGTGGTTGGCTTGCTTCGCCATTTAGTGTTGCGTTGCCTGCAGCTGAACGTTTTTCTCTATGCTGTGCATCTCCCGGGTTGATAACATCTTGGCTGACGCTTTGTCTCGTTTTCAGTGGGACAAATTCCGAGAGTTGGCGCCGGCGGCGGAGCGACACGGGGTTCCCTGTCCCGACTGGCTGTGGGAGATTGCCTTGGGGTCATTGCAGGTTGGATCCGGAGGTCGGTGAGTGAGGCAACATGGTCTGCATACTCGAAGATCTGGCGGGAGTGGCTGAACTTGTTACATCAGGTCGAGATAGATCCGTGGGGGCCGGAGGTAGGGGTGGCTGTTTTGTATTATTTGGCAAGGAACTTGGAACGGGGGGTGTCGGCTGCTGCAGTGGATCGGCGGTTGGCTGGCTTGGCCTTCCTCTTTAAGCTTCAAGGGTGTCGGGACCTCACAAAAGAATTTTGGGTACGACAGGCTCTTCGAGGTTACCGTAGGGCTTGTCGCAGTAAGGATTCTCGTCGTCCGGTGTCCTTTGAATTGTTAGGATCGTTGTTTGAGCATCTGCGCCTTGTTTGCTTTTCAGACTTTGAGGTGTGCTTATTTCGGGCGGCCTTTGCGGTGGCTTTCTTTGGGGCATTGCGTATTGGGGAGCTCGTCAGTCCATCCAAATCCGTTCTTGGGGGATTATTGGGGGATGATGTCAGGGTCTCCAGTGACTGGGTGGAGGTGTTCGTCCGTCGGTCCAAGACGGACCAATTGGGTCGTGGTGCGCGGGTGCGGTTTTTTGCCCTTCCAACATCATTGGTGTGCCCGGTGCGGGCGGTTCGTGACTTTTTGTCCCGTCGTCCGGTGGGGCGTGGCTCTTTTTTCATGCATGAAGATGGGTCCCCGTTAACTCGTTTTCAATTTGTGTCGGTTTTTCGACGCTGTTTGAAGGTTGTGGGTTTGGATGCATCTTTGTATGCTTCTCACTCGTTTCGGATTGGGGCGGCTACTGAGGCCGCCCGGTGGGGTCTGTCGGATGCGGCGGTAAAACGGATTGGTAGATGGGATTCCCAGAGGTTTCGCTTGTACATTCGTCCGCATCTGTTGGGTTGATTAAGGTTGGATCCCGGGTTGTGGTCCCTGGGTTGGGGGGGAGTTTGTCCTGTCTCTGTGCCGTTTTTTTGTTCTGGTGGTAGTTCTTGTTCTTTTATTTCAGATGGAGCGGTGCACCTGGTGTGGATCCTGGGGCACTCCTACGTTTTTTGGGGGGCCAGGCGGGCGGATGTGAGGCCTAATGGGCAGCAGTTGGGATTGTCTAGACAGGAGGCTTGCGTGCGCTGGATAGGTGTGCCGGGGATGTTGTGGGGTCGTGTGGTGCCTGAAGTTCGGCGTTTTGCCAGTGGGACCCATCGGTGGTATGGTGTGCCCGGGGAACATTCCAGTTAACCAAGGTTTAACTGGAATGTGGTGGTGCTGCACTGCGGACGGTAAGGTTGTCTCCGAGCTGGGTGGTTGCGGCTGGAGGCCTGGTGGTATATGGGGTCCGCAGGTGCATTTCAGATGATTGGTGGATGGGGCCTTCGAACACCAACAACAAATTGGTATGTTTTCTGTTATAAGGAATGGTTTGGTGTTTAAATCGTGTGGTTAATAAAAGGCCATGTTGGCCATTTACTCCAAATCGGTGTCATGTTTTTATTTAAGTAAGAGTTATAGGTAAGGATCTGGATGAACCGATCTCTGGTGCACTAGTCAAGTAATGCCCGTAGCGTAAATGACAGGAAAGAAGTAGCGCAGGGCAGGCATGACTAGGCCTAGAGTGGGTAAGGAAGGCTAGAAAGGGTTAAGTCAGTGCAGGGGTTTGAAAAATGTATAGGTGGGAGCTGGTTGGTAGAGGGAGAACGTGGGTGGTCTCCTTGGCACCTTTGGGTGGGGTGTCCTGGGTGGGGGGCGGTCAGTCGGAGCTGGACGTTGGTGAGTGAGCTTCCCTCCCACCCTCCCTATTTAGTGAGTATTGGTTTCCTTTACAAGGAATGGGGGGTTCTGCGGTTCATGGGCGGTTTGTTGGTCTTTGGAGGCGGGTATTATCTTGAAGGTACAGAGAATGGTGTGGGACCCATCGGTGGTATGGTGTGCCCGGGGAACATTCCAGTTAACCAAGGTTTAACTGGAATGTGGTGGTGCTGCACTGCGGACGGTAAGGTTGTCTCCGAGCTGGGTGGTTGCGGCTGGAGGCCTGGTGGTATATGGGGTCCGCAGGTGCATTTCAGATGATTGGTGGATGGGGCCTTCGAAGACCAACAACAAATTGGTATGTTTTCTGTTATAAGGAATGGTTTGGTGTTTAAATCGTGTGGTTAATAAAAGGCCATGTTGGCCATTTACTCCAAATCGGTGTCATGTTTTTATTTAAGTAAGAGTTATAGGTAAGGATCTGGATGAACCGATCTCTGGTGCACTAGTCATGACCTTGATATTTCATTAATGTGCCAAAGTCTCATGCATGCCTTCATATAAGCTTTGCAACTTGGCAAATATGTGCTGATGCTTGCACATAGCTTCACCGCCACTTAAGGCACTTGAAAACAGTGTAGATAAAAAGTTTATAAACAACCCAAAAAATAGGTATTAGTAATGTGTGCATACTGCCTGATCAGTAAAGGTGGACTCCCATAGATTTCCTTTGTTTAGGCTGCGGGCCGATAGAAAAATTATCTAATAGGCTCCTCCATTAAAATTAGGCAGTGCAGATGGACTGTCTGAATACAATCTGCTCTTTCGGCTATTGTATTCAGACAGCTGGCTCTAACTGTCAGAATGCCCAAACAGTGCCTGCATCTTTTTTGGGTGAAGACACTGTTCGGCCATTTTCCATCCGCATCTTTTGATTTGCCAAATAAGGATGTTGGACAGAGTGGTGCCAATTGGTTCACCCTGACCAGTGGTGGACTGACCATTTGGAAACTCGGCACTGCCCGAGGGCTCGGGGTCAGTAGGGGGCCCCATGAGATGCCCCTGGTACCTTTTTCATAGGCTCTTTTGAGTTTGGGCAAGGACACAGGGGCCCCATGATCCCCTATTGCCCGGGGCCCCATGAGTTGTCAGTCCACCCCTGGGTACATACTAGCACATTATAACTTCAACAGTTTGGAGCCCTTTTTGTTTTTCTTGGTTCAGTTTACTAAAGCTTTAAAAAGACTCAATATGACCACCAGGGTCACCTAGATCCACCATAGCCAACCGGATCTCTGCTTCAGGAGACCGAGGGAATCATATCAAAACCCACTTTCTCTTGACTTCCTCCCCCAGCTGCATTATTATTCTGGATGAGCACCACCTGCAGTGGAGAATGTAAACTGTAAACTTTCAGTAGCAAAGCTATTTCATTAATTGTATGATAATTAACCTGTGCTCAGGACAAATATTCTGTGAAAAATAAAAACAACAAATAAATCCTGAAAATACAAAAACAACAAAAGTGTGTGTTTCAATCAACACTAAGTATGATCTAACATTTAGGTAAATATAAAGGCTGCTGCTCCTCTAACAGGTATAACCCTCACTGATTATTCTATATACGTTTAAGAGCACTACCAATAATATGTGACAAACACAACATTAACTTAACATACATCATAGTATAATAATAATAGTGCACGTGCTGCTTCCACTAAAACTTCATGGTTCATACTCTGTGCTCCCCACCGGTGATCCCGCTCACTCACCAGCTGTTGTGGACACTTAGGGCTCATGTACACTGCAGCTGGTAAACGCACGTTTAGGAGCTGTTCTGTGTTTTTTTCAGCAGCCCCTAAACTCACCCTAATGTTTTCCTATGTGTCCATGTACATATCTTTGTTTACAGTTGTTTACAGGCATTTGAGTGTACAGTCATTTTTTTGAACGCAGAAAACTTGACCAGGGGTGGACTGACCATTTGGAAACTCGGCACTGCCCGAGGGCTCGGGGTCAGTAGGGGGCCCCATGAGATGCCCCTGGTACCTTCTTCATACGCTTTTTTGAGTTTAGGCAAGGACACAGGGGCCCCATGATCCCCTATTGCCCGGGGGCCCCATGAGTTGTCAGTCCGCCCCTGACCCTGACCATATTAATTAGAAACCGGCTGAAAATTACTCAGCATGGTCAGCTTAAGAGAACGTACTCAGACAGTAAGAGCATACAGTACTTGTTGATTATTATTATTATTAATAATATACAGACAATTAAAAAAGTTGACATTTGATTGGCATATGTTCCCTGATGAAATTGGTTGGACTGAGTAATGATAGTCTTATGGCTGTATCTATAGCTACGTTAACTTTGTTTACACACTGCTTGACATTTACTTTTTGTTGAACTTTCCACACACACAGTTAATCCTTATAACATGTGGATTTTCCTTGACATCTATAGTGCTTACTTGTAGTTTGTGTTTAGTAGCTTGCTGTGTGGGCTTAGTTCATTGTGCATATATTTTATGCAATAAATCTAGATGACCATGAAACCCAAGAATAATATACATATATGCCACTGAGCAGTCACATACTGTTCCACCACTCCCTTCCTACTGGGGCATCTCTATAATGTACATTCCATTGTGATGACCATGCATTGACGAGTGCAGGATCAAAGTCAGTTTCTGACATTTTAGGAACAATTGAGTACTGTCCGTGATACTTTTTTTATTATGACATTTTAGGGTTAGTTTTAAGCTTAAACATATTTTGTGTTGCTAATTGTTTTGCATTCTTTGCTGTGCCCTCTTCCGGGCATTCCTATAGATCATGGTAGCAAGACCTGCATGTGAACTCTTGCTTTGTAATAGTCTATTATTTTAGTGACATCAATATGTGCTAATGTGTTTTCATTCCAGTGCTGAGAGATTAGTGGTACCAGGGCAGAGTGCTGTGTGAAGTGTAACCTCCTGCTGCTCCGGGTCACTGAATGGAATTTGAGGAAAGAAATTCACATTTTTTTCTGAAAAACAAAATAGACTGGTCAGTCTGCATATGGTGAGGTGGACAGAAAAGAGTTGAAAAATCCTCTTCTAAAACACTACCAAACCATCATATAGAACAACTTATTTTCAATAAAAGCTTATATTCTTATATTGAGTTTTTTTTTGCAACTGTTTACTTTAAGGTGTATATCGGGGCAAAAAATATGCAATGCTGTACATCTCTGAAATAAATGCAAATGTCCCCTTTATTCCTTTTGCTGCCAGAGATGTTTTAGAGGGGTTTTTTTGCACACGTGTTAATTTGTACATTTTAGCACTGAAGATTGGTAAAACCTCCAAAACATTAAATGTATTTCCTGAAAGCAGAGAACCTGGTGAATATAATGGTGGTAGTTGCAATTTTTTTATGTCACATACTATTAGCGCAATTTTTTTTTTAAGAAAATAAAAAATCACTAATGTTAATTTTAGTGTACACAAATACAATATATCAGCCAAAGTTAAGGTTGCATCGAGTAAACAGATATCAAACATGTTAAGTCTTAAAACTGCACGTACCCATGAAACAATGACAAAATATAGTGCTTAAAATTGTTTGCAGATTCAGGAGGCACAGCTCATCTGTCGAGCCGTGTGTATTCACCCTGTTAAAGGCTAAGTTCACCTTTTTAAACACATAATAAATGCACATTTTTTGCAGGTAAAAAAAATGGGCATTTACAATTTTATTTTCTTGAGAGCCTGGAAAGCATTGCACCCGCAATCAGCAGTTCGTAGTCCCACAGACTATCAGTGTAGCTGTCTGCCCATACCTCTGATACAGGCAGGCAGTTACTGAATGACGGTAATCTCAACAGCCTACAAGAGCACCAGCCCTTGCAGTTCTTTGAGAACTACAAGCCATCAGCCTCAAAAACTAATAACAGGCTCATGGCTTCAGGGATCTTCACTGATCTTTCAGCACATTCGCTAAGTGGCTTCAAACCCAGTCTGTGTGTTTGCAGAGCCATGCATCAGTCCCACATAGATGTACACTAAGGGATGGGCATGAAAATCAGTGAATATCCATGCAGCTGACAGCCTGTCATTCATTTTAACGGAAACTGCATGGACCCTACGCACTCAGAAATGCACTTAGGTCCGGTGGTGATGGGAGGTAAAACTTACATTTAACCATTGCATTACAATGCATTGTATTGTGCATAGTGGTGCCCTTTATTTAGAATGGCATCCCAACACACAAGTACAGTAACCTACAAAACATCCGTGCTGCAGTATATCGCCACTAAAAAACAGAGCAGGTCTGGTATTTTGTATGTCGCTGTGCATTGATAGCCCATTCCAAATGATATTAAACACTATAATATATGACAAAAAAGAAATGTTGCAGATATTGTCAAAAGTTAAATACTGTTTATTTGTTTAGTCTTGGCTTCCAGCCATACCAGCTTAGACTGGAGAAGAGGACAGACCAGAGTTTTTTAACCAATTTTTATCTCTATTTATGACTGTTCATGTGGTAGGTCAACTGTCAACTACTGGTTGTGTCTGAGTGATAGCTTTTTGACTACGGGAGTTTAAGAGCTTACTCAGATTCAACCAGTAAAAGAGGCAAGCCAATCAGAGACTCTGGCTGTGAATATCGAGGAGGCAGAGCCCTTATTAATCCATCGCAACAGAGCAGCCAGCTGCCAGCCTATACTCCTGACATACAGTGGGAAGGGGGAGTAGAATGCAGTATACAGTGGGGGGGGGGGGGGGGCATTGAGCAGTATAGAGTTGGGGGGGTGGAGCAGTGAGCAGTATACAGCGGGATTGAGGGGGGGCGTGGAGAGGAAGGATGTAGCCAGGAGGAAGGTAGGACAGAGCCAGGTAGATAGAGGAGGGGATACAGCCAGGTGGAGGGGAGGATGGAGCCAGGGGGACAAAGGAGAGGAGGGGAAGTAGACAGAGATAAATATGGAGCCAGGGGAACAGAGGGGGGGAGTAGCCAGGTGGACAGAGACAGGTGGACACAGGAGAGGTGGGGATTCAGCCAGGTGGAGGGGAGGACAGAGACAAGTGGACACAGGAGAGGTGGGGATTCAGCCAGGTGGAGGGGAGGACAGAGACAAGTGGACACAGGAGAGGTGGGGATTCAGCCAAGTGGAGTGGAGAATGAAGCCAGATGGACAGAGGAGGGAATGCAGCCAGGTGAAGAGGAGGATGAAGCCTGGTGGACAGTGAAGAGGAGGGGATGCAGCCAGGTGGAGGGGAGGATGGAGCCAGGTGGACAAAGGAGAGGAGGGGATGCAGCCAGGTGGAGGGGAGGACAGAGACAGGTGGACACAAGAGAGGTGGGGATTCAGTCAAGTGGAGTGGAGAATGGAGCCAGATGGACAGAGGAGGGAATGCAACCAGGTGGAGAGGAGGATGAAGCCTGGTGGACAGTGAAGAGGAGGGGATGCAGCCAGGTGGAGGGGACGACGGAGCCAGGTGGACAAAGGAGAGGAGGGGATGCAGCCAGGTGGAGGGGAGGACAGAGACAGGTGGACACAGAAGAAGGTGGATTTCAGCCAGGTGGAGGGGAGGACAGAGACAGGTGCACAGAGGAGAGGAGGGGATGCACAAGTACTGTAATGTGCCATGCCATGATTTTTTTTAAATTTCTTCATTTTCCAAAAAATTGTGACAAAAAATTACAACTGAAAAAAACTCGGCGTGGCTTTTACTAAATAACGTGGACTGTCTAATTTGGGGATATTTATACTGTCATGTTCGGGCCTCAAGAAAGAATATATATATATATATATATATATATATATATATATATTTTACAAATAATGGCCACTGCCCCAGTCTATAACTGGCCTTCACAGCAACGAACACATCGACTGGCAACGCATGTCAACCAACAAAAGAGAAAAATTCCCAGCTCAACTTGCCAGCCAGCTTGCAAACAAACCGCATTACCCTGTCTAACAGTATGCGTTAAAAACAGGGGTTATGTTAGCACACATTTGCAAATACATACTTAAGCTACAGAGCCACGTCATGGCACCCCAATATTCTGTAGTCCTAACTCTACAAATTTTGAGAGCCCCCATAGTAGAGGCACATGTATTTAATGGATAGACTAAGGGCAGGTGAACATGAGGGAGCCCACCCCTCCTTAAAGGTATAGGAGTGCACTGGACACCCAGCATGTAGCACAATGGCAGCTAGGGTGTCCAGTGCGCCCTCTCTCCATATATACATATATACCATCGTTTTTGGACTCTATAACTTTCCTACAGACTAAATAATAAACACTAATTTGGGTTATTTTCACCAAAGAAATGTAGTAGAATATATTTTAGCCTAAACTTATGAAGAAAGATTTTTTTATTTGCAAAACCTTATAATGGAAACAAAGAAAACATGTTTTTTTTTCAAACTTGTTGGCCTTTTTTTGTTTATTTAGCAAACAATAAAAAACCCAGTGGTGATCATATACCACCAAAAGAAAGCTCTATTTGTGTGAAAAACAATGATAAAAATTGAATATGGTACAGTATTTCATGACCGCGCAATTGTCATTCAAACTGCGACAGCTCTGAAAGCTGAAAAGTGGGAAGGAAGGGGGTGAACGTATCTGGTATTGAAGTGGTTAATATCACTTCAGTATTAATGCTAAAAATATGGTTTTGACCAAGTGTAATGATATCACTGAGGTTTAGGGAATTTCCCTATTAAGGCCTCGGAGCTTGTAAGGTCATGTAATATTTGACTGGACCTTACTTATGGAGATTATAAATTCCTAGTTTAAGCTTCTATCATTATAGAGGATACAGGTGTGTTCAGAAACATGAGTTGCAGACTTTCAGGAGACTCACGGACATCCTGGTGTGCTTAGAAAACAGGCCTGTGTCAGTTTTGCCTCTGGGGCTAGCAATAATGAGTGGCTCAATTGAGTTAGGATCTTATGTTTACTTTAAAGGGACACTATAGCTGGCCTGCGGCAGTAGAACGTGGTAAGATTTAGCTGTCCTTGGGTACATTTTCCAATAAAACAATTGGGTACTGTCTGTGATAATTTTTTATTTGCACTAACATTAAAATTTTCAGGACATACTTTCAGAGTGAAAAATGGAAAAGTGATATTTTCCCAGACAAGACTCGGCTGGTGGCTTTAATAGTTAGCTCTTAGTCTTTATATTGCTGTCCAATCCAGCAAAAACTATGTTTTCTTTAATATGCATCAAATTTCAGGAGAATATTCAAAAAATTATCAAAAAGTTGTTACCATCTCACTATTTTTATAAAGAACATTTACTGGAAAAATAAAAATGGCCTGATTATGATAAGTAATCTACCAATGGTGGCATGTCATTGTTGTAATCGATATTAGTGCATTTTTGGCAATTCCAAAATATAATTATTTTAAGTAAAAAGGATACAAAAAGGCCCCCTTCCTCTCCACCTCTTTTCTGGCAACTGACCCTCAATGATGTAGGGAGTGCAACAACCGAGAAGAAGTCCAGCACTGGACCATGTAGCAGTGGATCTTTAAGAGAAAGCATTACGGAGAAGGTGATTTTTGTTTTATTTTAAAGACAGCAGATTTAATTTTATTTTCAAATTATCAATGGAATTGGTTTAACATTTCACATACATACTGTGCATATGAATGGTATTAAAAAATCCTTTAGCTGGACCAGCTTCCTGTTCATATTAGTAAACTCCTCTCCCATGGAGATGTCCATGTTATTGTCCCTAACATTTTTAAGAAGTCATTTGGATATAGAACTTGTCAGTAAATACCCTAGGCTTGCCTTTCATATAATGCTAAGGAGAATCCAGCAGGGGGCAATGACAATATTGCATGGCTGCAGAGTTACTTAGGTTGAAGCAAAAACATACTTCAGTCAAGTTTAGCTTAAAGTGATTCTGTTACTAAAAATGTATTGTGAAATAAATATGTCCTGTAGTGAAGTAGGGATCTGTACGATGAATCAGTTCAACAGTCCTGGAATTATTGGTTATTAAAAAATACGTCTGTGATTTTTCACCATCAGATCAGTGTTCAACAGTGGGTTTAGTAAGTATTTACTTTCATCTTTGCATCTTTTATTCACTATTTATTGTTAGTGACACAGTCACTTTAAAAAACAAAATTTTCAGAAAGTTTAGATGAAGCAGAAGAAGCGTTGCTATAAAGTGTTGCGGCAGGCTGAGGTATTTAGTATGAGGGAGGGAATCTGCATTATAAACTACCCCAAAACCAAGTAATACGTTTTAGGTGAACATGCACATTAAACGAAACATTTCATAAATGAAACATGAAGACTGTCATTGCTGACCTCTTTTTCTGAAAACTGTAGTTGCCTTATTTAATGTCAATGATGTTAAATGAAAATGCAGATAAGTATTCCCAACTTTCTATCTACTACTGTACATGTTCCAGGTCAGTGACGTACAGTAAATGCCAGAAAACCAACATTACAGCCAGGATACAAGCATTTTCAGAGAGAAATTAGAAATGGCTGTTACTGTATTTGTCCAATGAGAGGTTTATGTAAAAGTAAACCAAAGGGCTTGGTAGCAGGCTCACTTAAAGCTCATCGTCTTTACCTTGCATTCACTCCCCAACCAATCTGTTCACGTACTGGAAAAAAGTAATGTGTAAGCTCCAAGTTGGTTGGTAGGAGAATACCCAGCAAGTAATAATGCTCTGGCCTGGTGATAGGCCACTCAGCTAAGCAGCTCTGCATTGTAGGAGGAAGGAAAAAGAGTCACATTCTTCCCTATTCCTGGAAGCACTAAGTAGTTCCCTACACTCTAGCGGGCGATTGACACTGCAGGAGAGTGAGCAGATGCTGAGGATAAAGGACAAGAACTTTTCCTTGAACTTGTTACCTTTCCCTGTATGGACAATGTACAGGTTCACTTTAAATAGAATCTATTACAAGAAAAAAAATATGTTTGCAGGTGTAAAGTGCAGATAGCTATAGTGCAAACAAGGAATTAAAGGATGCAGCAGGGGTAAGCAAGCATCTTTAGATACCTGCACTTTATACAGTATGGTGTGATTCAGGGTCTCAGTACATTACCCACAGACAATGAATATTTGTTATTAATTTCACAGAGGTCAGTAGACATTTTGGATCTCCAGGGTATTTTAGATATCATGGCAATATCAGAAGTCTGTTAGCCAAAATTTTTTTTTTCCAAGAAGATAATTTTCTCCTAAAACAATAGTGGTGCCATGCTTCTCTGCTGAATGCCTACACATACGCAGTGGTTTGTGATAGAGTGTATGACTCTGTTGTAGTTCCTTAAAGGAAGCTTTGAAGACTGGACTCTGCATACATGTCATACTGTATTCTAATGTCTAGAGTGGAACTTTTTTGGTTCCTTGTTATCAGCCATTCAGGCCGCAGGGAGGTCAAGAAGAGACTGGCCATATTGACTTTCAATGGATTGCTGGAGAGCAAGTTATCCATGTGTATCAAAATATCTCCCACCGCAATGACAGTTTCTCAGATATTTACGCTCCTTTAAGGTTCCAAAATACTTTCATATGCATCGGCAAGTGTTATTCATAGCTCTTTTATATATGTCAAAGGCAACACATGACAGTGAGCTGGCAGCTGTGTCAACCTGTAAATAAATCATGGATGTATCTATTTTCTTCCTTGAAAGTTTTACATGCCATGAGTATTCAAAAAGAGCCTGTCACAACTTGGATGGGGGCTGTCTAAATGTCCCCATCACCACTCCATAAGGTGATGTCATATCAAATGTGGTGATAGCAGGGCTTTGAGACATTGATATGTTTTCAGAGCTTGCCTTGGATTGGCTGCATCAGGTTATGGGTTATGACAATAACCCACATCAATCAACCAGAATTTTCTTGCCATTGATCTGACTTTGATTATAAAAACTATGGTTACTATGGGTTGCTGCATTTTGCACCACATCATTGCACTGTACACAGATGTACTGCCTTCTATAAATTGGTTTTATTGTGGTTTAAAATAAAATGCTTGGAAAAATAAAGGATTCTGTTTTCTGTGATGCTGTACTCTTTAATGGCATAGAAGGAACTTAGTACTGAAAACTAAATTGGCAAGGAGGAATGTTTTTTTTTTTTTTAATTTCGGAAAAGACATGCTATGGGGTTTGAATTACTAATACTGGAGATTGCAAAATCTGGTGCAGCTGTGCATGGTACCCAGTCAGCTTCTAATTTCAGCTTGTTCAATTATGTTTGAAAAAAAAAACTGGAATCTGATTGGTTTCTTTGCAGAGCTGCACCAGATTTTGCACTCTACAATTTTAGTAAATCAACCCCTGTGTGTCATTAGCAATAAAAGATTTTAACCTTCCTACTTGCAAGAACAACTCTAAGGTGTGCCAGAATGAGTTAACTTCTATATGCATGTATGGAAGTTACAAAATCCCAAGCCAGCCAATCAAGATGATGAACCTGGAAAAAGGCTGAGGGAGAATGTCAGTGCTGGCATGGCAGCTTGCAGACTTTAATTCTTCTTAAAGCCCATCTCTTTCAAATATTGCAAAACCTCCCATTCCTCTCACACACTCTGCTGCCCTCTCATTCACTTTTACTAAGACCCTTTTATCTACTGAATCTGCCACTATGTGACCTTCTGCAGCACCTTTTCCAGATGTGAAGACCAATGATCTACCACTGCGGCACAATCCTGCTGCTGACCAGTCTTGTCATTGCCCTTCATCTTGAAAATACCATGTGGCTGGTCAAGTCTCCAGGGCCCTGTGAGGACCCTTATGGTGAATTCAATGAGAAGTGCCGACATCACCAGGCAGGAACGAGGGCATGCAAAGGACGACTCCACTTCCCTGTGTCATGCCACTGCAAAGTTAGGTAAGTATTTGGACAATACTCATGAAGAAAAAGCCTGGACTGCCATAATAAACCTCAAAATTACTTTTATGAGGTCATCATACAAAGGTTGCAAAGAGCTTTAAGAAAGCATAATACACCACCAACATTTCAGGACCATGGTGTACCCCTTTTTCAAAGTGACAAGCAAAACAGAACCATCAATAACAAACGTATATATACTGTACACACCTTCTAAATTAGCAAAACTCAGAAATCTTGACAGACTCCTTTGTCTGTGACAAGTAAACCATAACTATCCATAACAAAAGTATATATACATACCCCTAAAAGTGGAGCTGTGAGTTTGCTAATTTGAGGGTGTGCATAGATACTTTTGTTATTGATGGTCTAAGTTTACTTGTCACCTTGAAAAAGGGGTCCACTGCGGCCCTGAAACATCTGTGTATTACACTTTCTTCCATGTCTTTGTAATTTTTATGACCTCATAAAAGTCATTTTGATGTTAATTTGGGAGTGCTAGCTTTTTTCCTCATGCAAGCATGGGCAATCTACCTTGGGTGTCAGACCAAATGGTCCACAGAGTATGATTGTGCTACTGTAGTAGGGAAGAGTGAATTCTAAATTAGGAGTGTGCCTTTGCTTTGCAGGCCAAAGAGTCAGTCATGACAGTCTGGGTGTTGCGTGACAATGTCTCCACAGGACACCCAAAACCATAGTTTGTTCCATTCTGAATTAAGAGTCCCAGCAGACAATTCTTGTGTTTGGGGACCTCTGATAGCCTCTGCTTATGGTGTAGATCAGGGGTCTCCAAACTGCCGCCCATGGGCCAGATGTGGCTCTTTGCTTGCCTTTATCTGGCCCTTGGGGCACTTTTCCTTTCACTGATATGAGGCAATGACACACTATTCCTTCCACGGACACAAGAGATGGTGAACTAATTCTCCAATGGACACCAATTATGGGACACTATTCCTCTCACTACCCACTGACACCAATGAATGGGGCACAATTCCTCCTACTGACACTATTGATGTAATTTTTTTTCTTACTCCCACTGATCACCAAGTCTGTGACATTTTATACTCCCACTGGCCATAGTCCGGCCCTGAAAAAATTTGAAGGGCAGTAAAGTGGCCCTCTGTTTTGAAAGTTTGGAGACCCCTTGTGTAGATCAGTGAAAAAATGAGGCAACAACTAGAATAGCATATGGAAGCCCCCAGTTTAGTATTGTGAATGAAGATAAGCCAGAAGCCTGTGTGATGGTTGAACTTGTTGGTGGTCATAGTGGCCCAGTAGTTGGGGTCTTTGGAGGAATTAAAAATTTACTGTGTTACATCAGAGTAAGGACCTGACTATGGTACGGCATTTTCTGTTTAATCCCAGTTAACGGTCAGTTAACCGGGAAGTTGTGGAAATGGAGGTGTGGAGAGTTGGGATAGTCCTTGAGTTGGTGTTCTGCGACTGGGGACCTTTAAGTGGCTCTGCAAAAAAAAAAATATCTCTTGTTGGTTTATTAGTGCCTCCAAGGACCTGAGTTATTATTGTCGTTAGTATTATATTTCTGTTCAAAAGAATGCTTTTATAAATTGTACATTTGTTAATAAATGGCCACTAAGGTCAGTTTTCACTCCAAAAGAGTGTTGATCTGATCATTTAGGTATATGGGGTAAGAGGGATACAAGGAGACATAGCGGTCTTTGGTGGCAAGGGATTGAGGACATCTGTTATGCCCTAGTCATGTTGTATCTGATACTCCAGGCCTGCTGCACCTCAAACACCCTCCATAGTCTCACTAGTGATTTTCACGTTACTTTAATTTTACATTATTACTTTACTTTTACATTATATGTTAAAGGAAAGGAAAGTTCATATTTTGTAACATGTGTTACCTATATTCAGGATGTAACATGGGGGCAGACCGGCCAACGCACCCCCGATCCCCACTGTGATGGCTAGTGGGGGATCTTCTCCCCGCTAGCTGTGACAATTTTAAAAAATGTGGCCGTGCGGCGCTCCACACGCCTGGCCATGTCATTCATTCGTGTTCAGTGAATGAATGAACTACAAATCCCGACAGCCGCAATGATTGTAGTTCTCATTGATTCTTCCTGTCAGTATATCTGCTTCCTAATCAGGTCTGCAGGAGACCTGCATGGCACCAGTGATCTGCTGATCACTGATGCAATGCTTTAGAGGCTCCAGAAACAAAAAATAATAAATACACATTTTTTTACCTGCAAAATTATTATTTTTTTGTAAATTAATTAATTTATCCTTTTAAATGCTGAGTAATGCATTAGTGCTATATAAAAATGTTTTGTCATAGCTCTTGGCAAAAGATATGGGATTGGGTGTTTCCCATCTTGTAAACTGCTCTTTCCTAGGGGAGGCTAGCCAATTAAGCTGTCCATGTATTCCCAGAAGATTCATGAGTCTGGAATGTGGAATCCTCTGCTCTTTAGTCTGCAGAGCAGTGCTAAACCTGACAGGAGCATAGCACCACCTGTCACCATGACGCTGAACAGAGAGTGTCATACATGTAAAGTAAGCTCAAGAATCCTCATGGCCATAGTAAATCTCAGGGTGAATCTCTAAGAGCAGGACCTAGGAGGTATGTGAATGTTTGTTTATGTGTGTCACAAAAGACTATTTGTCTCTGTCTTTCCCTAACTTTGGTGAAATATTGCTGGTCTGGAGGGCATCTGGGATATAGAACAGCTCTTATCTGCTGAGCCTATGCAGGTCTGGTTCTTGTGTGACTCTTGTCTGTAGTCAGTGATAATAAATAATCAAGGCTTACTACCCAACAATGTATCAGTGCACAGTAATAGAGAAAATGGTGTTCAAGGTCTTACAGCCAGATATGTTACAATGGCAAAAATAATATAATATGTCGCTTCATCAGCCAGTATTGGCTGCCCTCTGCTGTCTTGCAATTGCACATATCTAAAAGTAGGAGAGTATGATCTATGTGTCTGCTTGTATGAAGACAAAGAGATGCTGAAGCAACTTTGGGTGTGTCACAGAGCGTGTATGAGAAGGGTGTTTTATCACCACTTTACCTCCTAGCGGCCTCTCCAGGTGACACAAGTATTGTAAAGTATATGACAGCTCAGTATACCACTGATTTATTGTCAGCTAATCAGGGAAATGACAATGAGTCTTAACAAATGTGACAATGGGCCTCATTATCATTCACACCAAACATAACCACATATGCCTCCTGCATCATAACAAGTTTGTGAGCAAAAATAACATTTTCTAATCAAATAAACAATTCTATATTTTTTTAAATGAGCAAGTAGCGCATCTTAATGTACGAAAAAATGGGCATGACCCTTTTTCTAAGCCAGGGCACCACAATGCACAGGATGTGCATTGTGGTGCACTGCAGAGTGTGTGCAAAATGAATGGCTATGGTTTGTGTGTCATGATGCACTGTGCACATATATGTACATTGGCCCTAAAGGTATTCATATACAAGTCTTCAGATTGCTACTGTGCAGGAGTTTACAGGAGGCTGTTATCAACACAAGTACAGGTATGCACAATAGTTGCAAGTAAAAATAAATTGGATCATTATTATTATTATTATACAGGATTTATATATCGCCAACAGTTTGCTCAGCGCTTTACAATATAACGGGAGACAATACAGCAACAATACAGTTCAATACAAGAGGGTTAGGGCAGTGTTTCTCAACTCCAGTCCTCATGGACCCCCAACAGATCATGTTTTCAGGATTTCCTCAGATGAAACAGCTGTGGTAATTACTAAGGCAGTGAAACTGATCAAATCACCTGTGCAAAATAATGGAAATCCTGAAAACATGACCTGTTGGGGGTCCATGAGGACTGGAGTTGAGAAACACTGGGTTAGGGGGACCTGATCCTTGGAGCGTACAATCCAGAGGAAGGCAGAGGACACTGCCTGACCCTATGGCAGGCCATAGACAGGCCGTTTGTTGCCCTATAAACGAAAAATCAGTCGGTGCCGATGCTGCCACCAATGTCCACGAAAAACGGCCGTTTTTCGTGGATTTTCCAGCATGACCGATAAAAATAAATGAGAAGATCCGCGAAAAACGGCCGATGGGCTGGACCCACTAACGGCGTGAATATCAGCCAATTTTTCATGCGGACGAAAATTCGGCCGATAAACGACCCATCTATGACCTCCTTAAGAGATCATAAACGTATAACTGCATTACTTGGTCTTTTTAAGATATTTGCCTGGAGTTAGGTTGTTAGCAAAGGCCAAGGGTCCTTTCACAGTATTGTTTTGTGGTAATGCGTGTGTTACCCCAATGATGCATTGGTGCAGTGTGGTGACATGAATGGCACCTCAACACACCTTGTCCACAGATATGTGCTTGTGGGTTGGTGCGACGTGTTGCTGCAGGCAAAAAATGCACAGAATCTAAGTGCAGAAACAGGATTATATTGTAACAAAAGTCTAGCAATACACAACAGACCCAGCAGAAGACAGCCTGACTGGGAACACTCATGAGATGTAACAGAGATGGGGCAGAAGGCTTAAATTCCAGAGGTGGTGACAGCACCTGTCTCAAGGGGAAGGAATGTGCCTGGCCAAATGGGAAGGCATTCAGGAAGGATGGCGTGTCCCTACTCCTCTGGAACCTTTCCCTTACACTAAGCATGGTCCCTGGCAGATGGGTATTCAGTCCTTACCAGGTGCGGACTGACAACTCATGGGGCCCCCGGGCAATAGGGGATCATGGGGCCCCTGTGTCCTTTCCCAAACTCTAAAAAGCCTATGAAAAAGGTACCAGGGGCATCTCATGGGGCCCCCTACTGACCTCGGGCAGTGCCCGAGTTTCCAAATGATCAGTCCGCCCCTGGTCCTTACACTACTACTTGCAAAAATATGATCCAAATCCAGGGGCAAGGGTCTGAAATAGACTCTGTCTGATCCACAATGGCCGCCAAGGTCATCTGGGGTGCCAAAATTCAATTGGATAGCCACCTCCAAGTGCCAGAGGAAAAAGGGTTCCCCTCAACTTCCTTCCAATCTGCAATGCCACTGCAGATGAGTACAACCTGCAGTCAGGAACATAGACTACACCTGCATACATGCTGCAGCACAGCACAAGGGAAAGCAGAAATGTGCTGATGTGCATTGCAGTCAGATGCTGTGTGTTAGGCAGCCCACTGAAGTGAAATGCAACACATGTTAATATTATGTTGTAAAGCGCTGCAAAAACTGTTGCCACTATAAAAATCCTGTATAATAATAATATTTAATGAGTATGCTCTGCATGGAGTGAAATGCGTTTGGATGTCTGTTACCAAATGGAAGCAGCCAGTGAATGCCAAGAACCAGTACTTTGAATTGGAGGACTTGTGAGGAGGTGTGGCTGTAGCCAGGGGTGGACTGACCATTTGGAAACTCGGGCACTGCCCGAGGGCCTGGGGTCAGTAGGGGGCCCCATGAGATGCCCCTGGTACCTTTTTTATAGGCTTTTTTGAGTTTTGGCAAGGACACAAGGGCCCCATGATCCCCTATTACCCGGGGGCCCATGAGTTGTTTGTCCACCCCTGGCTGTAGCAGAACATTAATTACTGGATAATATCATGTTAATGTTGCATTGCTCTTGTGGTAACACACTGTAGCAGTGTGAATTGTTCATAACAAGACTTTCCAAGTGTCAGGTTAGTCTAGCTTTTTCCCCGATGTCTAGTTACAACCTTTCAATGCGTGATTCAGAATGGTTTCATAAGAACAGTAACGCACTGGCATTGTTAACTACTAACCATTTATTTACATTTCACTCATTTTAGTGCACTACACATTAACGTGAAGTACATGCCAGCAGTCTGAATGGAGCTATGCGCACCGTCCCCTCCTATTTACATAGGTACTATAACGGTTTATCAGTAACTGGTCTGTCTTGTTGAGACAACTCCCTAAGTTAGCAATTACTCTGATTAATGATTTAGCTGTCTGAACTTCACAAGCTACTCTACCAGTTGTAACCTGCTCTACTTGTATAATATGATAGTGAAGACAAGGCCCGTGGCAGTTTGTGGGTGCGTGAATGCTTACCGTTACATTTTATTAGTCAGACAAGCAGAAATACGTTATTGAAAGTCAGCTCATTCATTTTCACACTTCTATCATGATTATGTAACTGCTTACTAACAAAACTTCATGCTGTCTGCATACAAACACTTTTAATGAGTTGTTGGATATATCTGGTCTCTCTGGATAAAGTGGTACCTACCAAAACTTGGTGACAGACAAAGTTCGGTATTAACTCATTAGGCTATCTTTCTCTCCTGAATATCAGCATTAGGTATATCAATACTAGTCTACAGCTGTAGATAAGATAAAGTGGCAGTCAGACTTTTATGTGCAGTTCAGTAGCAAAACAGTCATTTTTATAAAACAAATGTTATGTTACCCAAGAATGCAAAACTATGCGTAGAAAAGGCTGCTCATAGACTTCATAGTGCAGTCAGTCATAAAAACCATCATCAGTGGACTTCAAAGTTGTAGGGTTGACTTGGTAAAGCTCACAAGAACTTCCTGTGTACAAGGGAGGAGGGTAGAGCAAGAGATGGTGCCAGCTTATCTAGTGAGAAACTGTAGGAATCAGGGATGGTTTGCTATTCCATTAGTGGCTTTTCTTTGAGACAGTGGGCAGAAAGCTGACCACCCAAGGACATGAGATCAGCACCTGCGAATGATCTCATGATTATGGTATTTTAGACCTTTAGCGCCCTCTTAACAAATCAGTTTGAGAATATCGCAGAAACAAATTATGAAAATACAGCATGGCTAGTAAATTATTTCTTCCTAAGAAATGTTTTTGCACATACTGTATGGACACACATAGGCCAAACAACTGACAAGCAATCAATCCAACCTAAATTGTCTAGATCTGGTGATAAAAACCTGATGTTATCGTTATTGTACAGGATTTATATAGCGCCAACAGTTTGCACAGCACTTTACAATATAAGGGCAGACAGTACAGTTGCAGTACAATTCAATACAAGTTTACAATCTAGTTTACAATCCAAAAGGGAGGGTCAAATGATACAAAAGGTAATAACTGTGGGGGATGAGCTTAGATTATAGGTCCCTTGACGGTTAGGGACTGATGTGAATGTACAATATATACAGTGGATATAAAAAGTCTACACACCCTTGTTAAAATGTCAGGTTTCTGTGATGTAAAAAAATGAGACAAAGAAATAATTTCAGAACTTTTCCTACCTTTTTAACGTGACCTATAAACTGTACAACTCAGTTGAAAAACAAACTGAAATCTTTTAGGGGGGGAAGTAAACATAAAAAACTAAAATAATGTGGTTGCATAAGTGTGCACACCCTCTTATAACTGGGGATGTAGCTGTGTTCAGAATTAAGCAATTGCATTCAAAATCATGTTAAATAGGAGTCAGTACATACCTGTCAACATTTAAAGTGATTAACCCCAAATAAAGTTCAACTGTTCCAAGAGGTCTTTCCTGACATTTTCTTAGTTGCATCCTACAGCAAAAGCCATGGTCCGCAGAGAGCTTCCAAAGCATCACAGGGATTTCATTGTTAAAAAGGTATCAGTTAGAAGAAGGGTACAAAAGCATTTCCAAGGCATTAGATATACCATGGAAAACAGTGAAGACAGTCATCATCAAGTGGAGAAAATATGGCAACAGTGACATTACCATTACCAAGAACTGGATATCCCTCCAAAATTGATGGAAAGACAACAAAAAACTGGTCTGGGAGGCTGCCAAGAGGCCTACAGCAACTTTAAAGGAGCTTCAGAAATATATGGCAAGTACTGGGTGTGGTACATGTGACAACAATCTCCCATATTCTTCATATATCTGGGCTATTGGGTAGAGTGGTAAGACGGAAGCCTTTTCTTACGAAGAAAACCATCCAATCCCAGCTAAACACATCTTGAAGTCTCCCAAAAGCATATGGGAAAACGTGTTATGGTCTGATGAAACCAAGTTGAACTTTTTGGCCATAATTCCAAAAGATATGTTTGGCGCAAAAACAACACTGCACATCACCAAAAGAACACCATACCCACAGTGAAGCATGTTGGTGGCAGCATCATGCTTTGGGGCTGTTTGGAACTGGGGCCTTAGTCAAGGTAGAGGGTGTAGCAATCGTGCACACAGAGATGGACGCGGTCATCCCATTTTGCTCCAAACCCCTCCATCTTGTATCTCTCTCTCCCAAATCAGATTCCTCCGATATCCCTCCTCCCTCTCTGTTGAGTGACATGTGATCTGTTTGATGCAGAGATCACAGGCAGCAAACTCATTGGGAGGGCGTCATGGCTATAACCCCAATTAGCTGGTGCCCATATGTCTGCGAGACTCTTGCTTGGAAAGGGACCGTAAAGCCATCAACCAAGTCCCTCGCTGAGCCTCAAAGACATTCCAGATAAGCAATAAAGCAGACATCACATTCAAGATCCACTTTCCCCTATGATTACATATCTTGGAATATGAGAGACTTACATAAAAACCAGGCAGATATTCAACCCAGTCACTTTAATACAAGTCGTCTGATATATTACACCCCCTATCTGACATATACAGGAAAGCTGAAAATGATATCTCCTTAACCATCACAACAGGTATGTCATATTTCATATGTAGACGTTCAGCAGAAGATTCTGCGTATTAATCTACTCGTGGATAGAATGTTATATGTATCCAGGGTAAGTTCTGAATCATGACATCAACTGTTAGGGTTTTTGGTCATAGCTTGGGTCTCCACCTGCAACACCCGCCCAAATGAGGCAATTGGTTCTCTGCTTCAGGGAAACACCCTGCTGAGTTCCTAGAAAAAGCTAAGCTAAGCTGTGTTGAGCTAAGTTGAAGATTCTCCCTTTTAACATCGGAACTAACTTTGGGAGATAAGGCATCCTTTTGGCTCAGGAAACCTGATCTGCTTAAACCAAGGCTGACGGCAAGTACTTTATCCCTCTAAACTTCTTTCTGTTATCTCTTTACTGTGTTATTGCTCTCTGTATATATATATATATATATATATATATATATATATATATATATATATATTGGCTACATCTTTTTCTGTAAATATTTTTATTGCACCCTTTTGACCTTTTAGTAAGAAATCTTACTTTCTGAAAGTGTTGAACTGTTTCTAAAGCTCTTTAATGCAAACTAAGAACCCCTGCCTCTGATGAGTGCTACTGTGTGTCTGTTTTAAACTTCGGTATATCTCTGCCTGCAGTGACAGTGGTATACTGATGCTTATGCAAACATCATAGTGTTATTGCTGATATTGCCGAGTTTCCTCTTTCTCTGTACAAAAAGAAGGCGGTGGCAGTGTGAAGGGTTAATTGCATAATTAACCTGACCCAGTAACAATTGCTTCCAGACTGCAAGTACACAGATTGTGGTCCATTAGCTGAAAAATCTTTGTGCAGGGTGCAGGTGGGCTTTAGACTGGCTAGTCCTTCGGTCACGAGTTTGGTGAGAAGGGCTGGGGTCTGACGCCGTGATCATCACAGAGGGAATTATGAACAGTTCCAAATACCAGTCAATATTGGCACAAAACCTTCAGGCTTCTGCTAGAAAGCTGATCATGAAGAGGAACTTCATCTTTCAGCATGACAATGATCCAAAGCATACATCCAAATCAACAAAGGAATGGCTTCACCAGAAGAAGATTAAAGTTTTGGAATGACTCCAGACCTGAATCCGATCGAAAATATGTGGGCTGATCTG
The DNA here is from genome assembly GCF_062004578.1 of Staurois parvus. Classification (NCBI taxonomy): domain Eukaryota; kingdom Metazoa; phylum Chordata; class Amphibia; order Anura; family Ranidae; genus Staurois; species Staurois parvus. The sequence goes on from NW_028318358.1 coordinate 11,519,324, forward strand.
AAGAGGGTTGTGCACAGGAGATGCCCTCATAATTTGACAGATTTGTTTTTGCAAGGAAGAGTGGGCAAACATTGCCAAGTCAAGATGTGCCATGCTGATAGACTCATACCCAAAAATACTGAGTACTGGAATAAAATCAAAAGGTGCTTCAACAAAGTATTAGTTTAAGGGTGTGCACACTTATGCAACCATAATATTTTAGTTTTTTATTTTTACTTCCCTCCACCTAAAAGATTTCAGTTTGCTTTTCAATTAAGCTGTACAGTTTATTGGTCACATTAAAGGTGGAAAAAAGTTCGGAAATGATTTATCTTAGTCTCAATTTTTTACATCATGGAAATCTGACATTTTAACAGGGGTGTGTAGACTTTTTATATCCACTGTATGAATAGCGTATAGTATATGCAGCGCTATATAAGTACCTGTAATAATTAAATTGGAAATACAGTGGTTAGTTGGAAGTAGGATAGGCTTCTCTGAAGAGAAGGATTTTCAGAGATTCAGAGTAGGAGATAGTCGGACAGATTGGGGTAGGGAGTTACATAGGATGAGAGACGCTCAGGAGAAGTCCTTTGAGGCGAGCATAGGAAGAGGTGACGGGAGCTAGATGCCGGGTTGTCTTGAGAGGAACAAAGAGAACAATTTGGTTGGTATTTTGAGTCAAGGTTAGTGATGTAGCTGGGGGCTGAGTTATGGATGGCTTTGTAAGTTATTAATAGTATTTTGAATTTAATTTGTTAGGTGAGCAGAAGCCAGTGGAGGAATTGGCAGAGAGGAGTAGTAAACACTGAATGGTTAGTAAGGCGGATGAATCTGGCATCAGTGTTCATGATGGACTAAAGGGGGGGGGATACCCTATTTAAAGGTAAGCCAATGAGGAGAGAGTTGCAGTAGTTGAGGAGAGAGATGACTAGGGAGTGGACTAGGAGGGACGCACTGGATGCTGTAGCAAACTTGCTCATCAGAGTTGGACGCGGAGTTCCCTTTTTTTTATTAGAAGTGGTCCTCAATCCTTCATTCTCCTTCCCCCTCCCTTCCTGAGAGGCACAGTGACACATGGTGGGCTGGTATGGGTCAACAGCAGGTTAAGATATCCTTAGTTCGGTGTCGAGCAGTCTAGAAAGTGTAGCCTTCCTCACCTAAGTCATGATAAGGCCAGTGTTCCTCAGAGAATTGGGAAGCACTGACCCAAAAACTTGTGTAGGCTCACACATCATAAAACAGATAAGGCAGCTTCTCCCAGGAATTGAAAGAGATTGTAATCTCATAAAACAGTTAAAGGTGACAGAATGAAATGAACATTCCTCCAGTCAGGGTTTTCCCCTATGTTTCATGTCATGGATTATGACAGATGTTGGTTCTAATTCAGAGTTCGCCTGACTGACCCCTCCCAAAACAGCGTATTGGCCAGTATTCAGAGCCATCCCCCCCCCTGCAGGGGGAATTTAAAAGACAGGCTGGCAAGCCTAAAGCTGAAGCTAAAGAGATCTCCTAATTTTAACATCGTAACAGCAGGAGCTCAAAGACCCTTTCCGCTCTGCAACTTGGATCTGCTTACCTTAAGGCTTAACATGGCAAGTAACTTAACCCTTTAACTTCCTTCCTATTATCTCTTTGCTATGTCTTTATATATATATATATATATATATATATATATAATCTTAGTGGCATCTCTTTGTAAATATTTTATTGCACCTGTTTGACTCTTTTAGTAATAAATCTTTAGAAAAAAAGAGGGATAGGTGCAGCGCTTGAATCAAAACACAAGAAAGGATACTCAGTAAAAATGAATATGAGTATGAATATAAATACTCAGTAAAATGTCCTAAGATTAATACACAGTGCACTATTCAATGGGGAATGATAAAGCACACGAATAGTCCACGTCCCAGATCAATTGCTGTAAGGGAGGTGAAAAATCCTAGGAGTGAATAGATTGCGCACTCACCAGAAGTGCGTATAAAATACGCATGTAGAGAGATATATAATCTTCAAAACATCTCAGACATCAAGGTTCTGGTCAGGTCGCACTCCACATCATCCTCTGTCTCACCACTATCAGCAGTTACCAGGGTTCATCAAGCAGTATGGGCGTCAGAGTACTCCTTAGTCCAACTAGGCACTGTGGGAGATGGTGCTCTCAAAGAGAGCCCAATAAGGGACGCCACATAGTGTGATGCTGTTTGACATAGGTTTATTGGTCAAAAAGAGATAAAATCACAAATGTTACTGACCATAGAATGTTGGCCACATATGGTGGCTAGATGTCCATGTGCTGTAGCCCCTCTGACGCGTTTCGTGCGATGCACGTTCTCAAAGGGTACAGGGCTTACAGCAGGACATCCTTCCCCATCTATTTTATACCTTTTATACCTTTAGTAATAAATCTTTCTTTCTGAAACTGTTTTTAAGCGCTTACTTGCAATTCACGAATTCCTGCCTTTGAAGAGACGCTACTGTTTGTTTTAATCTCTGTGTAATGGGCCTGCGCACCATGTTACACAGACCATTATTTCAATCATTATAGTGTATTAATTGATAAAGAGAGTTTCCCCTTTCTCTGTAGAAAAAGGGGAGGTGGCAGTAGAGGGTTAGTGGCGTAATTAACCCGACCCAGTAACAAAGCGCGTTCAGGCTGCAGGCACTGATTGTAGTCCATTAGCTGGAGAATCGCTGTGCAGTGTGCAGCTGGGTGTGGCCTTGTTACGCGCTTCACATCGCGGTTTTAGATTGGCCGGTCCTTTGGTCACGAGTTTGGTGAGAAGGTCTGGGGTCTGACGCCGCGGGCGTGACGCATTATTGTTGGTCGCGGTCGTGCGATTGTCGCATGCTGAGGGTGGCGATCGGGCGACCGTGACAGATGCCTTTGCTGTCTTTTTGTTATAGCTGGATGACCTGCCCTTAACCGTTTCAATACCGTGCAATTTTACACTTTCCTGCCCAGGCCATTTTTCAGGTTTCAGCTCTCTCACACTTTGAATGACAATTGCGCGGTCATACAACACTGTACCCAAACTAAAATTTTATCATTTTCTTCACACAACTAGAGCTTTCTTTTGGTGGTATTTAATCACCACTGGGGTTTTTATTTTTTGCTAAATTAACAAAAAAAGGCCAAAAATTTTGAAAAAAAACCACATTTTTCTTTGTTTCTGTTATAAAAGTTTACAAATAAATAATTGTTCTTCATAAATTTAGGCCGAGATGTATTCTGCTACATGTCTTTGGTGAAAATAACCCAAATTAGGATGTATTTTTTAGTTTGTAGGAAAGTTATAGAGTTCACAAACTATGGTATAGATCTGAAAATTGATCAATCCTGAAGTACTGACGGCCAATCTAATTTCTTGAGGTCCAAGAATGTCAGAATAGTACAGATATCCCCAAATGACCCCTTTTTGCAGAGTAGACAGTCCGACGTACTTCATAAGAGGCATGGCGAGTTTTTTGAAGTTGTATTTTTTTGTCATAATTTTTCGGAAAATGAAAAAAATTATTTTCACTATTTTTTTTTTTACATACTGTCACCAGTGCAGTACAGCGTCATCATATAACTGGCATGGCGGTGAACAGGGACACTGACTGGTGACAGTATGAAAAAAAAAAAAATATATATATATATATTATTATTATTTTTTTTTTTTATTATATTTAATTTTTTATTACATTTTTTTTATTTTTTTAAGATTTTTTTTCATATTTTACTATGACCAAAATAGTACAATGTTACCATAGTAACATTGTACTACTTTGGGGAAGTGATCAGTATATATATATATTTTTTTTACACAATTTGCTTATAGCAAAGAATTACTTTGCTATAAGCAAGCATTTACCTGAATGAAATCGATTCATTCAGCTTTTTCTTTTTTTTTTTTTTTTTTTTTTTGTGCTTAGCTGTGATTTGGTCACAGCTAATCACATGACATGTGCATGTGATTAGCTGTGACCATTCACAGCTAGGCACTAGTATACAATGGATGGCATCATGAATGAAGCCATCCATTGTATACAACTGTCATGTGACCTGCTGTGATTGGTCACGGCAGGTCACATGGTACCAGCAACGGGAGCCGGTACTCAGATCTGTCATCGGCTGTGTCCGAGGTGCACGGCCGATGACAGATCGCACTGCTGCGCCGCTCTGCACTAGCGCAAACGGCGCATGTGCGGGAGCACGCCAAATGGCGTGCACCCGGAATGCAGATACACATCTGAAGCCGCCAAACGGCCATTGGCCGGGCGGCTAATGGTTAACCTATCCATTGATACATGTGCTCCTACCATGGACGCTTTGGAAATTTTAGTTAGGTCCACAATATACAGAGGAACCTTGATGTGGAACTGTGCCTTATGCATGTATTTGCAAATGTGTGCAAACAAAACCCTCTGATTTTAACGCAAAACTGTTAGACAGGGCCAAATTGGTTGTTTTGCAGACTGGCTGGTAAGTGTTGCTGGGAAATCCTTTGTTTGTTTACAGTGTGCATTGCCCTTCCATGTGCACAATACTGCTAAGGCTGATTATAGGTTGGGACAATTGCCATTTTGTGTGTAGTTGGTTGGTGGTTTACATTAACAAGAACGCTCAGCTTGTTCATGTTTAGTACTGTATGTGGAGAAGGGGAAATGCCACCACTACTTACCTCAGACAGCAGCTGGAACTGGCTTTTCCAGCTTGCATGATCAATTTCTCCTTAAAAGTGAACTTGGCTCTCCCCCATCTCATTTTTACCAGAAAATAGAGGTGATATATAACCGCTGTAGTTCAACAGGAGTGGACACAGAGAACTCCCATTCCCTGTACAAAGATCAGTGTGACGGGCGCGGCTTCAGACCCCTGACTTTCTCACCAAACTCGTGACCGAAGGACTAGCCAATCCAACACCGCGATGCCACATGCGTAACAATGCCACGCCCAGCTGCACCTTGCACAACGATTTTCCAGCTAATTGGAACACAATCTATGTACCGACAGCCTGGGAGCGATTGTTACTGGGTCAGGTTAATTACGCAATTAACCCTTCACACTGCCACCACCTCCTTTTTATACAGAGAAAGAGGAAACTCAGTAATACACTAGGATGATTGGTTAAACATCAGTATCCCGCTATCTCTACAGACCGGTTATACAGAGGGTTAAATACTCATAGTAGCGCTCTTCAGCGGCAGGAATTCGTAAGTTACATTCAGGAGCTATAGAAACAGTTCAACACTTTTAGAAAGTAAGATTTATTACTAAAAGGTCAAAAGAGTGCAGTAGAAATATATACAGAAAGAATATGTAACATATATATATATATAGAGCATAACAGCACAGCAAACAGATAACAGGAGTTTAAAGGGTTAAAGTACTTGCCAGTTAGCCTTGGTTTTAAGCAGCTTCAAGTCTCATGAAAAAAAGGATGCTTTGATCTCCTACTGTTAGTTTCGATATTAAGGCAGGGAGATCTTCTTTTCTCCTTCTCTGCGAGATGTTGCACGCAGAAAGTCCTCACTTCTCTGACTACACCCAAAACATAACAGCCTCTTTTTCTACACAACATCAACTGGTATCTTCCTACCACAGACAAGCCAATACCTTATTTGGCAAGAGGATTGTTTAAAGGCAGGGGCTAGCAAGGTACGCTGAATGCATTCCTGAGGGAGGGGGTGGAATGAGGGGATACAGAAGACTTCTTAATACAGTGAGTGCCTGTGCCTGGCTCTTGTATGCACGATACTACACCTCCCCCCTCAGGTGATGGCATATGAGTTTAAGAGCAATACTAAAATGTAGAAGTTTGGGGTAAAATGGAGAACCGCACCTCTCCCTGTGGGCATGATTGTGACTAGAGATGAGCGAATTATTCAAAAATTCGATTCGGCTGATTCGGCGAATTCGCGGAATAATTCGATTCAAGTCGAATATATTCGCTGCGAATTTAACTTATAAAAAGGGTGTTTCTAGGCTTCAGAGAGCCTTTATATTAGTGCAGAACACTGTACCTTTAATTTAAATGCCCTTGGAGTCTGCTGGGGAAGAGAAATAATACTGTCAGTCAGTATGACATGCAGATGAGTGCCGTCGATCTTAGAATCACCGCACACTTCACTCATTTGGGCAGTCACGGGGCCAAAACCAGAGTGTGGAGCCACAGTGTGGCGGTGGAGGCAGCAGCAATGGGAGGCCATACAGCACCCTATGACAAAATGGAACCCACCAGCAGTGTGAGGAGACCTGAAAGTGGCGCATGGCAGAGTGTGGCGATGGAGACAGCAGCAATGGGAGGCCGTACAGGGACCCATGACACACTCTGGACCTGGCAGCAGCATGAGGAGGCGGTACAGGGGCCCATGACAGATTACGGGCCTGGCAGCAGCATGAGGAGTCGGTACGGGGGCCCATGGCAGATTACGGGCCTGGCAGCAGCAATGGGAGGCCATACAGCACCCTATGACAAAATGGAACCCACCAGCAGTGTGAGGAGACCTGAAAGTGGCACATGGCAGAGTGTGGCGATGGAGACAGCAGCAATGGGAGGCCGTACAGGGACCCATGACACACTCTGGACCTGGCAGCAGCATGAGGAGGCGGTACAGGGGCCCATGACAGATTACGGGCCTGGCAGCAGCATGAGGAGTCGGTACGGGGGCCCATGGCAGATTACGGGCCTGGCAGCAGCAATGGGAGGCCGTACAGGGACCTATGACACACTCTGGACCTGGCAGCAGCATGAGGAGGCGGTACAGGGGCCCATGACAGATTACGGGCCTGGCAGCAGCATGAGGAGTCGGTACGGGGGCCCATGGCAGATTACGGGCCTGGCAGCAGCAATGGGAGGCCCGTAATCTGCCAGCACCCTATGACAAAATGGAACCCACCAGCAGTGTGAGGAGACCTGAAAGTGGCACATGGCAGAGTGTGGCGATGGAGACAGCAGCAATGGGAGGCCGTACAGGGACCCATGACACACTCTGGACCTGGCAGCAGCATGAGGAGGCGGTACAGGGGCCCATGACAGATTACGGGCCTGGCAGCAGCATGAGGAGTCGGTACGGGGGCCCATGGCAGATTACGGGCCTGGGAGCAGCAATGGGAGGCCTGTAATCTGCCAGCACCCTATGACAAAATGGAACCCACCAGCAGTGTGAGGAGACCTGAAAGTGGCACATGGCAGAGTGTGGCGATGGAGACAGCAGCAATGGGAGGCCGTACAGGGACCCATGACACACTCTGGACCTGGCAGCAGCATGAGGAGGCGGTACAGGGGCCCATGACAGATTACGGGCCTGGCAGCAGCATGAGGAGTCGGTACGGGGGCCCATGGCAGATTACGGGCCTGGCAGCAGCAATGGCAGGCCCGTAATCTGCCAGCACCCTATGACAAAATGGAACCCACCAGCAGTGTGAGGAGACCTGAAAGTGGCACATGGCAGAGTGTGGAGATGGAGACAGCAGCAATGGGAGGCCGTACAGGGACCCATGACACACTCTGGACCTGGCAGCAGCATGAGGAGGCGGTACAGGGGCCCATGACAGATTACGGGCCTGGCAGCAGCATGAGGAGTCGGTACGGGGGCCCATGGCAGATTACGGGCCTGGCAGCAGCAATGGGAGGCCCGTAATCTGCCAGCACCCTATGACAAAATGCAACCCACCAGCAGTGTGAGGAGACCTGAAAGTGGCACATGGCAGAGTGTGGCGATGGAGACAGCAGCAATGGGAGGCCGTACAGGGACCCATGACACACTCTGGACCTGGCAGCAGCATGAGGAGGCGGTACAGGGGCCCATGACAGATTACGGGCCTGGCAGCAGCATGAGGAGTCGGTACGGGGGCCCATGGCAGATTACGGGCCTGGCAGCAGCAATGGGAGGCCCGTAATCTGCCAGCACCCTATGACAAAATGGAACCCACCAGCAGTGTGAGGAGACCTGAAAGTGGCACATGGCAGAGTGTGGCGATGGAGACAGCAGCAATGGGAGGCCGTACAGGGACCCATGACACACTCTGGACCTGGCAGCAGCATGAGGAGGCGGTACAGGGGCCCATGACAGATTACGGGCCTGGCAGCAGCATGAGGAGTCGGTACGGGGGCCCATGGCAGATTACGGGCCTGGCAGCAGCAATGGGAGGCCGTACAGGGACCTATGACACACTCTGGACCTGGCAGCAGCATGAGGAGGCGGTACAGGGGCCCATGACAGATTACGGGCCTGGCAGCAGCATGAGGAGTCGGTACGGGGGCCCATGGCAGATTACGGGCCTGGCAGCAGCAATGGGAGGCCCGTAATCTGCCAGCACCCTATGACAAAATGGAACCCACCAGCAGTGTGAGGAGACCTGAAAGTGGCACATGGCAGAGTGTGGCGATGGAGACAGCAGCAATGGGAGGCCGTACAGGGACCCATGACACACTCTGGACCTGGCAGCAGCATGAGGAGGCGGTACAGGGGCCCATGACAGATTACGGGCCTGGCAGCAGCATGAGGAGTCGGTACGGGGGCCCATGGCAGATTACGGGCCTGGGAGCAGCAATGGGAGGCCTGTAATCTGCCAGCACCCTATGACAAAATGGAACCCACCAGCAGTGTGAGGAGACCTGAAAGTGGCACATGGCAGAGTGTGGCGATGGAGACAGCAGCAATGGGAGGCCGTACAGGGACCCATGACACACTCTGGACCTGGCAGCAGCATGAGGAGGCGGTACAGGGGCCCATGACAGATTACGGGCCTGGCAGCAGCATGAGGAGTCGGTACGGGGGCCCATGGCAGATTACGGGCCTGGCAGCAGCAATGGCAGGCCCGTAATCTGCCAGCACCCTATGACAAAATGGAACCCACCAGCAGTGTGAGGAGACCTGAAAGTGGCACATGGCAGAGTGTGGAGATGGAGACAGCAGCAATGGGAGGCCGTACAGGGACCCATGACACACTCTGGACCTGGCAGCAGCATGAGGAGGCGGTACAGGGGCCCATGACAGATTACGGGCCTGGCAGCAGCATGAGGAGTCGGTACGGGGGCCCATGGCAGATTACGGGCCTGGCAGCAGCAATGGGAGGCCCGTAATCTGCCAGCACCCTATGACAAAATGCAACCCACCAGCAGTGTGAGGAGACCTGAAAGTGGCACATGGCAGAGTGTGGCGATGGAGACAGCAGCAATGGGAGGCCGTACAGGGACCCATGACACACTCTGGACCTGGCAGCAGCATGAGGAGGCGGTACAGGGGCCCATGACAGATTACGGGCCTGGCAGCAGCATGAGGAGTCGGTACGGGGGCCCATGGCAGATTACGGGCCTGGCAGCAGCAATGGGAGGCCCGTAATCTGCCAGCACCCTATGACAAAATGGAACCCACCAGCAGTGTGAGGAGACCTGAAAGTGGCACATGGCAGAGTGTGGCGATGGAGACAGCAGCAATGGGAGGCCGTACAGGGACCCATGACACACTCTGGACCTGGCAGCAGCAAGAGGAGGCGGTACAGGGGCCCATGGCAGAGTGGCGAAGCGTAAGCAGCTTAAATTGAAGGCCATACAGAGGCCTATGTTAAAAATAATAACATGTTTGGGGCATGATTCATGGCGGATTTAGTCAGTTGTGTCAGGAACTGGTGGTTTGAAATCCAGACTAATCCACGCCTGATTCATTTTCACAAACGTGAGTCTCTCCACACTTTGGGTGGACAGTTGTGTCCTCCGCAGAGTTACAATACCTCCTGCCGCACTAAGCACGCGCTCCGATGCCACGCTACTGGCCGGGCATGACAGCCTTTCAAGGGCAAATTCAGCTAGTTGGGGCCAAAGGTCAAGTTTCGTTGCCCAGTAGTCAAGGGGATTGTCTACCTCGGTTGGCAGGGTGCTGTCCAAGTAGGCCTAAGCCTGTTGTTTGAGGTCCTGCTCCAGGTCTACCTGATGCTGCTGCTGCTGCGGCTGGTTAGTAGTTTCCTCACTGCGCTGGTGAAGAAAGCTACTCATCATTGACTGCAGACTGAGGCAGCCGCTGCTGGTGGAGCTGCCACTGCTCCTACCACCCCACCCCTCCCCTGCTGCCATGGCAGCGGAACGTGAGCGCACAGGGCCCACAGTGTCTGAGGATGGACGTTGGCGCAGAAAGGCAGAGACCAACTGACTACATAGGTGGTTTTTATAGTACTTTATTCTGGCCTCCCTCTCAGCAGGTGTGAAAAAGGCCACCATTTTTGAACGGTAGCAAGGGTCCAACAAGGTGGACAGCCAAAAGTCATCCCTCTGTCTGATGGTTATTATTCGGCTGTCGCTACGCAAGCAACCGAGCATGCTATGGGCCATTTGTGCCAAGGAATGCGAGGGACTCCCTGCCTCCATCTCCACAGCATACTGCCACGATGCGTCTGGGTCCTCTGTCTCCTCCTCCTCCTCTACCAGATGCTCCTGCTCCTCCACTCCTGTCCGCTGAGTGGAAAAACCACCCATTTCACTCAATAATTCCTGAGCACCAATGTCCTCCTCTACCTCCTCCTCTTCTTCCTGTCCTGCCCCCACAGGGGTCATGTGGCGTTGAGATCTGTGCGCCACATCTACCGCACCCTGACCAGCCATTGTTAACAGCATTTGTTCCAGGACGTGCAACAGAGGAATGACGTCGTTCATCCCATAGTCCTGCCGACTCACGAATAGCGTGGCCTCCTCAAAGGGCCTGAGCAAGCGGCAGGTGTCACGCATGAGCTGCCAATGGCTGACATCTAAGTTACACAGGGGAGTACCTTTATCCGCTTGTAACATCAGGAAATCGGTGATGGCCTTTCGCTGTTCGTAAAGGCGGTCTAACATATGTAGGGTTGAATTCCACCTTGTTGCAACGTCGCAGATCAGGCGATGCTGTGGAATTCCGTTCTGCCACTGCAGCTCAAGGAGGGTGTGCTTTGCGGTGTAGGAATGGCTGAAATGCATGCAAAGTTTACGTGACATTTTAAGGATGTCTTGCAGTGGGATGGTGGATTTTAGGAACCGCTTGACAACCAGATTGAACACGTGAGCCATGCATAGCGCATGGCACAACCTTCCTTGACGCAGAGCAGACACCATGTTCTTTCCGTTGTCGGTCAACATGGTTCCGATTTTCAGTTTGCGCGGAGACAGCCATCTGTCGATTTCTCTGTTCATTACACTGAGAAGTTCCTCCCCTGTGTGACTACGTTCGCCAAGGCATACCAGGTGCAGCACAGCGTGACACCGTTGCGCCCTGCACATGTGATATGCCGGTCGGGTAATGGGACTTGGCACGGGGGTGGCGGCTGAGGACACGGCGGAAGAAGAGGTGGTAGAGGCGGACATCTTTGCTGGACCAAGGACGTGCAAACGTGGAGGCAAGAGCGGCGTGACCTGTCCAAGTTGCTGGTGCGGCTGTGCCGGCACCACGTTCACCCAGTGGGCCGTAAATGACATGTACTGTCCCTGACCGTAGTTACAGCTCCACACGTTGGCGCTGCCGTGCACTTTGGCAGAGACCGACATGCTCAAAGACTGGCCCACCATCTCTTCTACATGTGAATGCAGGGCTGGCACTGCCTTTTTGGCGAAGAAATGCCGGCTTGGCACTCTCCACCGCGGCTCGGCACAAGCCATCATTTCTTGGAAAGGTGCTGAGTCCACCACTTGGAAAGGGAGGGACTGCAGCACCAGCAACTTGGACAGGAGGACGTTCAGCTTCTGCACCATCGGGTGCGTGCTCGCAAACTGTTGTCTCTTGGAAACGGATTCCAAGAAAGACTGCTGACGGAATCCGTGAAGAGGAGTAGCAGGAGAAGGAGCATCTGAACGAGCGGAAGATGCCAACGAGCAACAACTCCCCTCAACAGAGGTGTTGGAGCCTTGACTGGCTGATAGAGGGCGATTGACGTCGGGTGACGGAGCAAGTAACGGAGCGGGTGATGGAGCGGGGGCTGGGGCAGGCAGAACCGCCGTATCTTTATCACGGTTTTCCCAGGCCACCGAATGGCGACGCTGCATATGCTGACGCAACGCTGTAGTCCCAACATGGGCCCCCTGGCCACGCTTGACTTTCTGGCCACATAGTCGACATACGGCTACGTTTACTTCCTCGGGCGGCTTGACGAAAAATTGCCACACCGCCGAGTAGGAAACTTTGCCCCCGCTACTCCTCACTGGCTGACTGCTACTTCCTCCGTGCACACCTGCACCACTACTGGCCGTGGTGGTAGGCTGCAGTGGAGCTGGTGCTCTACTCCATGGCCGTTTGCCTCCACTGACACTGCTGCGACCCTGCTGCCTCCTGGGCAACCCACCGACTGTTTTGCTCGCTGCCAAGCTGGCACCCTCTTCTCCTGATGATGCGGAAGCAATAGCCTGATGACGACGAGGCTGCCAAGTGCGATCAGCCTCATCATCATCAATTAGGGTCTCCGCCTCACTACTAGCCCCCTCGGCTGCGTGTGGGTCAGGAGACAGACCTGTCTCTAGACCGGCTACCGAGCCACTCTCCTCGCCACTACTTCTTCGCCTGGCTGCTGAAGAGGCGGATGTCTCCCCCCGTTCCTGACCGCCCTCTGTTAGCTCTTCCTCACTGTACAGTGGGGCTGAGCCCACAGCATGCGATACTTCGCTTGGTGAGGGAACACCAAAGGACAGGGGCAGGTAGAGGACACGTGATTTCAGTGGGCTTGCTCCCGGGCCATGCCAACTAACGGTTGTGTCTGACGTACCCACCGACCGTTGGCTGTAGGTGTCAGAGGTGACCTGGGAAGAGGAAGACGACCGAGCCAACCAATCGATGACGGCAGGGTTGTCGGTGGAGACACGACCGCTGGATGACACCGGGAGCACTGGCCTCTGGCTGCGACTAGTGCTGCCTCGACCCCTTCCTCTGCTGCCACGTCTGCTCGCTCCTGAAACATTGCCTCCTCTGCCACTCCTCTGCGTGTTGTCTGACATACTCTTTAATTCAACGATTCTGTGTCCCTGAGTAACGATTCTGTGTCCCTGAGTAACGATTCTGTGTCCCTGAGTAACGATTCTGTGTCCCTGAGTAACAATTCTGTGTCCCTGAGTAACAATTCTGTGTCCCTGAGTAAAAATTCTGTGTCCCTCAGTAACGATTCTGTGTCCCTCAGTAACGATTCTGTGTCCCTGAGTAACAATTCTGTGTCCCTGAGTAACAATTCTGTGTCCCTCAGTAACGATTCTGTGTCCCTCAGTAACGATTCTGTGTCCCTCAGTAACAATTCTGTGTCCCTGAGTAACAATTCTGTGTCCCTGAGTAACAATTCTGTGTCCCTCAGTAACGATTCTGTGTCCCTCAGTAACGATTCTGTGTCCCTGAGTAACGATTCTGTGTCCCTGAATAACAATTCTGTGTCTGTCCCTGAGTAACAATTCTGTGTCCCTGAGTAACGATTCTGTGTCCCTGAGTAACGATTCTGTGTCCCTGAGTAACGATTCTGTGGCCCTAACTCTGTCCCTAATACAGACAGGTCTGTCTCTCTTGAATGACCGGAGGCTAATGGAGAATTGTAAGATGGCCGCAATTTATAGCTCCACCATTACACAGTGCTGGCTGGCTGGCTGCTGATTGGCTAATGCGATCACATGTCATGAATGAATGCATTATGGGTCAGCGCGCCTTGTCTGCGCGCCTTCCCAGAGATCCCCGCTCCGTCGCCACACATGTCGCCGCCATTTTTGGGAAAATTTGATTCGTGCATCCAAAGTTTGCTAATTTTCGGATTCGGCGCGAATCGAATTTTTCCTGATCTTCGAAACTAATTCCACTTCGCCATGTTCGATTCGCTCATCTCTAATTGTGACAATCAGAACTATCTTTTAGGTGAGCAGAAACAAGCAATAGAGAATGATACAGTAGTTCTATCCTTTACGCTCTTTGTTGCATAGCCATTGCTTGTAGTCCTTGTACTTTCACCAAAAACCTACACTGTTATGATCAAAGACGAATATAAAAACAATCAAAATAGTTGTGGATTACTAATGTAGCCGGCATGCAATCGTAGAAGGCAAAATGCAACCTGAGTAGTCATAGGGACTACTGAATAGCTCCAGGCTGTCAGTGAACAAAAGCCATAATCAACTGCTTTGCAGTATTTTCTGCTCAAGCATTTTGAGCATTTTGAAAAGGAACACTGCCCTCTTTAAACGATAGGTCTTGTGATTTTACTGGAAGTCAGCTGACTGTATTATGAGCTCTTGTAAAGCGTTATGTATCAATGCTCTGTAACAGACTTTTCTTATGGTGCCCCCAAATTGCTGGAGACCTGACAAAACACTTCGATTCCACATAAAAAAATTACCTGGATATAAGTTTCCATCTGTTCCTTCATCCAATATTCCATTATAATCATTGCAGTGCTTAAATAAGAATATTTGTACCCCCAGCTATGCTGCTTCTTTAGGTATTTGGTACAAAATGCAGGATATCAGTTGTAGACTGATTAGGAATGAATCATTATAGCATTCTGCAAACTTTGGCACACTAAGATATTACAATGAGTTTCCAAAAACAAAATGTTGCCATTCTTTTAAAGACCATAAATGTTCTAACTGCACCAAGAGCAGCAATGCCAGTTCAATAAGACTGTGTGAAAATATTTCAGTGAAGTGCCTCATTCTGCCTTTGATTTACTGCTTGCTCCCATAAATCCCATCTTTGTTCAAGCTTTACACAAATTCCTCTGGCTAGGCTATTGTCCATGAATTCCGGACTGCTTTATACACTTTCTATAGAATGTTCTGGACTAACAGTCCTGTTATCTCCTTGTATATATGTAGACATTGATGCACAACTCCATTAAATCACAGGAGATTTGTGTTTATTTGGATGGGGCTGAGAGCAGGGTCCTGCCATGTCACCGTTCCATCACACAGTTCCCTAACTTCCCCCATTCTGCTCACATTCCAGCAAGGATAACTAGTGAGCTCACAGGATCACCAAGGATCTCATAAATGGGAAAAAAAAATGGCTGTTTTGTCTACCAGCCTGGCTTCCCTGGTTCATTTCCAGATTTTCACATACTTTGGATGCAACTGCCCTAGGAGATTTGAGAAAAAAGGGACTCTTGTTTGGGAGAAATGGATTCAAGTCCACCAGATGATTTATAATTGTCTTTGATATCAGGATTATCTGTTCAGAGGAGGTATTTCAGGGGTTTTCTTCGTGTCATTGGGACAATCTGTAAATTAAGGGTGTTTTTTTCCTGTTGTTATAATCTATATTGTTAATGTAAAGAAAGTTTGGGATTAGGTTTACCCATTATAAAGAAAATGGCGCTAGTGTCTGTGTATAATTATGGTAGACATCAGACTATAAGTCGTCTTGGGGGACAGGAACAGTGCAGTGTTCTCTGTGAAGTTTCTACAGAAATGTTGGTGCTGTATAAATGAGTTAGATTATGCTGCTCAAGTGATGTCCTTTTTTTTCTATACATACTTCATCCTTATTCTAACTGACAATGATACGTTGTTGGTACGGTACATGATGTGCTATTTCTGTGAATATTAAAATTTGACTGAGCTGTTGCAGGCAACATGATATCATTTTTCTTACTGATTTTTACCATTTGACTGCGCAGTCTATTATAATAATCTGATAATTAAAGTGATATTAAAGTAGAAAAACTTTTTTCCATATATCAGATACTATAGAACCTACATAGGCATGCGCACAGGGTGTGCCGGATGTGCCTGGGCACAACCTAATAATCCTGTGTGGAGCAGATTTCCCCTGCTGCCCGCTGCTCTACTGACTGTCACCATGCAGTGTGCTACTGACACCATCCTCTACCATACTGACATATCTACTGCTCTACTGACACCACCCAGTGCCCTACTGACCATACATATTTTAATACATTTTTAAAAAAAAATTTTTTCATTAATTTACACACATGCATGTGTGTTTGAGCTTTGGGGTGCATAGCCTGACCCTACATTCACATCTATGCAGGTGGTGCCGCTGTGGATCCGCACGAAAATCCATGCAGCCGCACCACCCGCACAGAGAAGTGCGGACCTGCGGGCGGGTGCCATTAGTTCTAATGGCATACTGCCCGCACTGGAAAATGCAACTGTACTGGGAACCGAGGTTCCCGTGCGGGCTGCGTTTTCCAAAGAAGTGCAGGGACTTCTTTCCCTGCATGTCACGGGCACGGGAGACCATTCAAATGAATGGGCTCTCGTGCCCATGCAAAACGCGACCCACACGGCCGCATATATGTGAACCGGGAGTAATGCAATAGGTTGCTCATACCTATGAGAACCTACATGCATTTAAAAAAAAATGTTTTCCTCTGAGCTTCTGTAATTGTCCCCTGGCTGCGCTGTCACACTTCCACATGCCCCTGGGACACATTGAGTGCCAGAGAAGTCTCCTTTACATGTGCGCCCCAACTTGGAGCCCCCAAGTTGTCAGTCACCCCTGTGGAGGAAGAGAGGAGTGGCTTTTGCTCCATGTCCCTTTCATGCTAGCTGTAGTTCAGTTGGGAGTGCATATGTAGAGAAGGTTCCTATGGCATTCCATAGGTCCTGATGGGCACAAAACACAGCAACTGCATGCAAGTTTTGTTATTAGATATAAGGAGAAAATTACTTTAATATCGCTTTAATGCTTCTGGAAAGGCTAAAAAGTCTTAATACAGTCAGATTTGAACAAAATGTCCAACCAGCATCCTAAGCCTTTGGGCTGCTTTAGTGGCAAAACAGCAACATAACAGGCAATGTAAGGGCCTGCATCAACAGACTTTGTGTTTGTGCTGATGGTATCAGTTTGACAAGCATTTGAGAGCATTCAAGTTTCATTGACAGATGCATTTGACCTAGAGTTGCCACTTTCCTGACTGGCATTTGACCTGCTTTAAATGGGTTTTGTTTTCCAAAAGACTTATTTTAAAAAGTGAAAAACAAGTCTGACATGAATAAAAGCCCATTCCACACAGGTTTCAAAAGCAGTCCTATAATATACTGGGCCCCTATAGGGGGCTTCTCTTTCATATTTTATACCCCAGGGCTAAGGCATGAATAGATCTTTGTTACTGAGAGATTTAACTACTTGTTGACAATCCTTTTAAAAGCGCCTTGCATTTTGTGTACTAGAAATGATGTGACAGCCAACAATTGTGTTGGGTAGCTGCAGCATGGTGCGGCGGCAGAAAACCCACAGAGCCCTGGAATGCAGAAACTGATGTATTGCAGAACCTGTAAACAGTACAACAAACCCGACAGTTAAGCTTACCTGACCGAGGCACTTACAGTAGGCGTGGAGAGTCAGTAGTGCTTATGCCCAAGCAGAAGACAGCACCTGTCAAGGGTTGAGGAATGCGGCTTGGCTGGTCCAACCTAAAAGAGAGCCTCCTGAACTTCCAGACGTAGGCTCTATGCTTTCCCTACTCCTCTGGAACCTCTCATTATACCATGTACAATGTCTCTGACAGACGGGTATCCTTTCCCCACACTATCCAATCACACAATGTGCACCAAAACTCATGGGCAGAGACATAAAGTGGTAGTAAAGTCACATTGTGGATTTTTCCCTATAGGTAAGCTTATAATAAGGCTTACTTATAGGTACAATAAATATTCCCTAAACGCACACCTGTTAGGAGATATTTACTTTAGCAGCAGCTGGTGATGTCAGCAACGCATGCGCTCTAAAGGAATGGCATACTCAGGGCCTGACTGACCATTTGGAAACTCTGGCACAGCCTGAGGGCCCGGGGTCAGTAGGGGGCCCCATGAGATGCCCCTGGTACCTTTTTCATAGGCTTTTTTGAGTTTGGGCAAGGACACAGGGGCCCCATGATCCCCCTATTGCCTGGGGGCCCCATGAGTTGTCAGTCCGCCCCTGGACATACTTGTGCTCTTCCTCCAGAACTCTGCTATGGTCGTGTCTCCTGCGCACATGCGTTCATGCATTCATACAACCAAAGCCTGTGAACCTGCAAGGAAAACCGAGTGAAGATGGAATCGCCTTTTCCTGTGACAACACAGCGCTGGAGGGCTTCGTTTTCTGGGAAGTCTGTCATAATGTGCTAGTATGCGGTTTATAAAGGGGCAGACTGACCATTTGGAAACTCGAGCACTGCCCAAGGGCCCGGGGTCAGTAGGGGGCCCCATGAGATGCCCCTGGTACCTTTTTCATAGGCTTTTTTGAGTTTGGGCAAGGACACAGGGGCCCCATGATCCCCTATTGCCCGGGGCCCCATGAGTTGTCAGTCCGCCCCTGGGTACATACTAGCACATTATAACTTAAACAGTTTGGAGCCCTTTTTGTTTTTCTTGGTTCAGTTTACTAAAGCTTTAAAAAGACTCAATATGGCCACCAGGGTCACCTAGATCCACCGTAGCCAACCGGATCTCTGCTTCAGGAGACCGAGGGAATCATAGCAAAACCCACTTTCTCTTGACTTCCTCCCCCAGCTGCATTACTATTCTGGATGAGCACCACCTGCAGTGGAGAATGTAGACTGTAAACTTTCAGTAGCAAAGCTATTTCATTAATTGTATGATAATTAACCTGTGCTCAGGACAAATATTCTGTGAAAAATAAAAACAACAAATAAATCCTGAAAATACAAAAACAACAAAAGTGTGTGTTTCAATCAACACTAAGTATGATCTAACATTTAGGTAAATATAAAGGCTGCTGCTCCTATAACAGGTATAACCCTCACTGATTATTCTACATACGTTTAAGAGCACTACCAATAATATGTGACAAACACAACATTAACTTAACATACATCATATGTATAATACATAAAATTAAGTCCTCAGTGTCAAACTTATTGCTGGAATAGTGCACGTGCTGCTTGCACTAAAACTTCATGGTTCATACTCTGTGCTCCCCACCGGTGATCCCGCTCACTCACCAGCTGTTGTGGACTCTTAGGGCTCATGTACACTGCAGCTGGTAAACGCACATTTAGGAGCTGTTCTGTGTTTTTTTTCAGCAGCCCCTAAACTCACCCTAATGTTTTCCTATGTGTCCATGTACATATCTTTGTTTACAGTTGTTTACAGGCATTTGAGTTTACAGTCATTTTTTTGAACGCAGAAAACTTGCGTTCAGCAGTCGATTGTATCAGCGTTTCAAACGTAATACGCTTGTAAACGTGGCTAAATGCGGCAAATCGTATTTATAAGCGTTTGCATTTTAATTTTTTTTTTAACTCTTCCAGTTCCCGGTGCTGTCCAGAGCCTTTTTTCATCATGAAAAATGCATGCAAAGCATTTTCAAGGTACTCAAATGGACAAAACACTGAAAACAGGATGTTCCTACCAAGCTTGTCACACATTGTAATGACCAATTCACACCTAAGACCTCTCCCACCCTTGGAAACAAAAGATATGTTAATGACCATTCACACCTCAAATTCCTCATGAAGATTCCCTGCCAGGTGGCCTTAATGACTCACTCCAGCAGACACCTTTCCCACCCTTGGAAACAAAATAAATGTTAATGAGCAACTCACACCTAAACTAATCTCAACACGTACTGCTGTCTTTGCTTCTACTCTCTGTATTTCTCTGAAATAGTTAATAATTTAACACCTTTCAGTGCATTCTGGGCATTTGGGAGGTTTTCCTGTGCTTATCTTTAAAAAACGCACCAACCAACTGGAACTTGTCAGCAATTCTTCAACTCCTTCCTTTGTCTCAGCTGACGCAAAATACCTGGTGCTTGGATCCAACAGCTAATTACTATGCCCAAGCACTGTGACCTGATTAAGGGGGGACGGCAGGGTTCCCTCTGGGTTTTGATATTGGGTATTTTGGTGCAGGCTACAATGGAAGGAGGAGTATCAGGGGGTCGTTAGGTAATTAGCAGATGGTTGTTGTGCGGGATCGGGGGATAGAGCTGCCACCCTTTAAAACCTGAACACATATTAATTACATGGGTTCTGAGGCTAATTTAATGCAGATAAGGCACTAGGTGAGTTTAATTACCACCTTAAACAGCCACATAACCCGTGTAAATGATATGTGTCTGGTTTTAAAGGGATGAGGTGGCAACCCTAGAGGTGGCACATTTTAACAAACACTGTCACTTTGCTCTGAATGGGAAAACTCTCAGCATCTCTAGAAGGTGTCAAGCAATAGCAATATACAGTAAAAGGCCAGATTGGGCAATGATCCAATGTCTATGGAGCATCACATGACAACCATCAAACAACTGGTTTGATGACGGAAAGTTGCAACTGTCTTTTCCCCTCTGGGAACTGTTTACATGTGGCTTCCCCTCCTTCATTCATTGCCCTCAGCTGAAGGACTAAAGCTGGCCATACAATGATGAAAGTAATGCAGGCCACACATGGGTTGAATGCCTAACGATTTTTCATCCGAAAATCGAAAACGTTGTTTATTCAGTACCACAAATGATTTTGAAAATCGGCCGACCAAGTCATAAAGTTCACCCCATATAACAGGCGAAACTTCTGTTCCTTCCAGGTCACGGATCATGCACATATTCTTTTCGAAAAAATGATTGTACGATTTGACCATCATTGAGTCAAAAATTGGTAGTTTTTTACAAATTTTCTAACATGCCGATCACCGAAAAGGGGAGGAACCACGAAAATTAGCCGGTGCCATTGACCCACTAACAGAGCAAAAATCGGCCCATTATTCTTAGGTCCGATTTATCGGACGAAAATTCGGTCAAATTGCAACCTATGTATGGCCGGCATTAGACTGGTTCAGCAGGGAATGGACACATTTTGTTCAGGGTGTGGCCATCCCTTATTGACTTGCATCAAAGTGAAATGCTGGAAAACCTTTGTCGATCAGTGACTGAAGCTAATTGCCTGAATACAATGTCCTGATGCTAGGATTCCTCCATCCATCTACCTCATTTGTGTGGATGGAGGAATCTAACCATCTATGGGCAGCTTTATAATCCCAGGAAACATTATGAGTTAGGTGGTTCATGGTTGCACATCCAACAATTCTTCTATGTCTATGGCTGCCTTTAGACCTTAAAACATGTTGGTAGGACTCCATTCTTTTCCCGACCTATCATAAAAGTAATGTGGGAGCTACCATTACTATCTTCCTTCTGAAAATGGTAGTTGACTGGGAGATATGCTAATCCTCTGGATTCTTTCTGAGTCACTAACAGAAACAAGTATACAAGATCCTTAGCCAAGTCTTCATTCACTTACTAACTCAAATGATTGCAGAGAGAGGATCAGTGTAAGAGCCAGGAACCTAGCATTTTTAGAAGGTGAGGTCTACAATGGCAGCCTCCATATTTTTCTCATGACCAATTTTCTTTGAATTTAACTAAGAGCTCATCTTGTTTATTATTATCTCATACACTCAACGGCCACTTTAATAGGTACACCTGTTCAATTGCTTGGTAAAGCAGACCATACATGGGTCGAATTCCAAACGATTTTTCGATCGTAAATTGAAACCATAGTTTGTTCTGTAATCCGATGGTGCCATCAATGATTTTGAAAATCGTTCAAAAATTGACCCATGTATGGCCAGCGTAACACAAATTGCTAATCAGCCAATTAATAACATGGCAGCAACTCAATGCATTTAGGCATGTAGATGTGATGAAGATGACTTGCTGAAGTTCAAACCGAGCATCAGAATGGGGAAGAAAGGGGATTTAAGTGACTTTGAACGTGGCATGGTTGTTGGTGCCAGACGGGCTGGTCTGAGTATTTCAAAAACTGCTGATCTACTGGGATTTTCACGCACAACCATCTCTAGGGTTTACAGAGAACGGTCCAAAAAAAGACAAAATATCCAGTGAGTGGCAGTTGTGTGGACGAAAATGCCTTGTTGATGTCAGAATGGGCAATGGGCAGACTGGTTGCTGCGACATTCAGATGGTAGGGTCAGAATTTGGTGTAAACAACATGAAAACATGGATCCATCCTGCCTTGTATCAACGGTTCAGGCTGCTGGTGGTGTAATGGTCGGTGAGTGTACATTTTCCAGTCAGTTGTGAGAATATCCAACGTTTGCATGAACAAGACCAAACTTTGCAGGTGAACGAACCGCCTCCCCCACCTGAGCTAACAAAGTCAGATGATATCCTGTAGCAAAACATTTCCAGTTACCATGGCAACCTCACTGCACATTCCTCAGCAGTGAGATATTCCTGGCAGTGTGGGAATATTTAAAGGAAAGCCATCCTCTGAGAAATCTGGAGGTTGCCATTACTGACCTTCTCAGCTGAACATGCTGGTTGTCTGACTGATTCTCACACTGATCTGAGTCACTGGCCCGGAAGAAATGTGCACAATACAGGGTGCTGTGGGCTTGTCCCGGGTCTGCAACGCAGAATATATCAGTGGTTCCACCCATTGTCATTAGATGAGGAGAAATCCTTTGCTTTCTGGATCTGTGTTTAAGACACCTAGATTTATTTATTTATTTTTATAAAAAATGAAATAAATCTATTATATCTAATCTATATATGATTTAACCAGATTTGACAAATATTTAGCTGGATTCAGCGTACAAAATAACAAAGTGCCTTTTTTAAAAATAAAATGTTGTGTTCCTTTTTTGTCATCCTTTGTTGTCTATTAGGGCTGCTGATCCCCTGCGGGCCAATTGCAGTCACTTCCTATCTCCATTTCCTCCAGTGGTAGCTGCAAGGAATTTCCCATAGCAATTTCCTGTTGGTGAGGACAGTAGACGATGTATGCATAGTGTGTGTTAAAATGATCACTTGTGACCTCCATGGGAAGCCCGAGTGACAATGCAGAAGCACAATTAGGATACAGGAACAGAGCACAGGGTTACCGACTTGTGGAAGTGTCCCATGCCTGTGCCCCCCGCTGCATGCTGTGCTTCTTGCCTCTGATCTTGATTCTTTAATAACCACTTGCCTACCGGGCACTTTCACCCCCTTTCTGCCCAGGCCAAGTTTCAGCGCTGTCGAACTTTGAGTGACAATTGCGCGGTCATGCAACACTGCACCCAAATGAAATTTTTATAATATTTTTTCACACAAATAGAGCTTTCTTTTGGTGGTATGTACTCACCGCTGGGTGTTTTTATTTTTTGCACTATTAACAAAAAAAGAGCAAAGATTTCGAAAAAAAAAGTTTTTTCTAGTTTCTATTATAAAATTTTGCAAACAGGTAATTTTTCTCCTTCACTGATGTGCATTGATGAGGCTGCACTGATAAGCAGCACTGATGGGGTTGCACTGATAAGTGGCGGCACTGATAGGCTGGCACTGATATGCAACAATAATGGGCACTGATAGGTGACACTGATAGGTGGCAATGATGGGTGGCACTGATGGCACTGACTTGCGGCACTGCTGGGCACTGATGGGTTGCAATGCAGGACAGCACTGATGTGTGTCACTTCTGGGCACAGGTGGGTGGCACTTCTGGGCACAGGTGGGTGGCACTGGTAGCTGGCACTGCTTGGCACTGGTGGCTGGCACTGCTTGGCACAGATGGGTGACACTGCTGGGCCCTGATCATCAGTGCCCTGATGATGGGTGCCGATCCCTCCTCTGACAATTGCCAGTTATCGGCAGTACTTTCCTCACACTGTGACAGCGTGAGGAAAGTGTAGCCGATAATTGGCAACTGCATTTACTGGTGATCTTCTGTGTCATTGGACACGGCTGATGACGTGGTAAAAGGCCTCCGTAATTGGCCTTTTACCACACCACGTGATCAGCTGTGTCCATAGCGTTCTGGGAGGATGTCATATGACGCCTTCCCAGAACTGGCTGGATGCAGTGAAGCCGTCATTTAGCTATCTGCGGTCAGCAAGTGGTTAAACAACATTGTTATGATAACGGAAAATTGTTTCAAATACTTAGCATAATTTTCTTTACCTGGCACCAATCCATGGCAGCCTATATGTGGATAGTATGCTACTATGTTGGCACCAGCAAAATGAAAAATTGTATCCAATATTTACCATAATTTTCCTTTCATGGTGCCAATCCATGGCAGCAAGCTATCGACATGTTCAATGCCATGTTGGCGCCAGGGGTTGGTGGATGAAAATCAGCACGGCAGAGGGCACAGGCATCCAAAACTGCTGAAGATTCTAATGGAGGTTGTAGTGCTAAAAAATTGTGAAGATGGGAGATATGGGCTAAGGCAGGGGTTAAAATTTCGAGTCTAGACCTTCTAGCCGGTCACAAAACGTACTCTCTACCTATTGCCCCACCCAACCTTGTCCTGGCCCGCCCCAAACCCCACCCCTGGACCGCCCCCAACCACGCCCCCTTAAAGCTTATGAAATTACATTTTCTTTACAATAAAGAGTCCAAAATATAAAACTGTACACAGTAATGTATATCCCAGCTCCCCTGTACTCCATTATAGTGATATGACATGTACACAGTAATGTATATCCCCCCTCCCCTGTACTCCATTATAGCGATATGACATGTAGACAGTATGTATATCCCCCCTCCCCTGTACTCCATTATAGTGATATGACATGTATACAGTAATGTATATCCGCCCTCCCCTGTACTCCATTATAGTGATATGACATGTAGACAGTATGTATATCCCCCTCCCCTGTACTCCATTATAGTGATATGACATGTATACAGTAATGTATATCCGCCCTCCCCTGTACTCCATTATAGTGATATGACATGTATACAGTATGTATATCCGCCCTCCCCTGTACTCCATTATAGTGATATGACATGTATACAGTATGTATATCCGCCCTCCCCTGTACTCCATTATAGTGATATGACATGTATACAGTAATGTATATCCGCCCTCCCCTGTACTCCATTATAGTGATATGACATGTATACAGTATGTATATCCAAGCTCCCCTGTACTCCATTATAGTGATATGACATGTATACAGTAATGTATATCCCAGCTCCCCTGTACTCCATTATAGTGATATGACATGTATACAGTAATGTATATCCCAGCTCCCCTGTACTCCATTATAGTGATATGACATGTATACAGTAATGTATATTCCAGCTCCCCTGTACTCCATTATAGCGATATGACATGTATACAGTAATGTATATCCCCCTCCCCTGTACTCCATTATAGCGATATGACATGTATACAGTAATGTATATCCCAGCTCCCCTGTACCCCATTATAGCGATATGACATTATACAGTATGTATATCCCAGCTCCCCTGTACCCCATTATAGCGATATGACATGTATACAGTAATGTATATCCCAGCTCCCCCGTACTCCATTATAGTGATGTGACATGTATACCATAATGTATATCCCAGCTCCCCTGTACTCCATTATAGTGATATGACATGTACACAGTAATGTATATCCCCCCTCCCCTGTACTCCATTATAGTGATATGACATGTATACAGTAATGTATATCCCAGCTCCCCTCTACTCCATTATAGTGATATGACATGTACACAGTATGTATATCCCAGCTCCCCCGTACTCCATTATAGTGATGTGACATGTACACAGTAATGTATATCCCAGCTCCCCCGTACTCCATTACAGTGATGTGACATGTACACAGTAATGTATATCATAGCTCCCCCGTACTCCATTATAGTGATATGACATGTACACAGTACTGTATATCCCAGCTCCCCTGTACTCCATTATAGTGATATGACATGTTGTATACAGTATTTAATCCTAGTCCCTCCGAGTCCCCCGCAGCGGTGGAGAGGGTGTCTCCTCTCAGCGGAGCTGAAGAAGCCGGAAACCGGAAGTTGTAAACCGAAACTCGGCTTCACAATGAGGCTTGGAGCGCAGGTGCAGTCGCTCCATGCTTCATCTGTGCTTGCCACAGAGGAATTTCTCCTCGCATTTGGCGAGTGGACAAGCGGCTTTTTCAAGCCCTGGGCTAAGGTATGTAGGTAAGTACAGTTATTTGTAATGCAATTGTTTAACCGAAATGTTTCGGGTGAATCGCATTAAAGTGGACCTATAATCCCCCAAACCTAACATTGTTGAGCAAATGCAGCTATACATGTTGATCTAGCAACATGTTAAAGTTTAACGTTAAAGAGATGACATTTTTATTAACTTACATTTATCTTCTTCTAACTTCCTGGTTTCCCAGAACAGTTGGGGGGGGGGGGGTTTTTATAAGAGATCATGTACCCTCAGTTCAGCTGCATAAGGAGCTGGCGGAGGAGAAACAGCAGCACACTCACTAATCTTTCCAGTGAATTACTGTGCAGAGGTGGCATGTCAGGACAAGTCTTTTCATTGGATTAGCTCCCAGCACAGCCAGAAAACTGACCATGCTGTGTTCTGCTGCCTAGTGTGGTCAGTTTCTTAATAGAAAAGCAGAGGGACTGTCATGAATACCAGGGATTTCACACAAAGGAAGCAGTACAAAGAGAACACGATACTTTTTCAGACAAGTACATGGTACCGCAGGCACTCATCAGGAAATGCTGAGTTTACATATTCTTTGAATTCATTGCTCTTCAATTAAAGATTGCATTGCTGCTATTAGTTAAATTTAGGAGGGGAGGGGGAGATTCGCTTTAATGAAAACAGCAAATTTAAACATTTTTTTAAAAAGTTAAAAGTAAAACGTTAAGATTGAGAATGAAGAGTCAGAGGCTCCATCGTGGTTTTGATATGTGCCCTGATCAAATGACATATTTATGAAATGAAAATGAAATCATTCATTTACATAACTGTGATTATCCAGAATACAGTTTGTGCTTTACTGATGTGCTTTGTTCAGAATCCGAGGCTTTTGGTATATATAAAGTTGGAATAGAGTATCAATGAGCTCCCCGCCTTCTCTGTAAAGAAGATTGTCAAACACAGAGCCATTTGTCACGGATATAATCAGTTTATGTACATATCTCACTTGGAAAGAGATCAAAGTGAATTTAGTATCCAGGACATGCCCTCTGAGACTGAGAATATGCATCGCTTTCCTCTTTGCTCCTTGCTGTTCCTTTCAGGCATGTCATCTAGCAAAGTTTCTTTTAGTTGCCATGGAATACAACACAAAAGCCCTTTCAGGAAAAATACCACGATTAGAGAAAGATAAGAAATATAAACAAATACAGGTCTCTGCATACAATGCAACTTATAATATTTAATGCCTATATGGGCAAGGCACTTCCTATCCCTAAACAAAAAGTACAAAAAGGTGAAAATAAAAAGGAAATACAGCATATTATAAGTACTGTAGCTTCTACATTGGTTCACCAGGCACTTTTTCTTACAGTATATGGTTGAGGGATCAACAACTTCATACAAATGTGGATTTGAGAGCACATCCAAAGCTGACTTACCTAATTTTAAAGCAGAATTTTACTTTCTCAATCAGCATTAACTGTTTTTATCGTTATGTAACACCCTGCTGTGATACTGCTTGAAGGATGTTAAAACGGGCACAAGATGGCAGGGTCCTGCAGCCCAATTGTGCAGACTCTGTTGCAAAGCTTTGTGGGATTCGTAGGCTGGCTGCAGGACTTTGCTGTTTGACAGTAGCCTAATAAACTACATTTCCCAGAGGAGCTGGTGTGTGGGCAGAGGCAGATAAATACAGAAGCCCAGGAACCCAGGGCAGGATGTGAGGGGGGGGGGAGCTGGAGAACAGGTGTGAAGGAGAAGGCCCTGTGGGACACAAGAGGGCCAGGCCAGACTAGGCCACAGAGAGAGAGAAGGGAGAAGGAGAAGCTGCTGACCGCTGACACCACTGACAAGTCTAGTGATCTGGCTGGTGGTCCAGAGTGTTGCTGTCCAGAGTGATCTCTGATGAGGAACCACAGGAACACTGGGGGCCACTATCTATAGAGAGACCATCATCTACCTGACTGAGGCCATGGATCGGGTGAGGGAACTCCATTCTCAAGCTATTCAAGTTGCCATTTACATTATTCAAGTCTGCTGCTTTCTGCCTAGTTAGCTGACACTATTCACAATTTACAAATGTTAAGGCCTAATTTGCCTGGCCTACTGGTTACTACACTTTCAGCATAATCTAATGATAAAAGCCAACTGCCTTGTCTTGCCCTCCACAAGTTAAGCCATATCATTGCTTCCATTGCAGTCGGCCCTCAGTCACCAAAGTGCTCCTGTATTTCTGCAGTTTACCACTGAGGTCGCAAGAGGAATTAATCCCTACAGAAGGGGTTTCTGCTCATTCCTTAATCCCTGCCTAAATTTAAATTTTACCCTGTGTGTGTTAAAGGGGTATCGTCCAGGCTACCTACCACTTATAGGGGTACCATTTTCTTTTGTATTCACACCTTATTAAGAAAGTTGCTTCCAGAGGAATTTGAATAATTAAAGTACACCAACACGGGCCCCATTGAGTACGCAGAAGATCTTATACCGCAGTTTAAAGAGAGAGTGACCTACTCAAGCCAAGTTTTTTTTCTTAGCCTCAGAAATGAACCCTGTCCCCTGCTTTAGAAAGACTAGAGTGAGCTAGCCACTCTGCTTGGTAGTTTTTCCTGCTCACTGGGGAAAGACATCTTAGGACTGGGGTTATTGGGTAAATTCTGAATTGCAAAACGTCCATAACTGATTGAGATTTTTCTGTGTTTGACCTTTGCTTGAAATTACTCCATGTGATCACTATTACACGCTTACTCTATTTACCAGTATTATGGTAAATAGATAAGTAAATATATTATAGTTGTTTTAAAGCAGAACTCAGGGCAAAAACATCTTTACGTGTCCTTGTTGCAGATTTCTTACCTTCACTGAATGTGTCACCCACTCAGTAGTTGCTCTGAAATAACCTATTCATTTTCAAATCAAACCGTTAATTCTCTTTGGTTTCCTGTTTGTAAGACCAATGGCTGCTATACCTCCTATTCCCCCAGCCACTGGTCTTGGCACATCCCTTCTGTAGTTCTTTCTGCAGGAAGCAGTGATGTAATTCAGCCCTACTTGCAGTGGTGAGTGGACCGAGATACTCAGACACATTCAACATGTACAGGCCTAGTGTACCTGCCCACATTCACTACAATTCCCTGTGGTTGATGGGCAGTGTAGTTTCCTTTTATTGCAGAGAGAGGGGAGGATATGATGTAATCCCTGCTTCTATACCTGCTCCTTGGCAGAGCAGATGCTGTTATCTTTTGAATGACAGAGATGAGGTCATGAAAAATCAATTAGAGTCTTCTCCTAATTGGTAAGGATTTAAAAAATTTGATTAACTGTTTACTGTTTTGTATAGGGGGTGTACTAATTGGTGATTTTTTTTTTCTTCTCTCGGAGTTCTTTTTTTTTATTCCTTTATTTAGCCATAGGTTGCATTACAGAAACCAAGTCAAAGATATTGCACGGTACAATTACTGAGGTATGCAGGTATCCTAGACAGCATCAGAACTATGAGGTCAATTCAATGAGTAGGAGGACCCAAGATACAACAGGTTTCATATCAGTCAGTTGTAGGTAAAACTGAGGAGGTGTAATGATAAGCTCCTCTGAGGTGATCAACCTACACAGATGAGCCCCAACGTCAAAATGCAACCTTGAATATAAAATAAAAAATACCAGGGTAAGGAAAGGTGTCCCAGTAACCTGTATAGCTCAATAAGGGCACATGGACTAGAGATAGTATTAATAATATAACGACAACAGTAAAAACTGTAAGTGGGGAATTTCTAGGCTAAATAGGGGGGAGGGTACCTAAGGGAAAATCTGAGGGGGAAGGGAGAGGAGCGGAAGGGAAGGAACAGATAAAAGTATGAAAAGAAACCAGAAAGAATACGTAGGGACTAGGAAAGCAAACTCTCCTCCAGGAGATTAGCCGGGCTGTGAGACCTCTTATATGTATGCATCCGTATAAACAAAATATTGCCACGGTCTCCAAGTGTCACAAAAAAGACTCCTCCCAATTGTAGAGGGTAGATGTAAGGTCTTCCATGTCCCTGAGTTCATTAACTTTAGAAAACCAAAGACACTTCAAGGCCGAGTGCACAGACCTTCAACACAAGCGGATGCACACCTTGACTGCATTTAGTAACTGTATGATGAGAGAGGCCTAGTATGCTTTAATGGGTCATTGCGTGAGGTGCAGTAGGCATGCCGTGGGGTTACCCTCCAAATCAACATTAGTCAGGTATTTAATGGTACCAGCCATCTCCTGCCAAAATGGTCTGATTTTCGAGCAATCTCAGAAAATGTGGATCATCGTACCCCGGCTGTTGCTGCATTGCCAGAATGTAGTGGGAAACTTTGGGAAAATACGATGCAGAGTCGAGGACACCATGTACCACCTAGTCAGAATGTTATAACTGGTCTCTTGGACCTTGGAGGCTATGGAGGATTTATGAACGAAATGGAAAATTTTCTCCTTTTTGTGATTCAGTAAATTGCATAGCAATTTGGGGGGGTTGGATTCCCAAGAGAAAAGCAGGGGTGAAATCTGTCATCAGTCGAATCAAGAGTCAGGAGTTCTTCTTTAATTCTATTTATTTATTTATTTATTTACCTCCCTTCAGTTGCTCCCTGGCACGGCTGGGCAAAACCACGTTTTAAAACGTAGTTTTTCAAAACAGGTAGGGGGCGCGCGCCCGCCCTACCTGTCCCGCGGGTGTCAGCCGGCGGGTCACGGCCAGTGATTAGCGGCCGTTTCCCCGGAATTAGCGGTGATCGCTGACAGAGAGCAGGGCTGCATTGTTTACACACAGCCCTGCTATCTGTCAGTTCCCTGACAAGCTGAAGAGGGAGAGAAGAGTTTCTCTCTCTGGATCAGCCTGCCCCCGTCCAGCACACACCCCCGCCCCCTAGTAAAACACTCCCCTAACCCTTTCAGTGAAAAAAAATGTTAACCCCTTCCTCCCCATTGCCATTAGTACAGTGTCAGTGGGTTTTTTTTATCACTGATCACTGTATTGGTGTCACTGGGGATGTCAGTGACCCCAAGTCAGTTCCCCCCCAGGTGTCAAAATGTCGCTGATCGCCGCCATATGTCGCTGATCGCCGCCATTATTAGTATAAATAAAAATTAAAAATCCCAGTATCTTTGCCGCCATTTGGAAACGCTATAACTTTCATGTAAACCAATTAATTTACACGTATTGGGATTTTTTTTTAGCAAAGACATTTCACAGAATGCATTTTGGATGAAATTTGTGACAAAATTTGATTTTTTAATTTGTTTTACTGGACATGTTTTATAGCAAAAAGTCCAAAATATTGTTGTTTTTTCTCAAAATTGTCAGCCTTTTTTTTTTATAGCGAAAAAATTAAAAACGCACAGGCGATCAAATACCACGAAAAGAAAGCTCAATTTGTGGGAAAAAAAGGATGTAAATTTAATTTGGGTGCAGTGTTGCATGACCGCACAATTGTCAGTTAAAGTAACGCAGCGCCGTATCGCAAACCTCTTCTGTAACCGCTTCCTGACCACCCTACAGCAGAAATACTGCTACAGGGCGGCATGGGTACGCAAAATCACATATAAATATATACGTGATTCGCGCTCCCGTGGTTTTCACGCCCCTCCCAGATAGCGTCAGATTGCCCGTCAGTACACCAGTCATCACATTTAACCCCTTGATTGGCAGGAGCACGCTCATGTACAATAAACCTCCATTGCTAGTATAGTGTCTGAACGAGTCAATATCTTTGATCAGATCAGCACTATACCAGCGTTCACATTAGTATAGCGTCCCCAAAAACGCAGCGTTAGCGGGATCAGCCCCATCACCTGCCAACACCTGCATTTAGCCCCTACACTTTACCCCCTCCCCCTTCTCCCCCAGCAAGTGCAGTGTCAGTAGGTCGCTGTCACTTGATACATTGCACACAAAACCGCAGTGTTTGCAGAATCAGGCCTGATCTCTGTTAGCACTTGACGGTAAATTTTGATGCAGCAGAGTTCCAGTACTAGTGCCGCTCTACCTTTTGGTGAACTGTCGAGTACCAGCGGTCTAGTACATCCTGGTCTTTCACATACCTCCTTGATTTTTTGGGCTGTTTTTCACGGAATATCTGTATGCGTTGATTGTGGATCAAAGCAGTTTATGTGCACAACAATTTATTGCCGCCAACCCAAATTAAAACTTTGCCCGACCATTCGCATGGAAACTCATTATGGTTTTCAAATTTAAATTTTTTTTGGGCCTAACCCTCAACATGGGCATTACTAACAGAAATGAATTGCGGTTGTATTGGTCCACAGACCTGATTCATCATATACCGTGTTCTCTGCTGCCATGCCAGGCATAGATATGAGAGTATAATGTGTTTTATGCATTTCAGCGACAATACACTCTGTCATCCTCGGGGTAACCCTGAATGTGACCGGCTCCACAAAATTCAGCCCCTCGCAAATCACCTTAACCTAAAATTTGCAGATGTCTATACTCCCCAGCAAAACATCTGCGTTGATGAGTCCCTTATTAATTTTTCTGGCCGCCTTGCATTCAAACAATTTCTCCCCTGCAAGCGTGCCAGATATGGGGTCAAGATGTAGAAGACCTGTGAGAGGACAACAGGCTATACTTATAAGTTTCGGATTTACGAGGGAAAAGATAGTCACGTGGAGCCCCCCGGATGCCCAGAATACATGGGGAGCAGTGACAAGATAGTTTGGGACTTGGTGTCATCATTTCTCCATATGGGGTACCACTTTTACGTGGACAATTTATAGACATTTATTCAATCTTGGAACTGGCACTTGTGGCAAAGTGTGACCTAATGTGTGCCCACCATTAGAATTGGGTGGATGCAGGGCGGTATATTCTAATGGTGGGCATACCACACACTTTTTCTGGCAGAGATTTCTTCTCATTTTTTCATTCAGTCCACTGGCTGCATACAAAAAAAAAGAAGAACATAGCATATATAACCAACAAGGACCAGCAATGTACTGGTACATCACTGATTTGAATGGTTATACCAGGATGATGCCTACAGCTGCAGGCATCATCCTGGTGTCGTTTTTTTCAGCCGGTGATCGGCTTTCATGTAAAAGCAATCCTAGTGGCTAATTAGCTGCAAGATTGCTTTTACAAGCAGTGGGAGATTATGTCCCCCCTCCCCCGCTGCCTTCCACGGCCTTCTCTGACAGTCCCGTGCCATCAGGGGAACCTGAGAATGCAGCCAGTGTTTCTGCCAGCTGACCATAGAGCTGATTGGAGACAAGAATGGTGCCAATCATCTCTATAGTCTAAGAAAACGGAAGCTACAAGCATTTCATCACTTCAGTTTCGTAGGATATAAACAGTGCCATTTGTAAATTGGGAAAGCATCTGATCACACCGATTTTGGTTTGATTAGGTAATGTCCTTACATTACCTAATCAAAGGAGGAGATATCTAGAGTCTGATAGACCCCAGATTTCTCAAAAAAGAATATATGACAATGCCCATTGAAGTTATAGGGGTTATTCGCATTCCCTGTTATAGCATTAAAAGTGAAAAAAAAAAAAATGAAAGGTACAATGTAAAAATAATAAAAAAAAATAAAAATAACTAAAAAAAAATAAAAAAAATTGCCCCTCCCATGCGCGCACACCTGTGTGCACAAGCTTTGACCCTGTGCCGTTATGTAAACAGCGGTTACACCATGCATGTGAGGTATTGCCGTGAACGTCAGATCAAGGGCAGTAATTCTAACACTAGACCTCCTCTGTAAATCTAAAATGGTGGCTTTTAAAGGCTTTTAAAGCGCTGCCTATGGATATTAAAAATGTTTGCAGTTTGTCGCCATTGAACGGGGCATGCGCAGGTTTAAAGCATGTCATGTTTGGTATCTATTTACTTGGCATACCATTATCTTTTATATTTTACTAAACAATTGGCCAATATATTGTGTTTTTGTGCATTAAAAGTAAAAAAGGTGTATTTTTTTTTTTTTTAAATTGATTTTGAAAAATCGCTGCGTGAGAACTATGTGCCATAATAAATTATAGTACCCACCATTTTATTCACTAGGGTGTCTGCTTTAATAAAATATATAATATTTGGGGGTTTAAATTAATTTCCTAGCAAAAAATACTGATTTTTTTCATGTGAACAAAAAGGCTTGGTCTTCAGGTGGTTAGAAGAGTGAATGATGTGTGGCATAAACTTCTAATGTTCTATAAACTTCTATATAAATATTACATAAAACGCCCCCACCCCCCAAAATGACCCCTTTTTGGAAAGTAGTCACCCCAAACTATTTGCTGAGAGGAATGTTGAATCAATAGAAGAATTTATTTTTTTACCACAAGTTTTTGGAAAATGCCAAAAATAAATATATATTTTTTTTTACACAAAATTGTCACTTAAATGATTTACTGCTCACACATGCCATGGTTATATGTGGAATTACTCCCCAAAATACATTTTGCTACTTCTCCCGAGTATGGGGGTACCACATGTGAGAGACTTTTTGGCAGTCTAGCTGTCAGGGCAGGGCTGTGGAACGGACAGGTAGGCCTAGTGGCAGGGTAATGCACTGACTGACGACAACCACCACCAACAGACCGAAGTCCCTCAGGGCGCGGAGTCTAAGTTCCAGGCTGCCCTTCACCAGGGCCCCTGATGGTGGGGATGGACTTGACACAGCCAGGAACCAGGTCGCAGCCCCCGAGACACCCTGGCGGTGGTAATGGCCGCCGCCAAGGGCCTGTAGCCGGTAAGAATGACAATAGCGTAGTCAGGCAGGCCGGGTCGACAACAACGGAACAAAACGGTACAGAACAGTAGACAGAGAATCACAGGTCACGGGCCGGGTTCAGCAACGGAAGGTCAGATTGAAGGAAAACACAGAGAATGGTCTTAGTCACAAGCCGAGTCAGATACCAGAAGAGTCATGAGAGTATACACAGAGCTGTAGCAAGACCAAGACACAAGACACAAGTGCAAAGAGCATGTGCGGATCACAGGCTTATGTGTACTCAGCCACACCCCTCTGGGGGATGGACCTCAGAGACCTGAAGGCATAAAAGACTCCCACCACTCCCACTTCTGTAGAAACCCAAGATGGACGCCAGTACATGAAGCCGCACAGTCTCTGGGAAAAGGTAGGACCTTGACACTAGCCAAGTACAGGACCCCAAAATCCAATAAGCACCTTCAGGCTTTTAAAGGGCTTTATTTCCTCATTACACTTCCAGACTACCTATCACAGTTTCGGAGGCCATGAAATGCCAGGATAGCACCTAACCCCCCCCAAATTACCCCTTTTTGGAAAGTAGACGCCCCAAGGAATTTGATAAAAAGCACGGTAAGTATTTTGCAGATCTCATTTGTTGCCACAAGTTTTTGGAAAATGAAGAAAAAAAACAAAAACATATTTTTTCTATTTTTTTTATATTTCAAAACCTTGTGAGAACAAAATGAGATCTACAATATACTACTCACCATGCTTCTTTTTAAATTCCTTGGGGTGTCTACTTTCCAGAAAGGGGTCATTTGGGGGAGTTTGGGGCTATCCTGGCATGTCAGGGCCTTCGAAACTGTGATAGGTAGTGAGGAAGTGTAATGAGGAAGTTACGCACCTTGAGGCTTTCAAAGTGGTCATTGGATTTCAGGCTCCTGTATGTGGCTAGGCTCTCAAAAAGTCTCACACATGTGGTATCCCCATACTCAGTAGAAGTAGCAGAATGTATTTTGGGGTGTAATTCCACATATACCCATGGCTTGTGTGAGAAATAAATCATTTAAATGACAACTTCATGTAAAAAAAAAAAAACGTTTTTGTCATTTTCCAGAAACTTGTGGAAAAAAATAAACCTTCCATGGACTCAATATGCCTCTCAGCAGATAGCTTAGGGTGTCTAATTTCCGAAAAGGGGTCATTTGATGGTGTTTGTACTATTCTGGTATTTTAGTACCTTAAGAAATGTGATGGGCAGTCAGAAAGTAAAAGCTATGTAAATTCCATTATCTATACCATAGTTTGTAGACGCTATAACTTTCACAAAAAGCAATCAATATACACTTATTGGGATTTTTTTAACCAAAAACATGTAGCAGAATACATTTTGGCCTAAATTTATGACGAAATTTTAGTTTTTTAGATATTTTTTATGACCAAAATGAGAAAATATAGTTTTTTTCAAAAAAAAAATTTTTTCTTCAAAAATTTTCTGGTTATAGCGCCAAAAATAAAAAGTGCACAGGTGATCAAATACCACCAAAAGAATGCTCTATTTGTGTTAAAAAAAAGGACATAAATTTCATTTATGTACCGTATTGCATGACCGCGCAATTGTCCGTTAAACTAGCGCAGCGCTGTATAGCAAAAAAATGTCGTAAATTGCAGTATCTATACCATAGTTTGTAGACGCTATAACTTTCACACAAAGCAATCAATATACACTTATTGGGATTTTTTTTTACCAAAAACATGTAGCAGAATACATTTTGGCCTAAATTTATAACTAACTTTGAGTTTACTATATATTTTTTATAGCTGAAAGTAAAAAATATTGTTTTTCTTCAAAATATTTGGTCTTTTTTTGTTTATAGCGGGAAAAATAAAAAGCGCACAGGTGATCAAATACCACCGAAAGAAAGCTCTATTTGTGTGAAAAAAAGGACGTAAATTTAGTTTAGGTGCAGCATTGCATGACCGCGCAATTATCAGTTGAATTAGTGCAGCGCCAAGTAGCAAAAAGAGGCCTGGTCATTAAGGGGGGTAAATCCTCAGGAGCTCAAGTGGTTAACTAGTGTTTTCAGTTTGTGGTGCTCAGATTCAGTAAAGTTCCACTTTAAGAATCATAGTTACATGGCTATCTTTGGTTTTAGTACTCTGAGTCCCTGACTTGAGACAAACAATGAGACTCGAAAATCAGAACTCCTGATCAACATACTTGTTCCAGGTCAGTGGCTCAGAAAGTACTGAAGATATTTGAAAAGCATAGCAGCCAGGGAACTAGTATTTTCAAAAGGAGGGGTAAGCAATGGCAGGCTGCATATTCTCTCACAAGTTTTTTTTTTCAGCCAAACAGCTCTCCACTATGAAAGTTTGAACCTAATTGATCAGAGGTTGACAGGAGAGCTTTAGGTTCATATTAGGTTTTGTGGCATATTTTGCCTTTGAAGGAAACAGATTTATTGTCACTGTGCTCACAGCATGATAATTGGCAGTGTATCCGCAAGCAGCGGCATCCAACGAAATACCGTATAAGAACATCAGTAGATTCCACTCTGTTCTCATTAACTCCTTCAGCCTAATTTAAAAAAAATATACATAAATGTTAAAGTATTTCTAAAATCTAAAGCTTCATTCATACAGGAGACAGGGGCGGACTGACAACTCATGGGGCCCCCGGGCAATAGGGGATCAAGGGGCCCCTGTGTCCTTGCCCAAACTCAAAAAAGCCTATGAAAAAGGAACCAGGGGCATCTCATGGGGCCCCCTACTGACCCCAGGCCCTCGTGCAGTGCCTGAGTTTCCAGATGGTCAGTCTGCCCTTGACAGGATCTATGGAGCATAAAGCGTGAATAAGGAGCTCATTTCTGCATTCAGGGCCTTCCACACCTTTTAAATTAGAAAGCACAGCTGTGTCCGCACAACTGCTGTGTCCCTATTCAGTAACATAGGCTGCCTGCCACAAAATGAAACTGCTAGTTCACGCGGCATGCCTGTGTGAATAAAGCCTAGATTTTATTTTTATTGTGGATAGGGTAGGGGGTAAAATCACTGTGAGACTTAGGCTGGCCATAGACGGGCCGTTTATCGCTCGAATTGTCGGCCGATAAACGAAAAATCAGTCGTTGCTGCCATGGATACTGCCACCAATGCTTAAGAAAAATGGCCATTTTTCGTGAATTTTCCAGCATGACCGATAAAAAGAAATGAGAAGATCCGCGAAAAACGGCCGATGGCATTGCCCCACTAACGGTGTGAATATCGGCCGATTTTTCGTTCGGACGAAAATTCGTCCGATAAATGACCTGTCTATGGCCTGTATTATTTTGGGGGCTTGCCTTCACATCCTGGTGTGTAAACACAAAAGGAAGTGAGAGGCAATCGTTAGAAAATTTCCACCAAAACAAGGGTTTCCATTGGAAGATTTTAGTATATTCTGGGAAAATCAGTAAGCCAATCAAATAAGCAGGGAATTACATTTTGGTGTATGGAATGCTGCCAGGTTGCCACATGGCTTGAATTCTTACAGCGGCTACAGATTGAAGAGAAAAAGTCATTTTTAAAAACATTCAATTACAAAATGTCTTGGGTAGGAATTGTATAGGTATTGTGGCAGTACGGTATCCTGCCACGATGGAAATCATGATGGACACCCAGGATTCTCAACTATACAGGTTGAGGGGCTCCAGGCAGATCTCATAATGCAGAGGAAACTGGTTTATCAGTTTCCTCTTTGGTTTTTAAAGCCTGTTTTGGGACCTGTAGCCTGGAGATTTCTTAGAGATTTAGGAGGGATGAAATCTCCCATCCTGGGCCTATATTTTGGGAGCAGCCAGCGTGCTGATTGCACAGGTGTGTGCAGGCCTTTTTGTGGAAGCCAGGCCATGATTCTGGGCTCCACCCCGGCAGATAGGAGTCAGGAGGGCTCCACCCCGGCAGGCAGGAGGTCACTGCCTTGGAGTCAGGTGGGCTTCACCAAGGAGAGGTGGAAGCCAGACTAGCTGTGTGCTAGAAGTTTGCTGTGTGTGCAAAAACCAACCTTTTGGAAGAAGTCTGTAGGAGACAGATATAGAGCGGTATAGCTGAAAGAGTCAGAAGGCTGAATTGATTTGTTTGATGGTGGATACCCCTGCGTGGGAAGCATTTTTGTTATCTGAACTTTCTTGTAAATAAAATTGGGCAAAAAGGCCCTTAAAGAAGCGAGTCGCTGTGTGTGTGAAATGAAAAGCTCTACCACTTTGAAGCGAGTTCCCACAGTATGTTATATTTTTTTTTACAAAAGTGGAGTTATCCTTTAACCACTTGCCTACAGGGCACTTCTACCCCCTTCCTGCCCAGGCCAATTTTCAGCTTTTAGTGCTGTCACACTTTGAATGACAATTGCGCAGTCATGCAACACTGTACCCATATAAAATTTTTATCATTTTTTTAAAGACAGATAGAGCTTTCTTTTAGTGGTATTTAATCACCTCCTGGGTTTTTTATTTTTTGCTAAACAAACCAAAAACAACTGAAAAGTTTGAAAAAAAAATGTTTTTTCTTAGTTTCTGTTATAAAATTTTGTAAATAAGTGATTTTTCTCCTTCACTGATGTGCGCTAATGGGCTGCACTGATGGGCACTGATAGGTGGCACTGATGGGCACTGATGAAGAGGCACTGGTAGGTGGCACTGATGGGCATTGACAGGCATCACTTATGGGCACTGAAAGGCAGCACTCATATATGTCACTGATAGGCGGCACTAATAGGTGGCACTGAAAGGCGGCACTGATTGGCAGCACTAATAGGCGGCACTAACTGGCACTGATAGGTGGCACTGAAAGCAGCTCAGATGGGCACTGATATGTGGCATTGATATGCATTGATGGGCACTGACAGGTGGCGTTGATGGGCACTGACAGGTGGCACTGATGGGGCTACACTGATCATCAGGGAACACTGATCATCAGTGCCCTGATCATCAGTGTACATGTCCCCTCTGAGGAATGCCGATTACCAGCTCTCCTCTCCTCAGGAGCTGTCAGCATCACAGCTCGTGAGGAGAGGAATGCCGATAACTGGCATTTCCTTATTTATATGCAATCAGCTGTGATTGGACACAGCTGGTCACATAACAGAGCCGGCGTCTTCGTCTCTTTCCGTTGATCCGCTGTGTCCCAGGGACACAGTGCACCAGCGATCGCCGTGCTGCACGCCCCCGGGGGCGCGCACGCATGGTTACAGTAGGAGGACTTATCACTTTGTGGACATTTTTATAATTTTTTACTATTTATTGCAATTGTCACTTTAATAAGCACCATCAGTCACTTTTCAGTGACAACATACAGTGTCTGTCACTTTATGGACATATTAGTGTTATTGCTACATGGTCACTTTATGTACACTAACGGGGCCCTGGAACCTGAACTCAAGGACTTTGTACCACAGACAGCCATCACTCACTTTGGGGTGTTGAATGGACTATTCTGGGGGACTTTCTCTCTGGAGGACATTGACGGCGCCTGGTGGGTGCTGTGTTGTTTTAAGGACGCTTTATGGTGCGCCAGAAAGCGCCTCATCCACCAGCGGGAGAGGATGTCCATTGAGGACTGCCGCAGACTGATCCTCAGTCTGCTCAGAGACTATTCCTTGATGGACTTTAAGGAGGAAGAGGACGTCTGAAGATTTCCCCTTCCCCCTACTCCCCCTTGCGTGTCTTTGTCCCTTCAATAAAGCTTCCGGCCTGTGTTTTCCCCCATTTCCCCCCTCCCCCCCACACACCCGATGCTTATTGTAGATTGTAAACTCCGGCTTTCGTTCTTCGTTTTCATAGTACTGGTTATCAGGATGCTATGGTTTTTGGGGTAAGCGGCGTTATGCATGACGTGTTGGTCCGGGGGATTCATCCTCCACGCACATCACGTCAGGTATCATACCACTGAGCGAATGTATTTATTTCTGAATGTATTTATCGTATGCTTGGAACTGTATTGCAATGTGGTGCGCTGCGTCGCAGTACAGGGTGAGATGTACCCCGATTACAAGTATCATGTTGTTTTTGATGCTTCTGCAATAAAAGTATCTTTTCAATCAAAAAAACAGTCACTTTGATTAGTGATTTTGTTCATATCCTCATATTTTTGGTTCATATTTAACCGCATTGGCACTTTTGGTCTATTTGCACTTTAATAATTTTAATTCAGTCAGGTTTTAGCGCTGCACCTATTATATCCTATAGCTGTGAAAGAGGGCTGAACTCTGCACACTGTATGTAGCACACCCCTGAACTCTACACTCTGTATGTAGTGCACCCCTGAAGTCTGCACTTAGTTTGTAACGCAACCCTGTACTCTTTACCTAGCACACCCCTGAACTTTGCAGTTTGTATGTAGTTTATCTTTGAACTCTGTACTCTGTGTGTAATGATCCCTTAAACTCTGCACTCTGTGCATAGCACACACCTAAACACTGCACTCTGTGTGTAACGCACCCCTGAACTCTGCAGTTTGTATGTAGTTTATCTTTGAACTCTGTATGTAATGTTCCCTTAAACTGCACTCTGTGCACAGCACACACCTAAACCCTGCACTCTGTGTGTAACGCACCCCTGAACTCTGCACTCTGTGTGTAATGCACACCTAAATTCTGCATTCTGGACCTAATTTTAAGATGATCTTTTTCATTTCTGCGAGTACAAACTGGCATTGGAAATGTCAAACAGCCCGTAATGACATGCACACCTAGGGTGATCCAAGCATACATGTTTATGAAAAGATCT
The DNA here is from genome assembly GCF_062004578.1 of Staurois parvus. Classification (NCBI taxonomy): domain Eukaryota; kingdom Metazoa; phylum Chordata; class Amphibia; order Anura; family Ranidae; genus Staurois; species Staurois parvus. Next base: position 11,560,573 of record NW_028318358.1, read on the forward strand.
TTATCAGGCTGATACTGTTCATGCAAAAAGTACTTCCTGAAGCCAATGGCCATTAATTTACCTTAGTTGGCCCTTACACTGATTGTTTTCCAGGATCCCCTCCTGCAAAGCTCCTATCACCTTAGATATTTTATTCTTCTCTATAGCTGGGAGTTTTCTCCCCACCCAAACACACACTGATAATATCACCTGCCCTTTGTCACTTGGCTGCTGTCCGAACTCTCAAAGGTGTGTTTCATTTACCAAGTGAGCAAATAACACAGAGCCAATTACTACTTTACTATAAGTTCTGGTCCATCAGGCCTTTTGGCTAGGTGGACAATGTTGGAATTCCTTTGTCACTGTCAGGAGTCTTGTGCCTTGAGGGATCAGGGTAGATGCCCTGCCTTTGGGGGGGGGGGGGTGGACAAAAGCACACCCCTAAGTGCACTTTTTTGTGTTTGGTGTTTTGCATTCGCATGTTTTTTGTTCACTTACAGGTTTTCATTTTTTTGCACCTCCGTGGACTTAAAATAGATAAGTTCCGTGCATATAACCTTTTTCTTTCTGAATTTTCCAGCCTGCTGCTGGGAATATTGGGCAAATATTGGCCAGCACTGGTGTGGTGTAATATTTTTATCAACATAAATGGTCATTCTCTTTGACAATAGTGTCAGAAGTTTCTGGGTTGTTGAAAGATAAGGATGGCCACATTCATTCTTAGGCTGCATTCCCACTTACAGTTACGATAAAATGCAGGGAAAATTAATGTACATTTCTATCCATTTTATGTGCATTTTTACACACTTTTTGACTTGCGTTGATGTGCGTTTTGGCATGCCTCAATAAATGCAAAGCTTTCTTCAATTGGACAAGGTGGAGAGGCGTTGTGGTGATATCACAATTTCCACCTCGTACAATGAGAGAGAACTTTGCATTCATTGTGAAAAGTGTTAACTGAATGGTGCGGGTGTCAAGCAAGCAACCTCCTGTTTTCACTATTATTATTATACAGGACGTATATAGAGCCGACAGTTTGCTCAGCGCTTTACATTATGGTGGGAGACAATACAGTAACAATACAGTTCAATACAAGAGGGATTTCAGGGCCCTGCTCCTTGGAGCTTACAATCTAAGAGGGAGGGGATAGTGGTACAAGAGGTAATAACTGTGGGGGATGGAGTGGTTGGAAGAGTAGAGGATTCCAGTATTAGCTGAGGGCGGGGTAGGCTTCCCTGAAGAGATGGGTTTTCAGAGTGCGCCTAAAAGTGAGCAGAGTAGGCGATAGTCTGATAGATTGGGGTAGAGAGTTCCAGAGGATGGGGGAAGTCATGGAGAAGTCCTGGAGACGAGCATGGGAGGAGGTGACAAGGGAGCTAGAGAGTAGGAGGTCTTGCGAGAAGCAGAGAGTACAGTTTGGGTGATATTTAGAGACAAGATCAGTGATGTAATTTGGGGCAGTGTTATGAACGTCTTTATACATCCGTGTTAGCGTTTTGAATTTTATCCGTTGGGCAATTGGAAGCCAGTGGAGGGATTGGCAGAGAGGGGTGGCAGATACAGAACAGTTAGTAAGGTGGATGATTCTGGCAGCAGCATTCATGATAGATTGAAGTGGGGATAGCCTAAGATGAGGTAGGCCAATGAGGATGAAGTTACAGTAGTCGAGGCGTGATATAACAAGGGAGTGAATGAGTTGCTTAGTGGTTTCAGAGGTTAGGAACAGTCGTATCTTGGAGATGTTGCGGAGGTGAAGTCTACACAAGTTTGTCAGCGATTGGACCTGGGGCTGAAAGGACATATTGGAGTCTAGGATTACACCTAGTACCCTGGCATGAGGGGTGGGACAGATGATAGTGTTATTGATCTTGATGGAGAAGTCAGAGAGGGGGCACGGGCTGGGGGGAATACTAAGAGCTCAGTTTTGGAAAGATTGAGTTTGAGGAAGTGGAGTGACATCCAAGCCGATATGTCACTTAGTAGGCTAGTGATGCGAGTGGAGACTGAAGAGGTGAGGTGAGGGGTAGAAAGATAGATTTGTGTGTCGTCCGCATATAGAGAGTTTATCAATTGACCAAGGGAGGAGGTGTAGATGGAGAAGAGAAGGGGTCCGAGGACAGAACCTTGAGGGACCCCAACAGAGAGAGGGAGTGAAGAGGAGGTGGCAGCGTTATAGGTAACACTGAAGGAGTGCTGCGATAGATAGGAGGAGAACCAGGAGAGAGTGGAGTCTCTGAAGCCAAGAGAGTGTAGTTTTTTGAGAAGAAGGGGATGGTCAACAGTGTCAAAAGCTGCAGAGAGGTCGAGTAGTAAGAGTACAGAGTAGTGGCCATTGGTTTTAGCAGCTAGTAGGTCATTAGTGAGTTTGAGTAGGGCAGTTTCAGTGGAGTGTAGAGGGCGGAAGCCAGACTGTGAAGGGTCAAGAAGGTTGTTGTCGGTGAGATGGGAGCTCAGGCGGTTATAGACTAAGCGCTCTAGGAGTTTAGAGGTAAATGGCAGTAGGGAGATGGGTCTTAAATTGTTCAGGTTGGTGGGGTCCAGGGAGGGTTTTTTTAAGTATGGGAGTGATGTGCACATGCTTTAGAGGGGAGGTAAAGGTACCAGTAGAGAGGGAAAGATTGAAGATGTGAGTGAGGGAGCATAGGATAGAAGAAGAGGGTGACTGTAGGAGTTGTGAGGGGACAGGGTCCAGGGGGCAGGTGGTAAGGTGGGCTTCTGAGAAAACCTTAGCAGAAGGAGAGCCATTTGGCATGGGATCCAGAAGCTAGTGGCTATCACTGTATTAGCAGAGCCTACTACAGTGATTTCCAGCTTCCATAGGGATCAGCCAGGTATAGAGAATGTATAGTTACATTGGTCTAAGATGGACGAATGTAACTATGTAATAATATCCTACCTAAGGTAGCACCCTTCTAGATAGATAGATAGATAGATAGATAGATTTAGTTTATATCGTGATAAGAAAATTTAGTTGTCACACTGTAGACAGTGTGGTTTTAATTACTGCTAGATAAAAGCATAACTTACACACTGTAATTAGTGTTGCTGTGTTCTGCTAGTTAGTTCTACTCAGTATGTTCAGCTGCTGTCAGCCTGATAACTTCCTCTGAATCCAGAAAGCTTGAGAAGCTTCTGTGTAATAGGTGTGGAGTTCTGCAGATGGCAGCATGAATATTGATACAGCCCTGGCCTATCCCAGAGAGAGAGGCTCTGATGGCATGCTGGGTAACTGTATATATTCTGAGTGCTGGGTCTTTCCTGTATATGATTGTTCCAACCTGGAGGGGGCATACTGCCCTCCCAGGCAATGCTGCTAAATCTACTGCCATAGGCATCAGGTGGATGACCTGAGGGCCTAAATGCTGAGACCCAGGTTCTGCTAAATCTGACTGAGGGGCCATCTACTGCAGATCTGGCATCACAGATGAAGTCAACCAACTGTTGTTGGGCCTTGTGAATATAGACACCCCTAAAGGATCTTAGAGACTGTGCTACTTAAACCTCTCTGGTGGTAGGGAGTCAGCTGTGGGTCTAGCTAAAGGGGACATCGGCTGGTGTTCTGAAGAGCTTTGTCCACTTAATCTCCTACCCAAAGGGTTTCTGCTCTAGTTTGCTACTACTGCTGTTACTATTGCTGTGTTAAAGCTGAAGTCTACTGTTTGTTTCAAGCACGGTCTTTGTCATAGCTTATCTGAAAGAATACCAAAAGTCCTCAACTGTACATAGTTTCTGTTTTTGGAGTATCCTACCTAATTCCCTATCCAAGTTCTCCAAAAATAACAAAAACAACACCCCTAGACAAGTCATTGAAGAAATGTGTGAATTAGCCTACGTGCCTGGCTGCGGAGCAAAGCTTTTGGGAAAAACCTGGACAGTATTCCTATGGGAGTAGCACTACACTAAACTTTAGCTTTTAATTCAACATGCCTTGATGTATATTTTAATGGCTGGTAGTTGATTTTCTCTCACAGTCACTCAGCAAGTTTGGTTCTGCTATTTGACAATAATCCACTAACGGGATGAAAAGAACTTCAATTCTGAAAAATGCACTTTACTGTTTCTTTATTAGTCAACTAATTTGAATTATATAAAATTGAGCAAATTAAAAAGGGCATGACTACATGTGTGGGTTGTGTTAGATCTCTGCACCATTGGCTATGAATTCTATACCAAGAGGTAATATAATCTGACTTCTATTCCTTTTGCACGTTTGCAGTGCTGCTCCCTCGTCTCAGTTTTCTGCTTTATTTTTAGGCTGTATGGATCACTGCATGTGTATATTGTCATTCATACGATCCTTGGCTGTAGCATAGCTTTCATCCGGTTCTGCGTACCTTGCCTGTCTTGGAACTAGTGCAATCACTCAGAAAGCAAGCATCTTACATTTGCACTCTAGTGAACCTGGCTTATCACATAAATGCAGTAGCCCTGCTTTGTGTTTTCTTCACTGCTCATATTTCTGTTGTTACACAAACATGCACACACCTGAGAATGGCCCAGTGAAAATGAACATATCTTAAAATGACAAATAAACCCCTTATTTTTCATATTGTAATAGATGCAATATAATAACATGTAAATACCCAGTTATTTAATAATGACCCATTTGCTTTAACTGCAGCTTTTAAACTAACCTTGTATATATGCTTTTTTCCAGGTGAGTGACATGCTGCCCATTCCTGGAAGTCCCAGGTGTTTCCCTTCGTTACTGATGGCCTATTATCATGATGGAAATGAAGGAAAATGTAAGAATGGAGAATGCACCAATGTGGACCCTTCAGATAAACTGCAACAAAAGGGTGGTACATGTACCTGACAAGTGTAGCCCGACAGCTGTCTTTTAATGTAACAAAGCACCAATGAATAAGTTAGTCCTAACAGCTAGATCTGTGGAGAAATCACACTGTAAGGACCTAGGAAGTGGAACAGGATCACACTGAAATGGATCAGTACTCGCTAAAGTATGAGGATGGTCCCATGAGAGACTGGGCATTGTGGGATCTCCTAGGGTGTGGAGCCCAAGTGTCAGGGATCGCCGCGGCGCGGGTCCCGGCACATGCGCATTAGGCCTTCTCATGCAGGGATGCGGGCGCTAGGTCCCGGCCCGCCGCGGATGAGACGAAGTCCACGCATGCACACTCGGAGCCACGAGTGCATGCCGGGCACCAATGACAGCGCGGGGCGCGATATTTAAATCCGCCCTGCGCTGACAGGAATTGCCGAATGGTCTTTCCTGTATCCTGATCCTGTACCTGTGTTTTCTGATTACTGCTGCTGACCCAGATTGATTGACTTGCTGTATTCTCCTGCCCTGACCCTTGGCTTGCCTGACCTCCCTCCTGGATGCCCCTTTATGGATCTGACCTTCTGTTGCTGACCTGGCGTGTGACCCGACCATTCCTTGCCTGTTGCTTTGTACTGCACCGACCCCCCGGCTACCGACTCGGCTTGTCTGACCTAGCTTTAGCTCATCCATCCATCCATCCATCTCACTGGGACCCCCCGGTCTCCTCACATCAGACTCTTACCCTGAGGGAGCCTCTGGCGGACTCCTCTACCACTGGTGGGTATACTCGGTAGTCGCGACCTGGTCTCAGAGCGCTTCAAGTCCATCCCCACCATCAGGGGCCCTGGTGAACAAGTGCTCCGGAACTTAGACTCCGCGCTCCGGGGAAGCCTGACCAGTGGGTTGCTAGAGGTGCTGTCAGGTGGTCCCTTACACCAAGATCCAGCTGGTATTCATCTGGGACATGGGCAATCCATAGATTAGTCAGATTTTTTTAAATTCAACCAGCAGGTTGAACAAAAGAACTGAACCCATTCCCCAGCCACACATTTGAGGTGGATGGGGGAGCTACTGAGTATTCTGACAGTGGGGAAGCGTCAGAATACACTGATCAGCACTGCTGACTATAGCCTGTAAACCCACAGGGTGGTTGTACAGAAATTGATCAGTAGATAAACTTCTGTACAACCACAGTTCCCATACATGGATCTAAATTTGGCCCTGCTGAACTGGCTGAATTTCGATCCATGTATAGCTGGCATTACCCCTATGTTCACCCTGCTCTAAACACCACAGGCCACAAGCTAGAAGACACCAGGAAGCAGGTCTGAAGCAGATAAGTGAATCAAGGTGAACAGTGGAGTGTAAAAGGCCACCAGGTCCAGTCCATAGGTCAGAGCAGGCAGCAGACACAGATAGCCAGGATACTAGTCTGAGGTCGTTACACAGGAGTCATTAAATAAGATGCAGACTAAAAGGCAAAAGGTTTGATAGAAGCTTGGCAGCAAAAGACAGTGCTTGAGCAATGAGCTGGAACCTGCACTAAGTTTAAATAAGGTGGGCCAGAGGAGGAAGCCACTCTGATTGGCTAAAGCCTGGCAGGGGGAGAAGCGTGCCACCCTGATAGGTTGCATCTCAAGGAGGGCGCTGCTCTGATTGACATGAATCTTTCAGGGGTAGGGTGGTACTATGATTGGATGCAACTGTATCACTCCAAGTAAAACCCCCAAAAAGTGTACGGCCACGTGCCACTGAAGCAGAGGCTGTGCTGGATCATGAAAGATAAGTAATGCCGACAGGCAAGTATAAGCAGTTGGGGAAAGTGGTAGGTACTTGAACCCGTTGCTTTGCCTATACAGGCAGGATTTGAGGTCCATCTCTCCATAACCTAAGACCTACTCCATAGCTTCCGTATACTACACTGATGATAGTCAACATGCCTAAACTGTTGTGTACAGTTTGCAACAAATAACCCTGAAGTAGGTTGTATATGTGCTCTAAAACCTGCAGTACCGTAAAATGAGGAATAAATTCCTTGTTTATTGGAAAGTGATAAAAGCAATGACATGTAAGTACCTTGGGGTTAATTTACTAAAACTGAAAAGTGCAAAATCTGGTGCAGCTCTTCAGAGAGACCAAACAGCTTCCAGTTTTTTTTTGTCACAGAAGATGTTGCACTCCACTGTTAGTAAATCAACCTCCTTCTTTTTAAACATATGAAATTTACATTGAAGCATGTGGGAGAAGTCCACTACTGGGAGTGGGATAGGCTTAATTACAGACATACTCCAAACAAATGTAAAACACTCCTTTATTGCATATTTGTATTCACAAACCAAATGCTAATGTTCATTTCAAAGTGCAAAATGCCCTTTCTGAAGCACCTAAGGGGAAGACAATACAGTGAAACATTCATATTTTAGAAATAGCGGGCCTGATTTATTGTGTGAAGATTTTCAACTTCACTAGTAAATCAACATCAAATTTTATTACCAATTTCGTATTGTTTTGTCTGTACTGGGTTTAGACGTATCCATTGTATCCTGCAATAATTGTCTGCAGCCGACCATACACACTGATCGAAATATACCCTGTTCTGCAGGGACCTGCCAAAGTTTGAAAAGTGTGTGGCTGCCGCCCCCCACAACAGAAGTTGAACATTTGATACATTTCTATCAAGGATACATGTTGAAAAATGTTCTACGATTAGCAGCTGCACATGCTGATCAGTGTATTCTGACAGCTGCAGGTGCTTCTCTCAGAATACTGTATCCCTGCAAAGGGAATTTCTCCAGCTACCTCATTTGTGTGGATGGAGGGAATCCATTTGGTCAGCTCGCTGAGCACTAACCATGTATGGCCAGCTTTATTTTGGGTAATGCCATATTGATCTCTCTATAGTTATTTGCATACAATTGTCAATGGATGCACCTTTAATTAGACCTGTACAATAATTTACACTTTTTAAAGTGAAGGTCCTTCCCCAGGGCATACACAGAATGCCCGCTATTATCTTTGCTAGCAGAACAGCACCTCTCTGATTAAAGCAGGCCACACACATAAGGTTTCCATAAAGAAATCCAAAGATTACCCCATCCATGCTAAACAGCATGGATGGATGAATCTTCCCTGCCACCTATTGTATTCTAACAGTTGGCACTCGGGGCCAACTTTTTTGCACCAAAGCTCCTTCTATTCCTCTGAAGTTTTGTTGAGCAGGTTTTGTTGAGCAGGGCCAGCCACAGCTCACATTTTGGCCGATTCAACAGGAATCAGCCAGAATTTAACCAGTGTATGGACAGCTTTAGTTTCCACTGTTTAATGAGACTGCCTCGGTTGCAATGGGTTACAAAGTTTGTAATCACTCCTCCCAACTGTTCTTCTTATCTTCACACCCTTGAGGAGCAATAGCCTGTTCATATTTAACACACTTCCAGGCATTCTTCCTGCTGTGCTTCCTCCTGCTGGCCTTTATGTCCGTACAAAATACAGAAGTGAGAAAGGGGTCAGTGGATGGAACCACAGCACATATCAAGAGACCAGGCATATGACACTCCTAGAAGTGTTGAATGTGAAGATTTTTCTGGTGGTCATATGAGTATATCTTGAGCAGAGTGAAGACTGAAGGAATGGATAGCAGGACAGGTGAGTATAAGTCCTCCTCTTTTTCAGGTTTTTTTTTTTTTTTTGCAATTTTAACTTTGAATTGACTCAGTTGAGTCAATTCAATGGGTGTTGTGTTTAAAAGAAAACTTTTGGGGGCGCATGCGCGGCCGGCTCTAAGATGGACGTGCTTTGAAAGCAGCGCCGTCCATTCGCCAGCATAAAAGCAGCTCACTGGCCCTGGGACAAATAAGAGGCACAGTTACCTTCTGGCACCTTGCCTGCACCTCCCACGCTATGCCCCGCAGAAGGAAAACCCCGGAGCAGCCGGGGAAACTAACGCAATTCTTCCCGGCCGTCGGGCCGGGAATCCAAGATGGCGCCCGCGGATATAAGGAGAGGGACAGCAGCGCTCTGCAGGAGGACTACAGGTCCCAGCAACAGGATCCCAGGCTGCAGCACTCGCTTTACCCAGGGGACCCTGGTGAGTTATCACCCCCAATGTCCTCTACAACACGCAGCCCAGCCAAGTCCCGGCCACGGCTAGATCAGGACCCCAGCACAGCATACCAGGCCTTAAACCCTCCGCCTCAACCACCTCACACAATCCTACCTGACATAGACGCATTTCCCATGTCAGATCAACCATTGACGGAGGTATGCATGAAAAACATGCTCACATCTTTGCGCCAATCCCTGCACAATGATATTTTTACGTCACTCAATCAGATCTTGACTATAGTGCAACAACAGGAACACAGAATAAGTCACATTGAAAATAACATGGGAGACATAATCACGGCGCACAATGACTTGATTGACGCCCATGCAGACCACTCAACCGACATTGAGCAAATCAACCAAAAATTGGCCGACCTGGAAGACAGATCACGCCGTAATAACATTAAGTTCAGAGGGATCCCCGAATCAGTTACCAATGATGCATTACTATCCCACATACAACAATACATCAAAATCCTTCTCCCATCACTCTCTGACCTAGAGATCGCAATTGATCGTGCTCACCGTCTACCTAAACCCTCTTTTTTATCGGCATTTATTCCAAGAGATGTATTGGCCCGCATACACTTCTACCACGTTAAGGAAAAAATTATGACGGCGGCTAGAAACCCACCTCCGCTCCCGCCATCACATGCAAATCTCCGCTTATATGCAGATTTATCTAAAGCTACGCTTCTCAACAGAAAAAAAATGGTATCTATCACCAAGGCCCTTAGAAATCACGGCATAGCCTACCAATGGGGGTTTCCCACCAGTATAACAGTGCGGCAACATGGCAGGATCTTTACTATTAAAACCCTGGAAGTGGGTCTAGACCTACTCAAAACCTGGAACATCCTACCTGCGGACACACAGGAACCTGCGCATAGCTCCATGGAGGCAACATAATTGTCACAGGACATGCCTCATGCTGAAACATGCTCACATTTCTTCCCAGGAGCCATTTCTCAATTCATGTATATCTGGCGTTTGGCCTAGACCCAATGAAGTTTCTGTTACATGTTTACAATTGGCTTGACCTCCCTGGTGGTCAAAGCCTATTCAAACCCCCCAGTTTTGAAGTAGCAATGTTAGCTACTCAGCCTATTTGCATTTTTCGCAAATATTTTTTTACCGTTCTCTATGTCCTTTCCCTCCTCTTACCTTGGCACCACTGGTCACCCACTCATGACTCAAGCTTTAATTACCTTGAATCATCATGGAATACTCCCTCCATCACTCCAGTCGAGTTACATTCCTATTACACCCACACGAATACTTCCTTTCTTGAAGAGTATAATATAATACGCTCCTCTCAAACACCACCCCAATTGATGGAAAACCTTGGAACTACGCTTACCAATGATTAATCTTACAACACTCAATGTACGAGGCCTAAACTCACCATTCAAAAGATCGCTACTATCTAAAGAAGCCCGGAAATCCCGAGCGAACATACTCTTTATACAGGAAACACACTTCGCTACAAAAAAGACACCCAAGCTACACTTATATCGTTTTTCTCATCTATTTATGGCAACCAACCCCAAAAAGAAAAATGGAGTTATTACGGCCATTAATGACTCTCTCTCATTCCGTACCCTATCACAGACAGGTGACCCACAAGGGCGCTACCATATATTAGTGTGCCAAATAAATGATAAAACCCACACTCTAGTGAACGTATACGGCCCGAACAGCAGACAATTACGATTCTACCGTAAACTCTACAAAGTCATTTCTCAACTTAAACAAGGGAAACTCATCATTGGTGGAGATTTCAACATTATGGGCAACCCAATTCCACCTCGAAATCTGCAAAACCTAACCTCAATCAATTCCTGCATGATCACGACTTGTACGACATTTGGAGATGTCAGCACGGCTCCGAGAGAGACTATACCTACTACTCCCCTCCACATCTCTCATACTCAAGAATAGGCATGTTTATTACTGATAAATGGACACTACAACACGTGACGTCATCCAAAATAGGAACTATAACCTGGTCAGACCATGCTCCAATCCAAATATCATTAGACGATGATCGAGATGCAGCGATCCCACCTATCTGGAGGCTTAACTCCTCACTATTGAAAATACCGGAAAACCAGAAGCATATTCAAGAAGCCCACAACCTCTTTTTTGATACCAATGCCACTCCTGATATATCCATTACCACACTTTGACCAACATACAAGGCCTACGTGAGAGGTATCCTCATACAATTAAACTCCCATACCAAGAGACAGCGATCCCAACAAATTGACCAACTCATGACCTCCATCCGCTTAAACGAAGAGCTTAACAAAAAACACCCAAATCCCTCCACAGCCGCGACTCTAAATTTAGACAGAAACAAATTACGTACCATTCTACTCCATACTTATGACGCCAACCTCCAAAAAACGAATACCAAATTCTATGCACTCGGTAACAAGGCAAACTCACTTCTCAGTAAAATCATTAAACAAAAACGACTTAAAACTAAAATCCCCACAATTCAACACCCTACCACGCGCACCACCCTAACAAACCCACAGGATATAGCCAACGCTTTTGTGTCCTACTACCAGAAATGATATAACCTAAAAGACGACACCAGCACGACCCAACCAACAACCCGATCAATTGAACAATTTCTGCATAACACCAATTTCCCCCGCATTACCCCATCTCAACTTGAATCTATTTCTGTACAGATTTCGCCTGCAGAGGTTGGAAAAATCATACACACCCTTCCCTTAAACAAATCACCAGGGAATGATGGCTTCACCAACGAATATTACAAAACATTCGCCCCCAATCTTAATTCACACCTATCTGTCCTATACAACCATGTTGCCTCCCGTGGGGAATTCCCCCATGACATGCTACAGTCAATAATTACCACTATCCCGAAACCAGGTAAAGACCCTCAACTAGTTCAAAATTACAGACCAATTTCGCTTCTTAACACGGATATAAAAATTTACGTCAAAATAATTGTTCTAAGACTACTCCCATACCTACCGACTCTAATTCACCCAGATCAAGTTGGATTCATTCCTGGTAGACAGGCGCCTGATGCTACTAGACAAATGATATCCCTAATACACCACCTTGAATCCGATACCCAACCCTCTCTTCTGCTATCACTAGATGCAGAAAAAGCGTTTGACCGAATCCACTGGCAATTTTATGTTGCATACACTCCAAAAATTTGGAATAAAAGACTGGATGTTATCAGCTATTCTGTCTCTCTACTCTAAACCTTCAGCCAGAGTTTTAACCAATGGTACACTATCCCAACCCTTCTACATTTCCAACGTAACTAGACAAGGTTGCCCATTATCCCCCATAATCTTTGCCCTACTCATTGAACCACTAGCAACCAACCTTAGAAATGACCCAAATTTCACGGGAATTAAATTTCTAAAATCTGAACATAAGATCAGCCTATTTGCAGGTGACATTATTCTAATGGTCACAAATCCATACAAGTCTCTTCATGCGATACGCACACACATTCAAAACTATGCATCAGTATCCTACTACAAACTACAAACGAGCCTAAATCATCCATATTAAATTTACATACACCCAATATCACTCAAAACCTACTCTCTAAACACTTCCCTTTTACTTGGGAAAAACATAGCATTCCCTATCTGGGAATTAAACTTACCGCTAGGACAAACCAACTTTACACTGCTAATTTTAAACCATTACTTGAAACTATAACACAGGAACGTAAAGGCTTACGCACCACTACTCTCTCGACACTAGGCAGAATGGCGGCCGTAAAAATGTGTATACTACCCAAAATACTCTACATCTTCCGTACACTCCCTATCCCAGCTCCCCACACTTTCTTCACGAAACTCCAAGAAGTCTTGAACAAGTTCCTCTGGAACTCGAAAAGACCTAGATGTACCACAAATCTTCTAATTCGTCCACCCTCCAGAGGTGGAGCTGGTCTTCCGCATGTGAAACCGTATTACCTTGCTGTTCTACTTGACCAGCTCTTCTTCTGGTGGCAGCCTACCGCGCGAAAAATTTGGACCCTCATGGAAACCTCCCTGTTCCTACCGCACACCTTGACAGATTTATTATTCGTACCCCGCACAGCACACTCTATAAATCCACACAACCACCCTTGCATACAAGCCTCCCTAGCAGCTTGGCATGACTTTATCGCTCACAATCAACTACACAAAGACAGCCTACAAATTCCTACCCCACTCACGTCACTACATTTCATCTCTCCCCACTTACAACTAACTCTATGTAAAAACCATGGAATACTTCATATACAAGATCTATATACTATGCATAAACTAGACTCCTTCCAGACTATCCAAGAAAAATACCACCTCCCTGTCACTGAAAGGTTCACCTATATGCGCATAGCCCATGCACTACACAAAATAAATATGCCACTTAACATAAAAATCCCAGCTACCGCACATCAATTCTTTCAAAGAACAATCTACCCAAAAAAAGGAATATCAACTTTTTACATACTTCTAGTTGGAACACAATTTACCACATACACCTCATCCTTAGTCAACTGGGAAAAAGATCTTCTCCAACCGATAACCCCTTACATTTGGGAAAAAACTTTCACTATCACTTTTAAGGCCTCAAAATGTAGCTCCCACTGGGAAACATACTTGAAAATACTCCAGCAATGGTATTTAACCCCCACTAAATTGTCTTTATACTACCCTCAACACTCACAGACCTGCTGGAGACACTGCGGTGAAACAGGCTCACTTCTTCACCTATTGTGGACATGTAAATCCCTCACATCCTACTGGAACCAAGTTTTCCAGATAATCTCCTCTATCACAAAAACACCAATAACTCCAAATCCTGCCCTAGCTCTCCTTCACGTCGGCATAGATAAAATACTGTTAAATTCACGCATCATCATTATACACATCTTGTCGGCTGCAAAGCTTAATATTACCAGGCTTTGGCGTTCTATTACCACTCCTACTTTATCCCGACTACTAAATGATCTTAACCTCCAATGTGAGATGGAGAGAAGAATAGCCCTCCATAATTCCTCGTATCACAAATTCAAGATTCACTGGTCTCGATGGTTGAATAACCCCAATTGCTCAATAAATTGACTTCTACAACGTGCAACTATATTACGCTATCCTGACAGCTTAGGTGCCTCCTCCCACCTCCCCTCTCCCCTTTAAAACCCCTCCATGTTCATATCTGCCAACGTTCTGGCAAGGTTCACAAGAAATAGAGCATACCTCTCATGTAACCAGGACAAAACTTTATAGTTTTCCCCAGCCAAATGGTGGGGAACCTCCACTCCTTCCTCTCTTATCCATACAATGCTTTTATCAATTGTGAACCTCTATATATTACTGTTTTTGTATGTTTAAAAAAGTTTCAATAAAAAATATTTGAATATAAAAGAAAACTTTCAGAAGTTTTATAAAATTGAGTTTGTAGATGGATAGAAAAACGATAGTATTCAAAGAGTAGTGATTAATGATTCATACTCTGAAAGGTCTAAGGTTATTAGTGGTGTAACCCAAGGTTCAGTATTGGGACCCCTACTTTTTTTATATCCAGGGGCGTAATTACCATGAGGCAAACAAGGACTTGGGTGGCATTTTGGGTGGCATTTTTCAGGAGGGCAGCCCCCCAGAAGAATGGATGCTGGTTGCCCTGGGCTTGTTCCTGTGAGGTGATGTTGAGTTGAGGAGGCCCCAAGGGGTTGGGTGGCAGGCGGAACAGGGGAGTGAGGGGAGCCGGGGGGAAGTGGGTGGCTGTGATATTCATACAAAAACATGACAGCCACTGTTGGGTGTGCAGAGCATAAGGGGGAACTGAGAGACTAGTTCCTCATCTGGTCTGTTCGTCTTGTGATTGACATCGCACAGCTTTGGGCTATGAATTCCACAGTGAGTGTTTAAGTAAAGCAATGAGGTGATTGTAGCCCTATTAGTGCACTTGCGACAGAAACAATTGAGTACTGTCCGTGATACTTTTTTTATTTGCACTAACATACAATTTTGAGGACAAGCTTTCGGGGTATGTCCCTTAAGTAAAGCAATCATATTGAAATACAGGTACATGGAATTGAGGATAGGTTGGCAGAGGACCAGAAAATATATTGCAAGCACTCAGAAGCTAATAGTTTAAGAAAGGGATTTTCTTTTTTGACTGGGGTGTCTCTTTACATGCTGAATTTCCTCAGCTTGAAGCTTACCCAATAAGGTCACAGTAGACTCACACACATCATTATTTACAGACACATATTTTTCGTGCTTGTATTTATCTGCAGGAACACAAGACAGATTGTTGGATTTCAGGCCTTTTACAGGAACATTTAATTGTATTTATAGTTGTTACGCAGTAGGTTTTGGCTAGATCTAAAGGTTTCTGGGACACTGGGAGCTGTGGAGCAAGAACATCTCTGGGGAGCTTTCATGTTGGTCCAAAATGAGATGTAACACAAAATTCCTAATCTTTAGTTTTACAGTCTCGGATCCATCATTCACTGCCAAAACTCCCTTCCCCTGCTTACTGCCAGACTCTTTTTGTAGTCTGATTTAAATTATAATAGATTTGAAATTGCTGCTTGTAGAACTAATGGGGCTTAGAGGCATATGAATAAAAATCCTTAGTCTGACCATTTTCAGCTGGAGCCATCTGTGGATCACCACATCATCATCAAAATGGGTGGCAACATAGCACTTCTATGCCCCTTTCCTTCCGGGATATACTTCACACATCCCAGAAGGTTTGGCCTTAGATGCCAAAATCTTGCAGGATGTGGCTGCATAGCTGGCAGCTGCTCATGCTTACCATGCAAGAACTCCCGGCAATTGTGTGAGATCTTGTATGAACGTTTTAAGCGGGCCAGAAGAATCTGATGTAAAAAGAAAATGGCAGTGCAGGACTGTAAAATGAAGAGTGGACAGCGCAATAGGATCTGGAATTCTGTGTTAGAGAATAGGGTTGATGGGTGAGGGATATTGGGGATCCACTTTAAGCTCACCATACCTCCTTTCCATCTTTAGAACTCGAAAAAGAGGGCCATACTAGTAGAATGCACAGTGCATTGAGGCAATTGGTGGCTACTCTGTGCTGAATGTTGTGTACCACTATAAAATGATGTATAGCGTGCAGGGGTCAGGAATATTCCTGGCTTAAATATCTATTTATTAATTTATTTATAAACGCTAGGCATATTCTACTGTTTAATAAGGCCTGTTAATAAGACTTTGATAAGCTAAACTCCATATTGCAATGAATGAAAACCCATGTATTGTTCTAAAACTGATTTTATGTTCTAAACTGTGTTAGATAAGTCAGTCTCCTTCTTGCTCACAGACCATGCATATCTACATTCCACACTGCTGGAGCCTAATCAATCGGTGCCTCAAGTAAATCCAGTGCCTAAAGCTCACTGTCCCTCTCCCCACTCCCTTTTCACCAGCTTTCCACCTCTCTTATTTGCTAGAATGAGACTAGGCTGTGTCCCCAAAGTGCACAAGTACAAAGTGTAATAGCCAGTTAAAGCAGACGTACCTGAGTGCTGGTCAATAGGCATGAAGCAAAGCAGATACAGTAGGCAACCAATCAGTAGAGGGAAAAAGAATCTGTAATATACACACAAAGAGCAGAAATTGCTTGGCAACAGGATGGTGCCTGGATTCGCATGACCCATAAATTCCGAAAAAATCAGTCACACAGAATCCAGAATGGTTGGCAAGCATGCAATCACCAAATGTTGACCTTCAATCTTGGTTCTTTTTTTATCAGCAGCAAAAAATGTTGGTTGCAAAACTGGTAGTAGCAATAGCTGGAATAATAATGAGAATTAACTGACATTACATGTCTTTTAAAACCTAGGGTCACCTAAAAAAAAAATACAAAATAAGCAGAAGGAACATTTGTTTGTTTATTTATGTATTCATTACAGGTACTTATGTATATTGCGCTGTCAATTTACAGTGCGCTTTACATATATACAATACATAATGTACATTCAGTGTATATTGGTTGTGATTCGACCCCAAAACCTTCATTGAGATGTGTTGCTTGTGCTTCTGTCTTCTAGTTCTGTAGTAATCTTCCTCCTCCAATCTCCCACCACCCCCAACTGCTGTAATCTTCTGATGCGGCAGAGGTTAATAGAACTGAAGAGCTGTCTCAGGCACTCCTCAAGAGTACTTGACTATGCCTGACATTTTGCACCCACATCTTCAATTTTTAGAAGCCATGCTATAACTTTTATGAATGAAACATGATCTATGAATAGAGGTTGAGTGGATTATAGAAAGATCAATCCCCTCCATTCATAGATCATGGGCTACAGTGAAGCTAGCAATGTCTGCACAATTACCCATAAGGTGACGGTGGGTAGACAGAAGCCATTCACACAGCACAGGCTGGGCCTGTCCACCACCTGTCCACCACCTGTCTTGCTCAATTGCAGCTCTTGGGTTATACAGTGAAGGGAAAAGTGTGCATGAAGCTGTGTCAGCTAGTCCTTGTCACTCTTGTCACTTGTGTAAATAGTGGTTGGGTGTGCATGCGAGTTTGAGCTGAAGAAATGGCTGCGCAGTGAATGTGAGATGAAGAAGGTGCCTGGAAGTGAATTTGAGTTAAAGAAGTTGATGGGCAGTGCAGTTGAGCTGAAGAAGGTGCTAGGCAGTGAATTTTGTGCTAGTGAAGGTGCTGGGCAGTGAATTGTGAGCTGGAGAAGGTGCTAGGCAGTGAATTTGAGCTGAAGAAAAGGCTGAGCAAAGAATTTGAGCTGAAGAAGGAGCTGGCCAAGGAATTTGAGCTTTAGAAGGTGCTGGGAAGTGAATTTGAGCTGAAGAAGGCTCTGGGCAGTGAAGTTGAACTGAAGAAGGTGCTGGGCAGTCAAGTTGAGCTGAAGAAGGCGCTGGGCAGTCAAGTTGAGCTGAAGAAGGCGCTGGGCAGTCAAGTTGAGCTGAAGAAGGCGCTGGGCAGTCAAGTTGAGCTGAAGAAGGCGCTGGGCAGTCAAGTTGAGCTGAAGAAGGCGCTGGGCAGTCAAGTTGAGCTGAAGAAGGCTCTGGGCAGTGAAGTTGAGCTGAAGAAGGCGCTGGTCCGTAAAGCTAAGCTGAAGAAGGAGCTAAGCCGTGAATCTGAGCTGAAGAAGGAGCTGGGTAAATAATCTGAGCTGAAGAAGGAGCTGGGCAAATATGAGCTGAAGAGGGTGCTGGGCAGTAAATATGGAGGGGGGGGGGGTGTCAGACAATTTGAGTGCTGATATACAACATAAACTGTAATTTAATCACAGAATGTATGCATCCAACAGCACATAGTGTACTCCTTTTTTAAAATATGAAGAAAAAAAAACAAAACAATAAAAATAATAAAATACATATAGCCTGCATGAATCTGAAAAAATGTAAGAAAACAGCTTGTACCAACGTCACAATCAGTGTTTCATCTGTAGTCTCCCTATGCAGACAGATTCTTAACCTGAAACAACCTTTTTTTTGTCCACATACATATTTTGATATTGTGAAATGATTTCATGGAACAAACTGCAAAATGCGGGACCAGAAAATCACTGATGTCTTCCTCCCTTTGACTTCTAAAACGTTCAAGCAAGGAATGCCATAGGCGTAAAGAAGATCGATCACTGTAATTTTTTACAGTTCTGTCCCCTATTGTACAAAGTACATGTAGTACTTTGTCCCATGTTTCTAAGTGTTGACCTGCCCCCCCTCCCTGCCACAGACAACAGCTTTGAAAAAGACAGTTGATAGCTGCAGCTTATTCCAGCTTTCCCAAAACACTCAATGGCAAGAGGAACACAGCGGGACTGGGGAATGTGTCAGCCTTTGGATTCCTCCTGCCATTGCTTGTCTCGGGAAAGTACATAACAAGTGTTATGAGACTTTATGAAGTTTAGTTGCCTGGTGAGTACAATCCCCTGTACCTGCTTAAGTACTGGATTTTGCCCCTGCTTGATAAACATCATGTGTGATATCATCTGGTGGACAGTCAGGTATGAAGGACGATATTAATTCTGATTTCTGAAGAAGGGACAACTAAATATTTTAATATTTTCTGTGCTACTAATGGCAGCCAATAAAATCTCATTTTATAGCCTGCTGGTATGAACATTTCAAACATTTGTTGCTTGATAGTTGGCTGGTATTTTTTAATTCAGTGGGAGTCAAAGAGAACACTTAAATTAACACCTCACAGGAATCACAAGGAAGCATGTCAGCATTAGCAAATCACATTACTAATTGGAATTAAAAAAAAAAACTCTTTATTGGAATGAATTAAAAAAAAACAAGGTTCCCCAAATCTCAGCCTAGGCCATTTAGATCACATGGTGTTTGCTCACCAATCATTAGTGCAGAATGTCTGTTGTTTTCAGTCAGCAGTGAGATAAGGGGATTAAAAAAAAAGCCCTGTGTACATAGATAATTACAGACTGTACATACTGACACTGTTTTTAATATACATTAATAATATTAATTGAAAAGACTGCTTGCATTATGTTAATCTCTTCAACATGGTTATCTAAAACACAAAAATACTATAGGTGTTCGTTTAAAAGGACTATTAAACCCACCAATTAAACATTTTCAGGTACCAAAGGGCAGAGTATGATTCTTCAATATATAGACGATAGGTGGATTTTTTTCTAATCGGGGTGTGGATTTAATGTTTCCCAGATTTTAGGCTTGCATAGCTAAGCATTAGGAGTGGGGTACATGTCAAGTATTTAGATTTACTGGAACATAATTGTCAAACACAAAAATGATTAAACTCTCTTTTGCAAAGTATCTCGTCTTTTTTTATAAATGTGAATTAGGAATTGACTTTGGAGATAATTTCTGACAGTTTAAAGAAATGATCTTATGCATTTTTCCACACAATAGTTTACAGCCTAAAATTTCCTGGTAAGTAACTTTGGTGAAGTTTTATAAAAAATAAAATAAATATTGTTCTGTTAAAGCAATTATTAAGCAAGCAGATGCTGTGATTGGGACACAGCCACATTTCACAATTTGAGCAGAAAAATGTGAGAAAAAGGAGTAGCCCTGATTAACAAAGATAAAGGAGGAAGAAGATGGGAGTGTGCGATGGAAAAAGCTATTCTAAAACAACTGCAGACAGTAGGGGAAAAGGTGACTGGAAGGATGGGCAATAACTTCCAGAGGAATTCCTTTCAAAAATGTCTGTAAAATGTTCTTTTTTGTGTGCCAATTGATTACCAGGGAGAGTGACCATAAGTTGGATTTATTCTTTCTAGCGCCCTTGGCTAAAGCTGGTCATACACTAATAATTTAGTTTTAGTAAAAAAAAAAAAATCAATGCCTCCATGCTATTCAGTAAACGAATCCCCTGTTGTAGCTATTGTATTTTGGCAACCAGCCTTGTCAACTGTTAAAATACCGGATGCAGTAGCTGCATCTGATCTGCATCTGGATGCACCAATGCTGCTGTTCAGCTGAAAAATTTCCAGCACACTCTTTTTGATAACAGGATGAAACTCACACAGTGAATGGCCACAGTCAACTGGCTAGGCATACTTAAGGTAACCATATACAGTGCAAATTTAGGTAAATTCCAACAGCCCTGACAGAAATTATGGTCATGTGTGGCCCTGTTGGCACCACTGGGCTCAACAAACTTTGATTTGAAATTCATTGCTTAGCAGTGAGGCATCCGGTCATATAAAGTCACTTTTTGGATATTCTGGTTAGAATACAATAGTTGGAAGAGGAGATTCCTCCATCCTTGCTGTTTAGCATAGACAGAGGAATCAAGTGATCTCTCTCATTCAGCTCCTAGGGCTGACCAAAAGAAATCTACTTGTGTATGGCCTAAAAGGTCCAATGTCATGACCACACATAGTATACCAAGGCTAGGGATTAGAAAATAGATGCTCTTTCTGCTTTACTATGCTTAGAACTGACAACTAGAAGAATAGGGCAAACTGTCAGTCTAGTCTACTTGATATGCAGAGTAAAAGTTAAGGATACAGTATAGATTGTACTGGCAGGCAGGGTGGTAGACTGGACCTTTTATTACACACAAGAATGTGTTCCTGACAATCGGAAATATGATGTGTGGTAGCTCTGTGCTGCCAACATAACCTTTCACCTGGCTTTATATACAGTATATACGCCTATAGTATTTCTCACCGCTGAATTCTCTTTTCAATATTTTTATTGACATTAAAGTGGAACAGTAACACATGATGGGATCATCATTTAGACATAAGGAGTGTTTGACAGCATACAAAGGGATAATATAACAGCATAAAATTGAACAGCACCACACACATCAGACAAAAAGCATGTCATGAGTTCACGTTCTGAATACATTTAGAAAATATATGAATCAACACTAATCCATTTGCTTGATATAATCTGCCATAGGTGATTGCTCATGTGGAGCAAAAATGTATTAAGAAAGAAAGAAAAAGGAGGATCAAAAATCGGGATGTGGATTTAATGTTTCCTAGATTTTAGGCTTTCAACTGAACTGCAGCATTGGTGCATCCAGATGCAGATCAGATGCAGCTACTGCTCCGGAATTTTAACAGTTGACAAGGCTGGTTGCCAAAACACAATAGCCACAGAGGGGGATTCGTTTTCTGAGTTGGGAGATTCCTAGATCTATCTGTTCTCTCTCTTCTTCTCTCCTCCTTTGCACTTACACTTCTTCTCTCCTCCTTTGCACTTGCGCAGTTCATACAATCCACCACCCACTCCAATGGTAATATCCTTGACCTCGTCTTCTCCAACCGCTGCGCTCCCCACAACCTCACTAACACCCCCTTCCCTCTCTCTGACCACAACCTGATTACCTTCTCTATCTCCTCGTCCTCCAACGCCTACCCCTCCAAATGTCACACTACTACCAGCCGTAACCTCCGTAACCTTAACCCTGCCCCCCTCCACTCTGCAGCTGAAGTTAGGGGGAATCATGGAGGGGTCTGAAATTCACATTGTAGATGCATTCCCACTCTGAGAGACAGAATTTAAAAAAAAATTCAGGAAATCACATGTATGATTTTTAAAGAATTTATTTGTCTTGCACTGCTGAACATAAGTATTTGAACACCTGAGAAAATCAGTGTTAATATTTGGTACAGAAGCCTTTGTTTGGAATTACAGAGGTCAAACGTTTCCTGTAGTTCTTGACCAGGTTTGCACACACTGCAACAGGGATTTTGGCCCACTCCTCCACACAGATCTCCTCTAGATCTGTCAGGTTTCGGGGCTGTCGCTGAGCAACACAGAGTTTCAGCTCCCTCCAAAGATGTTGTCAGGAATGGACTTGCCAATGGTGGTGGGACTCACCTGCCTTGTGGGCTGCAGTACCAAGGCTGGCCAGCGGGTGCTCTCAGCAGCCAGAATCTCACTCCTGCAATCAGGCCATCAGCTGAGGCTGATTGCAGGAGGTGTATTTAAGCAAGACCAGGCCTGTGATCAGTGCTTTGGTGTATGTTTCCCATGAGCCCCTGTACCTGCATCCTGTCTGCTTCCTGCCTGATTCTGACTCTGCTTTGATCCTGACTCTGTATGAACTCCGCCTGTCCTGACCTTGGCTCTTTACCTGACTACTCTCTGCCTGCTCCTCCTGTACCTACCTGCCCTGCTACCTGTTACCGACCCGGCCTGCCTGACTACGCTTGTGTTCCCGCACATATTGAGACTAGCTTAAGGTTTGGTTTGGTTTTGCACTGTGTGCTCTGTGTATTGTGTACCTTAAATAAATTATATTACTTTTACACCATACTTGAAGCCTGCATTTCCCTGTGTCAGTCCACACATCTCTGGTCATACCTGGAACCCTGACAGATGTTCTATTGGATTTAGGTCTGGAGACTGGCTAGGCCACTCCAGAACCTTGAAATGCTTCTTACGGAGCCACTCCTTGGTTATCCTGGCTGTGTGCTTCGGGTCGTTGTCATGTTGGAAGACCCTTCAATGCTCTGACTGAAGGAAGGAGGTTGTTCCTCAAAATCTCACAATAAATGGCCCCATTCATCCTCTCCTTAATACAGTGCAGTCGTCCTGTCCCCTTCGCAGAAAAGCACCCCCCAAAGCATGATGTTACCACCCTCATGCTTCACAGTACGGATGGTGTTCTTGGGATGCAACTCATCCTTCTTTTTCCTCCAAACACGACGAGTGAAGTTTAGACCAAAAAGTTCTACTTTGGTCTCATCTGACCACATGACTTTCTCCCATGCCTCTTCTGGATCATCCAGATGGTCAATGGAAAACTTCACACGGGCCTGGACATGTGATGACTAGAGCAGGGGAACCTTCCGTTCAATGCATGATTTGAAACCATGACGGCGTAGTGTTCTACCGACAGTGACTTTTGAAACTGTGGTCCCAGCTCTCTTCATGTCATTGAACAACTCCTCCCTTGTAGTTCTGGGCTGATTCCTCACCTTTCTTATCATCAGTGATACCCCACGAGGTGAGATCTTGCATGAAGCCCCAGTCCGAGGGAGGCTGACAGTCATCTTTAGCCTCTTCCATTTTCTAACAATTGCTGCAAAAGTTGATCTATTTTCACCAAGCTGCTTGTCAATTGCCCCGTAGCCCTTTCCAGTCTTGTGGAGGTCCACAATTTTGTCTCTGGTGTCTATTGATAGCTCTTTGGTCTTGCCCATGGTAGTAGTTGGCGTCTGACTGACTGTGGGGTGGACAGGTGTCTTTAACCTCCCTAGCGGTATTCCCGAGTGTAGCTCGGGGTAGACTTTCAGTACCAAAAGTGGTAACCCCGAGCTACACTCGGGCTTACCATGCAGCATTACATAGGGAGTCCCTGCAGCGCTTACCTTGTCCTTTGCTCCTGCGATGCGTCCCCTGCAGCGTCCCCTGCCATCTCCTCCGGCCGATGCCGGCATCCGGCTTCCGTGTTCCGGTCCCTGTGACGTCGGAACGTACAGGCGCCGGAACCGGCAGCAAATTTGAAAATGAAAAAAAAAAGACTTTTTTTTTTAAAACGAATTTTACATAGTAAAACATTGCTGTTTCAAACCATTTCACATACATTTTGTCCCTACTGCTTTGTCCTGCGCCCTGCCTACATTTTGACTGTTCTTTCTGCCTGTAAACTTAGAAAAGTCCATGGCGTCCAAAAAGCATCCCTTTAGGTCAAAAGCGGTTTTAGACCAGCTAGAGAACAGCGATAGTAAATCAGAACCACTTGCACAATTGAGTGATAATGATTTGTGGGGAAATCCGTCATCAGACACTGAAAACGATTTTGCGACTTTGCTCAGTGATGTGCGAACTATATTTCAAATTTCAGTGTTTTTGGTTTGATTATATTATTGAATTCAATTTATTATTATTATATTGTTATTTTTTATGATTATTAAATTATAATTTATGATTTCGTGTTTCAAGTTTTATCATACCCGGGATGTTTACTAGACTCTTGTTCGGACAGATTTCAGTGAGTTATTCCTAAATTACAGGCCTACAATAAAAAAACAGCATATTTCCATGCAAAAAAATGGTACCACTTTCAGCACCAAAAATCTGAAGTTATCATACGCTAGGGAGGTTAAAGAGCTCAGACAGGTGCTACTAAGTTAGATTAATGAGTGGAGTAGAGGTGGACTTTTTAAAGGCACAGTAACAGGTCTTTGAGAGCCAGAATTCTTGCTGTTTCTTAGGTGTTCAAATACTTATGTTCAGCAGTGCAAGACAAATAAATTCTTTAAAAATCATACAATGTGATTTCCTGAATTTTTTTTTTTATTCTGTCTCAGAGTGGGAATGCACCTACAATGTGAATTTCAGACCCCTCCATGATTTCTAAGTGGGAGAACTTGCAGAATCGCAGGGTGTTCAAATACTTCTGTTCCTCACTGTATATATATATATATTTCTGCTATAGGACAGCGGGCAAGTGGTTAATAAGTCAACCTAGCTCTAATCACATTTGAACACAAACATTGATATATGAGTACTCTGGCCTTTACAAAGAGGAGCAGGCATTCTTATACAATCAAGTATTACTATTTACTTGTCTTTCTAGTTTTCAGTTTTTTTCACAGGAATATGAAGAATGCTAAGTTTGCAGAAATGAAGCCAGGCCAGTTTATACTACCAGACAGTTACTCCTTTCAAGATAAATAGCAGGCTTTTGTGAGCGCTCCTGTCCATCCACACCTGCAAATATGAGGACATCCACCTACACATTCCGTAGTGTTGTACAGTAACAGCAAACTAATCGCATCTGCATG
Organism: Staurois parvus; assembly: GCF_062004578.1. Taxonomy (NCBI): domain Eukaryota; kingdom Metazoa; phylum Chordata; class Amphibia; order Anura; family Ranidae; genus Staurois; species Staurois parvus. The sequence goes on from NW_028318358.1 coordinate 11,585,685, forward strand.
TATCCTCTATGAGTCACCATCAAGGTCAGAACAGGGGAAATGGGGGGGCGGGATTACTCATTGCCACAGGTAAATATTAACTAGTTTGTAATACAGGCAGAGAGGAAAGGAAAGACCCTTATCAGACCTGTTGAATAAAAGGGAGATGTCCTCATGTTCTATGGCCTACCTTTCTTATCTCATTCAGTATTACTACTAGAGCTGTCTACAAACAAGCTAGCCTCTCATTGTCTATTTTCTGTGCTCTGCACTCCCATACTAACCATGACTTGTGTAGTAAAAGGATTCTCCCATATTTTATGTGGAAAAGAGAACAGCCTGCCAGAGATTGTTTGTATCCTATTGTAATTGCTAGGCAAGTAATTGCAAAATCACTTTTGTCAATTGCATTGTTATTTTATTACCCACTTTTTACCCTCTATGTGGCCTGATTATTGCATGCATTGCCTGAATCAGTTACAGTTTTTAAAAAATCTTTTTCTTTATGTCTTTAACATCCCCTACACCTGGATCAGCTCCACGCTTCCAACTGTTTTTTTCCTGGTCAGTCAACTTCTGTTGTGCCAATATTCCATAGACAATGACCACTCCTCTCTCCTATCCACCTCCCAACACCATGTCCAGCTTCTGTTCTTCTTTCTCTACAGACAGCCCAGCCGAAGATTGAAGACTTGATGCACTATGACTACTTTGGGGTAGTGGGTAAGGGAGGTGACTGTGTATGTAGGCGCTGCTGTGGGAGGTTTTATCAAAGCTGCATTGTTGCTGGCTCCTACTTTTTGAAGCTGGCTCCTAGATTTTGGAAATATTTTTTGCAGCCTATTGTACCTAATCTACAGTACAGTATAAGTTTACCATATATTGTAGCATCCAATAGATCAATATACAGTACATATAGTTACATAGTTAGTCTGGCTGAAAAAAGACAAACGTCCATCCAGTTCAACCACTAAAAAAAAAAAGTTATAATCCTATACCCACAGTTGATCCAGAGGAAGGCAAAAAAACCCAGCAAAGCATGATCCAATTTGCTCCTGCAGGGAAAAAAAAATCCTTCTTGATCCCCTGAGAGGCAAGGGGATATTCCCTGGATCAACTTTACCTATAAATGTTAGTAACCAGTTATATTCTGTTTATCCAAGAAAGAATCCAGACTGTTTTTAAAGAAATCCACTGAGCTGGCCAGAACCAACTCTTGAGGGAGTCTATTCCACATTTTCACAGCTCTTACTGTGAAGAAACCTTTCCGTGTTTGGAGATTAAATTTCTTTTCCTCCAGATGTAAAGAATGCCCCCTTGTCCTCTGTGATGACCTCAGGGAGAAAATACATTACAGGTGTAGCAGTACCCCCTTCAGTATTGCTGAATTGTTTTCAGGTTCCCTGTGGATCTGGACCCCACTCTGAAAGCCCAGCCCCTGCTGACACCACATTATACTCTTAACTGAACAAAATCACCACCAGAGTGTGAATTCACACATGGATTGAAGTAAACTAGTTAGAGGTTTATAGCAAACTTCAGTATGGCTTGGTTACACAACATAAACAGAATTGGAATGTGTAAAATAAATTGTTACTGGTGTCAATTTGAAGTTAAGGAGAAGACAACACTTATCACAGAATCTCAATCAGTATTAGCAGGCCTGCTGTTCAGAAACTAACCTGATATCTTCAGCCTGAGGTGGTCTTACAGTCCCCAGTGAGCTGCCAGAACTATCAAACAGGTAGACTAGCTCACTTTGAGTCCTCAGAACCTGATGGCAAGGAGATAGCCTGAAATAAGAAAAAGAGATTTTGATTCAAAAATTACTAATATTCTATATAGGCAATGAACAATCTTCTGTATGTATGATGGGGCCCAGTTGGTGCACAGTGAGAAGAAGCGTGAACTGTAACTCTTTGAGGAACAATGTAATAGAGAGAACAATAACACTCCCCCTGCAAGCAGCAATTTTACTGATGAAATGTTCCTTTAAAGCACTAGTCACTAGTGAATCTAAAGCAACAAGTGGTTAAGCTGGTAAAAATGATTGTTGGCACAGGGCAACTCTTCTTTGGGCTGTAAGACTATTGGCACAATAGGAAAAAGCCTCCTTAGCAGAGTGAATTGATGATGCTGACACAGTGGTGGTTCAGCCTGTGGACTGACTGTCCTGCTATCAGTTCTGATGATAAGACTTTGCTAAGTGTAGTCAGACAATAGCAGCTGAAGGAACCACGCCGCAACTTCTAATAACTATGAGCAATGTCCACAGCTGTGTGCAGGAAAATAGCAAAGGTGGAGCAGGTGTCAGTGTTCCCTGTCCTTGATAATGCTTAAGACTCTCTCACTTGAGAGATGGCATCTGGCGAACACTGGCGGTCTCTCTCCTCCAACAAGGCCTCCACAATCTCCGGTCCCACCGGCAGTGTTTCATCCAGTCACCTGCTAGCAGACTAGCCCTCTCCACGATGCTGCAAGGTCAGTGATCAGCAGACTCTCCATGCCTCCTCTCTCTCTCTCTCTCTCCTTCTGCAGTCAGTGCACTTCTCTCACCAGATCTCTCTCTTCTCACTTCCTGCCTCATCTCCCGGGCTTTTATTTTTATATATATATATATGTATGTATGTATATATATATATATATATATATATATATATATATATATATATATATATATATACGCCCCTGCTCACACGCAAGCTCCTCTGGGAAATCTAGTTCTTTACTACACTGTTCCTTAGCAAAGTCCTGCGGATCAGCATACAAATTCCATGGAGTCGCTCTACAGAGTGTGAATGCCATTTTTCTGCAGGACACTGCCATCTTGTGTTTGTTTTAACATCCTGCATCCACTTGTAGCAGGATGTTACACACTTGTAGCAGGATGCTACACACTTCCCCAATTGAAGTCTTTGGTCCCCAAAGAACAGCACAAAAAACTGATAACGTTTGATATAACATACATACATTTAGCAAAGAGATTAGCCACCTTAGTCAGGAGGAACAACAATTGGCAAATGTTCATTTTTAATCAAGTTGTGCATGAATGACTCTTTTTTTCTCAGGAGGTAGGGCCATAGGCCTAAAAACCTCATTAGGGATGGTGTCAGCAGAGGGGCCTACAGATTCTTGCATGTGCTCAAATAAACTGTAAATGGGAGCTTCTAAAACTTTTTGACTAGTATGGAAGGCTTCTTCAGAGCTCTCTCTCAACAAGTTATAGGTCAGTCTCTTAGGCACTCTTATCTCCCGTCGCTCCCTAGGCTCCTCTTGAGAGGCGGCATTATCTTTTTCTACCAAGATGTCTTCTTCCCCTGTTTTCAAAAGTTCCATAGCTTCTTCTGTTGCAGACTGCTCTAGAACCCTTCGGGGAATTATTCTCAGGTTCAGGTAGTAGGCGGTCTTCAAAAGTGGGAATTTCTGAAGAGGTTAGCTCAAAACAACTCATAGGGCCTGCCTCTGTAGTAGAAGGAATCTTTGGGGGGCAACTTGACAAGGGAGCAGTGGAGCTTGTAATGGAGGTAAGTGTCAAAATACTGTCTATTATGGCAGTTAGAAGAGGTCGCCAATGTATTCCAATTTCTACCTCCTCTTCCTCTTCTGGAGCCCTCAACTCTGACTATTCTCTGATAAACCTGATGTACCTGTGGGTGAATGCTCTCTAGTGGCACAGTGTTCTTTTTGCCCAATGGGGTAAGCAGCCACCGGAGTACAATAGTATTGGTCCCAATTAGTAGGGAAAACTGTTTTATCCCCAATGGACTAGGACAGACTATCTCCAGGGTGTCACAGGTCTAAGTTTTCCCATCAAGGTTGGGCCGAGTATGTAGAAATTGTAGGGACATTTCTGGGTTCCAATTCCTCAAATCTCTAGATCTTCTAGCTTCCGCAACAGTATGTGTTTCAAATGCTTGTCATAAAAATCCCTATATAGTAGGGTTACTTAGGCTCCAGTGTCCAGCAAAGCTTTGGTGTAAACCCCTTCACTTGAATGAAGTCCACTAGAGCTGGGCTTACTAACTCATCTGGAAGTCTTTCAGATTGAGGTTTTGCACTTCTAATTTAAGCTTTCCCAGATTGAGAGGCTTGCTTCTTGGGGGTTGGTCTTCCCTGTTTTCTGGAATGGTATGTATCAATTCCCTGAGCCAGAGTTCCGGTCAAGTTGGGAGCTGAATGGACTCAAAGGGACAATTACTAGTAAGAATCTGAATGGTTTTAGTTTCTAAAGTCTGTGTTCCCTGAGAGTTGGAGCTCAAAGTAATGTTTGGGCCCTTAGCCTGCCCCTTCATTGAGGCCCCTGGAAGTTTCCTGCAGCTTATGGAAAGAACAATTTCTTTGTCGGCCATTGGCTCAGCCTGCAAGCATTGCACCTGAAAGTCTCCTGGTTCTTCACACTGGAAACATCTGAAGTGTTCAGGACAGGATTCCCCCCCATGTGGCTGCCATTGTCGACACTCTTTGTCCCATTTCCAACATGATTTTCTGCATGGCGACATGAGCTTCCATCACCTGTCCTACTGTTTTCTGGACCTCACAGAAGGACTGCTGAATCATGGCTTAAGCCTGAGCCATCGGGGATAGGGTCTGCACAATGCCATCCACTGAGGCCATGATCTGTGCCTCAGACACTCCCTCTATAGTCAGAATAACTTGAGTGATGCAAGAGGAAGCGCTGGGCTGGGCTCCACCCTGAACTTTTGCCTTCCTAGCCTTGGCCGCAGATCAAAGCTTCTTCCTTTTGATAGTCTTCAACAGCTTGGAATAGGTTTCAGCCCCAAAGGGGTAACTGACTCTCAGCTTCTGTACAATCAGATTGAGTAGTTGAGCCCCTTTCTGTACTTGGGCCCAGAGGGCCTTGCTAATGCCTTCCGCCTTCACTCCTCCTTGGACAACCACCTGGTGCAGTATCTTATCCAGCCTTTGCAGGTAGTCAGTTTCTCTCCTTCTCACTGATTTGTGTGTTCAAACAAATAAGTCAATTCTATACAGTTTTCGAGTTGCCCAAATACCTCTCTTAGAGCCTCTAAACACTCATGGGCAGTACAGCCTGGCCTATCCCGTTTCAAATTTTGCACAATGTTAGAAGTGGGAGCCTGTAGGCTTTCCACAACCTTCTATCTCTACACAGCATTGCCTACTTCCCATTCCTCTATAGCCTGGAGGGTCTGATCGACCCATGTGTCTAAATCATTCTCCCCCAGAGGAGTGGGGGTCCTACCAGAGAAAAATCTTAGTCTCCAGTAATTGTGACTGGTGATAGAGGTAGAGTTCTTTAACAGGGTCTATAGGAACTTTCCTTGTTCAGCCAGTGAAGTAGCAGGTATGCCTCCCACTATGTCTGCTGAGGTGGATGGCTCTGTGATGCCATCAGGGAAAATTGGTCAAAACACATGGGCCTTTACTGTATCAGACTGGTGTACATTCTCTCGTAGTAGAGGAGAGATTTATTTTTTTCATTCCATCAGTATCAACACATTAGAAACATCTGGATTGCTTCTGGCACCAAGCAGTGATCTGAGTGGATTCCATGCTTTCTTCCTGGGGTTCACAGACTCTCTGGACAGGATAATCCCGGACAAGCCCCCACATGTAGCACTACCCCCTTAGAAGTTGCTGAATTGTTTTTGGGTTCCCTGTGGATCTGGACCCCACTCTGAAAGCCACTGTAAAAGCCCAACCCCTGCTGACACCACAATACACTCTTAACTAAACTTAGCAAAGTCCTGCTGTTCAGCATACAAGTTCCATGGGGTCGCTCTACAGAGTGTGAATGCCACTGTTCTGCAGGACACTGCCATCTTGTGTTTGCTTTGATTTCATGTATCCACTTGTAGTAGGGTATTACACAGGTTTATGCCTTTTAGATCCAGCATTTTACAGCTGCACCCACAACCCCTTGTTTTTGGCACTCAGCCAGTTGAAAAATTGAAGCTGAATGGTGCTCCAGACTGTTCTCCAGTGGATTAGAGATTATAATTGCTTACAAAATGTTACCTCATAAAATGTTAAATGGACATTTTTACAGAAATAAGGCATATCAAGTTGCAGTTATCATTATAACTTATATTACCAAAATGCTATCCTCTTTATTTTTGGAATTATGTAGGTAATGTCCACAGTAGACACCAATTCTCTTGCAGTTTTATTCCATTTACAATTTTTGTTGTGGTTGACATACCTGCTCTACAACCTTCTAGAAATCTAGTTGAACAATTAAGGTGGCTACAGATAAAAGATTTTTTTTTCAACTTTGAACTTTGCAAGATTCAGCCAGAAATAGTCATACAAGCAAGTCCTCTGAAGAAGAAAGTTCTGCCCTGGATACCAGTTAGCCTTGCTACATGCGTATGGGAATCATCTATACAACACATTGGACTGTAATCTTTGGATCATTAATGTGCCTGTTTTTTCTTTCATTTGTGAGTATAGTTTTACATGGTTTTATGATAATGCATGAGGCTGGTGCATCCTCTTCTTGTGTATTTTGTTGTAGCTTACCTAAAGATTTCTCCGACTGGAAGAGGGCAGCAAAGTGAGTACATCACTAGATTTGTAATGAAGCATTAATCTGAAGATTCTGTCAGAAGATTTCTCTTTTTTTATTTGTGCCATCTACTTTTATGTGTGTGTGTAGGGTCAGTGGGTTTATTTATTTTTATTTATTATAGGTACTTATATAGCGCCATCTATTTATGTAGCGCTTTACATAAATATATATTGTACATTCACATCAGTCCCTAACCCTCAAGGGGCATATAATCTAAGGTCCCTAACTTACATTCATACATACATATACTAGGGTCAATTTAGACAGGATCCAAATAATCTACCAACATGTCTTTGGAGTGTGGGAGGAAACTGTAGGACCCAGAGGAAACCCATACAGGCACATGGAGAACATGCAAACTCCAGGCAGGTGGTGCCGTAGTTGGGATTTGAACCAATGACCCTAGTACTGCCAGGAGGGTTGGTTACTTCTTTAGTTCTGATATTTATCTTTTATGTGTTTTAGATCATGCATTAATTGTATGTTTGTATGCACTCCCTGACCCCTCTAGAATTAACCCTGTCAGAGCCTTTTTGGTTAAGAGTCTGACATTTTGGTTTATGCTAGCCTATTGCTTTCATTGTGGATAAGCCTTTGATAAAGGTTTCTGTTGAGTGCTCTTAATCACCAGGGCTGCATTTGTATTTCCTGTCCCCTAGGCCAACTATCTTGTACTACATCCTTTCTACCTCAATAAACACTATACTGGCTATACACTAATTGAATTTTTTTCATTCAGTCTATGGACTGAACTGAAATAATCTAACATATTTCTCCATCCACATTAAATAGACAGATGGATGAATATCCTGCTGGGACTATTGTGCACCCAGTGTATTCATTTGGTTATTACACTAGCACCAGTTTATTTGATATTGTACACCCAGTGCTGGCAGCTGGCAGAATACAGTCTGCACTGCCAAACCGTGAACAATTGTCTGCAGTCACTGTTTGGCCAATAATCATTTGTCCAGCTTTCTATCAAGGAATATTGGGCAGGCAGATGCCAGCAGAGCTACCCACTGCTTGAATGTTGGGTGGTTCATCAGAAACTGGCTGAAATTTTAGTATAACACTAAAAAGATAAGCCATCATAGCCTAACAAGACTTGCATTATAAATAGCATGTGTTACTAACAGTAGATGTACATACAGGGTGTGCCAGCTGCTCCTGGGCACACCCTAATCACCCCGTGCAGTGCCGATTCCCCCTACTGCCCAGCCCCCCCTGTGTCCTTCCCCCCGCAGTACTGCCTGCTTCCATCCTTTCCTCTCTGGCCAGCTGCTGAGGAGGATGTTTCAGGATGGAGGATACAGTCAGTGATTGATACCGATCACTCAAATACTGTGTTTACTATGCTGAAGTCTGCGAATGAACAGGTGGCCGCTCAGCACAGGGCACTTCCCATTCATTCACTGTCCAGTGCAGCTGAGGCTGCAGAGAGAGGGGCTGGGGAATCTCTGTCCTCAGTCCCTTTCTCTGTCTCAAAAGTGAATCATTAGGGGTCTGTTTAGACCCCTGATATTTCACCAAAGCCCCCAACAGGGCTCCTAAATAAATTGTAAAAAAATAGTAAAAATTATATTGTAAAAAATAATAAAAAAGGAAAATAAACTTGTAAAAAAATAATAAAAATAGAAAAAACTACTGATGCCATCCTCGGCCCTACTGAAAAAGTCCACTGCTCTACTGACTGACACCACCTTCTGCCCTACTGACAATATACACGCACGCATGTGTGTTTGAGTTCATGGGTACACCCCCCCTATAATAGGCTGTGCACACCTATAGTAGGCAGTGTGATGTTTGAATTACTATGTGCCAGTCCTACCATCCTAGGCCATGGCCTATGTTGGCTGTACAGAAATTTGGCCCTGCCCATCCCTCCCTCATAGGCCCAAAAAGCACACACTACCTGTGCACATGTCTACCATCCAATGATTGTAGGTATGTTTGGACCACTGTATGGTATTTTAACATACATTGACTATCCAAAACCTAATTTACACTGATGCATTGAAGAAAAAGCCTTAATGGGAAGTAGGACGAGTATGCTATGTTACCAGTATGATTTTAAATTCCTTACTCATTTTTCTATATTAGTTTGTTGTCTATTTTAGCATGTGGTTGTTTGTTCTTTATTTACTGTAGTAATATATGCTGCTTAGTGCCTGGAAGAACCAAGACAGCAGGGGTTAAATAACAGTGCCCTCTGTTGCAGTATTTCAGGGCTAAACTTGGACAGAGGTTCTTAGCATTCCCAACCAATGACATGGCGTATTGAAGGTCTGAAAGTCTGTGGTATCAGATGTGCAATATATATGTGTATTGATTGCACAGCCTTGTCAAAAGTCATAGAGATAGTAACTCAGTTATTTTGGGATAAAGAGAAGACTGCCAGCATGAGTCACAGAAATTCCGGATGTCATAATATGTTGTGTGTAATTTACTCCCCTCCATGTCATGGATTTAGCAGCCTTGTGTAGGTATAACCACTTACAGCGCAGGCATAGCCCATGTAAGCAGGTTTCATTTAGCCTTGTTGCTGGAATCGGTCTTACACTCTCCCTCTCTTTTTCATAGATTCTGCATTCATACCTTTTTTTCAATAGAACTCAGACAGTGCTACCAAAAGTTTTCAAACAAAAAGACATCAAATATTTATAGCGGTTTACATATGCACCCATGTATTCCAATGTATTTATTGAAAATTTATAAGCAAGTCAGCCCTTAGCACTGATTGCATGCAACACTTGAATCCTCAGTGGGGTCCCACCAGAAAACTTATCTGCATTGTATTTTATATTTATTTTGTATAAGTATGCCCGTGTTTGCATCTTTCTTATAAAATGAAGTCAGGTGACAGCACGGTGTCAAGGTCCTACCTTTTCCCAGAGGTTATGTTACTCCATGTGCTGGCATCCATCTTGGATTTCTGCTGAGCATGGTGGGAATCCTTTATGCCTTCTGGTCTCTGAGGTCCATCCCCCAGAGGGGTGTGGCTGAGTACATATAAGCCTGTGGTCCGCACATGCTCTTTGCACTTGTGTCTTGTGTCTTTGTGTTGCTATTACGCTGTTCTGACTCTCGTGGCTCTCTTGGAATCTGACTCGGCTTGTGACTCGACTATTCTTTGTGTTCTCCTTTGATCTGACCCTCTGTTGCTGAACCCGGCTCGTGACCTGTGATTCTCGTCTGCTGTCCTGTACCGTTTTGTCCCGTTGTTGTCGACCCGGCCTGCCTGACTACTCTATTGTCTTTTCCACCAGCTACACACCATTGGTGGCGGCCATTACGTCAACTGAGGTGTCTCGGGGGCCGCGACCTGGTTCCTGGCTGCGTCAAGTCCATCCCCACCATCAGGGGCCCTGGTGAAGGGCAGCCTGGGACTTAGACTCCGCGCCCTGAGGGACTTCGGTCTGTGGGTGGTGGTTGTCATCAGCCAGTGCGTTACATTGTTTAGGCCTGCCTGTCCGTTCCTCAGCTCCTGCCCTGTCACACGGGAGCTTGGACTTGAAATTTATTAATGTCAATGTGTAGAAAAGAAACTGCAAATGCAATGAGTAAATTAAAAATATATACCAAAAGTCCAGCATGTAGTCAGGATTTGCAACTTGGAAGCAAACATACGCAGGAACTGTCCAGCATGCGGACAAACACTTACAGGAATGAATGTAGTACTTCCTTGTCATACCACCAGGTGCTGAAGTAGTAAGAAGTTAGAGGTTGGGTTGCACTCCAAAGGAATTCCAGTCAAAATAATGTTCATTGAAGTCTTCATATAAAAGCATGAATCACAACTTCATACACCAGACAAAAGACAGTTAACACGTTTCACACAGACATGTGCTTATTCCTAATGTCATACCACCAGGTGCTACCATACCACTTAAAGCATGCCTAAAGTATTTTGCCAGTCCCCAGGGCTTTTGCCATAATGTTTGAGTATGCATAGCATATATGCACATTATGGCAGACCTAATTGCCAAGGCGCCCTCTTTCAGCGCTTCAGATCTTCCTGGCTGCTACTTTGCTGCCACTAACATCTTCAGCATTTGGCATCTTTACCTATCTTGATAATCATATTGACAAGAGTTAATTAATTCTGGCACCCAAGGCACCCTGGAGAGCTTGTTCTTTCCTCATCAGTACGGGTTCCAGAGCCTCTGGGGCTGCTGCCCCTTTAAGGAGCCTGTGGAATGGGTAGCTGATTTTAAGGCCTCAGCTGTGGCAGAGTGGAGAGCCTGAAGTAATCTTTTTGAAGAGCTGGCTGTAGGACTTCACCATAAGAGATCAGGTTTGGAGAAAGATTGTGTCTCTCACTGCACCGTGTCTGGAGGAAGCTAGAAGGCCTGCAGCTGCCATGGAAAACTGTGATTATGGCTCTCATAGGGTCTCAGATTACTGGCCATTCCCTTGTGTCCCCAGAAGAATCCATGTGTGTGAGTCTAGCAAAGTGTCATCCTATTACTGTACAAGTGCTTGGAGTATCCCATGGCCTAAGCAACATTCCGCTTTCATCCACACTAGACTCACTTGTTCCTCTAACTACACAAAGTATCAGGCCCTGACCATTACAACTTTGGCAGACTGATGACACCAGAAATCTTAAGAGACATAGTCGTGCACTGGAGCGACTGTGTCCCAAACAAAATCCCAGCAAGCATTCACCCTATATAAATCTGCTTTTTTAAAATACAATTCCTCCCTCCATGCTGCCAAACAAGCCTACTTTGTCACTCTTATTAATATTTTGTCATCCAGTACTTATCGTCTCTTCTCTACTTTTAACTCTACTTTCTCTACCTCCACCCAGTAACTCACTCACTGCTCACGAGATTGCCAATCATTTCAAAAACAAGAATGATGCAATTCGTAGGGGCATCACCACTGCACAGACATCTCTCCCACTTAGCATACCTTATACTAAACCTCCCTTAACACTTTCCTCTTTTGACCTTGCTACTACTGAAGAGGTCACTAAAGTTTTCTCAGAAGCCTGTCTCACCACCTGTCCCCTGGATCCTGTCCCCTCACAGCTGCTATGGTCACCCTCTTCTATCCTATGCTCCCTCACTCACATCTTTAATCTCTCCCTCTCTACTGGTGCCTTCCCTTCCCCTCTAAAGCATGCACAGATCACTCCCATACTTAAAAATCCCTTGCTGGACCCCACCAATCTCAACAACATAAGACCCATCTTCCTGCTCCCATTTATCTCTAAACTCTTAGAACACTTAGTCTACAATCATCTGAGCGCCTACCTCACTGACCACAACCTTCTTGACCCTTTACAGTCTGGCTTTCGTTCACTCCACTCCACTGAAACTGCCCTACTAAAACTCACTAATGATTTACTAACTGCTAAAACCAATGGCCACTACTCCATACTCTTACTACTTGACCTCTCTGCAGCTTTTGATACTGTTGACCATCCCCTCCTCCTCAAAAAACTCAACTCTCTTGGTCTCTGAGACTCTGCTCTCTGCTATTTCTCCTCCTACCTATCGCAGCGCTCCTTCAGTGTTACCTATAACTCGGACTCCTCCTCTCCACTTCCTCTTTCTGTAGGGGTCCCTCAATGTTCTGTCCTTGGACCCCTTCTCTTCTCCATCTACACCTCCTCCCTTGGTCACTTGGTAAACTCCCATGGCTTTAAGTACCATCTCTATGCTGATGACACACAAATCTATTTTTCTACTCCTCACCTCACCCCTTCAGTCTCCTCTCGCATTACTAACCTACTAAGTGACATATCAGCATGGATGTCACTGTACTTCCTCAAACTCAATCTTTCTAAAACTGATCTCACAGTATTCCCTCCAGCCCATGCCCCATCCCCTGACTTCTCCATCAAGATCAATAATACCACCATCAGTCCCTCCCCTCATGCCAGGGTACTAGGTGTAATCCTGGGCTCCCATCTGTACTTTGTGCCCCAAATCCAATCACTGTCCGAAACTTGTAGACTTCACCTCCATAACATTTCCAAAATATGCCCATTCTTAACCTCTGAAACCACTAAGAAACTTATTCACTCCCTTGTTATCTCTCTCATTGACTATTGTAATTCCCACCTCATCGGCCTACCTAATCGCAGGCTATCCCCTCTTCAGTCTATCATGAATGCTGCTGCCAGACTCATCCACCTTACCAACCGTTCCATATCTGTCATCCTTCTCTGCCAATCCCTCCACTGGCTTCCCATTTCCCAACGAATAAAATTAAAAACATTAACAATAACATATAAAGCCATTTACAATTCTGCCCCAAATTATATCACCAATCTTGTCTCCAAATATCACCAAAACCATCTTCTCCACTCCTCCCATGACCTCCTGCTCTCTATCTCCCTTGTCTCGTCCTCCCATGCTTGTCTCCAGGACTTCTCCAGAGCCTCCCCCATCCTCTGGAACTCTCTACCCCAATCTATCTGTCTGTTGCCTACTCTACTCACTTTTAGGCAATCTCTGAAAACCTATTTCTTTAAGGAAGCCTATTCTGCCTTTAGCTAATAACCGAATCCTCTATCTCTCCTATCAGTTCATCCCTCATAGTTATTCACTTTTGTACCACCAACCCCTCCCTCTTTGATTGTAAGCTCCAAGGAGCAGTGGCCTCCTAACCCTCTTATATTAAACTGTATCGTTGTTGTATTGTCTCCCTTTATATTGTAAAGTGCTGAGCAAACTGTTGGAGCTATATAAATCCTGTATAATAATAATAATAATTGGGATAAACATATAAAGTATGGAAAAAAATTAAGTCCTTTATATTGCTTTCTAAGGTGCTTTTTGCATGACCAAAGGTTAGTGCTGCCTTAGTAGACTTAATCTGACCAAATGCCTAGCCTTTTGGGTGATGTGCACAGCAGTAGAAGAAGATTGGAGCAACATGTTTTATTGGACAGGTATGCATTTTGACCCTCTTTTTTAAAATGTTTTGTTTATAATACTTCTCTGGGTGCCCATGCACCTTCTCACCCATGTACCTTCATATTGAGTGACATGCCTGCCTCAGGATTGGCACTACTACTTAAAAAAAAAAGTCGGCGGGTTTTAGTCCCGTGTACGGCCGTCAATTAATATGATAGCGATGTCCCTGCAGAGAGACCCTCTATTATATTTGACAGAAGAAATAGATTATGCAGAAGAAGAAGAAGAAGAAGAAGAAGAAGAAGAAGAAGAAGAAGAGAAACAACATTGTATCTATTTGTACTTGAATAGAAACATCTGTATCTGAAATGCATACAAATAGATACAATGTTGCAACTTTTTTTCTTCTACGTCTTCTTCTGCAAAATCATTTTCATCTTCTCTTTTCTTCTATTCTTCTTCTTGATATTCTATTTCTTCTTCTCCTGCAAAACCTATTTCTTCTATTTCTTCTTTTTCTTCATAGTCAATTTATTGTCAAATTGGCCAGAAGAACGGCCGATTTGACCATAAATTACCGCGAAAATCGGCCGATCTAACAAATAACAGGATTTTCCAGCTTGGACGATTTTCAAAATCTCTTAAAATTAAGAAAAACGGCCAACATTTTTCCCCACTAACGGTACAAATATCGGCCGATTTTTTTATCGGCCGATAATTCGGCAAGAAAATCAGAAATCTATGGCCGCCTTAACACCATGTCAATATTCCACTGTACAACAAAATGAAACCTTTCTCAGAGCTGTTCATACATTCTTTGTGCTATGATTTCACTTAAAAGACTAATTTCCTTGCTAAACATTAAACATACATCACTTGAAAGGGAAATCTCCACCCGCCCCCCCAGAGCTCCCCACCTGAAGAATGTGCTAGCTCATCTAATCTTTCATGCATACATCAAATGAAAGGGGCAGAGCTCCTTCCAATTGTTTGAAATAGCTGCTAACTGGAAACCTTTTCCTTATCTGGTTTCATCCATTTAAATGACTTGTTGCCCTTATTTTTTTAAACAGCTTGTCCATTTTTGTCTGCTTTTTATCACTCTTTATCCACTTCACTTTTATCGACATTTACACAGTCCTCATCTGCATTTCTTGGTTTTAAAATATTTTCTGTTTTTGCATGCCTTGCAAAGTGTTTATTAATATATAACTAAAACCACATCTTTTTTTGTTTGGATAAGGTTAAAACCCATGCCATTTTATTTTTTGCCACCTGTGATCCACTGGGGAGATTTCCCTTCCCTTACTGTCTCGTAGACACAACAGGAAGCAATAGGAAATATCTCCAATGTGAGGGAAAACCTCTCTGAGTCATATGGCAACAAATCAATAATTTCCTTCTTTTATTGTTGTGGTGACTAAAATGTTAGATTTTTTCCTTTACATTCAGTCCCAGTGACAATGGTTACCAGGACAAATAGAGAGGGTGAAGCTCCCCAGTGGAGACATAGACAACAATAAAAACTTGATAGGCCAGCTATAAAGGTAGGTGCACAGGGCACAGTGGTTGAATGTGACAGATGCCAGCACTGTATGCAATGATTGGAAAATCATTAGACTATGTTGGAGACATGTCAGAAAATTCCTTTGCAAACAGGCACCAATCATTTCCTTTTTTTTCAGGGAACAATGTGTTCACGGCACATATGCCGCATCCACCCAATGGCTGAGTCAAGGAGAAATTGTGGAGAATCTTGGTCCTCCTCCAGTGCCAGAAAGGATAGGTGTGTCACTGACCAAAGTTCTTGGTGACACATCTTCCTGTCTGTGTGTGGCTGTAATAGACAAATGCAATTACCGTATTTTTAGCTCCATAGGACGCACCTGACCATAACACGCACCCAGGTTTTAGAGGAGGAAAACAAAAAAAAATATTCTGAACCAATGGAATGCAGACACAGTACAGGAAATGACCAGAGATTGCGGACACAGTACAGGAGATGACCAGAGACTGCGGATGTAGAGCAGGAGATGACCAAAGACTGTGGATATAGTACAGGAGATGACCAGAGACTGCAGACATAGTACAGGAGATGACCAGAGACTGCAGACATAGTACAGGAGATGACCAGAGACTGCGGATGTACTAAATGAGATGACCAGAGACTGCAGCCATAGTACAGGAGATAACCAGAGACTGCGGATGTACTAAAGGAGATGACCAGAGACTGCATCCATAGTACAGGAGATGACCAGGGACTGCAGACATAGTACAGGAGATGAACAGAGACTGCGGATATACTACAGGAGATGACCAGAGACTGCGGACATAGTACAGGAGATGACCAGAGACTGCAGACACAGTACAGGAGATGACCAGAGACTGCGGACACAGTACAGGAGATGACCAGAGACTGCGGACACAGTACAGGAGATGACCAGAGACTGTGGACACAGTACAGGAGATGACCAGAGACTGCAGCCATAGTACAGGAGATGACCAGGGACTGCAGACATAGTACAAGAGATGACCAGAGACTGCAGCCATAGTACAGGAGATGACCAGAGACTGCAGACATAGTACAGGAGATGACCAGAGACTGCAGACATAGTACAGGAGATGACCAGAGACTGCGGATGTACTAAAGGAGATGACCAGAGACTGCAGCCATAGTACAGGAGATAACCAGAGACTGCGGATGTACTAAAGGAGATGACCAGAGACTGCATCCATAGTACAGGAGATGACCAAGGACTGCAGACATAGTACAGGAGATGAACAGAGACTGCGGATATACTACAGGAGATGACCAGAGACTGCGGACATAGTACAGGAGATGACCAGAGACTGCAGACACAGTACAGGAGATGACCAGAGACTGCGGACACAGTACAGGAGATGACCAGAGACTGCGGACACAGTACAGGAGATGACCAGAGACTGCGGACACAGTACAGGAGATGACCAGAGACTGTGGACACAGTACAGGAGATGACCAGAGACTGCAGCCATAGTACAGGAGATGACCAGGGACTGCGGACATAGTACAGGAGATGACCAGGGACTGCGGACACAGTACAGGAGATGAACAGAGACTGCGGATATACTACAGGAGATGACCAGAAACTGCGGACATAGTATAGGAGATGACCAGAGACTGCAGACACAGTACAGGAGATGACCAGAGACTGCAGACACAGCACAGGAGATGACCAGAAACTGCAGATACAGTACAGGAGATGACCAGAAACTGCGGGCACAGTACATGAGATGACCAGAGACTGCCGACATAGTACAGGAGATGACCAGAGACTGCAGACACAGTACAGGAGATGACCAGAGACTGCGGATGTACTACAGGAGATGACCAGAGACTACAGACATAGTACAGGAGATGACCAGAGACTGCGGACACAGTACAGGAGATGACCAGAGACTGCAGACATACACTAGTACAGGGTTGAACAGAGACCTTTTAGCAATGCACATATATACAGTTTGGTATAGCAGTCCACAGGCAGTCTATGGGGAGAGGAGGACATACCTGGCCAGTGTGGCTCAGCATCCTCTCTGAGGGCGGGGCTCACAACGATGTCTTCAGCGTACCCTGTCGGCTCTACAGTGGCTTGGCACCTTTGGGGACGGGGGGAGCAGGTACCCAAATTTGACAGGTACCCGCTCCCACTTCCGCTGTGATTGCCTAGGCGATTGGAAGTGGAAGTTGTCCTTCGTAGTTTTTTGGGACATGTGACAGGTCCCAGAAGACTACAGGGCCATTCACAAAGTGCAGTGCTTCTCGCGCATATGCAGTGGGCACCCGGCTGCGAGACCACAAGTTGTCATAGCTGGGTGCCCACAATAAAGATGCAGGCGCCAGTGAGAGAAGATGTCCAGTGAAACCAGCGGTGCTGAGGACACCGCTGGACCGAGGGACAGGTAAGTGGCTGTAGTTTAAGAGTCAGCAGGTACAGTTTTTGTCAGCTGGAACTCCACTTTAAGGGGCAGCTGCTTTTGGACCCTCCCTGGCGCTGCTGCACTGTTGACTTGGAGTCCTCCTTTCTTCTGCCACAGAAGAGCTGCAGCCAGCCCAGTATTCTTACAAGGCGGCGGGGGAGGGGGGGGAGTCCTGGTCAATATTCGCTCCATAAGACACCCAGACATTTCCCCCCATTTTTTGGGGGGGGGGAAAAAGTGCATCTTATGGAGAGACAAATGCTTTGGACCCTCCCTGGCGCTGCTGCACTGTTGACTTGGACTCCTCCTCTATCCTGCCGCAGAAGAGCAGCAGCTGGCCCAGTATTCTTACAAGGCAGCGGGGGAGGGGGGGGAGTCCTGGTCAATATTCGCTCCATAAGACACTCAGACATTTCCCCCCATTTTTTGGGGGGGAAAAAGTGCATCTTATGGAGAGACAAATACGGTAATTATTTTCTTTTTGTGGAAATTAATGTTATCACCAAAGTCTTTTTATATCTACTATTGCTGATTTGATTTTATGAATGTTTTCTATGCCAGAGGCACCTCGTTTGGTCTGTAACATGTAATAAAGATGCCCACAGACAAAGGAGGGTGTGCAGCCATGCGGGTACAATCCAATCATTCTCTGGCAGCTGTGGGAGATAGCCTAGTAGACATGTGCACTCCGGAAATTATTGTCTCGTTTTGTTTTGGATGTATTTGTTCACTGAAGAATTTTGTTTCATCAAATTTTTTATGTTGGCCTAATTCATTTTTGGAAGTCATTTTGTATCTTCAGCATTCATTTCGTATATTCGTTGGTCAGAGTGGATTGGAAGAATTTTTCCTGAAGATTGCTATATATTCGATATATTATCAAATTAGACAAATTCGAACTTTAAGGAGTCAATATTTTCTGGCGCTAGCTGATTGGACAATATTAACTAGCGTCATGTGTATCCAAATGAATAAATGGAACAAAATTCAAAGAGACACAAAAAAAGGGAAGCACAACCTAGCACAGTAAAACTTTTAATAGATAGCCATAAAAAATAAAATATTACACTCACATAATCCCGATGTAAAACGGCATCCATAAATGACCATATAGAGCTGTGATGTGTCTACAGTAATGTTCTGGTCACAGCAGAGTCTCCTATGTGTGATGTTTCTGCACAACCATCTGGACAAGATGGTCAGAGGAGCAGGTATAAGAGAACCACACTGTCATCTTCTTAGAATGGCACTGCCAGACAGCTGCCAGGAGTAAATGAGGAAGACTGGCTCTAGTGTAAGCTGTAGTTTGGAGTTTCAACAAAATTGGGATTCATTCATTATTCAAATCCAAATTATTGAACAAATTTGAAAAAGTAATTCACTTCTCCATGTGCCTGAACTACTATCACATCATTTGACATCATCCAAATGCATTTGTTAATTTTGTTATAACTTTTTTGAGATTCATTGACATTTGTTACTATGTCCGCTCGCAGCTTTGTATACATCCGAATCTCTAAACATAAATTTTTTGTAGAAACAACAAATGCACATGTCTACGACTGAGCTTACTGTTCGTAATTATGTAGGTGGGGAGGGAATGAGGTTAGGTCTTTGTTTCCTGAAAACAATCTTCTATGTAGCAACACTATGAATCAAAACAAATCCCATTATTTTGATGCTCTTAGAAGATGTAGAGAAGAACATTTGGTTGGATGACGGGCATGCAAAATGTTCTCAAAGTAAGATCTTGTTTTAACTGTTTTGATGAAGAATACTCATTGAACAGTTTTTGATTATTCACTGGATCTTCGTCAAATCTTCCCAGTAATCGTCCCATCTATGACTTTGTCTTTCTCTGTTATATCTAAACAGTGCATCTTCTTTCTATTCCTTGTCTCATAGAAAGTTACTCCAAAGTTTGAATGACAACTGTCAAAACTGGTCCAGATTCCACGTAGAAACAGCACTAGTTTGACAAATACTCAGGGTGAGTTATTATAAGCATGTTCTCAGTGTGACATTTCACAGATAATAAGTCAGTTGGTGACATCACAGATCTGAGACCTGAGCTACATATCACCATGTTACAAACAGATATGTAGTGAGAGCGCCATATATCACAAGCTTATGTGGTATGCAGCAATGGGACTGTTGGGAAGTTTGAAGTCACATTCTCTGACTGTAAATGGCAGTTAAGTCCAGTAGTAATGATGAATGCATCTGTCATGTAAACCGCTGTAATATGGAAGGAATCTTCGGAAAATCCTATGGGAACACAGATCATATGGGAAACTTTTCTAAACTGAATGAATTCCAGAGAGAATTTAGCAGTAAATAAGGGAGGGTGTGGCAAAACAAAAACTATTTATTTTTTTTCTATAACTAGGCCTTATAGACATGGTGGAAGAGAACGAGGGAGTGTAAAACTGCTCTCATTTTTTAAGCAAATACAGACTAAAGCAATGATAAATATTGGAGGGTTGTTAGACTTGCAGGTACTATCTGACCATTCATGGTTAGCCATAATAATTGGCTCAGCTGAACATATTATTATTATTATACAGGATTTATATAGCGCCAACAGTTTGCTCAGCGCTTTACAATATAACGAGAGACAATACAGCAACAATACAGTTCAATTCAAGAGGGATTTGAGGGCCCTGCTTGTTGGAGCTTACAGGTTTATATAATGGAAAAGGGGGAGCTGCTGCCAGAAGCTTCTGGAACTTTTTTTATCAAGTAAACCATAGCAATTGTTCCAGCAGATCTGAGATCTGTCCACCAGGGGGGTCTTGCAGATTTGTCTAGCGCCAGTAGAAAGCACATCTATGGGCACATTTAGTTATTTAGGATTCTTAAACTCAGTTTTTAAAAGAGTTTCCATTTTATGGTCAATCAAGTGTGAAGAAAAATTATGTTTAAGACATAAGATGGTTAAAATTTTGCACTGACTGTACATTTTGTAAAGTGACAATAAACAATATTCTTATTCTCCAAAATAATCCATACACAACCACTATTTAATAACTCCGTAATCTATTGTTCTTGAAATTGTTTCCTCTTCTTTTTTTTGTCTTCTTGTCATGTCCTCCATGAGCTTTTGAACCAGTGCAGATTAGTTGTGGTCAAGTGCATTGTTCTATGCCCACCATAGATCACATAATCCATAGTTCATAGTCCCAAATCCATCTTGGGAGCGAACAACAGTGGGTGGTTACATTCCTTCATAGGGGCCATGGAGAATGAATTTAGCCAGCCTCTAACAGGAAGATTGATCACAGCATCAAAAACAAGGAATGTGGAGATTTGGAGGAGTCTGACAACGATAGAAGGGACTTTTTTTTAGTTAAGTATACTTGAATAGAATGTCCCTTTTTTAACCAGAGTTTAGTGTCACTTTAAGGAACCTATAATAAAATATGTAGACTGACAAGGGGAGATTTACTAAAACTGGAGATCTGGTTCAGCTGTGCATGGTAGCCAATCAGCTTCTAACATCAGCTTGTTCAATTAAGCTTTGAAAAAAAAAAAACTGTGAGCTGATTGGTTTCTATGCCGAGCTTCACCAGATTTTGCACTCTCCATTTTTAGTAAATCAACCCCACGGTTTGACCTGTAGTCAAATGTTAGTTGCCTAGCAGTCATACTGAACCAGTGGTTTCAATACTTTCTGAGTCATTGATCCCAAACAATACACAGATGATAAGGTCAGACTTCACTGGCTACATGCATGTTTCCCATAAGTCATTGACAAAGCACTCACAGGGTGGTTTTCCAACACATTGGATCATCCTTGTTATAATTAGCACCTACAACCAATGGAATCATCACTCTCACTCCTGGAAACACAGAAAAAGCCTTATTGTAGCAAACAGTGTTTGAAATTAAGAGAATTGCTTGTTATAATCAGGTTTATTATCACCTGATCTTGTGTCCTAATTGAACAATGGCCATTGTTTGCCAAATTTAAAAACTCCATATTACTAAGGATCATTGTAAAAAGGTAAAAAACAGAGTCTGCATCACTTTACAGTGTCTTTAAGCAATACACAGTTACACAAATGGCCTGTGTTTATTAAAGCCAACCATAGATGGTTCAAATCTCAGCTGGTTCAGCAGGGATCAGCTGAAATTCGAAACATCAATGGGCAGGCTGATTGTACCCAAAAACAAAACAAAACTTCACCTGTAGTTCTATGTCATTCTTCCTAGCACACATCCTCTTTCCCCTCACAATTTCCACACTAGCACAAATCCTCTCCCATAAATCCCCCCAATTCCACCTTCTAGCACAAACCTCTCATCCAGGGGCGGACTGACCATTTGGAAGCTCAGGCACTGCCCGAGGGCCCAAGGTCAGTAGGGGTTCCCCATGAGATGCCCCATGGCACCTTTTTCATAAGCTTTTTTGAGTTTGGGCAAGGACACAGGGGCCCCATGATCCCCTATTGCCCGGGGGCCTCATGAGTTGTCAGTCTGCCTCTGCTCTCATCTCAGCAAAAATGAAAAAATGACTGTTACCCCTCCCCCCTCCTTTCATTGTGTAAAGTTCCCCCGGTCAATAAGCCCCCCCCCAAAGAAAACTTAGAGGCAGGAAACCAGGTTGAGATGCGGTCTGTGTTCTCACTCCTTTCATTGGAGCAATCCTCCATACAGTAGATGACACAGGATAGCTCTTGGATCGGGCTGTATACAGTTTGATTACTCTTCCCCCTGTCTCCTCCAATGGCCGCTCATCAAACACTGAATATAATGTAAGCACGATCCTGTGCCATCTGCTTTGAGGAGGATCACTCCACTGACAGTAAAAAAGAGCACAGCCTGCACCTCCCACCTCTCTCCTGTCATTTCTCCTTTGCAGGCTTCACTGCCCCAGGCTGCTCTCCCCTTGTCCCAGCCATGAGTGCAGGTATGGGGAAGGCATTCAAAAGCCAGGCACATTGGCCATGGAAAGACCAGATTGTGGGGGGGAGTGTGGAACAACAGAAATATGGGGGGAGCAGCCTACCCCACCAGCTCCCTATGTCCAACAATGGCGTAAAGTAGGGAAACCAGTGACCGTGGCTGCTTCATAGGCAGCAGAGTGCCCTAGGCCGCTGCCTTGTTCACCTAGTGGTAGCATGGGGGAATCAAGTGATTTTTTTTCCTGTAACCTCTGGCCTACCTAAGGGACCCATCTATTTTATTGTTGGCTACTCTTTTCATAAAAAAATTCCAACCTTGAGATTCTACCTAGAATCAGATCAGAAACAGATCTCCAGGTCATCATGAGTTGATGTCACCATGAGTTGATTGTAATTCCTGTAACAGAATTTGTTTGCAGCAGATCTCCCTGCAGTGTCTTCAGTATTTCCCATTATTGCCTTGTGCCCCAGCTAGACACTTTTGGTGTTTTTATTGACAGTTACCTGTACCGCCCTTGACCCCATATTGTGACATATTTATAAAGCTGTGATTCCACATCGTGCTACTTTTGCAAATGCTAATATGATTTCTTTTGCTTCAAGCCTAGGTATAGTCACAAGTTAATTTAAGCACCCTGGACAAAGTGGGGACAGCAGCACAGCTGCCAAACCAAATAAGAGTCACCTGAAAACGTCACCAAACAGCAGCTGTGAAGGAAGGAGGATGTTCAAGAAAAACAGCTCCCTATGGATAGTGGCTCATTAAGTGTACTAATAAGGATGTCACTGTAGGAAAGAGGTTTCACCTATGTTTATGGATATAAACAACAGCTGGTATGTTCATTTAAATAAATTCCATTTCTGGTGGCCATAGCTGGGCCAAACTCTTACCGAGAGCAGTAGGATGGTTAGAGATCATTTCAGCCTCCAATAAAATTGCATGCTGTTAAATTCAGCCAATGACATGGTGAAGGATACATGTTATGAAGATTATGATTTTATAGAATTTACATATATAGAGAGTTTGCACACTGCCTTTCAATATAAAGACATTACAGAGGGTTCAGAGGGCTCTGCTTATAAGATCTAATAGTGTGGAGCAACTGGTACAAAAGGTAATAACAGTGAGGCATGAGCTGATGGAAGAAATAAAAGTTCAGTTGTTAGGTGGAATCAGGAGAGACTTCCCTGAAGACACAGGTTTTCATGGATCGCCTAGGTGGACAGAGTAGGAGAAAGCCGGACAGATTGAGGTAGAGAGTTCCAAAGGATGAGAGAGGCTCTATAAAAGTCCTGGAGACAAGCATTGGGCAAGGAGACAAGGCAGCTAGAGAGCAGGAAGTCTTGGGAGAAGTGGAGAGGGCAGTTTGGGTGATGTTTTGAGACAAGATCTGTGCAGTACTGTGTAATAGATTTGAACAGGACATTGCTTCAACAGTACAGGTACATTCCATTCAAGTTTATGGAATGTTGCTGTGCAGGCATGGAAAACAGCTCACTAGATTTTATAAACAACATACTTGAAGTCAACCTGTGTTTTCCCCATGCAAAGAAAGTAGAGTTAAGCCAGACATAGACGGGGAGTGATTGTCTTTCCTGCAACCACTATTCAGTCAGTGTTGATAGAGGAATCCCCCTGCAGAGCTATTGTGTTATCCTGGCAGGGTAGCCGTCCCCGCCAGGAGAACACAGTGATTACTATAATAATAATAATCGTGTGAAAAATTTGGCAGGCTGATTGTACCCAAGTTTTGCTTTAAGATGGTGGACAGTATACCTACTGATATCTTAACCACTTGCCTACCGGGCACTTATACCCCCTTCCTTACCAGGCCAATTTTCAGCTTTCAGCGCTGTCATATTTGAATAACAATTGCGCGGTCATGCAACATTATACCCATATGAAATTTTTATCATTTTTTTCTCACAAATAGAGCTTTCTTTTGGTGGTATTTACTTGCTGCTGGGTGTTTTACTTTTTTGCGCTATAAACAATAAAAGAGCAAAAAAAAAAGAAGTTTCTTTTTCTATTATAACATTTTGCAAACAGGTAATTTTTCTCCTTCACTGATGTGCGTAGATGAGGCTGCACTGATGGGCACTGACAGGTGGCACTGATGGGCACTGTTAGGCGGCACTGATAGTCAGTACTAATGAGGTGGCACGGATAGGCGGCACTGATGAGCTGGCACTGATGATGGGTACTGATAGTCGGCACTGGTAGGCGGCACTGACTGGCGCAACTGCTGGGCACTGACTGGTGTACTGCTGGGCTGCACTGATGGGCACAGGTGGGCGCACTGCTGGGCACAGGTGGGCGGAACTGGTGGGTGGCATTGCTGGGCACCGATCATCAGGGCACAGATCATCACTGCCCTGATGATCGGTGCCGATCCCTGCTCTGACAACTGCCGGTTCTGAGCAGTACTTTCCTCATGCTCTGACAGCGTGAGGAAAATGCAGCCGAGAACCGGCAATTGCATTTACAGTAATCAGCGTGTCATTGGACACGGCTGATCACATGGTAAAAAGCCACTGTGATTGGCCTTTTACCACATCACGTGATCAGCTGTGTCCGTAGGACACAACGATAATGGAGATCGCCAGGTGCGTGCCGAGCGCGTTCTGGGAGGACGTCATATGATGCCCTTCCAGAACTGGCCAGCCGCAGTGCAGCCGTCATTCGGCTATCTGCAGTCGGCAAAACAAATTCTTCTTTCTATGGCCTTCACACGTGTGGTCACATTGCCCAAGCAAATATGCCTAAAAGGTCATTTAAAAGGATCTTTTTTAGTTTTGGATAAAACCGTTAGAATTTGTCAGGTTTTAATGCTTGGAAAATAATGATCTTCATCAGCACACCTTGGTATAGTGATAACCTTTTCCATGAAAAGCAAACGGCAACTTAGGATGACATTTCGTGACCTTGCCAGATCCCTTTTTTAAGGTAGCAGCATGCATGTACTGCAGACAATTCTGTAAGGTGTGCAACAGATACAGTACAACTTATGTGAGGTTTTTACTGCTGTCTGAGAAACCACTTGGTTGATTCACTTTCTCTGTCCTAGTGGCTACTGTCAAATTTTGAATTGTTGCCAGAAAATAGGATCAGAGGCGGCTCTTGGTCAACAGAATGAGTAGCCTTTATGTTTTTTAGTGATCTGAGAGTTGGAATAGTTGAGTAGTTTAGTAAAAGACACTAGGCAAGGTAGCCACCTCTGAGTGCACCAAAAACTGTGTGTTGTCAGCCCACAATAGGAGCTGAGTTCATTTCGGGCAGTATTTTTTGCACTTTCAGGGATAAAACGAGTACATGTGCATGTATTGCAAATTCTACTGATTTCACTGATTTTTTTTTTTTGCCTTGACATGCTCTTTATGATAATTCTCTCTTTTATCCTGAATTTAAAAAAGGGACTTTAGGCAAACTTTTAAGGGTGGTACACATAGTCCGAATATCAGCTGGTCTCAGCCAGTTCATCATTCAGCCATGTGTACAGCAGCCAGTCCAACAGAAGCTGGCTTAATGCCCGCAAACCTTGCAAAATTGAAAACCTCTCGTTCTATAACTGTTAGTTGGCTGGTTATCATGCTGATCCAATGGCATTAATATTTTATGGAACAAGTCTACCAATTAGAGTTTCTTTCCTCAGTTGCTGCATACTGGTTGTGGGATATTGTCTATGACTTAAGAAACAATTTGCAGATGGCTAACGCCTTAATGGCTGCCTACTTGTGTGTCTCAGTACAGCTTTCTTTTAAAATGCTCATACACTTCATACACATTAGTAAAGAGTTGTCTGACACATTAAATTTTGGTACATCTAGACAACATCTGATAATCTATGGGATCTCCAGAACGATTTTGAGGGATCTGCAAGAAACAAAGCTGGACTGGTAAACTTTAAAAATAGATCCAATTTTGTTGGGAAAAAAACATTGCCCTTTGGATGATCTATGAGCATTGCATGGATTTTAATAAACATTGGTGTCCATTTTGTTATTAGCTGTTTGTCCATGTGCAAAGTGAATGTGAACAGGAGTGACTTTTTCATTATTGATCAGCTGCTGTACGTGTAGGGTTCTAATGAGGAAAGTGGCAGGGTCTGAAACCTCTTAGAATTGATTTCCCTTCGGGAGTATCCAGGGGCGGACTGACAACTCATGGGGCCCCCGGGAAATAGGGGATCATGGGGCCCCTGTGTCCTTGCCCAAACTCAAAAAAGCTTATGAAAAAGGTACCAGAGGTATCTCATGGGGCCCCCTACTAACCCCAGGCCCTCGGGCAGTGCCTGAGTTTCCAAATGATCAGTCCACCCCTGGGAGTATCTCATAAAAACTGAAATGTTTGCTGCAGAGGATACGAGGACGCCCAAAATTTAATTTGTATCTTAGTGCAGGCTTCTGAGAAAATCAGTGAGCCAATCACACAAGCAAATCAGTGAGCCATACAATATATCAACCGACTTAAACAAACAAACTCAAAGTCCCAAAAGCAAAGTGTCCAAAATCTAAAATAAAAACCCAAAAATGTCCAAAGTGATATCCAAATCTTGATGGATAGGTGCTTACTACTCCAAAATGAAGATGAAGATAAATCTCAGACCTTCTTCATATACCTAAAAAAAACACAAAATCTAGACATAGTGTATTATCTTAGGTAACACAAATATAGTGCCACACGTGCAGCATGCAAAACACTATGGTGTCACAGCAATCGTGTAAAAGATACTCAATAGATATCACTGCAAACCATATAAAAAGTGCATAATTACCCTAAATAAAGTAATATCAGTATGTGATCAAACAATGTGCATGGAATATCCTCAAACTGGCATCCTCTTGTTCAGCCACTTCCTTTGGACCTCACAAACAGACCAGGAATCAGTATGCGAATCAAAATAGTATATAAATTTTATTGTAGCCACTTACATTAAAAACTGGTAAAAACGGCTTCCTGCTCCTGGCGACAAGTGTATAACCACATTGTGGCATCAAATGGTCTCCCGATCACCGGGGAGTTACACCGCCACAATCCTTCCCACCACTGTCACTTCAGCTCTGGAAGAGCGCCAGGAGTGCACCACGAGTCCCAGGAACGACAAAACACAAGTGCTCCAGAATCCAAAATGGCCACCGCGGCATTTCCGGGAACGTCAATACGTTACGTGCCCTGGACGCATTTCGTCACTTCCGGACTTTGTCAACAAGGATACGGACATATGGTTCCAGCTTCTTAAATACCCACTAGTAACCGGGCGGAAAGCTCACAGCGGCCATATTACAAAGTGGAAATTAAAGTATATCACTACCCATACTATTATGCAGTACTAAATGGCACAAAGAGGGGCAACATTACTTCCCCAAACCATATCGCCATTCCATAGACTACCCTTAAACCAGTGAGCCAATCACACAAGCAGGAAATAACGTTTCAGTGTGGGTATGTGGGGGGAGGGAGTCTGTGGGCATTCCAAACACCATCTGTGTACCCTCCAGGGTACTATATTGCCATGTTACATTTTACAGAAATTACAATGCTGTAGGTTGAAAAGGAAAGGTAATTTTTAATAAAGTTATAGTGTATTACAATTACAATGGCTTGCAATGCAATTGTATATGCTATGTTATTTTTTTTTAATTTGAGATATGTGGAGTTACCCTTTATGCCTCCCAAGAATGGCAAGACACATAAATATTTATTTGTAGCATGACTGTGCAAGTTTATGTCTGTATTTTAGGGATTCGCTGTTGTTTTTTTCCAGTTGATCTAAAGTGTATTGCCAACTGTAGAACTGGACAAAAGTGCAAAAGGTGAACAGCTAGAGGTAGTGCAAAAAATGCAGAACATACAGAGCTATTATGACAACTCTCGTCTCTCTCTTTCTTTATGGGACTGTGTTTGAAGATCATGTACCATGAATCAAACTGATCAGTGTATCAATTTTCTATGTCTACATTTTCTATGAAAAATGTATCGATTTTTCCATCTATGCAAAACATCATGGGGGAAGATTTTTTTCTATCCACTGTTACAAGTTGGAAATGTTAAAAAATGGTAATAACTCCTTTTTAAAACATACCAACATTGTTTTCTGCAGTGTTATCATGTACAGTACATTTTGCTTACTAGTGCATGTGCAGTGTACGCTGTATTCAAGGCATGTCTTGGTAATAACCATCCAAGTCACTAATGTGCTTATGTCAGTTCTCAAATTAAGGTGGAAATTTAGTCAGGAAATTAGGTCCTGTTAGATCACTTTATGCTGGCCCCCTTTGCAGGTATAGCTATGCAGTACATTAAAAATAAGTACATATGCTGTTTGTAATCCAGTAATACACTGGGGTTTATTTACTAAGGCTGGAGAGTGCAAAATTGGGTGCACATAGAAACCAATCAGCTTCCAGGTTTTAACCTCCCTAGCAGTCTGAATTATGTCAGTATTTCTGTGCTCAAAGCGGTACATTTTTTTACATGGACATGTGTTGTTTTTTTATTGTAGGCCTGTAATTTGTAGGAATAACTCACTGAAATCTGTCCAAACAAGAGTCTAGTGAACATTTGAAACATGATAAAATTTGAAACACGAAATCATAAATTATAATATAATAAATAATCATAAAAAATAATAATATAATAATAAATGTAAATAAATAATGTAATCAAACCAAAAACACTGAAATTTGAAATAGAGCGCCAAGTTCGCACATCGCTGAGCTTAGTCGCAAAAATTGTTTTCAGTGTCTGATGACGTATTTCCCCACAAATCATTATCACTC
Source organism: Staurois parvus (assembly GCF_062004578.1). Lineage (NCBI taxonomy): Eukaryota > Metazoa > Chordata > Amphibia > Anura > Ranidae > Staurois > Staurois parvus. The sequence continues at coordinate 11,614,733 of NW_028318358.1, forward strand.
AATTCTGCAAGGGTTCTGATTTACTATCGCTGTTCTCTAGCTGGTCTAAAACCGATTTTGACATAAAGGGACGCTTTTTGGACGCCATGGACATTTCTCAGTTTCCAGGTAGAAAGAACAGTAAATATGCAGGCAGGGCACAGGACAAAGCACTAGGGACAAAATGTATGTGAAATGGTTTGATACAGTAATGTTTTACCATGTGATTTTAGTGTATTGAGTGAATGTCACTTTTAAAATTTTTGAATTTCCCACCGGTTCCGGCCTTCGTACTTCCCATACGTCCTGACGCTCGCAGGGAATGGAACCCAAAAGACGGATGCCGGCATCAGTCGGAGGAGATGGCCGGGAACGCTGCAGAGGGGACATCGCAGGAGCGAAGGACAAGGTAAGTGCTGGAGGGAATCCCTGAGCAACGCTGCAGGATAATCCCGAGTGTAGCTCGGGGTTACCGCTTTTGGTACTGAAAGTTAACCCCGAGCTACACTCGGAAATACCACCAGGGAAGTTAATGCCAAAGCTCACCTGAACAAGCTGAAGTTAGAAACTGATTCGTTTCTATGCAGAAATGAGCCTGATTTTGCACTATCCAGCTTTAGTAAATAAACCCCGCTGGCTGACACTGCTCTGTACATGCTCGGTTGCTCTCTGTTTTCTGGCACAGTGCTGAAAATATAGAGGCCGATCTGCTGACAGCCTAAATATTTACTGCTGCTCAGGGGCTCTGAGCTATAGCAAAATGGCAGCCTCCAGCAAGAAGAAACAGGAAAATGCTAGAGGCAATTTACAGCACACACTAATTTTGGTAGCATAAATATTAATGTGGAATGCATGCTCCTTGCTAAAGAACATCATTTTTTATCAAGTTGTTACAGGTAAAGTTCTGCTTTAACTATCAAGCCCTTAAAATTGTTGCTGTTATAGCTTATCATGTGTGCAGCACCATGACAATTGCAGATATAAATGGAATCTAAAATAGTGCCTTTTTTTTGGATAGGAAGGCTTCAGTTTGATTTGTTAGGCTTTAAAGGGTATCAGTTAAACCCCAAACATTCTGCATTATTGGCGCCAACACAGCACAAGACTCTACTAATTAGCTGATCTTTGAAATATTTGTTAAACTCCTTCACCTATCATCAAGCAGTAGAAACATCACTGCAATAAGTATATCCAGACCACTAGGAAGAAGCCATCACACATATGAAAGTCATGCATTTTAGAGGTTTTATTGAGAACTAGACCCAATTTGATCAACTAACTCTCCATTTAATACATATTTCATCTGTTGAGATTAGTTTTAGAATCTCAAACCTCAATGATAATAGCTTAATTTCTGTAAAATAATCATCATGAATATGGAACAAACTAATTTTCCAACATGACAAAATTATTCTTCACAGATGTTGCTAATAGGAGATGTTGACAATATGCATGATGGCAAAGAGTAGTGGTCTATGGTATCCTTGGAACCACTATGTAAAATATCTACCTTTTTTGTAGTAAGTTTAATCTTGACAAATTATTTTTTAAAAATTGTTTGTTTTTTATTTTCAATAAATTGTGTTCACTTAAATTTCTATGCATTGCTATGTTTTTTTGGTTGTATATTATTTGTTGAGCAATTTCACAATTGGATTAGATGAAAAATCATTCCATCTACTGTCAGTCCTACTAAAGAGTTCCGTACAAGAAGGACCATTCATGGTACATCAAAAGTGCATTGTATGCTGATTTCTTTTCTGTTTAACCCATTCATGTGAAGAAATGTAAAACGGACCTGAAAATCAAGTTGGACTGAAAACAGTTACAATCAGAGACAAGTTAACAAAGATGTGAGACAGCAGCACATTGTGTGGGAGTAATCTCTGTTTTATTGTTATCTAACAGCAGTGCACTTAATGGTTTTCAAATATGTGGCTCTGCACTATGTTGTGATGTACTATGTATTACACTGTCATTGTACTGTAACAACCCATCCTGTTTACAGTAATCTCTTTCCACATACCTCAAATAAAGTTTTTTTTGTTTTTTGACAGAATGGCTCAGTTTTAGCTTAACATTTTTTAAAAGTCAGCAACTTTGTAGAATTTTAATAATTTGTGTACATTGCACAGGGGAACTACTTTGAAAGAGCAAAGTATTATTAAAATGTTGGCCAGCAAGGTGTAATATGAATCTGTGGGGGTGGATGGATACCATAGCAAGGCTCTCAATTTATCACATTGTATCTTTGGTAATATGACCATCATCCTTGCATACAAGGCAATCCTGACTGCATTTGTCCATGTAATCAGAGGCCACCAGAGTACTAAACAATTGGATGGTAAAGCAGAACCATCTTATCGCACGGGCCCAGGGGCCCCAAGTGCATGTGAGGGCAACAAAATTTTGGTTCTAGTCATTTCCCTTACCCACTGCACTGCTCACCCCTCCTGCCCACTATCAGATTCCCCCCTGTGTGCCCCCCACCCCAAGTACTGCCAACTTCCCTCCGCTCCTGTCAGCAGCTGCAGGCACACAGGAGGTTGTTCAGGATGGAGAGCAGGGGAAGGAGATGGTAAATGTCATTTACCAGCCTCTTTCTTTTCTAAATGAACACAGTGAGCTATTAGTACTGATCACTAACTTTGTTCATTCATAACTGAAGCATAGTAAACACAGTAAACTGTGTTTACTATGCTTTATTTTATGAATGAACAGAGCCTCTGTCTCCTATTTAGTCATCTGCAGTGCAGCTGAGGCTGCAGAAAGGAATGAGGAATGGGTTTCCTCAGTCACTTTCACTTTCTCAAATTTGAGATTTCAGGGCTCTGTTTAGACCCCTGATATCTTATCACAGACCCACCAATAGTATTGTGAAAAAAGGTAAAAAATCGTAAAAAAAAAATATTTTACAAAATCAGGCTAAAATTTCTAATCTGACTAAAAAGCCATGTATTTAGTCCCCTGATATCTTATCAAAGATTTTGAAAAAAGTTAAAAATTATTTAAACAAATTGTAAAAAAAATATTTAAAATATCAGACTAAAATTTCTAATCAGACTAAAAAGCCATGTATGTAGCATAATGTAGCCACACCCACTGTTTTCCGCACAACACACTACATGCACCGCAGGTCACCATCTACCTGGTAGGGGCTCCATTGCATTATTTTACCTAGGGGCTCATGATGCCATTAATATGGCATTGTGGTAAAGATCTAGTCATACCTGCAAATTGATAGATCTTTTCATGCCAATATATACTGGTATGTAAAGTATCCACATACTATAGTACATGTGCAATTGTGCGCTGCCATTCCCATAAAAAAAACAAAATGCAAATTGATGGATCGAAATATGGAAATGGCTTTTTCAAGCAAAGCACATTCACTCATTACAAAGATGTAAACCACCACTATTAAAGTAGAACTCCAGGCAAAACGTTTTTTCATTTTGGATAGAGCAAGGGAGGGTTATAACCTCTATCCAATCTTTTTTCACTATTTGTGTCCCATTACAGAGATTTTCCTTCACTTCCTCTCCCATAGCCTAGCAGGAAGTAAGGGAAAATCCCTGAAAATTAAGGGAATTCCTTGGGCACCCCTAGGTCACCAGAACTAGTCTCCCCACTGGAAGATGTCCCCTGTGGATTTTCTTTTACTTTCAATTTCAATGATAATGGTAAACAGAACAAATAGGGAGTGTGAATCTCTCTAATGGGGGCACAAACAGTAATACAAACTTACAGGCTTTCTAATCTCTCTCCACTCTGTCCTAAATTAAAAAAAAGTTTTACGTTATATATTTATACTTTAAATATGAATAGGAATGAATGGGCCTTTTTTTAGTCTTGTACAAAACCAGACATCTATTGGTAGGCAGGAGAGATTATTAGTGATGCAATAAAACAGTTGCAGTATTACTTGTACAGTAAAACTCTTTAAAGCAACCTAAAGAAGCAGGGGAATTCAATCTGTTCATAATATTGTTCTGGAAAGACATTGCATGTTCTTTAGGTAGTCTGCTCAGTTTACCTTCACTGGAGCAATTCTCTGCAGACACATTCAGAGACCTGCCATATGCTTTTCTGTGAAATTATAGTGGTTTGTCAAGTGAATCTCTGCTCTGAGAACAGTGGCAGCAACAAAAGTTTAAACAATGTGTTGTCCTGGTACAAGCGAGAAAAAAAACCTCATATATCTCCTGTATACATGTAAGAGCTATTCTCCTATAGCTTAAGTTAATCATCTGGACCTTGGCTGAAAACATTACTAACAAAGTAGCTATAATTATTATTATTATACAGTATTTATAAAGCGCCAACAGTTCGCTCAGCGCTGTACATTACAAAGGGGGACAGAACATGCGACAGTACAATAACAATACAATGTGATACACGAGGGGTTCCAGGGCCCTGCTCCTTCGAGCTTACAATCTAGGAGGGAGGGGATAGTGGTACAGGAGGATAAAGCTGTGGGGAATGGAGTGGTAAATAACCTATTGTTATATAATTGGTCAAATTCAGGTCAATTGCACTGTTTGTGTCACATCTAATGCATTCTGTCAAGTGATCTCTAGTGAATGGGTTCAACCAAAGTGACTACAGACGTGCCACAGGGGTCAGGGGTTGGCAAACATCCTGAAATCTTTGGTGTCACTCTTAGTGTCCATGTCCACTGGCTTAAAAAATGCCACTAGAGGATTTTTGCCTGTAGAAGCAGCTCAGCATTATCCTATGTGTCCATGCACATTACAACATTTAGAGCATATTTTAAGCTCAATGTTTAGAAGCAGGAACAAAATCCCTTCTGGTTTATGTTTTTGATTGGAGTTTTATGGCAGAAAAAAAGATAAACACTCCTAAATGTGCCTAAACATACCGTATGAGGATCTTTTTACTGCCAAGGGAACTGGCATTTTTTTAAGCCCAGTGTGCATGGAGCCTCATATCCAGTAAAAAGGGTATTATTTGAACCCTTTGTCATTTTTACTGCAGATTTTCCCATAATTTTGATGGTTTGGAGATATCAGAAGCAGCCTTCTTCTACAGACATAAGATTTAAAAATTGTATCTGAACATTTTATGGTTAGAGCTATTATATTCCATCAGGATTACAGTGTAAAAGCTAATCTTCATAAGTAGGTTACCAAAATATTACGGTAAATCTGAAAATCCTCTGTGACCTAATTGTTGTCAACAATAATCTCAAACAATTTTGAAGCCTTAAAATAAGTCACTTATTTCATGAACAGTTTGAAATAAATCCCTCCAAGTCTACAATTATAAAGCCTGGTGGTGACAACATTTCGTAGCTTCATGGTTTTATGTATCTTGTATGAACCAAGCGATTTCCACATATGGTTCAAATAATAGATTTTATTACTTGTAGACCTTAGCTATATTTCTACAACCCTCTCCCAAACCTGTAGTATTAATAAACTAGAACAAGTACTGGGCAGGATCTACAGTATGTATTGAACAACCTCAATAAGTATTCTTGACACCACCTTATAGTCATTATTTTTGAGAACCAGTATAGAGATGAATGGTTCTTTGCCAGTTGTGTTACCCACACAAAGACAATCTTTCACTATCAGTTATATCTGCAGTTTAGACAGTATAAGGGGTGATTAATGTCGGTAATCTTGGAACATCCTGGCTATTGACAAGCAGATATCAGAACAAAAGCAAGCAACAGATACCTGCCCAACCTCAAACAAGCATCTGAATGTGCTGTGTTTCTTGCCCAACACTGACAATAACACACTTGCAAAACATTTAATTCATCAATGCTTCTATGTAGATGAGTGTAGGATCGGCAAACAATGCTTTTCCAACTGGTTGAAGAAGTGTAAATCTAGATATGACAGTGAATACAACTTGACCTGAAAAACGTGGGCAAATTCAACGTACAAAAGTACAACATTCGCTTATAGTCGCCTATACTTGACATTACGCAGGTCTTTTTGGCCCCTTGCACATGGGCGTCACAAGTTCCTCAGTAAACATCAGTAAATTATGATGCCCGTGAGCAAGGGGCCTAAATGTAGATCTGACACTGATACCAAATATGGGGTCAAATAGGATATCTTCCATTCTCATAGATTGAACAAGCAGCAGCAATATTTAGGTTGGGTGGTTTGTTTAACAATTATACAAGGTTAGTCAGATGTTCCTTATGTACATACTGTGTTTGAGTATATATCACATCTCACCAGCATATTCTTCTTAGGAAGTGTATCTGTGTAGCATGAGTAGGCTGAAGATCTCCTCCTTAGATAAGATGAATCAGTGTTTTGCTGATGCTCAAAAGACATAACTGGGAATTTGAGTGACTCTTCAGAATCACCCTGTTTTAACTCACATGCTCTAACACACATAGTCTGGCTTAAAGTAAATCTGTCATGAGAGAAATATGAAGTCTTCCATTGCTGATATTCTTCTGAAATTAGTAATTGCCTGGCTGATGTGGGTCCAGTCCTGCTTCACCACTATTTCCTTGATGTTTTTACTCTGTTTGACTAAATTCTAAGTAAAGGTGATTTCTACAGTAGTGCTGCCTTTGCGACTGCCTTTTTCATCATCAGCTGAGCTTGGCCAGCACCAACTCAGTGCTGTCGTGGCAGTGTGTGGCTGGGGAACCTGGAGTGGTGTTGTCTCTTATGCCTGGCTGTTAGGTTGTGTTGAAGTCTCCACTATATCTCCAAGTGATCATGTTCAATTTTGGCTTGGTGCCATGTTAGGATGGTAGAAACAATAAAAAAAACTGTCTGTGTGAAGAATCCACAGTTGACTATGGCCAGTTGTAAGCTTACCTTTATAGCACGAAGAAAACTTTTAACTTTCTAGTAGAGTGCACGGGAAGCTCCAAAAGCCTGTAGACACTTAGTAAAACAAATTAGATCAATAGTATCTTCACTTCTTTACAGTATCAGGCCTGGCGCAAAGGTGGAGTGAGCCAGTCACTATTAATAAACCTGAGGTGTCAGACCCTCATGTGTAAGGTCAGTGTTATTTTTCCAAGAGATGCCAATGCATTTAACTAATTTTTCATTTATGGTAAAACAGTGTTGGTGGGTGTAGTGAATTCTCTACTTATTCAACTGCTCAGCTTATTGGAACAAACTTGGGCTCTTTTAAACTTTTAACACTAAAAGCACCATTAGTTTGGTAGAACTGGTGTTGGTAAGTCAATCTTCTGCAAGACTCCCAAAAATATACATGATGCTTGATTCAATTCATTTTGCTGGCCTCTGCATTTCATGTATAATGAGCTGGCACCCTACCTCTCCGCTTTTTCACTGAGACTGACATACATCTAATTGTATGCCATGCTTTTCTTTCATAAAATGTAACCTGGTATAGGGTAGGTCCTGAAGCAAACAAATCTGCAAAAAATAGCAACCTCTGCAAAGACCAAAGCTTCTAGAAATCACCAGACCAAACTTTCCATAAGATTTTATGTGCATGTAATTTATTTTTTGCATGTAATTTACCTGTTGAAGTATTTCTTGTGTAGACATCCAAAAGCCCTGAGAATACTAATGGGCACCACCATCTTGAATGTAATATCAGCCTCTTAACTTTCCCAGACCACCAATATTTTTATTTTTTTTAAGTCCTTACCATAAATTCATACCTAAATAATTTTAGAAGGAATAGTATAAAAACCCAAAATACTTGACATCATTTACATTAAAATACTTCTCAGTAAATCAAAAAGCAATACATCACTTACATAAGTGCTTGTTATAGGATCAGCCAACAAAATTGATTTTTTTGTTATAGAATAAGACTGATAGTCTGTTACATTCTCTATTTATGAAATAAATAATAAAGAAATAAAACATCTACAAAAAACTGAAATGCTGTTTTGTGTGGACTGATCCTTTACAGGAAACTTACAATAAAACATGTGGGTTACAATTGCTTAGCCTTCTTTGGGAAATGCTCATTGCCTGGAAGATATGCTTGCGGGAAGGTGTAGTGTGGTGCAGTGGAGTCCAGTTGCAGGAACAATAATTTTTATGAAAGGAAATGTTCAAGTCAACAGACAGTCCAGTAGGAGAGCGTAATGCCAGAGAAACACTTACAGTTCCGAGTGACTTGTGTACACAGCAGGTTTGAATGCACCGACAGCATCTGTCTCAGAGGGCAGAATGTGGCCTGGCTGGTCTGGTCCCAATGGGGGGGAATCTGAAGTCCCTAGCCTATCCTTCCTTATCCTCAGGAACATCTCCCTGCTGCTCTTTCCGTGAGAGACAGTTGATTTTTCACTCTCCTATCCACTTTGCAAAATGCGCGCCAAAATCTGGGGGCAGGGACTTAAAAAAGACTCAGCTGACCCAAGATGGCCACCAGCCCTCACCAGAATGCAGCATAGCCATCTGGAACTCTGCCTCAGGGGACCAGGAAATCATAGAGAAACCAGATTTCCCCTGACTTCCTATCTGGCTGCGGTACAGCTCCGGTTAAGTGCCACCTACAGTGAAGAAAGCAGACTGCACTTGCCTCAATGCTGATCTGTTGACTTTAATACTTTTGATCCAGGTCACAGACTCTGAAAGTACTGAAGCCAAAGACAGCCAAGCGAAATGACAGCAAACATCTGAATAGTGCAACATCACGTTACCTTTATACTAGGGTTACATAAATATTTTTGGTACCTAAAGAGTACAGTATTTTATAGACCTCTAACAGACACAGATGTGTAGGAAAATGGGAGAGGTTGAAATTGTTCCAAAGAGAGACAGGGGCTACAATGACTATGCACTGATGTAAAATCACAGTAGTCTTGCAAGCTTTCTCAAGGGAGTTTGCTAAGTTTGCTCAAATCTTTACTGGGAATGCTTTCAACTGAGAAAAAAAAAGTAGCTGTCTGCCAGATCCCAGCGTCCCACTGTTCACTGCAAAACAAGGCAACTGTTTCCCAAGTTAATTAGGGAACTTCTTATTTTTTATTTGCAGCGATGGTGTCTTGACCTCTGCGTTCCAGCAGCCACTCCTCCCTTATTCCACCCTCTGAGCCATTTTATGAACACACTTCATAAAGAGATTAAAAGGTGACATCAGTTTTCCAACTATAAGGTATTATGTTTTCATTCTTCTTGAACAATTATACTCTTTACCAGACTAGTGAAGCAGATTAGTAGTGAAAGCTTCAGCAACCTAGGACAAGAGGGCTATTACTGAAAATACCATTGCTTTCATCCCAATGTAAAAATTCTTGTGAGTCATTAGTAGGTTGGTTTCTGGTCTCAACAATAAAAAAAAATGTTATAAATAAAAAAAAAAATAAAAAAACAGTCACTGAACTGATGTAGCCAGACCTTCACTACGGCAGTGTGATACTGTTCTATTATTGCTGAGGAACATTACATCTTACATATTTAAACTTGTAAAGTGACTAAGCCCCTATTCACACCGGTGCTATTTTCATGTGACCTGACAGATCAAATTTGCATGACAAGTCGTACCCTATTTGTGGCCATGGATCCGTGCAAATCGAAGTCGCACCAATTTTGAAAAAGGTTCCTGCACTATTTTTTTTGCATGTTTTGCATTTAATTAATGTGCGATTTGCATTGATGTCGGCAAGGCACACATGAAGTAGCACTGATTGGCGGCAATTTCAAAGCCGCATTTGGTGTGCACCAATGCTAAAGAAACAATTGTATATTTTGTCCATAGCAATGAGTCAGAATCTCCTATACTGCATGTGGGGGGGAGTTGAAACTGATTGGCTGTTAGGTGACATAGAGATTTCACTCTAATACATTAGGCCCAATTGTACATCAGATTTGTTGAAAAAGCAACAATCATTGGAAGGCTGTAGCTTCTCAAGAAATCTAACAATTGGGTTGCTTTACTAAGACAGGAGGGTGCAAAATCTGGTGCAGCTGTGCGTGGTAGCCCATCAGCTTCCAGGTTTTTTGTCAAAGCTTTATTGAACAAGCTGATGTTGGAAGCTACCATGCCCAGCTTCACCAGATTTTGCACTCTCCATTTTTAGTAAAGCAACCCCAATGGATCACATATGCATCAGATATGAATATTTTACTGGGAAGTCTGGCCCATGTAGTCCTATCCTAAAGAAGAGCTACTGTAGCTCAGATTGCTGCAAAGGTAATGCTGGAGTTGTGTATAGGGCTGTGTACCTGCAGACTGGTGGCCCATGTTCACATTTCACAGTCAAAAGCACTTACAATGGGTATGTGAGCATCAGAACTGGACCATGGAGCAATGGAAGAAGGTAGCCTGGTCTTATGAATTCAAGACTGGTTTGAGGAACACAACAATAAGTTTTAAGTGTTGACGTGGCCTCCAAATTCTCCAGATCTCAATCCATTGAGCATCTTTGGGATGTGCTAGAAAAAGCCAATCCATGGAGGTCCCACCTTGCAACTTCAACTTAAAAGGATCTGATACTGACAGTTTTGTGTCAGATACCACAGCATACCTTCAGAGATCTAGTGAAGTCCCTGCCTTGGTTAAAGTGGGTGGTCATAATGATTGGTGTATGGCTAGCTTAATTCCCATTGTTGATGAATGTTCAAGGACAGCATCCAGGAATTCTAAAGAAAAGATGCCAGAGCTTGTTTTACCATTTATTGTGTAATGGAGAATAATTATTAAAATATTTTACTGCATACATTACATAAAGCTCGGCTTTCCTACTTATCGGGTTTACATTTCACAACAGTTGTTCTCTTTTGTTATAGATACTACTAGTAAACTTACTGAAAAACACAGAAAATCAATAATTAGAAAGGGAGGAGGGAATAAAAAAAAAGAAAGTCCAGGTTAATCAGAGGGAAAACCAATTTCCGTCCTTGTGGATACGAGGCATAGAAAACAGGTGCTGCACTATGTGTGACAGGTGTAGTCCCTGCTCCAGGGCAGGTATGCGATACGTGTGCCGGTCACACCCTTTACCACCCATCAATCCTACACCTTCTGCACTTAGCCTCAGCACACAACCTTTTACTGATAATCTGCTCTCTGCAGGCTCTTCGCCTAAAACAACACATTCTTCCACCCAATTATACTGGCAGTGCTCTCATTCAGTGCATGAGAAGAGGAAGCAACATTACTACAGTTTTTTTTTTAATATTATTGATATGACAATAGAAGCTGTGTTGTTGGTTGTCAGACATGCATATTTATATATAGATCACCTAGAATGATTTAGGATGATGTGTGGCCGCTGGCTCAGGGCGCCCATACAGCATGCAGTTATAGAAGGCACTGAAGTCATGGGTGTCAATTGCTGTGACTAATGAATGTTAATCCGTGCACAGACAGTGAAATGCTAGTAACTGTTACTTATTATATCCAGCCTGCTGGAAAGTTTATAATGATGACGTGTAAAACTATTTCTAAAAGCAACAGCTGCTCATACTGGGAATGGCTCACCCACCGTTTCCTACTCTAAACAAATCATATGTGTGGAATTTGAGGCACATAATGCCTACTAACCAGGGCTTTTTTTTCAGAAAATAGGTACAGGAACCCCCCTTCTGAGCCAGGCTTGCCTCCGCCCCTTACCCACCTCCCAGCACTGTCCCTTGGTTCCACCCCCTACCTACCTCTCAGTACAGCATCCTTTTTATGTGGTGCTAATTAATTTGTATATAATTTTTTAAAGATAGCAAGAAAAGCAGTAAAATAGATCCCCTGAAGGCAGCAACAATAGACTTCCCCTGGCAACAATAGATCCCCCAGCAACAATAGATTTCCCAGCAACAAAAGATCCACCCCAGCAACAATAGACCCCGGCAGCAACAACAGATCTTCCAGAAGCCAGCATCAATAAACCCTCCAGCAGCCAGCAATAATAGACCCCTTCCTCAATAGTAGATCCCTCCCAGCAACAAATGAACCACCAGAAATATAAGACCCTCCTAGCAAAAAAAGATCCCCCACCAGCAGCAATAGACCTCCTAGCAGCAAGCATCAATAAACCCTCCAGCACACCCCAGCACCCCTTGCCATTAAATATATCCAGTGAACTGCGTTCCTCCAGGTTACCGCAGAAAAAAAAGCCCTGCTACTAACCATTTGTACACTGTTCAAAAAAATTAAAGGAACACTTTGAAAACATGCTGGGTATCTATACTGATATGGACTGGGTAATGTGTTAGGAATGTAAGGATGCCCCATCGTTTGATGGAAATGAAAATTATCAACCTACAGAGGACTGAATTCAAAGACACCCCAGAAATCAAAGTGAAAAAATGATGCAACAGGCTAGTCCATTTTATTGAAATTTCATTGCAGCAACTCAAAATGGTACTCAGTAGTTTTTATGGCCCCTGTGTGCTTGTATGCATGCCTGACAACATCGGAGCATGCCCCTGATGAGACAATTGATAATGTCCTGGGGTATTTCCTCCCAGATCTGGACCAGGGCATCACTGAGCTCCTAGACAGTCTGAGGTGCAACCTGGCGGCATCGGATGGACCAAAACATGATATCCCAGAGATGTTCTATTGGATTTATGTCAGGTGAGCATGTGGGCCATTTAATGGTATAATTTCCTTCATCCTCCAGGAACTGCCTGCATACTCTCTCCACATAAGGCCGGGCATTGTTGTGCACCAAGGGGAACCCAGGACCCACTGCACCAGCGTAGGGTCTGATAATGGGTCCAAGGACTCCATCCCGATACCTAATGGCAGTCAGGGTGCCATTGTCTAGCCTGTAGAGGTCTGTGTGTCCCTCCATGGATATGCCTCCCCAGACCATCACTGACCCACCACCAAAACGGTCATGCTGGACATTGTTACAGGCACCATAACGTTCTCCATGGCTTCTCCAGACCCTTTCACATCTGTCACATGTGCTCAGGGTTAAACCTGCTCTCATCTGTGAAAAGCACAGAGTGCCAGTGGTGGACCTGCCAATTCTGGTGTTCAATGGCAAATGCCAATCGAGGTCTATGGTGCCGGGCAGTGAGCACAGAGCCCACTAGAGGGTCCTCAGGCTAACCTCATTAAGTCTGTTTCTGATTGTTTGGTCAGATATATTCACACCAGTGGCCTGCTGGAGGTCATTTTGTATGGCTCTGGCAGTGCTCATCCTGTTCTTCCTTGCACAAAGGAGCAGAAACCAGGCCTGCTGATGGGTTAAGGACCTTCTACGGCCCTGTCCAGCTCTCCTAGAGTAACTGCCTGTCTCCTGGAAAAATGCAAAACCAGTGAAAAACAGTCAGAAAAGATGAGTAGGGAAAAAAATGTCAGTGGCCTCCACCTGTAAAACCATTCCTGTTTTGGGGGTCGTCTCATTGTTGGCCATCTAGTGCACCTGTTGTTAATTTCATTAACACTGAAGCAGCTGAAACTGATTAACAACCCCCTCTGCTACTTAACTGACCAGATCAATATCCAAGGAGTTTAATTGACTTGATGCTATACTCTGATTAAAAAGTGTTCCTTTAATTGTTTTGAGCCGTGTATATTGTAGTATTCAAATGCTGATTATTAATAAATAAATGAAACCTGTGCTGAAATAAATATATAAAACAGTGCAACTCTTAATCAGACAGTATATGCAGGAATGTTTTATGCTACCCATAAACATGAAATGAGTGTTGTAGGGTTTACATGTTTTTGGCTGGATTGGGTGTTAGAATTGTGACTAGACCATGCATTAGGCACAAATCCACCATCCAATCAGAGGGGACAGTGATTAGACAGAATAAAGAACATTGTCCTAATTGCTAATTGGGCCGCAACTGCATGCTAAGTGTGTAACACTTTTACGTGGTGCTGCCCCATTGACTTCAGTGGCCACATTTGGCAAGCGGAATGGCTGCCAAAAACAACATGGCAAGTTACTGTAAATTTGCTATAAACAGTAAAAGAAACCCAGACGCTAGGGTGAGTGGTTGGTGGTTAGTAAGCATCAACTGGTGGCATGGATAGCAGATCAGGTAGCTCTCATCGTCATATGAACCACATGAAAAATAACTGCAAGTATGTATGGAGCGTCAGGAAATGTTGATGTGAATTTCACATTTCCTGGCACGCTATACATGCTTACTGTAAATTTGCCACATTGCAAAGCATTGCGGCCTCAGCATTGTGAACAGATCTGAGCATCCACTGTGAAAAATTTGTAGGTAAGCGGTTGAGGGGTGGTAAAAACACAGATCAACCACATGCTTTTATTACCCTTTGCTGCCTGAGTGGCCTTATAGAGCTCATAAACATTACAAGACAATCTGCCAATCAAGCCATTTCTTACTACATAAAGCCACTATCTAATGTCTGTGAGGTGCTTGAAGACACCACCAGCTGAGGTCACTTTCAATTGGACAGGTTGGAAAATCTTGTCTGAATGTTTATTATTATTATTAATAATAATAATAATAATATAGTTATCTATAAGAATTTGCCAAAAGTGACTCCTGTATGTTGCTTGATTGTTTATTTGTGTTTAGGAAAGCAGTGGCTGGCAAGATGCCCTCTACAGTCTACAGCAGTGGTCTCCAAACTGTGGCCCAGGGGCTGGATACGGCCCTTTGCTTGCCTTTATCTGGGACTTGAGGCAACACAGGCACTAATGATGGGGCATAATTCCTTCCACTGACACCAACGATGGGGCACTATTCCTCCCACTGATACCAATGATAAGGCACCATTCCTCCCACTGACACCAACTGTGGGGCACTATTCCTCCCACTGACACCAACGATGGGGCACTATTCCTTCCACTGTTACCAATGATAAGGCACCATTCCTCCCACTGACACCAACTGTGGGGCACTATTCCTCCCACTGACACCAACGATGGGGCACTATTCCTTCCACTGTTACCAATGATAAGGCACCATTCCTCCCACTGACACCATTCATGGGGCACTATTCCTCCCACTGACACCAATGATGGGGCACTTTTCCTCCCACTGACACCAACGATGGGGGCACTATTCCTCCCACAAACATCAAGGATGGGGCACTATTGCTCCCACTGACACCAATGATTGGGTAATATTCCTCCAACAGGTACTAGCAATGGGGCACTATAAATCTCACTGACACCTACTATGGGACATTATTTCTCCCACTGAAACCAATGAGGGGACACTATTCCTCCCACTGACACCAACGATGGGGCACTATTCCTCCCACTGACAGCAAGGATGGGGCACTATTCCTCCCACTGACACCAAGGATGGGGCACTATACATCCCACTGACACCAATGAGGGGGCACTATTCCTCCCACTGACACCAATGAGGGGGCACTATTCCTCCCACTGACACCAACGACGGGGCACTATACCTCCCACTGACACCAATGATAAGGCACTATTTCTCCCACTGACACCAACGATGGGGCACTATTCCTCCCACTGACACCAATGATGGCATTTCCGGGCAGGGGGCATGCGCGAGGCGCGATCATACCCTACCCACGCCGCTATTCGTGGCTGTCAATTACCGGGTCCTTACAGTGAAACACCACCACACTGCCCCCCAGTAAAACACTCACAGCACACAGTTAACCCTTTGACCACTCCTCATGTTAACCCCTTCCTGCCCAGTGCCATTAGTACAGTGTCAGTGCTTTTTTTTTTAGCACTGATCACTGTATTGGTGTCACTGGGGATGTCAGTGACACTAATTCAGTTCCCCCAGTGTCAGAATGCCTGCCGCAGTCCTGCTATAAGTCGCTGATTGCCACCATTATTAGTACAAAAATCAAAAGTTCCAGTATATATACCGCCATTTTTAAACTATATAACTTACACGTAAACCAATTAATTTACATGTATTGTTTTTTTTTTTAGCAAAGACATGTCGCACAATATATTTTAGCCTAAATTTATGACAAAATTTGATTTTTTTAATTTTTTTACTAGATATGTTTAATAGCAAAATGTCAAAAATATTTTTTTCTCAAAAATGTTGCTTTTTTTTTTATAGCACAAGAAATAAAAAACACCCAGGCGATAAAATACCACCGAAAGAAAGCTCAATTCTTGGGAAAAAAAAAGGACGTAAATTTCATTTGGGTGCGGCGTTGCATGACCGTGCAATTGTCAGTTAAAATAATGCAGCGCCATATTGCAAAAAATGACCAGGTCAGAAAGGGGTGTAAATCCTCTAGAGGGCAAGTACTTAATAATAATAATAATATATTTCATTTTTTAAGGTTAAGGGTTAATTATTAACGTATGATTTCTTTATTTATATGTGCATTATTTTACATTTATTTATTCATACACTAATACTATTTTTTATTTTACATTTTTTTAGTTGAGCAGAAAATCACAAAAAAATACGCACAAATGCATTATTCACGCATTTCTATTCTATTCTATGGGTATAAAAACGCATGACCGTGCAATTGTCAGTTAAAGTAATGCAGCGCCGTAACGCAAAAAATGGCCTAGTCAGGAAGGGGGGTAAATCCTCAGGAGGGCAAGTGGTTAAGTTTTGACAAAAAAAACATGGAAGCTGATTTTTCAATGCAGAGCTGCCCCACGAGGCAGAACGTGGCTAAATGGTTAGCACTTCCACCTGGCAGAACCAGGGTCGTTCGTTTGAATCCCAACTACAGCACCACCTGCCTGGAGTTTGCATGCTCTCCCTGAATCTGCATGGGCCTCCCCCCCACACTCCAAAGACATGCTGGTAGGTTAACTGGATCCTGTCTAAATTGTCCCTAGTATGCGTATGTATGAATGTGAGTTAGGGACCTTAGATTGTACACCCCTTGAGGGTTAGGGACTGATGTGAATGTACAATATATATGTACAGTGCTGTGTAAATTGACAACACTATATAAGCACCTGTAATCAGGGGGGACTGACAACTCATGGGGCCCCTGGGCAATAGGGGATCATGAGGCCCCTGTGTCCTTGCCCAAACTCAAAAAAGCCTATGAAAAAGGTACCAGGGGCATCTCATGGGGCCCCCTACTGACCCCGGGCCCTCGGGCAGTGCCTGAGTTTCCAAAGGGTCATTCCGCCCCTGCCTGTAATAGATAAATGTTGCATGCTCCAGTTTTAGTAAATCAACCCCACAGTTCCTGCGCCCCTCCTCCTAAGACTACAAACCATAAAGATTTACAGCCCAGCAATCATCAGTTAAACCCACCAATGTTTTCCTTACCACTATGTATCACTGAACAAGGGATATAAAATGCCCAGTGCAATCAGCTGAAGGGTGGGGGGAACTTTCACTGCAAAATACACCGTGTTGGCAGTTAGCCTTGGTTCACACCAATGTGATTTGTCATGCGACTTGACAGTTCAAAAGTCGCACCCCATTTGTGGCAATGGAACCGTTCAAATTGTTGTGACTCAAGATGCAGTGACTTTCAAAAAGGTTCCTGCACTACTTTTCTGTGATTTCATTGCGACTTGCATTGATTTCTGTTAAATTACATTGCAAGCCGCAATGAAATCTAACATCCAAATTGTACTGATCTGCAGTTTTGAAGTCGAGCTAAACTTCAAAACTGCAGATCAGTACAGTCGCCTGAAGCTCAAATGTTTTTGAGCTTCAGGCGACTTGGAGTGGAGATGTCAACCATCTCCATAGAGTGATATTGATTTTTTTCCCCAAGTGTTTTGGAGCATTGAGCTTCACGCTACAGAGTGCTCAGGTGTAAATGCAGCCTTGAGGAGGATACAATATAAAGTCCCTAACTCACATTCATACATACACATACTAGGGCCAATTTACACAGGACCCAATTCACCTACCAGCATGTCTTTGGAGTGTGGGAGGAAACCGGAGTACCCAGAGGAAACCCACACAGGCAGAACATGCAAACTCCATGCAGGTGGTGCCATGGTTGGGACTTGAACCAATCACCCTAGTGCTGCCAGGTGGAAGTGCTAACCATTTAGCCACTGTGCTGCCCATGTGTGTCTGTGTCAGACAACCAATCAATGAAATGCTTCCAATAAATTGTTTCTGATAGATTGTACTATGAATCAATACTGCATGCGTTGAATCTTCGATATGTTGAATAAATGATTAATCACTTGTTATTGATGGCTTGTACCTGGATTGATCACCAGTCCACACGTGTGTGGCCACCTAATAATAAATCCGACGTGCGATAATAGCCCACACCTGCACTGTCGGATGGTAGGATACCTTCCCCCCGGGTCTGACTATAACAGTGACACATGGATGTGAAGAAGGTGGGGTCCTTTCTGCAGTCTGGGATCTCCCGTCCCCCGGATTAACCCCCCCAGTGCCCGATCCTCCTGGAATGCCCCCGGCACTCCCTCTAGTGTCAGCGTGTGGCAGCAGGTGGTTGGCCCCGCCCTCCGTGCCACAGTTAGCCACTCAGGTGAGGACAAGCGGGCGGCCCGCCCCCTGTGGGGCAGTGTACATATAAGTGCGGAGTGGAGAGGAGTCCGTAGTCAGTCCTGTGCGCCTCTAGTCTTGTCTCTGTAGGTCTCATCCGCCTCCATCATGTCCATCAAAGTGCAGAAGTTCACTCACCGCACCTCCAGCAGTGCCGTGCCCCGCTCCACAGGCTTCAGCAGCTTCTCGTACAGCGGAGCCCCGGCCGGGGCCAGAGCCAGCCAGGCGTCCTTCTCTCTGGGCTCCAGCTATGGCGGGGGGTCCCGCTTCGGTAGCGGCTACAGGATGGCCTATGGGGGAGCCGGGCTGGGGGCAGGTGTGGGCTCTGGCGGGGGGATCACCTCCGTCAGTGTCAACCAGAGCCTGCTGGCCCCCCTCAACCTGGAGATCGACCCCAACATCCAACAGGTCCGCACCCAGGAGAAGGAGCAGATCAAGACCCTCAACAACAAGTTCGCCTCCTTCATTGACAAGGTGAGTGCATGGCACCCCAATACCTGGCACAGGACCCCTATACCTCTGCCACCCCCCAGTACCTGGCACTGCACCCATATACCTTCACCTCAACACCTGGAATTGGACCCCTATACCTCTACCACCCCCAAAACCTGGCACTGGACCCCTATAATTTCACCACCCCTTTATACTGGGCACCGGACCCCCTATACCTTTACCACCCCTTAATAGTGGGAAAAATGACCCTTCACCACCCCCTATACCTGGCACTGGACCCCTATACCTTTACCACCTCTTAATAGTGGGCACATGACCCCTTCACCCCCTAATACCTGGTACAGGACCCCTATACCTTCACTGGTCCCTATACATGGCACAAGGCACTCCCTTATGTCAGCCATTACCTGGCACAGAGCACTCATACCTTCATCCCTGCACAATACCTGCAACAGGACCCTCTCTGTACCCCATACCTGGCACAGAACCCTCAGTACGTTACTAACCCCCCATTCCTTGTACAGGGCCCCCCATGCCTTCATCAACCCCTCTATACCTTTCACACAGTCCACACTCTATACCTTGCACAGGATGTTTACTTTCTTCACCCCATACTTGGTGCAGGAAGCTCTCTTTTAGCACCCTTAATTGTTGCATAGGACCCCCTCACAATCTATATACTACCTGATACACCCTCTTTACCTTCACCACCCTGTTCCTGGGACAGGACAGGATCCTCTCACTTGCATCACCCTATACCTGGTCTTGGACCTCTTGGCACTTATTACCTGGCACAGAACCCCCTCACAACTGGCACCCTATACCTGGCACAGGACCCTCTTAGTTTTGCCCCCCTTCCAAACTTGGCACAGGAAGTGCTCTTAGCACTGTATACTGGCCACAGGACTCCTTCACAATCTGCACCTGGCACAGGACTCTTGCTATTTGCACCCTATACCTGGCTTAAGACCCCCCCTTAGCACCCCATACCTGGCCCAGGGTCCCCTCAACACTTTACATCTGGCACAGGTCTTCCTTAGCACCCTATACCTGGCACATGACCATCTTACTTTCATCCCTTATGCCTGGCACAGAAAGCTCTAACTTTTAGCACCCTATGCCTGGCACAGGGCTCTTTTAGCTTTCGTAAGTGTTTTTTGTTTTTCTTTGTCTTGTACTTAGTAATTTTTAAAAATGTATGTAGCTTTTGCACTGGTATGTAATGTGTCCTTTACAGTCTGAAATATTTCAAAATGTGATCACACATGTACACATGCATGCTGCTTGTCAGATATTAATTGAAACTCCCAGAGAACATTCTCACAAAGACATGAATCTAAGAAGTAGAAATCTATATATGTGTTATTTTTGTAGAGCAGATCTGATTTGGCTACCGGCTACACTTTCTTTGGATTCATTTCCTAATCTCTAATTTAGTCCGGCTTTGAAAATTGAGAACAGTAGAATAGGTTAACAGTTGATCATTGCTTCTAATGCATTTCCCATATGTAGTTGTGATGTATGTTAGTGAACCTCCCCAGTGTATTACCTGCATTGTCGTCATTTTATTAGTAGAGGCTCAATAGTCTGCACAGTACTCTGAAGCCAACAGATTTTTAATCTACAATCATAATGATTCTTTAAAATTTTGTGAATGCCACACCCATGGTGGCGATGCTGTGCCAAATTCCAGTCTGCCTTCCTGGTGGTCATTGACCTTCCCAGCAGACTAATCTGAGACCAGGAGATCTCTAGTCTAGTCTGGCCAGGAGATCTGCCTGGTCATTCTGACATTGCCAGGTTCCTGGTAGAGGAAGAGATGCAATGTATCAAAATAGAATCTGGACTAATTTAGATTTATTTTAAATGTGTAACACAGACCTTTATACAAGACTTCCATAATTATATCTATATGGCTGTGACTACTTGTAATTCATTGTATGGGGTTTCTGGAATTTTTCTTTTTTTTTCACACATCGGCCATAAGTAACAGCTGCACGCTCAGGCTATATAACATATGGGGAGTGACACCGCTTGTTCAGGAAAGGCCTAAGCAGTATAAATGTTACATTTTATTTTATTGTAAAGGATTTTAAAATACAGCAAATGACATTATTTTAAAGAAATATTCTATATTTCATGTGCAAGAGAGAAAACTACAGGATTTCAATAGAAATTGCAGCTGCGAAACTTATGGCATCCGTTTAAATTGACTTTTGCAAACGTCAGACCGCTGTGAGATTGGTTGCCATAAGTTATGATATTGAATAAAGCCGTATGTTATTGGCATTACTGGTTTTCAGACCAACCCTCCTGCACATGATTTTGCTATAAGCATACATTCTTATAGGTTTGTTTTTCCGGGAGAACAGGATCTGCTTAGGTGACGGTGTTGCTTTTTCAGTTGGGATATCTGCATTACTGAACTGCATTGTTTGCAGTCTAATCTCCAGCCTGTGGCAATTTGCACCAACAGGTTAACACACATTGCAGGCTCCTAGGGTCCCAACTCCCTATGTCAAGTTGTCAATGTGCAAGGTCCTACATTACATTTTAGCAAGGATAAGGGCAGTATTAAAAACATGTTGGCCAATAGCAACCACTAATAACTGGATTTTAGTCTTGGTAATTTTCTTTGCTATAGGCAGAAGTCTGCTGAGAGCTTGCCTTGTAGATCTGGGCATGCTTAACTGGTAGATCTGGGCATGTATGGACTGCCATTGCCATGCTCAGCATGTCTTATGAGTTTCCCTTCCCTTGTCCCCTGTATTAAATGGTGGCTGCCACTTTCTTAAACTGCTTGTTTTTAAGAGTTGGCTACCAACATGGGTGGCTTAATCTGTTGCACATTGGGCTACCTGATCTGCAGGTGTATGGCTAACTTGACTGCACTCTGTACAACAATATTGTCTTTGTATTCCTCTATTTAACAAACCTTCTGGTGTTCCAGTACAATTCCACATTGATACTGTGCTACGTAGACATAGCCCTGCAGGGTGGAACAATGGTGTACTTTTTTAATTAAACATCCTGATGTAGAGTACACAAATATCTATGACATTGTCGGTGAGCTAAAGGCTGACTATGTGCAATCTGATTATATAATCTCTGCTCAATATCCTTCAGATTCTCTATTCCCTATAAGAGACATCTGAGACAATGCAAGTGAATTGGCCCTAGTATGATGTTCTACTGAGTGTGCCCAAGATGGCTGCCTCGCCATTAGAAACGGCAGATAAAAGTCCCCAGGGAGAAATGTGCCATTGAAAATATAAAAAAAAAAGTTGTGGTGTTTTTTTTTTTTTTTTTTTTTTTTTTATAGTTGCCCTTTTTAAGTGATCCCTGCTCCTATCTGTTGCAACCCATTTTGTTGTATATTTGCTTTTCTTGCAGTTCACTGATCTTTGCTGTGCCACCCTGCTTGGTACTTCATATCCATGTAAAATATTCCTGCCAGGTCCGTGTGTGTGTGTGTTGCACCTATTAATTCCCATGGCAGATCCACACTCATGGTGGTCTCCAGTGGTCCAGCAGAATATGGCTCTTAATGGAATTAATAGGGTCATGAACAGCAAGAGGACCCAGAGGATATACTGCAGCCAAAGGCAGCCCCCATTTACACCTGAGTGTTTGCCACATTATTCTTCATGCCAGACAACAATCAAGATCAGGACTCTCCTCTGTTCTCAGTGGGGTCCGTTCACAGCTGAGCATAGTCTCCTTACTTTATGAAGCTCACAAGTACATGAGCTTTGGGGGCAGAATCATGGTTTTTGGCCCCATGTACATTATTTGGCGCTCATACTTTAATAGGAGCACCTGAAAAATGTAGTCCCCTAGTTTTGCTCAGATCCAAATTTGAATGGGGTATGGCAGTAAAGTGAAGAAAGTATGCAAGCAGATGGTGGGAGCTTTAATGGAAAACTACCAAAGTGGCAGTTGGCATTTTAAAAATTAAAAAAAAAAAAAAAAAAAAAAAAAGTGACAAGTAGACCCATGTAGTAGTTGGGAGATTGTACAATGAATTGTAAGCTGTGTGCCCTGTGTAATACTGGTTGGCAGCTGATCCATTTTATTCCTTATCAGATCCGTTTTGAGAATGACCTTTCTTATCAGTCTGCTGTAGAAGGGAGGGGCACCTAAGGTAAATGGTTACCTGCAGACATCACCATATAGGGCAGTGTGGGCTCTGTGCTCCTTGCTGAGCCTGGCTCATTATCCTGTGCAAACAGCCTGATGTCACAAAGCACACACAGCCAGTGTGCAGGGAAAAGTCACCCTGCAAACTGAAACAGGGTCCTGTGCTGAGTTTCATCAGCCATTCTGCAATTTTGGTGAAGTGGAGTGAAAAAAATGAAAGTACAGAAACTTTCTGTATCCTGCTTGAGAGCTGCTATTCTACTATCCAAATTTTTTTTTTTCATATGTGCCAGATAATTCAGCAACAATGGTGTCACAACTGTCACTCAGAATTGCAATATTTTAATGCTGCTTCTAGTATAAGTTGCTACTCTGTTTAAAGTGGTATTCCCTTTATGAAGTGTAAATCTGTATCTGAGTTTGCATTTCTCTAAAGTGCAGAATTTCAAGTACATTTAGCCATAAGGTGAAAGTAGAATGAGATTATGAGGATGATCTGCAATACTTGCACTGAGCGGCATTGTGAATACAGAAACAAAAACTTAAAGTAGACCAAAGGGCTCTTATACATGGGCACCCCAAGCCCATACAACATAAATAACTGTGTATCCCTGCTTGGTAAGATCTGCCAATAAGGGGGTACCACCTGTACAGGGACCCGGCCAGCAGGGGATTTCAATTTGGACGGGAAGGATGATTGTAAGGCTACGTTCACACTAGCGTTGTGTGCAGGTGGTAGAGAGGTGTTTGGCAGGTGTTTTTACCGCTTCCCAAACGCCTCTACCAATTCTGCACATTACAGCACATGGTGCTGTTCTAACGGGAGCATTTGCGTCGCGGCATAACGGACTCCTCTGGTCGAGTCAGGAGGCTTTGAAGCCTCCTATTGTCTATGGTGCCGCTCCACAAACGGCCGGCGGTTGCGGGGCATTTGCGGAGCGGTAACACCACTCAAACTGCATTATAGGCATTTGTGGGGCGTTAACGCTCGGCAAACGCCTAGCAACCGCCGCTAAACCTCACATGCAGCGTTTGCCGAGCGTTAAACGCTCCGCAAACGCAGACCAACGCTTGCCAAACGCTATAGGGGCGTTTGGCAAGCGTTGGTAAAACAGCCAAGTGTGAATGAGCCCTTACTGTGGCAATTTAAAGGAATAATGCTCTGTGGCTCTCTGCTGCAGCTGAAAGCTGGTTTCTCCACCTCTCCCTCTTGCTGGCTTTCAGCTGCTGGAAGAGACTCAAGGCATTGTTCCTGTAGTTGCCCCCTGTGGTCCTACCCACATTTGATTTCCCCTGCAGGCTGTTGTGTGCCCCCACCACAGCGCTGCGGGCACTCAGGATGGAGAGTGTAGGAGGGGGGCTGGTAAATGTGTGTTCAGTTCATTAATCTGCAGCCTCTCCTGCTCATTCAGAATGCAGTGCAGCTGAGGCTACAGAGAAAGGAATTAAAAATCTGTGTCCTCCATTCCTTTGTCTCAAAGGTGAGATGTCAGGGGTCTTTATAGACCCCTGATATTCCACCCAAGCTACCCCAACATCATTGTAAAATCATTTTTTATAAATTTTAAACAATTTTTTTTTTGTTAAATTGTGAAAAAAAAGTGGTACACCAATATGAAAATTCTGGTACCAAAAAGTCAGGATGCACTTGGCTGAAAACCGAAATGGACGGTTTTTAAAAATGAATATATATTGTTTGGAAAAAATACATTTAAATGGTTAAAAAACCCACACTATATACCCCAATATTTTTGTAAAATATGAAAGATGTTAGTGAGTAAATAGATACCCAACATGTCATGCTTTAAAGTTGCGCATGCTCATGGCATGGTGTCAAACTATGGTACTTAAAAATCTGAGTGACGCTTTAAAAAATTTCTACAGGTTACTAGTGTAAAGTTAGAGGTGGTCTAGTGCTAGAATTATTGCTCTGACATTCTGGCAATATCTCACATGCTTGGTTTGAACAGTTTACACATGTGGGCGTGGCCTACTTATGCCTTCACCACTGTTATTTTTTACACTGTTCCTTTACAAACGAGAAACATTTAATCACCTTTATTCCTATCGCAAGAAATGCATGCATCCCTTGATAGAAATAATTAGTGACAGGTCCTTTTTATGGAGATCTATGAAGTCAATAAGACCCCACATCTCTCTCCTCTACAATGTAAAGCATTAGATTAAAAAAAAGCATTGAGCTAGTGCTTTAGAAAAAATAAGGCCTTGTTTACAAGGTGCCAGAAGCGGAAGTGACATTGCTCCGGTCCTCCAAGGGCATAGAGGTGAGTGGAGGCCATCTTTCCTTCACTTATCTCTATGCCCAGCGCCAGGATCATTTGTTGGTTCCTTGGGTAAGGCTGAGAACTAGCAAGGGGTGGCAGCAGCAGGCGTGCCGCAGGGAGGGGGCGAGGTTATTTTCGGCACCTGTATCAGTGCTTATTTTCATATCCGCCAATAGGGGTGTTTTCGGTGGAAATGTTTCGGCCACCGAAATTCCGGTGCACCCCTAAAAATTGGCTTATTCACATTGGTTCTCTGGCCCATACAGTGTGAATGAGCAGTTTGTGCAGCTGGGAGTGCCTGGAGCTCTGAGTGCAGCAGCTGTATGAACACAGCCGCAGGTCCTAATCTGATGTGAGTGGCCCTGAATACATGCTGTCTGTGTTTGGGGCTGTACACCTTCACCTACATGCCTGTCCAAATCAGGACCTGCAGTTGTATTCATACAGCTGCTGCACCCCCATAGTGTAATATAGGCTGCCTGCACACAGCTCCAGCCACATAATAAAATAAAATCACTGTACAGGCCTCAGAATCCATGTGCATGAGCCCCAATACCATAGTTCACACACAACTTTTATTTCAATACAGTTTTATCAGCAGGAATTGTTTATTTTATTTCAGGTACTTGTATAGCGCCATCAATTTACACAGCGCTTTACACATATATATTGTACATTCACATCAGTCCCTAACCCTCAAGGGGTGTACAATCTAAGGTCCCTAACTCACATTCATACATACACATACTAGGGACAATTTAGACAGGAGCGAATTAACATACCAGCATGTGGGAGGAAACCAGAGTACCTGGAGGAAACCCACGCAGGCACAGGGAGAACATGCAAACTCCAGGCAGGTGGTGCTGTGGCTGGGATTCTATGCTTGAGTCCACTAATTTTAGTGTTAAATAAAATTTCAATATTATATTTTCACTAATTTTTTTTTTTTTTTGTGGGGGGGGTGGCCTGTCAGGTAGGCGGCCTGTCAGGTAGGCGGCCTGTCAGGTAGGCGGCCTGTCAGGTAGGCGGCCTGTCAGGTAGGCGGCCTGTCAGGTAGGCGGCCTGTCAGGTAGGCGGCCTGTCAGGTAGGCGGCCTGTCAGGTAGGCGGCCTGTCAGGTAGGCGGCCTGTCAGGTAGGCGGCCTGTCAGGTAGGCGGCCTGTCAGGTAGGCGGCCTGTCAGGTAGGCGGCCTGTCAGGTAGGCGGCCTGTCAGGTAGGCGGCCTGTCAGGTAGGCGGCCTGTCAGGTAGGCGGCCTGTCAGGTAGGCGGCCTGTCAGGTAGGCGGCCTGTCAGGTAGGCGGCCTGTCAGGTAGGCGGCCTGTCAGGTAGGCGGCCTGTCAGGTAGGCGGCCTGTCAGGTAGGCGGCCTGTCAGGTAGGCCGCACAGGAGGGTTATAGCTCCTAGTTTCTTGTCCTGTGTCTCATTGGGTTGATTTTCCTTCACTTGTATAGCCACAACAGGAAACAATCCCTTACATTGGAAATGCCACCTTTTAAGGAATAGCTATAAAGATCATTCAGCCACAGCTCTAGAAACCACCAACAAACACGACTTTCATGGAATCCTGGTTGAGTGACTGGTATAGACATACCAGATCAAACTGCATTTTGACACTGAGTCGTATTCTACTTTTCAATGGCGTTCCTTTCTCAGCATAGCTTTTTGCTTTAGTGTATTGTGCTTTTAGGCAAAACTTGTGCCATGTGATCATAGTATCCATCACTTGTCCTTGTAGGTGCGCTTCTTAGAACAACAGAACAAGATGCTGGAAACAAAGTGGAGCCTTCTTCAGAACCAGAAAACAACCCGCAGTAACATCGATGGCATGTTTGAGGCCTACATCAACAACCTGCGCCGCCAGCTTGACACTTTGGGCCAGGAGAAGCTGCGTCTGGAATCTGAGCTTGGAAACATGCAGGGTTTGGTGGAGGACTTCAAGAACAAGTGAGTTCCTGCTTGTTGCTGATTTGTAGAGGGATTTGGCACACAAAACTGTCCCCCTGGTGTTTAGTAAAACATACTGACTGAGGCTCAGTAGTAATATAATAGGCTTTCTGGTAAAATGCCAGGCATTAGGGTGTGTTGTGTGGTTTTTTTTTTTTTTTTTTTTTTTTTTTTTATGCCAAAACATTTTCAGATAGTACATCACATACCTGTTTTTGCCAGAAAATGTCCTTTTCAAGTTCCAGGAGCTGAAAAAGCACAATCCCATTTTTCTTATCTCGCCTATCCATTGAAGTCCAGTGTGACAGCCATGACTGCTTCTACAGATACAGTGGAGAAGTAAAGTGTAGAAATGAAGATGTGTTGTACAATGCTGCTTAACTTTAAAGTGATTGTAAGTCTGGGTTCACAGTGATGCAATGTGGAATTTGCAGCGTTTTCTGTGTGAATTCCACATCACAATTGCACCTTGTTCTTGAAATCGGTGCGATGTTCAGAATTGGATCGCAGAGGTGTGAATACCCATGGAATCGGGGCCAAAAATAGGGCCCTGCGCCTTTTTGGTCCGGTGTAATTAGAGCCATACAAAATATGACTCCAATCGCACCGCACACAATTCGCATGTGATTTGCACAGGAATGCAGTGCAGTTCCTGTGCGAATCACATGCGATGTACCGAACCGCATATGAGAACCTGGGCTAAAGATTCACGAAACCTACCATGGCATAGTTTCTTGCTCTGCAGTGGTTTTGCACAGAGAAGCTCAATTCTCCTGTTCTTTGAGTCCCCCTGCCGGTGCTCCTAGCCCATTCCCTTAAGCTGCTTGCTCTGGGGGCACTCATGTATGCTCTCTCCTAATCCACTTTTGTGTCTGAGCCTGGCCCTGTTCCCTCTTCAGTGGCTGTGATTGGCAGCAGTGGGAGCCAATGGCTCCCACTGGTGTGTCCCAGCCAATGGGTGTAGAGACACAGAGCTGCTTCTCTTCTGCACAGCGCTGGATTGCTCAGGTATGTATTAGGAGGAGGGAGCTGCGCACTTTTTTTTTTTTTTTTTTTTAACTGCCATGCATAGAATGCATGTGAACACATTAAGGAAAGGAGTGCTACAGCTATACTGAATTGTGCACAATGTATTGATATAGCTCTGGCGCAGGATGTACCACATTTTGACTCCCAAAGCTATTGTGAGATTTGACAAGTAGGTATTGCCTCTCTTCAAATGCACTACCTACACTTGATCAGTTTCACATAGTTCACTGTAGCCTTGGTGTTTGTTGACTAGTTTATAACAGGTGATGGCCAGTTTTGTTTGTTTCTTAATGCATATATGCCAATAAGAATATAGAATAAGACAGGTGTAGCTGAGGTTATGATGGTTGACTTGGGCTGGCCATTCATGGATTGAAATTTGGCTGGTTCAGTAGGGACTGGCTGAATTTTGATCCATGTATAGGCAGGGCAGGCTAGTTGTACAGATGTGAAGACGTCGAGCTACTGACAGACTTTTGACGCATAGCCATTCGAATCCCTTTAAACTTGACAATCCCATTTAACTCTATGCACAGCAGTGCTTTGTAATGTGTTTCATAGCACATTGCAACAAACTGCACAACTGTTTTCAGTATGACAGTGCGTTGGTGTGAACTGAACTAATGGGGTGTGAGCCCAAATTCCCTTTTTTTTTGTATTGGCCAGTGTTGCACAATGCAACCTGAGAAACTGCATAGATGTTACATTTTACAAGATTGACTTCATGGGCACTGAGCACTGTTTACAGGTCATCTCTGCTCTTTAATTTAAAATCCGTAGTCTATTTCTAGACTGTAAACTAGGACAGTACAACCTGTTTTTTTGGATATCTTTCTCATAACTGATAAGTTACAGCCTCATTCTCTATCCCCACTCACTGAGATTTCAGTGTAATCTATTTTAATATGACCTACTGTCTTCCTGTCTGCATTTGAGAAAATATTGTGCTTGGATCCAATTTCTAAATAAGAGGGATGGAGGGAGCTCCTTGAGAAGGGTTGACGAAATTGAGAAGTTTTATAACCATAAATGGGAACTGGTGCAGAGAAAAGCATGTCTGGAGACCACATATTCAAGAAATTCTGCCAACTTCTGTGCAATGGAACATTTTCATCTTAAAGTGACAGCTTCCCTTCCCCCATTAATGACTTATTAACCCACTTCAACACTATGATTTCAAACTTGTGATTTTTCTTTTTTTACAGATATGAAGATGAAATAAACAAGCGTACTGAAATGGAGAATGAGTTTGTCCTGCTGAAGAAGGTGAGCCAATAAATACGTTCAACTTTTTTTATATTCTACATGTACTGTATGATCAGTAACCCCTGACACTGTCTATAGGATGTGGATGAGGCTTACATGAACAAAGTGCAATTGGAGGCAAAACTGGAAAGTCTGACAGATGAGATTAACTTCCTGCGTCATCTTTATGAGGAGGTGAGACACTGCCCCTTTTTTTTTTTTTTTTTAAATCTTATTTTACAAGATGTAGTTATTAATCCTAAATCCTATTGGCTTTAAATAGATTTGCTGTGGAAAAACTTTTTTTGATCAGTTTAAAACATTCAAGTTGTTTCATATCTTAAACTTTGTTTCAATTCGGAGCTTAACATGTGGCTGTGTGGGGGAATGCAAATGGAGCATATTGACTGACTAGGATACAAACTATTTTACTGTTTGTGTACGCATGATTCCAAGATCATGAAGGCGGGTGTACAAAGGCACACGTTATTTTGAGTTGTGTTGAGAGAGGTTTGGGGTTTCCCCCTGTAAATGCTAATCTAGCTGCTTGCAGTTATTCGTGTAGAACGTCCCTGGCATTAAAGGGCCTGTTGCATGCTAATCCTTTCATGAAATGACAAGTGATCTGAAATTGCAGTGTAAAACTGCCTCCAGCCTGTTTAGTAATTTTGGAAAAGTGTTGGTTCTAGTAGATACATGTGAACTAATTTACTCTTTGCAAGCACATGATCTTCAGTTCCACTTAAATAGCCAGTAATCCTAATTTACCTTTACGAAAGAGCGACAGATAACCCTGTACCCATGTAAACGATACTTATCAGTATAGAATTTGATAGTGTTCACTTTGGCTTAATTCCATCTTTCAATGTAATTGTCTTCTTCAGACTGTAGAAAGGTTGCATACATTTCAGTACATATCAGATTTATGTTCAATCCAAACTTTATAAATTAAATATTCCAAAAATAAAACTTTCCATGCTAAACAAGTGTTCCAGCACACTTGCCAGCTAGCATGCCAAAAACATTGTCTAACAAGTTGCATTTTAAAACCGGTTTTAGTTGCAAATATTTGAAAATCTACATGGAAGCCACACCGCCTCATCAAGGCCCTTCTGTAAAGTGCAGTCCAAACTATTATTTTTGCGACTCTCCAGTGGTGCATATATAGCTGTGGATAAATTAAGGGCAGGCTTGCCCAGAGGGAGTCTTTCATCAAAGCGGCAGGAACACATCCTAAGCCCAACAAAAGCACAGCCCCTAAAAGCTTTAAATGTGAGCCCATGCCAATTTCAGTGAGTTTTACAGATCTGCCAACCATCTCAGTTTTTTACAACTGGCTTTTGAAGGAAGGTGCACATAAGGGTTTTGCATAAATCTCTCCATTTTGTAAAGTGTTTGGACTTTTGGTTTTTGTGTAAATCAAGCTGTAATACTATCCTGGTCCATTAACTCTTATTTATTTTTATTTATTTTTTCCCCTGTTGTGTGCAGGAGCTTCGTGAGCTGCAGTCCCAGATTTCTGACACTTCGGTTGTCCTGTCTATGGATAACAACCGAAACCTGGATCTGGACAGCATCATTACAGAAGTGAAAGCTCAGTATGAAGAGATTGCCAATAAGAGCCGTGCTGAGGTTGAGGGCATGTACCAGCTGAAGGTGAGACTGTAATACAATGTGCCAACTCCTTTTGCCTCTACAATATAAACCAAGTGGAATGTTTACTGGTGTATTCCACAGTGCAGTGGATGGTGCAAAGAACTTTCTCTATCTGGTTTTGAACAAGGTGAAAGATGGCAATACAGTTTTTGATTGTACAATCTTAAGATCTAACAAAAGCTTTGTAGTGCAAGAGAAGATTCTGACTTGACCTAGACTATCGCATTACACACAGCCTTGGTAAATCTAAAGCAGATTGTACAATTTATGGCCAGCTTTAGAAAACTTTACTAGAGGTAGAAAGATCATCCAGAATGCGAGTATACAGAGCAGAAAACTTGCTGTTACTATACTGTCTCTAGGTTCTTAAAACAAAAAAAAAACATGGCCAGTTGGATGAAACTACTACTAGTTATGGTAACATACTGCTTCCATAATGAGTGTGGTGATCTGCTTTAATTTTTCATGCCACAGATGTTTACTAATAAAGGAAGGGAATACATTTTAATTAATGTGTTCCTATCCCATTTGAAAGGCATTGTCCAACTAAAAATCAGCTGGTATTTTATCCTGCCATATTACAGTTAACGGATCTCCAATTTTGAAATGCCTTACATTGCCTTTTATTCAGTGAGTGGAATTGTGCTTCTGCCCTCCCACATTAGTGCTTTATGCTGGCATACCTGAATAACTTCAACAGCCTTCATCACCAGGGTCCTTACACTTACAGAGCTGATGGAGGGGATGTGTCTAACTAGGTTTGTTTGACCACACAGCCCAGTGCACTTTGTAATCTAACACTGGTGTCTGTTGGCCTGAGCAGGCATATTTTGATACACCAAGCAATATCAAAGTGTAGGTAAGACCAGGAAAATGAGAGGTTGATGGCACAACGTTTATCTGACAAGCTTTCATATTTTTGCTGAGTTATTTTAATTATGTCCCGCAGTACCAAGAACTTCAGGCATCAGCTGGACGTCACGGTGATGACCTCAAGAACACAAAGACTGAAATCAGTGAACTCAACCGTTACATCACACGGCTGCAATCTGAGATTGATGCCCTTAAAGCACAGGTGGGCTACATAAATCATTGGCCAAAAACATTTTGCATATTAAGTGTCCATAATTACAAAATTTTTGCATTAAAAAAAAAAAAAAATTCTATATAGTTGGCTGGCTATTCAGGGTTAGGCAGCAATACAGCCCATTTTCATGGAATATTCATCGGCTTCAGCCACAAAAATGGTTTTTGTACCAGGAGGCTCTTCATACAAATTCTCAGTTAGGCAGCCAAGGTCTTTTTAGGTTTCTTTGACATTTTGTGTGTGAGTGTGGACTTCTTGTGTAACTTTTTATCTACTCCTACAGCGTGCAAACCTTGAAGCACAGATTGCAGAGGCTGAGGAGCGTGGGGAACTGGCACTGAAAGATGCCCGCAGCAAGCTGTCTGAGTTGGAGGCAGCACTACAGAAGGCCAAGCAGGACATGGCTCGCCAACTGAGAGAATACCAGGAACTGATGAATGTCAAACTGGCTCTGGACATTGAAATTGCCACCTACAGAAAACTGCTGGAAGGAGAGGAGAGCAGGTAACATTACTTCTAATATCAAAAGTGTGGCCACGTGTATAAGGTCATGTGATCCATAATGGCTCTTGAACAGCAGCCTTACATGAAAATTTCCTTTATTTACAGACTGGAATCTGGTATTCAGAACCTTAGTATTCAGACCAAGACCACTGGTTACTCAGGTAATTTTTTTTTTTTTAAACTGAAAATATTCACTACTTTGCCAATTAGCTGAGAACTGGAAAGCAAAGCTGAGTGACAATGTCCCTTTAGGTTCATTGTCTACTTGGTCTGTACTGCAGGGGATACAGTACATGGCACATAGCCTACTAAAGTCATTGAGCTACAAAGGCAATTTCACAGCAGTCAGTAGTTTTTCTGGTGTGTGTGAAAATTGAACTTTTTTTAATGGCCCTTTTTTTGGTATGGCTTTCATATTTTATCCTGGCTAGAAGTGCCTGCATGTGAACACATTAAGTGAAGGGGTGCTACAGCTATTCTGAATTGTGCACAATGCATTGATATAGCTCTGGCGCAGGATGTACCACATTTTGACTCCCAAAGCTATTGTGACATTTGACAAGTGGGTAGCACCTCTCCAAATGCACTACCTACACTTGATAAGTTTCATATAGTTTACTGTAGCCTTGGTGTTCGCTGACTAGTTTATAACAGGTGATGAACAGTTTTAGTTTCTTAATGCATATATGCCAATACTTGCAGAATAAAAGACAGGTGTAGCTGAGGTTATGATGGTTGACTTAGGATGGCCATTCATGGATTGAAATTTGGCTGGTTCAGCAGGAACTTGCTGAATTTTGATCCATGTATAGGCAGTCTGGTTGTAAAGACAACAAGCTACTGACTTTTGTACAACCAGCCTGTTGAAAAATTTCAACACAACCCCTGCCACTGGCTATAGCTAGCCGCTTTGAACAGTGTATTGACAGCAGGGAAGTCTTAGTGATTCCCTTCCCCACCTGGAATGGGGGAATTGGGTCATCAAAATGACTAACAAATGGGTTGCTTTAGTGATTTGCCAAATAGGTGCTAATAAGCAAGATCTAGTTAGAGATCTGATACCTGAAGCACTTCCAGAAAAGAGAAGGTGGGCTTTCATGATACGGCCATTATAAACCTGAGAATGAACCCTAATCAGAGCTGTGGTGCAAAACAGTAACTTCAGGTGATCTCTTGTATACTCCAGAAAAATGCAGCTTGTACAACCCATCAAAAAACAAAACTATGAACAGGGAACATGGAAATGATTTTCCATGTGCCCTTGTAGTGACTGCAAAAAACACTAGTCTTCACTCCTGAAGATTGTGACCTATGTCCAGTTTGATGGAACAGGAAGAAACTAGCATTTTTAGGAGATTGGCAATGACCTACACTTCTCCTTTTTATAACCACAAAATTCAAATGATATACAGTAATGAATAGCTGACAGTCTGGTCAGTTCTAGTCCAGCTGGTGAATACTAGTTCATGAATAGAGTTTTTTTTATATTGGCACAAACCCTGCAGTGCTTGTCTCGGTGGAATTGGTTTTGATTCAGAAACGTCTGTTTCTTAATGAATGTGGGTGACTCATGTTTTCTTTTCTACAGGAGTTAGCAGTGGCTACAGTGGTGGAGGACTACAAAGTGGATACGGTGGTGGATATGGTAGTACAATAGGTGGTGGATTGGGGGGCAGTTATGCATATACCAGCAGCGTCAATGCCTCCCCCCTGGAAACATCCAGAACTAAACGAAGCATTGTAGTGAAGACAGTTGAGACCAAAGATGGAAGAGTTCTGTCCGAGTCCTCAGACATCTTCTCAAAATGAGTGCCTTTTCCGCTGACACACCAAGCTGTCCCACAGCCAGGACTCTATTTCAGATGAGCTTTCTTCAAGGCAGAAATCAGGACTGTTGGGGTAGATGTCTTTCAATTTTTATTTTCCTTGGACATTTTAACCTGGATCAAGCTACTCTAACATGTGGCACCAGTGCTAAACAAAAGGTGCTCTCCCAACTTTGAGATTTAATGTGTACCTGTATGTGAAAATGGGATAACAGGAGGATGTAGACATGAGTGCTTTATTGTACCAATGCACCAACTTGTATTGATTCCTTCCCAGCAGGCTCAGCTTTAAGGTGGGCTTGGCTTCCAGTGGGCTCAGCTGTGCTGTCTCCTCTTCCTTTTTATTCGTCTCTTACTTGGCTTCCTGTGCAATTCTTACCACAAACTGCTAGGTGAATCTCTTGCAGTGTGCTTTGTCCATCCTTGCTGGGTGGATACTGGAAGTGCTCATCTTGTCTCACACCTTCTAATCTCTTAATAAAACTGTTTTTTAAAAAAGTCTATTTTTCACTATGTAACTTGGTATGTAAGAGCAAATCACTATCAGTTAAAAACTGAGATGACAAGGAATAGAGAAAATTGGGTTATTTAACCCCTTCGTGCTGGCGCCTCCCAGCCCTTTAAGGGTTTCAGAAGTTGGGAGGCAGGGTTTAAGGTCATGTGATCACCGTGACAAGTCACTGCAGTCACATGATCTGGAAAGGTTCCGATCGCAAGAGGAGATCGGGACCTTTCTGTGAGTACCAACGTGTGCTAAGAGCACACAGGGCTTTTTTTTTTTTTTTTTTTTTTTTTTTTTTTTTTTTTTCCCCCCCATTTCAATAGAACACAAATAAGCGGCCACTTGGCATATAGGCCCAGACACCAGGAGGCTGCATATTTGCGATTGGCCGGCATGAGGAGGTTAAGGTATGCATTTAAATAGGGGTAGCAATTCTGCATCACTTAAGAGAACAAATGCCATATACATTCATCCATATGCTGAAGCAGGTTACAGTTCATAGATGCATGAATATGGGTGTGCTACAGTCAGACTATGGGTGAAAACCCAAAAACCTACTGATGGGGTTTTCTGTGTAAAAGGGGATTGGAACACATGGAGCATAGCAGTGAAAAAAGGAAAAGCATCCCCTACAGAAGGTAAACTTTTGGATCCCGCAAGTGTCAGCCTCCATTTCACCTTGTGACCATTTAAAAAAAAAAATAAAAAATAATAATAATTTAAAGCTATACTCCAGGCAGACATTAACAAATTCATCTTTCTAGAAAAATGCACATTGTTGTTCCAGGAAAGCATTGCAAACACAATATTCTCAAAACTATCCTGTAACTGGTTGTAAATGTGTGCTGCAGTGCAATATGAACATCGGTTTCTATGGGCAACGCAAGTGAAGACAATGCCTAGATAGAGCAACTGTAGAATGTCCAAATCCGTCATATCTGTTGCACTTAAAACTTTTTTTTTTTCTTTCTACATTGCTTTAATTTTGTATGTAAAGTTGACTTTAGGGAATTGCTTGGAGATTTCCTCTGGGCCAGCACACATTTAATAAAACTATGAAATCGATGTGAGGCACCAGGCTATAACTATTTATAATAGACAGACTAAACTTGGATAGTTTTCCATTTACACAAAGTGGTTAGCAAAAATAATTTAAACTAAAGCTCTTTGAGCGGTTTCTGTAGGATGGCTTGCAGTTAACCCCTGCCTCCCTCCTAGCTTTCTAAAGCTTGTGAAGGGATTTGTACAAATAGATTCCTTCATACAGTTCTCCAGTTTCACAGTGATGGACAAACTGCATGAAGATACTATATAAAGAAATCTTGACTTCCTGTGACATCACTGTTCCTTTTATGTGCTTCTATTTCCATGAAGCCATATGCTATATGCTATCTTTATCCGGACAGGAACTCTGTGGGACAGCAAGCACAGCTACCTGTTATTGTCTGTCAGTTTACTACTCTTTCTTCCAACTGTGCCTGTACTCGCATCACCATATGTGACTTAACTGTAGTTAACACCATGAGAGCGAATTCAATGCCACTGTGCTTATTGTGATACTAAACATCTAATTTTAAGGGTTTTTCCTTAAATCCTTTTATGTTTAAGTAATACTGTATCGGAGTGCCAAACTTCTCCATCCATGCTTTATTTTGCCGAAATCACTTTGAAAAACACCCATTGGCATTTCTGGCTGTGACCAAGTAAAGGCAGATTATTCGTGTAGCAATTAATTCATGGAATCCATCTGTCCTTAGCTCAGGCATACAAGTAGGAGGGTGTGCTTAGCTGAGTAAACACATCTTCCCCTTCGGATGAGTACTGAGGTGTATGACATAATTTGCCTATGCATGGAAACTAAGGAAGTAACTAAAGAAATGTAAATATTCTTTTCCAATGCTATTTACTAATGCTAGCAGCATAATGATGCAACACCATATTGATTGAGAGAGTGAAGGTCCACTTTAAGACCCGGTTCACACTATTGTGGGCTGTGCCTGGTTTACACAAGAAAAAGGTGCATGTACCTACTCTGAAACTCCGACACTGTGAAACCGCATGATCTTGTTGACTATATGGTTTCTGTGCGGTTTCTGCACCCACAATCTCTCTGCAGTTGCAAAAATCTTATACTTGCAACCATCCCAGTGTGCAGGCTAATGTGAACATAGCCTAAGAGTTTAACCACCTCATATAGTAATAGGAGGGGCACAAGGTGGTTCTCTTTTTCTGGGAGTAAAATGGTCATGAGAACAACAATCGGGTTCAGGGTAGGATTTCTGCTGCTGCTCCTAATTTTTGGAGAAATGAATTGCACATGCACGCCGGAAAATGATCACACTGACAACTGTGCAGTATAACCACGTCCTCATCTGTTTATTGCAGGGCGGTGCTTAACCTTTTATACATAGAAAACAATAGAGTATATGTCATTATTATGTAAATATGATTATAGTCTAAAAAGCACATTTTGGTTGGCTGAAATATAGAAAGAAGG
This sequence comes from Staurois parvus, assembly GCF_062004578.1. Classification (NCBI taxonomy): domain Eukaryota; kingdom Metazoa; phylum Chordata; class Amphibia; order Anura; family Ranidae; genus Staurois; species Staurois parvus. The sequence continues at coordinate 11,652,218 of NW_028318358.1, forward strand.
AAAAAAAACTTGGAAGTTTGTCGCCGTTATCTCTTCACTCCCTCATATGTTCAAGGCCGTAACTGCAAGATCCTCACAGCTTGATGGAGGGGTTGAGAACATCGCTGAACAAACAAGTTAAGGAGGAGTGCAAAGCCCAGCAGACAATATAATATGCACAACACATATATTTAGAAATATAAAAGTGTGTGTATATATATTCAGGAGGAAACTGAATAGGCATTTTACCAAATCCATCACAGGAGGGTGTCGTATGACGTCATCCCATTCTCACTACACATGCGTGGCGATTGGCTATGTCCCTTGGCCACAGCGTATCACTGATCATGGAAAGAGCTGAAGATGTTGGCTCGGTCATGTGATCAGATGTGTCCAATCACAGCTGATCACATGTAAACAGGGAAATGCTGGTTATCGGCATTTCTCTCCTCGAGCTGGTTTGTTTAAGAAAAAATAAAAACCCAGAGGTGATTAAATACCACCAAAATAAAGCTCTATTTGTCATTAAAAAAAAATGATAAAAATGTCATAGGGGTACAGTGTTTGACCGCGCAATTGTCATTCAAAGTGCGACAGTGCTGGATATTTGCCTGGGCAGGAAGGGGGTATAAGTTCCCTGTAGGCTAGCGGTTAAAGGCATAAGCCTCCTATGTTATTGTATCAAGATTTCACGTGAGCCGGGGTGAGTAAAATGCACTTCCTTGGAGCCATGTAATCCAAGGAGAGCTTGCCTATGGTGGGACTAGGCAGTTTGGGGGTTATTAGAAGGGGAGGGTGGTGTTCAGTTTGATTCCTTAGCTCTCATTAGGTAAGCAAATTGCAAGGAGCAGCTATTTTCCTTGGTAGAGGAAGCAATCTGCCCTGCCAACCCTTATTAGATTAGTTTTTGTGGCATTAGGAGCAGGGACACACACTTCAGAGTTTCAGGTTGATTTGATATTCTGTAAGTGTTTTGGGGCTCCAGTAGAGAGCCCTGTGAGTATTGTCAGGTTTCTGACAATGCTAAGCTGGGCATATCAACAAATACTTGCAAAGGTCATGAGGGGTAAGCTCACCTTGGCCTTTTTTATTGAATGGGTGCACCCACTATGGCAGGTACAGTATATTGGGTCTACAATCCAGAAAAGGGGAGGTGTTTCAGGGGCCTGGTAAGTGGCTCTTACCCTGTGTTGGTAAATTTTGGTTATGGCACTTATCTTCAGTCATTTTTGACTATATTACACTTTGTTTAAAAATACCCTGTGGCCATCTTCATTCAGATAAAGCCCAGTGTGGTTTATTTTAGTGTAGCGTGAGATGTCTGTCCCCCAACCCCAGGCCATGTAATTATTATTATACAAGATTTATATTGCGCCAATAGTTTGCTCAGTGCTTTACAATATAATGGGAGACAATTCAAGAGGGTTGGGAGAGCCCTGCTTAAATTCTAACAATACTTAGAAGTATATCCCTTGTTAGAGATGTAGCTTTAGCTGGTCATAAAGGGACATTTGTTTCCTGAGAAGGCAGGTGGGCAGACACATGCGTATCTATTGAGTCCCACCTTTTTGCCTTTTTTTTTTTTTTTTGGGTCTCTAAATTTCTGGTGCTGCCATTATTGATGGCTTCAGACTGAGCTGCTATGAAAAAGTTGTGCTGGCCTTGTCCTCAATTGAGAGAAGTGCTTTCATTCTTTACACTGTATGTAACAGAATGGGGGAGGAGTCACAGGATTCTCTCACCCATTCAAGAATCATGTAAGAGGCAATGAACAAAGTTTTCTCAATGGAGAAAGCGACCTGCAACAACCTTTTTACAGCAGCTAAGCTGCAAGCCAGAGGCTATTAACAGCCACAGTGTTGGAATTTCAGAGGCAGGAAGATGACTGGGGTATCCTTCCAGTGAAATTTCTCCCAAGATCCTGCAGGATGTGGGACATATGTCATTACTGGTAAGTATTGCAACTACAGCTGTATAGAAGAAAAAAAATCACTTAACTTTAACAAATGTTTATTTTTAATAATTTCAACCCTGCATATCAATAGTCTGTGTAGTCCTCTTGGGGGGGGAGAGAGAAATGACCCTAAACAACATTGTGCTAAACCTGTAGCTAAATAAGAGTTACTTCACTAAGTGGAAGAGTGGGATTGGTTATAAAGTTGGCAGTGCCTCCACCCAGGACATGTCCTCTGTCAACAGAGGGGATTCCCTTCCTGGGACATTTAACAGTAATCTAATGGAAGTAATTGGGAGCAGAGGAACTACTGCAGCCAGCCTATAATATTAACCGTATGTATAGATGTACACCAGTATCAGAATGCAAAGATTAATAGTACATACATTCAAGGTGAACTATTGGTAAATGGCCCAACAAGATTCCTGGTGGAATTGTGCACGTGTGTACCTGGGTATATATAGTTATTTTTTTAAATAAGATCGCTCCAGATGTATGTTGCAGCAAAGTTCAGTTTCAGGCCCCCCCTGAGGATGACTGTGATGTGGCATCCACCTTGAGGTTGTAGACCTGATCAGCAATAATTGGGAGATCCTTCAACTCTTGTCCAAGCATCCTGGGACACAGAAGCTCACCAGCAGAAACTGTGGTGTGGCAATGGAACTTAGTCAGCCTACTCATGTATCTCTGTCACTATTAGCTTTATTGTTCATGCAATCAGACCTTTAACTACCTTATTGGCCAGAGGACAACAAACCTGGCTCTAGCATATGCTGGTTATTAAGCCCTGAGCTGAAACTAGCAATAGAATCCCAGACCAGAAGGGACAGGGATAACATGTATATAAACTTTGTTGCAATTAACAGGTTCAGCAAGATGACCACTTCACATGCCCACTGAATCACAGACTTTGTTATCTGGTATAGTGCATGTATGATAACAAGTGGGGCAGCACAGTGGCTAAATGGTTAGCACTTCTGCCTGGCAGTACTAGGTTAAAATCCCAGCCACGGCACCTCCTGCCTGGAGTATGCATGTTCTCCCTGTGCCTGCAGAGGACCGAGTACTCCGGTTTCCTCCCATACTCCAAAGACATGCTGGTATGTTAATTGGCTCCTGTCTAAATTGGCCCTAATATGTGTATGTTTGAATGTAAGTTAGGGACCTTAGATTGTACACCCCTTGAGGGTTAGGGACTGATGTGAATGTACAATATATGTGTTAAGCGCTGCGTAAATTGATGGTGCTATACAAGTACCTGAAATAAAAAAAACAAGGGACAGATATACTTCTGTCACCAGTGGATATAAAAAGTTGACACACCATTTTAAAATGTCAGGTTTCTGCGATGTAAAAAGTGAAACATGAATCATTTCAGAACTTTTTCCACCTTTAATGTGACCTATAAACTGTACAACTCAATTGAAAAACAAACTGAAATCTTCTGGGGGGGGGGGAGTAAACATAAAAAAACGAAAATAATGCGGTTGCATAAGTGTGCACACCCTCTTACAACTGAGCATGTAGCTGTGTTCAGAATTAAGCAATCACATTCAAAATCATGTTAAATAGAAGTTAGTGCACACCTGCCATCATTTAAAGTGCCTCTGATTAACCCCAAATAAAGTTCAGCTGTTCTAGTAGGTCTTTCCTGACATTTAGTTGCATCCTACAGCAATAGCCATGGTCCACAGAGAGCTGCCAAAGCATCAGAGGGATCTCATTGTTAAAAGGTATCAGTAAAAGGATACAAAAGAATTTCCAAGGCATTAGATATACCATGGAACACAGTGAAGACAGTCATCATCAAGTGGAGAATATATGGCGCAACAGTGACATTACCAAGAACTGCATGTCCCTCCAAAGTTGATGAGAAGAAAACTGGTCTGGGAGGCTGCCAAGAGGCCTACAGCAACATTAAAGCAGCTGCAGGAATATCTGGCAAATACTGGCTGTGTGATACATGTGACAACAATCTCCCGTATTCTTCATATGTCTGGGCTATGGGGTAGAGTGGCAAGACGTAATCCTTTTCTTATGAAGAAAAACATCCACATCTGAGGTTTCCCAAAAGCATCTGGAAAAATGTGTTATGGTCTGATGAAACCAAGGTTGAACATTTTGGCCATAATTCCAACACATATGTTTGGTGCAAAAACAACACTGCGCATCACCAAAGGACACCATACCCACAGTGAAGCATGGTGGTGGCAGCATCATGCTTTGGGGCTGTTTTTCTTCAGCTGGAACTGGGGCCTTAGTCAAGGTAGAGGGAATTATGAACAGTTCCAAATACCAGTCAATATTGGCACAAAACATTCAGGCTTCTGCTAGAAAGCTGAATATGAAGAGGAACTTCATCTTTCAGCATAACAACAACCCAAAGCATACATCCAAATCAATAAAGGAATGGCTTCACCAGAAGAAGATTAAAGTTTTGGAATGGCCCAGCCAGAGCCCAGACCTGAATCTGATCGAAAATCTGTGAGTTGGTCTGAAGAGGGCTGTCCACAGGAGATGCCCTCGCAATATGATAGATTTGGAGTGTTTTTGCATGGAAGAGTGGGCAAATATTGCCAAGTGAAGATGTGCCATGCTGATAGACTCATACCCGAAAAGACTGAGTGCTGGAATAAATTCAAAAGGTGCTTCAACAAAGTATTAGTTTAAGGGTGTGTACACTTATGCTACCATATTATTTTAGTTTTTTATTTCCCTCTACCTAAAAGATTTCAGTTTGTTGTTCAACTGAGTTGTACAGTTTCTAGGTTACATTAAAGGTGGAAACAGTTCCAAAATTATTTATTAATTAATTATCTTTGTCTCATTTTTTTTTACATCACAGAAACAAAGTGTGTAGACTTTTTATATCCACTGTATATACTGTACATACATCCAAGCTGTGGATAGCAAGAGTAAACTATTAGGCATAGGAGCACTTGCCTTGTAATCTCTGCTTCTGGTCTGGATTCAGCAGCAGTTTTTCCGTAGTAGAATGTGTCCCAGCTTCTCCCCATTTACTTCCTCCCTCTGGGGTTTCTGACCCAGCCACCCAGAGACAAGATGTGCTTTGCATAATTAATTCTGTGGTCAGTAGCACAGGTACTTCCTAATATGGACAGTAGAGGGCAGCAGATCCCTACATGATGTTGGTTTCCATCGTTTAAAACCTGCTGCTTTCACTAAATAAATACCTGGTAAACACTGAAGATACTTGTTCAGCAATTCCTGTTGTGGGGTGACAACTGTTGTCACCCTGTTACATGAGCCCCTGGTTGAGATTACAAATGGCCATGCTGACACATTACTCAATCATGGTTGATTGTCATCGCCATCAAGAAGCCTGTATGGCGTAATGAGATGCAGCTGACACTGGAGCGAGTGCATGTGGACAGGAAGTAGCTGAAAGATCCTTGAAGAAATCAGCACTGAGATGCAAAAAGAATAAAAAATGAAAACATTAATTTATGAAAAAAAACTGTAACCATTTATTTTACATAGTGCCCTAATAAATTATGGGGTCGATTTATTAAAACTGAAGAATGTAAAATCTGTTGCAGCTCTGCAAAGGAACCAATCAGCTTCCAGATTTTTTTTGCATCAAAGCTTAACTGAACAAGCTGAAGTTAGAAGCTGATTGGTTACTATGCACAGCTGCACTAGATTTTTCACTCACCAATTTTAGTAAATCAACCCCTATATGCCATTCAGCTATGATTTAGATTTACTTTTGCATATTTGCCAATATTTTTCTTTAGTAGTGATGGGCTATTGTGAACACATATGCTGCTGTCTGGTTCCTGATTATGTAAATAGCATTATTAGCATGGTACAAAAGGCCACCAACAGCTAGAATTTTGGACAAATCAACAGGAATTTTACAAAATGTGAGAAGTGTTTGGCTAGTATTAGTCTGAAATTCTTTGTGATCTTTCCATCATTTCATGAGTGGTATTATTTTAGCTTGAAAAATGGTTCACTCTTCCATTAATATGTGACCTGTGCACCTTATTGGTACAGGCCTGAGATGGGACCTCTAAGGCAGGCCATATACTGGTCATAATTTGGCTGGTCCAGCAGGGACTGGATACATTTCTATCAGTGTGTGAGGTCCCTCACTCGACAGAGCTGGCTTGGCCTTTATATTTTACATGCCAACAATTATAAAGTGGAAAACAAGGCAGTTTTTCTACTCCTTCCGTGTACTCAATGAAAACATTATTCACTGTTTATTCTTTACTCCCATTGCAGGGCCCTTTATTACAGTTCTGCAGAGGAACATTTTCGCATGTTCTACACTGGGCCCCCTTTCTGTCATTTTGTGTGACCTTTGTAACCCTAGTACAGTGGTTCTCAACCTTTCTAATGCCGCGACCCCTTAATACAGTTCCTCATGTTGTGGTGACCTCCAACCATAAAATTATTTTCGTTGCTACTTCATAACTGTAATTTTGCAGTGGGAGGACTAGCGCCCCATCACTGATGTCAGTGGGATGAATAGTGTCCCATCGTTGGTATCAGTGGGAGGAATAGTGTCCCATCATTGGTGTCAGTGGGAGGAATAGTGCCCCATCATTGGTGTCAGTGGGAGGAATAGTGTCCCATCATTGGTGTCAGTGGGAGGAATAGTGTCCCATCATTGGTGTCAGTGGGAGGAATAGTGTCCCATCATTGGTGTCAGTGGGAGGAATAGTGCCCCATCATTGGTGTCAGTGGAAGGAATAGTGTTCCATCATTGGTGTCAGTGGGAGGAATAGTGCCCAATCATTGGCGTCAGTGGGAGGAATAGTGCCCAATCATTGGCGTCAGTGGGAGGAATAGTGTCCCATCATTGGTGTCAGTGGGAGGAATAGTGCCCCATCATTGGCGTCAGTGGGAGGAATAGTGTCCCATCATTGGTATCAGTGGGAGGAATAGTGTCCCATCATTGGTGTCAGTGGGAGGAATAGTGTCCCATCATTGGTGTCAGTGGGAGGAATGGTGCCCCATCATTGGTATCAGTGGGAGAAATGGTGCCCCATCATTGGTATCAGTGGGAGGAATGGTGCCCCATCATTGGTGTCAGTGGGAGGAATAGTGCCCCATCATTGGTGTCAGTGGGAGGAATAGTGCCCCATCATTGGTGTCAGTGGGAGGAATAGTGCCCCATCATTGGTGTCAGTGGGAGGAATAGTGCCCCATCATTGGTGTCAGTGGGAGGAATAGTGCCCCATCATTGGTGTCAGTGGGAGGAATAGTACCCCATCATTGGTGTCAGTGGGAGGAATAGTGCCCCATCATTGGTATCAGTGGGAGGAATAGTGCCCCATCATTGGTGTCAGTGGGAGGAATAGTGCCCCATCATTGGTGTCAGTGGGAGGAATAGTGCCCCATCATTCGTATCAGTGGGAGGAATAGTGCCCCATCATTGGTGTCAGTGGGAAGAATAGTGCCCCATCATTGGTGTCAGTGGGAGGAATAGTGCTCCATCATTGGTGTCAGTGGGAGGAATAGTGCTCCATCATTGGTGTCAGTGGGAGGAATAGTGCCCCATCATTAGTGTCAGTGGGAGGAATAGTGCCCCATCATTGGTGTCAGTGGGAGGAATAGTGCCCCATCATTGGTATCAGTGGGAGGAATAGTGCCCCATCATTGGTGTCAGTGGGAAGAATAGTGCCCCATCATTGGCGTCAGTGGGAGGAATAGTGCCCCATCATTGGTGTCAGTGGGAGGAATAGTGCCCCATTGTGGGTGTCAGTGGGAGGAATAGTGCCCCATTGTGGGTGTCAGTGGGAGGAATAGTGCCCCATCGTTGGTGTCAGTGGGGGGAGGAATAGTGCCCCATCGTTGGTGTCAGTGGGGGGAGGAATAGTGCCCCATCGTTGGTGTCAGTGGGGGGAGGAATAGTGCCCCATCGTTGGTGTCAGTGGGGGGAGGAATAGTGCCCCATCGTTGGTATTAGTGACACAAATGATGGGGCACTATCCCTCCCACTGACACCAATGATACTTACCTTGCTGACTCCTGCTCCAGCCTGGGCTCGCTCTCTCCCTTTCCCATCTACAGCCTGCATACCTGGCTGCAGCAGCAAAATTTGCACTTACCTGTCAGCTGTCTTCCTTCTCTGGCCTCTCTCTTCACTCGTTCCTGCAGCTCCCTCGATCTTCTTCGATCTCCGCGCGCTGCCGCTCGGCTCCTCCTCTCCAAGCTCCACCTTCTCGCCGGTCATTGGCCGCCTGTGTGCCTCTCCTGAGCTACAGTTCCGGTGGCCAATCAGTGGCGAGGAGGCGGTGACAGGGGCAGCATATCATCCCGCCCACACATCGCCGGAGACAGGAGCGGCATCTCGGTTCCTAAGACCATCGGAAATATGTGTTTTCCGATGGTCTTAGGCGACCCCTGGGAAATGGTCATTCGACCCCCAAAGGGGTCGCGACCCCCAGGTTGAGAACCGCTGCCCTAGTAGTTCTGTTACTGGTGTCAGCAGTTTTCCATTCCATTGTAGCTCTGGCTGTATGTTTAGGGTCGTTGTCCTGCTGGAAGGTGAACTTTCGCCCCAGTCTCAAGTCTTTTGCAGACTCTTAACAGGTTTTCTGCTAAGATTGCCCTGTATTTGGCTCCATCCATCTTCCCACAGTGGGGATGGTGTGTTCAGGGTGATGTGCAGTGTTAGTATCAGAGTAAAGGGGGCTGAATACAAATGCATGCCACACTTTTCAGATATTTATTTGTAAAAAAAAATTAAAACTATTTATCATTTTCCTTCAACTTTACAATGATGTGCCACTTTGTATTGGTCTATCACATAAAATCCCAATAAAATACATTTATGTTTTTGGTTGCAACATGAAAAATGTGGAACATTTCATGGGGTATGAATACTTTTTCAAGGCACTATATTTGTGTTGGTTTTTAAATTGTGTTGGGTGAAAGTATTTTTGGTGTTATGACAATTTCGTATTTTTGACAATTAATAAACATGTATTTTTTCCAAGCCATGGTTTGCTTCTCTTCTGGGACCTCTTTTAGTGTGAGCCTTTTGCTTGCATAGTGTTACTTTGTTGTATATGTGTTGAGGAACACCACCCTTCAAAAGGGGTGAGTTGGCAGTTAATGCCAACAATACTAATCTTGCAGTGGTTCCTGTTGTTTTTTAGCTTTCATTTATCAAGTCTCTCCTGGAGCCTCTATATATCCATCAATACTTTTGACTCTGGTATTTCATAAGTATGTATAAACTGGACAATGTGTAACTTGCATCTGACACACATTTATAGGATACGAAACATACAATAATGTATGCCCTGTAAAAGTGTTTACTTCATATAAGATAAGATAATAATTAACTAGTTGCCGACCGCAGATAGCCGAATGACGGCTGCACTGCGGCCGGCCAGTTCTGAGTGGATGTCATATGACGGCCTCCCAGAACGCGCTCTCCTGCGCGCCCCAGGGGGCGCGCACCCGGCGATCTCCGTGACCGCTGTGTCCTACGGACACAGCTGATCACGTGATGTGGTAAAAGGCCGATCACAGTGGCCTTTTACCACGTGATCAGCGGTGTCCAATGACACGCTAATCAGAGGGAAATGCAAGTGTCGGTTCTCGGCTGCACTTTCCTCACGCTGTCAGATCGTGAGGAAAGTACTGCCGAGAACCGGCAGTTGTCAGAGCGGGGATCGGCACCGATCATCAGGGCACTGATGATCAGTGCCCTGATGATCGGTGCCCAGCAGTGCCACCCGCAAGTTCCGCCCACCTGTGCCCAGCAGTGCGCCCACTAGCTCCGCCCACCTGTGCCCAGCAGATCACCCACCTGTGCCACTCTGCAGTGTCACACACCTGTGCCCAGAAGTGCCACCTACCTGTGCCCAGCAGTGCCACCCACCTGTGCCCACCCACCTGTGCCCACCAGTGCCACGCACCTGTGCCCACCCACCAGTGCTGCCCACCAGTGCCACCCACCAGTGCAGCCCAGCAGTGCTGCCAGTCAGTGCCACCAGTCAGTGCCCAGGGGTTGTGCCAGTCAGTGCCCAGCAGTGATGCCAGTCAGTGCCGTCTATCAGTACCCATCATCAGTGTCACCTATCAGTGCCGCCTATCAGTGCTGCATATTAGTGCCGCCTATCCGTGACACCTCATTAGTGCTGTCTATCAGTGCCTCCTATCCGTGCCACCTCATTAGTACTGCCAATAAGTGCCCTTTAGTGCTGCCTATCAGTGCCCATCAGTGCCGCCTATCAGTGCTGCCTCATCAACGTACATCAGTGAAGGAGAAAAAATACCTGTTTGAAAAATTTTATAATAGAAACAAAGAAACTTTTTTTTTTTTTAATTTTTTGCACTTTTTTTTATTTATAGCGCAAAAAGTAAAGCGCCCAGTGGCGATTAAATACCACCAAAAGAAAGCTCTATTTGTGAGAAAAAAATGATCAAAATTTCATATGGGTACAATGTTGCATGACCGCGCAATTGTCAATCAAAGTGCGGCAGCGCTGAAAGCTGAAAATTGGCCTGGTAAATAAGGGGGTATAAGTGCCTGGTAGGCAAGTGGTTAACTTCTTTTTATGTCGGCAGCTCAACACTACACTAGAAAATAAGCCATTTCCTCCTGACTATTGTATCTCATATCATGATGTGGGTTCTTCTGATGTTAGCAATAGCACCTGGATTTAACTGGCCTTTCTGCTTTTGCAGCATGTGTGTCCACTTTAACACAAACACACATGTTATACATTCTGCTGAATTTGCAGCACACATTTGTAACATACAATATAGTAGGATAGCCATTATTAACCATTAGCTTCTTACTACCTCAGTAATTTTTTTTATATAGTATGGATACAGTCCAATAAATGGTGTATACAATTGAGCTTTGCTATAAGAAAAACATTGGAAAATAACAGATATTAATCAGACCACTAGGCAACCCACAGTTTTTTTACCTGCAAGTACGAGTACTAATACTTTCGGTCAAGTACTTGCCGATACCGAGTACTGGTACCTTTGCGGTGCAATTTGAGCCCACACAAAAAGAATGGGCTCAAACCACAATGCAAAGAATCGCATGCGATTTGAACAGGAATGAAGTGCGATTCCTGTCCGAATCGCATGCGGTTTCCCACACTGCTCCTGTGTGAACCCAGGCTTATCATAGTGGCTTCATTCACACAGGAGCAGTACGGAAACCTCTCTGCATGAAAAGTTCCACTAGCAAAGCTCCAGCTCCCAATCCGAGTACGGGCATCAGCAGCTGTGGCTTGGGCTCCTCCTGCCTCTCCCACAACTGTTCCCCGCATCTCCAGTGGCTCTCTCCCCCAGCCTGCAGTGGTTCGAGCTATCCACCAACCTGTGTTTATAGTATAAGTTCATTTTTACAGAAAATCTGTAAGGTGGCCTTACACTGGACCCCTACCCCCCCCCCACCATGATCTCTGTCAGGGCTCCGGGTATGACCAGAGGTGTGTGGACTGACACAGGGAAACGCAGGCTTCAGATATGGTATAAACAATATGATTTATTAAGACTAACAATACAAAACACAGTGCAAAACTAAACATAAACACAGTGCAAACAAAACAAACCAAACCACCTACAGATAACAATACATACAATGCAAGAGTCGTCAGGCAGGCTGGGTCAGTAGCAAACGGGCAAACGGAGTACCAGGAACAGGCGGGAGAGTGGTCGGGGTCACAAGCTGGGTTCAGTAACTCACGGGCAGCGCGGTGCAGAGGGTCAGGCAGAGAATGGTCAGGGTCACAAGCCAGGGATCAAACAGGAGAAGTCAGCAGAGCTCAGGATCAGGCAGGGTCAGCAACAAGTCAGGCAGAAACAGGAACAGGAACACAGGATACAAGATACAGGGGCCCATGGAAAAACACACACCAAGGCCCTGACTGTGAGTCTGGCCATTCCTTAAATACAACCCCTGCAATCAGCTTCAGGTGTTTGGCTGACTGCAGGGGTGAGTCTCTGATTGCTGAGAGCACCCGCTGGCCAGCCCTGGTACTGCAGCCCACAAGGCAGGTGAGTCCCACCATTATTGGCAAGTCCATTCCTGACAATCTTGCTGTACCAGATTGCTGCGATCAGACCCTACAATGCTGCTTCACTGGTCCGGGGATTTGAAACCCCAGCAGCTTTCTGTCCTCTCCTCGCAGTGCTTAGTATCAGCATTGGCTCAACCCTAGTTTTCACCATGGGTTATATGCAGATACCTTCAGGTGATTGGACACTTGCAAAAAAAAAAAGAAAGTCCTATTTACCCTCGTACCCCCAGCTAGCTTTTAGTTTTGTGAAAAACTAATAAAGGTAAGGCGAAAATCCTTATATTTATACATATGCAAAATCCTATATTATCATGTATAAATCATAAATGCTCCCACATACAGGAATAATTACTAAAATGTCCAAATCAAGTTAAAAATGTCCCCAATCACCATATTCTTGTGAAACGAAAAATAAAGAGACCAAATCTTCTTTCAAAACCAAATAAAGGTGCTCCTCCATGTGATCAGCTGAATTGCTCTCTCACCAAATCATAGCGGCCAAACCAGCAGCCAGCAAGCACTAGAAGTAGGATCCTGTAAATAAGATGTCAACTCCTCTCCGTGAAATACTGAGACCACTTCGTTCATTGACATCAATACTTTTGACTCCTCATAAACACAGAAATTAATAGGAAAAAAGCCCAGATAAATATCTCATATTGCAGTATTTTGTTTAAAGGATGAGGATAAAAACAAAGATCACTATGCACCCACATGATACAGGTGCCAGAGGGGGCACCCACATAAACAGCTCTCTAGGGCAGCGGTTCTCAACCTTCCTCAACCCTTTAATACAGTTCCTCATGTTGTGGTGACTCCCAACCATAAAATTATTTACCCATTAATTATAATTCATGAAGTATCGTTTTACCTCCAATACTGCTGCTTTCAACACAGTAGCTGCTTTCTACACAGTAGCTGCTCTTTACACATCGGAAATGTGTTTTCCGATGGTCTTAGGCGACCCCTGTGAAAGGGTTGTTCGACCCCCAAAGGGATCGCGACCCACAGGTTGAGAACCACTGCTCTAGGGGGATCCTTTCCCTCACACCGCTCTTTGTAAGCATAGAGCCGACGAGCGTTCCAAAAACGGGTATGACGTCAGGGAGAAGACCTGAAATGATGTCAGCGGCTCAGGCTCAATGCATTTCATGCACCCACATGTCCTCAGGAAGCTCACCTTCCTGAGGATGTGCGGGTCCACCTTGCAAAAAGATCTTACCTACAGAAGGAGAGACTAATGGCCTGTGAAATAGAACAGCCTAAGCCGAGATATGTCCCATGATGGTACTGAAGGCCAGACTCTGCAAAAAGTGGAGTTTCACCCAAAAGGGGAAGTTCCGCTTTAATGCTTTGTCCTCCACTCCCCATTAAGGAGTGGCACCTTTGGGGAGTGGGTACCTGAATTTGACAGGTACCCGCTCCCACTTCTGCTGCGATCGCCTAGGCAATTGGAAGTGGAAGTTGTCCTCCCCTCCTCCCTTCCCTTAGTCTTCTGGGACATGTGACAGGTCCCAGTAAACTATGGGGCCATGCACATGTGACAGTGGGCACCCAGCTGTGAAGCCGCAAGCTGTCAAAGCCAGGTACCCACAATAAAGATGCCGGCGCCCGGCAGAGAAGATGGCCGGTGAAACCAGCTGTGATGAGGACACCGCTAGACCAAGGGACAGGTAAGTGTCTGTATTTTAAAAGTCAGCAGCTACAGTTTTTGTAGCTGCTGACTTTTTTTTTTTTTCAGCTGGAACTCTACTTTAAAATGAGACTGGAGGAAAGACAGAATGTATGCCATGGAGTACTTCCTCAGATGAAAATTCCTGGCCTTGCATCAAGCATATAGGCTTTCCAGGTGTGATAGCAGATTTTCAACAGAAGGCCGGGGAAAATGGTGTCAAATTTAAATGGCCAGCACTCCCACTCAACGGATGCAACGTTAAGTTGATATTAGCCGATCTTTGAATGGAGGGGGTGGACCTTTCTATCATCTGTCTGTTCTCCAATAATAGAAGCTGTAGTGCTGGCTTCTATGAAAGCAGGAGCTGGGTGGAATGGGAGTGCATAGTTGAGCACTTTTGATGACGGCCTGTCAGAGTTCCCTCAATTCTATTATTCCAGAAGATTACAGTGGTTGGTGGGGGTTGGGCATGGGAGGAGGAAGATTTCTGCTAATCCAAGGCATAGCCGCACAACAAACACATCGCTTATGCTTCTTTTTTTTTTAAAGAAAACTATACATATACTGTAAGGCTATGAAGTAAATATGTTGCTTCATCCTTCAAGAAAGTTTTAGAAATATGATTTATCTTTTTGTAAAAACTTTAACCTGTTATTTGTCAGTTTAGTAGCCCATGAGCCTTTCAGAAGAAGCTCTAGGACTACTCATTCCCCCAACCGAGAAACTTTGCTGCATGGTATAATGAACAGCATAGAATTACAAAGAAAGCAAAGAGGTGTATATTTAGTTTACTGTTTATAGCACAGAACTTAAACGCTTAGCCGGTGTGTAAGGCTGTCTGCTTCCTACGCTAAAGATGAGCCAAGGAAATGGTATTTTTATGGAATCATTGCATAGAGACTTCATCTATAACATGCACACAATTATCATATGAACTAAAAACATATTTCTCCTAAAAATAATTTCATGATTGTAATATGCTGTGTCATCCTGAGTTATCATATTATAAACTAAAATAGAATTACTAGATAAGATTTCATATTGCCTTGTGTGTTCAGGGAAAGGGGGGGTGCAGGGGATTTAGTGTTTGCAGCTGCCACTGCCTAAATATTGTGAGTCTAAACAGGTCAGTTGTATAGTTTCTCTGGAAACTGTTGCAGGTTAAACATTACAGTCCAACACAAAAGATAAGACTGTACGGCTGCATGGCTATGTCCTTTAATGCATTGTTTAAAGCTGAACTCCAGGCAGATGTAAGGGGAAAAAAATGCAGTCAGTATCTTAATTAATATCATAAAATAAATGATATAAGTATTTTTCATTGCAACTAAAAGGAGCGCTTGGATTTTATATTAAAGCATATATATGTTAAAGCAGTACTGTATCTTAGCACCACAAACAGAAAATTCTATATACTTCATTTTTAAAATTCAAAACAAACTCACCTATTCATCCATCCATGTCTTCAAACATTATTTTGTTGAGAAATCACTTTGGAAAACACCTGCTAGCATTTCTAGTCGTGGCCATCTTGAGCAAGGGCAGATGATTCATTTAGCATTTACTTCCTGGAATCCATCTGCCCTTAGCTCATGCATACAGACAAGGGGTTGTGCTTAGTTGAGAAAGGTCCTCCTTCCCTCCTCAAGATGAAAGAAAAATAATGCCCATGTGGACTTGTATGACATGATTTTGGCCTGAAACCAGGAAGCAACTGAAGAAATGTTAAAAAAAGTTTGAAACAAGTAAATATAATACACCTACCTATCTATTTCCTATTTAATAATGTCCAGTGAGCCACAGTTCTGTGGACAGAAACACCTTGTTGATGGGAAAGGTCAAAGGGGATCGGTCACACTATCTTGAGCCGACATAAAGGTTATGGCAACTCAAATAACTACTCTTCACTGCTGTAGTGAGCAGAAAAGCATTTCAGAATGAACTTGTTGAACTTTAGGGTGGATGGACTACAAGATCAGAATAACCACATTGGGTTCCACACCTGTTAGCTAAAAACAGGAAACTGATCCTGTAGAAGACACAAGCTAACCAAAGCTGGACAGTTGAAGATCAGAAAAATGTAGCCTTCTCTTATGAATATCAATTTCTGCTAAGATGCAGATTTTACTCCAGTAATAAAAATCCAAGGGCCCAACCTGCGTTGTGTCAACAGTGTTTTCTTGGCACACTTAGACCTGTTAATGCCAACAAATCCCCACTTATTGCAATAATAATTTAACAAAATACTCACTTAAATTAAGTTAAAAAATAAAAAATGCACACAGGCATTAGAGACATGCAATGTCCGTTGGAACTAAGGTAAGTATTTTTATCATTCTGCTTTTAAATGCGATAGTATTGTTGCTGATCATGTTCTTCATTTATGGCACGTTACATTTATCTAGTGTTCCTACAGTGAGTGTAAAGTGCTGTGAAAAAGCATTTGCCCCTTCCTAATTTTGTTTTTTGCATATTTGCCATACTTAAATGATTCAGATTGTCAAACAAATTGTAACATTACACAAAGATAACCCAAGTAAATAAAAATGCAGTTTTTAACTGATGATTTCATGTATTAAGGGAAAAAAGCTGTCCAAACCTGTGTGGCCTTATGTGAAAAAGTAAATGCCCCCTAAACCTAGTAAATGGTTGTGCCATCATTGGCAGCAACAAGTTCAATCAAGCATTTGCGATAACTGGCAATGAGTCTTTCACCTAGCTGTTGATGAATTTTGGCCCACTCTTTTTTGCTGAATTCTCTTAATTCAGCCACATTGGAGGGTTTTCAAGCATGAATGGCCTGTTTAAGGTCACTTCAAGGTCAAGGACTTGCTGGTGTGTTTCGGATCATTGTCCTGCTGCATAACCCAAGTGCGCATGAGCTTAAAGTGGAGTTCCAGCTGGAAAAAAAAAAAAAAAAGTCAGCACCTAAAAAAAACTGTAGCTGCTGACTTTTAAAATACAGCCACTTACCTGCCCTTGGTCCAGCAGTGTCCTCACCACCGCTGGTTTCACCAGCCGTTTTCTCTCCCTGGAGCTGGCATCTTTAGTGTGGGGACCCGGATGTGACAGCTTGCGGCTTCACAGCCGGGTGCCCACTGCGCATGCTCGAGAAGCGCTGTACTTTGTGAATGGCCCCGTAGTTTTCTGGGACCTGTCACGTGTCCCAGAAGACTATGGGAAGGGAGGACAACTTCTGCTTCCAGTCGCTTAGGCGACTGCAGTGGAAGTGGGAGCGGGTAGCTGTCAAATTCAGGTACCCTTTCCCCCCCACTACCCAAAGGTGCCAATCCTTAATGGAGAACAGGGGACAAAGTATTAAAGCGGAAGTTCCCCTTTTGAGTGGAACTCCGCTTTAAGGTCCCGAACTGGTGGCCTTTCTGGTAGAGTGCAGACTTCAATTTTGAAAAGTTATCCAGGTCCTGAAGCTGCAAAGCAGCCCAAGACAATCACACTACCACCACCATGTTTGACTGTTGGTATGACGTTCTTTTTATGAAATGCTGTTTTAGTTTTACACCAGATGTAACACGACACACACCTTCCAAAAAGTTCAGCTTTTGTCTCATCAGTCCACAGAATATTTGCCCAAAAGTCTTGGGGATAATAAAAATGTTTTTTGGCAAATGTAGGATTAGCCTTTGTGTTCTTTTTGGTCATCAGTGGCTTTCGCCTTGGAACTCTCCCATGGTTGCCATTTTTGCCCAGTCTCTTTCTTTTTGTTGAATCATGAACACTGACCTTAACAAATGGCAAATGAGAACTGCACTTCTTTAGATGTTGTTTTATTTGTTATGGTGATGGAAATTTGTGGTTGCCATCATCCCTCAAATTAGTGCATAAAAAAAAATTCTATTCCCCTGGGAAATGGAACTATAGGGCAGCACTAGTCAATGAGCCAAGATATCAAACACAAAACATTTTTTAAAATTTGCAAATAGTTTATTTTTACATAAGTCTTAAAAACCATTCTACAGACATGTTAGCAGTCATAGTTACATGGGATTACATAGACAGTACTTCATATAGTCAAACATCTGGCACGTTTCGAGATTGGAACTTCTCTTCTTCAGGGATGCGAGTGATGACTATAAATATATTCTATGTTGTAAGAATAGTGTAAATTAACATCTTCATCATACATTTTGTGAGATATATTGTCAATATATTCAAATTAAATATAATTTACAATACCGTACTAACCCGTATATTCAAACAACTTGATATGACCACCTAGGTGCTTTAAAATCAAGTAATGTTTTACATGCTGAGAGCTGATGTTGTCTGGGCACTCTGTCATCCGCCAATGCCAATGGGGTTCCTATGTATAGCTGGGAATGAAGTCCACATCCAAGGTTGAAAACCAATGATTTTCTATTATGGTTTTGATAGAGTATATATAGACCCAAAGATGTCCAGTTGGTGAGTAAAGGGTGATTCTATACTGGCTGTAATAGTCAGATATGGAAAGGCTCACTATGTGTGAGATTATTTATAGAGAGGCTGCTATATTACTCTCCAATCCAGGGCCATGAATTCTTTTGTAGATGGTATACAGCCCGTATAAGAAGGCAGCATAGTGTGTCCATGCACAGCTTGTTGTGCTATTGTGTTAAATGCTCCTCCGGGCTCCACTTGTCCTCTCTGGTCTGGTCTGAGATTAAGGAGACCGTGAGAATGGATCCGTGCTCTAAAGCTGGCCATAGATAGGTCAAAATTTGGCTGGTTCAGCAGGGATCAGATGAATTTTGATCCATCCATGGCCAGTACCATTTGGGAGGAGTTGACCTAGTGATCAACTATTCTCGAATGGGAATGTTGGAAAATTTGTGTTCCATCAGCACTGCAACCTCACCTCTCTGTCATATTTCACCGTGATAGGGATTAATCGTAAGTGTGAATTGCATCAGAAAATTGTGGCTACAGCCAGAGACATTATTGCCATAATTGTTAGCGGCTATTATAGCCACTAGTAGTAATCACTGTGTTCTCACAGTGGAGATAGCTCTCCCTGCCTCCCCCGCCCCCCCTTTCTGCTGGGAGAACACAATGGCTTCACGGGAGGGATTCCCCCATCAACACTAATTGTGTTGATGGGGAAATGGAGCAATTTTTCGAGCAAGAAAATAGTTCTGTCTATGGCCGGCTTAAGAAAGTGGGACACCTTAAAGAACAAAATATGTAGGCACAGAACCCAACCTTGCCAACCCCCATCTATACAGAAGAAGAATTAATGACCAAATATGACTGAAGAAGCCAAAAGTGTTTTTTCTGTTCTACTCTTTTACTGGCTTTTCAAAGTAACAAATATAATACTATAGACCTAGGATTAATTGTTAAATTCAATATAATTCTTTTGGTAGAAAGTATAAAAATTGTGTATTTTTTAATATAGACCAAAAAGAAGGACAACTGAGGATGAAAGAGTGACAGAAAATTTGGTTCCAAAACAAGGACAGTTTCTCCAAATAATGGACAATCGGAAGCTATGTATGGAGTTATTGTACGATGAACTGCTCACCTCTGGTTACCCTCAGGCAGCCAGTACTTCACTGCTCTGAATGATACAATGGCAAAGGAAAAGACTTTTAAATAAGTGGTTTCCCAGGAAATGAGAAACAGCTGATCACAATGTTTACATCAACACATTGCTCTATGTTAATGTAATAAAGTGGTATGATGGTCTCCTCTGAATCTCATGATGCTTTGTTCTGTTGGTCTCTGGACCTGTGAGAAAAGGATGGCTTTGGATGGAGAACTGAATGTTGTCTCTTCTTAGTGTCATTACACCATAATTTAATACCTATTCATTCAAAGAGCTTTTGCTGGCATTTGTTATCACTACAATGCAAGTCCTATATATCTACGAAGGGGAAGGCTCTAAATAAAAGTTTTGTTTGGGTTTTTTCTCCGGGCAACAATTCCTGAAGCCATTTTATAGGGTTGCCCACTTGTTTAATAGAATTCTTAATGATCTTCTTGTTCTTGTTTTGTGGTTTTGTCTAATGCAATAAATCTTCATGGGAAAACTGGTTGTGTAAGAACACATGATCGTTTCCAGTTTTCCCTCTCACCTTTAGATAGGATTAGCTCAAGTTCATTGCTGAATGAAACAGTACTGCGGAACCTTTAATTATCATTCAGAGAATTGAGCCAGAAATGTAATCACTGAAACCTAAGTAAGCATTAATAGTCTTTTACTAGACTAGATTACTCATAATGTGTAAAACATGCTGGATGTTCTCTGTGATATAGGGAATACAGGTATTGCTATGGCACCTGCATATGCTTAAAAAGACTCTGTAAATGGGGTGAAGGGGGCAAACTGCTGCAGGTATGAAGTACAGACACCTAGATGTACCTGCACATACCAACAGCAACCTCCAAAAACTTTCTGTCATGGCCAAATGCTGGGCCGTTCTAAAAGTCTAAATTCCAGCAGTTCTGGGTTTGTTGGAGCATACAGCCAAGCCCTCCCCCATGCATTTCTAATGGTTCTTTATTAGTGATGAGAGCAACTCTGATTGGGGTTGTTCTCAGAATCATGTTTATTTTTTCTTTAAAGCTAGTAGGCAAGATATTGTTGAGAAAAGGCATGGGGACTGGGCACTGCCTTTTGGGACATGTACCAATGCAAATAAAATAGAATATACTGTACTGAAGGCAGGAGGCTGTTTAATGTAACTTAGAGAGCAATACTTAAAACACACAAATCCTTTAAATAACATGCTTGGGGGGGGGGGCCTTAAAGCTGCATGTGGTGTTATTAATTAGTATAGCAATTAAAAATGTTAAGAATTTCCCCCAATGTAATCCAGCATTAATCTCAATGTACACACTCCCATCACTAAATGACAGATGTTCAGTGCTGTGGTAATGTAAGTTTAGTCGGGTGCCTGCTGGTTGTGTGTGACAGAGAGGCTGAAGGAGCGGGCTGTGTTGCTCCCCCCTCCCTCCTGACAGCAGCGGGCCCGACCCAATCAGTGGCAAGGGGACTTGCTATTTAGCGGCCACTAAGGATACTGGGAACTGTGGTCCTTAGAGGACCACAGTGCAAAGCAAGTGAAAGATGATGAATGAGCTGTGAACTACAAGGAGCATAAGGCTCTGAACAACAGAGGAGGAGAGAGAACTTTTCTCAGGCAATCCTGGTCTTTTGCAGGAGGAGCTGTACGGTCATCCCATTACTGGGGTGTTTGTGCCTACACCGGAAAGGACACGGACTTGTTGCTGGTGCATAAACATAGCATCAGTGAGACTGAGCCACTGAAAGATCACTTACTGAGTTGGGACCAGAGCTGGAACGACCTATTGCTGTGAGTGTCTACAGCAGAGGAGAAGAAGCATGGACCAGAATTGAGAGACAAAGCCTTGTGAGGACCTGTCTGTGAGGAATGGGTCACTGAGTCCTGGGTATCTGAGGACAGCAGACCACAAAGTGATCTGGACTGGACCTGTGGTAAGCCAGGAGTAGTGACCAGAACTAGCTAGCTTAATCCCTTGCCACACAAAGTGAATGCCAGTAGAGACTGCTCCCTTACTTTTAGGGAAAGTTTTAAATGGACAGCTTCACATGCACCACCTTACAGAAGGGCCCTAATGATAGCCGGCTAATATTGACAATTAGGCGCCAGATACTTTGTAGTCACCTTCAGGGGCACCCCTTTGTCAGGAACATATCACCCACCCATATAACACTCACCCACAACTGGGACTGTATATGTGGGGTATACACAAGGACCTTTATTTTTGGGTTAGTTTATGCCAATACTTTTAACTGTTTTGCATCAGTTAAAACTGGGTTGAGCATTACTACAGTTCGGTGGATTACCATCTTATGGGTCAGTTTTCACATTATCTAGTACAGCATCTTTAGATGTATTTGTAACACCCTGCTGTAATTTCAGCTGCAGGATGTTAAAACAAACACAAGATGGCAGTGTCCTGCAAATTCAGTGGCACTCAGACTCTGCAGAACAGCCCCAAAGACCTTGTATGCTGAACTGCAGGACTTTGCTGTGAAGCATTGTATCAGAAGACTACTTTTCCCAGAAAAACTGACGTGTGGGCAGGGGCAGATATATACAGAAGCCTTGGAGACTGGACAGGAAGTGAGAGGGGAGAGAGCTGGAGAGAAGAAGCAGAGAGAGAACTGGACTAGGCCACAGAGCTAGAGAAAGGAGACGCAAGGAGGAGTCGCTGACCACTGTTCAGCGAGATAGTCTGCCAGAGGGTGACTCAGAGCATGGTGACCAGAGGGAACATCGCAAGTGAAGCTGGAGAACCTGTGGGGGCCCCCATCTGCTGACAGAGAGAGAAAGCCAGAACCTTCTGGAAGCCACCAATCGGGTGAGAGAGTCCCATTCACTGGTTAAGCAAGAGAACACTGATATTATCATACCTGCTACTTCATGTAATACATTTCATATTGACAGGTGGGTGGGTGGCGATCAAAGCTCCTTTGGCTGTACTTCTCCTGTTGATCACAGGAGTGCAGTTCGTTCTGCACACCTGTGACCCGTTTTCAGCCAACAGCGGGCATCACTCAGCCAGTCCAGGCTGGGGAAAGATCCACCTCAGAGTCTGGAGCAGCACCTGGCAAAGCCTCTCAGTGGGCCCCTGAGAGCCTGAATCAGCTGCTGTCTCCCCCTCCACAGCCCAGCACTCCAATAAGCGCTGGGGGTGGGGGGAAGGAGCAGAGCAGACAGCAGCAGTGACTGACAGTCACCACTCTCTGCTCAGAGCGGCTGAGCCTGCGGGGACAAATGCAGCATCAGACCGATGCTGCATCCACCTAGGTAAGTAAGAGTGGGGGGAAAAAAGTCCACACTTCTCTTTTAAAGATGAACTGTAGGCAGATATTAAAGTCACAAATTAAAGGAGAAGCATGTCCAAACTTTTTTAGCTATACTTCTATGGATCACAGGAGTGAAAGTTTGTTCTGCACTCCTGTGGTCCGTTTTCAGCCAAGATGGGGCTAAAGTCCACAGTCGGCTGATGTCAATCTGTCAGCTGGTCCAGGCTCTGAAAAGATCCTGATCATATGGTTATGCTCCACCCAGAAGCCTGGACTAGCACCTGGCTCAGCATCTCAGTGAGTTTCTGAGAGCCTGAGCTAGCCTCTCTCTCCTTCTCCCAGAACTCCAGTGAGTGCTGGAGGGTCAGAGCAGAGAGCTGGTTACTGACAGTCACAGCTCCCTGCTCAGAGCAGAAGGCAGAAATGAGCAGTCAGCAGTTTTTGATTGGCCAGTCATATTCCAGATGAGGTGTTACTAATGATTTGTTCAGGGGTAAAATGATATCTCTCTCTCTGGAGTCTATACCTCTTTTAATACAAGAGAGTATTTTGTTCGCTTTCCAAACCGCAGCTTGACATTGCATGCCATTATTAAGCTTGTGATCTACCAAAACTCCCAGATCCTTCTCCACTATTGATTCCCCCATTTGTACCCCCCTAGTATGTATGATGCATTAAGGTGGAACACACCCCACTAAATATTTCCCTCCCCCTGCTCTCTAAACACTTACCTGAGCCTGTCAGGGATCTAGTACTGTGCCTGGCTGCAGTCTTCTTTCCTCTCACTTCTTTTTCTCAAATGCTGTGAGGAGGAATGGGGGGGGGGGGGGGGACCGAGCGGCGCTGGGTGTGTCTATGGAGCGCAGCTGCATAGACACTCAGAGCTCAGGAGTGAGCACACTCATGTGCCCCTTGTTATGAGAGCTCACAGAGAGGAGAAGGATCAGGAGCACTGGGTGGTGAAATTTTCAGCCAGCACTCCATTCCTGAACATCAGTGGGACTATATATACTCCTTCTTTGTTTAGAGCAGCACTATAAGTATTAGCACTTCATTAACTAGGTAGTGTAAGAGTTAGAACTGTTGGATGGTGAGCTTTTTCGAAGCTGTGAATACCCTGGATGCCAATATTTCCCAGCACGCTGGATACTTTTTACCCACATAGAACAAATGTTCATTTTCAAAGAGAGTATATGCACAGCTCAAAAAGCTAGGATATCCAGAGGCAAAAGTTACATTAACACTGGGTGCTGGGGTACTGACCATGGGTAGAAGAACACACCGAATTCCTATTTACTATTTCTCTGAATAGTCTTACATAAACCATCTGTGCTGAAGATCCCCTGGGTCCCATCGTGAGCTGTACTAAATATACTGTATTTACCCATGTTCCCATCCTTCGTCCAAGCTGTATGTCAAGGGTCACAAAAAAGAAAGTTTTATATTTCATAGATCCAGTTTAATCTGCTAGCAGGCAGTAATTTTATTTGTTGCCTGACTTATGGGTATCAGATCCACCTACATTGTTTCAATACTTTAATATCACTAAAGCACTGTAAACATTTAAAAATGGAGGCTGAGCATCTAATGTAACGTATGTAATCTTTGTAAGTATAAAACAAATACATTTAGATTTGCAAATAAAAAAGTTTTCACTGGTTTTACATGATACTGTTATTGTAATGCACATGCTTCTGGAGTGTTTTCCTTCGCTGTGGCTACTGTGCTGTTTCATTACACATACCCAATGACCCCAGAGTAACATTAAGGCCCGCTTCATATCATTGTAGTGCGTTACTGCTTGTTACATTGCACATTTATTTCAGATGGGCTGCCAGCGCACCTTAGTGCACTGCAAATCACACCCGACCCTTTCTTAGCAGTGCAATGCGCAGTGGTGTGTTTTTAGAGCATTGGAATGCCATTCAAAATGAATGGTGCAATATGGTGCATTACTGCACTGTGTTACCACAATGCCAGCCTAATGTTACCCAAAGACAGGGGCGTATTCACAAGGCCTACAAAGCGTTTGCCTAGGGTGGCTTTTTTCGGGGGGGCGGCAGAAGAAGGGACACATGCGTCATGGGGATCAGGTAGGATTCATGAGAGGCTGCGGGCTGCTTGACTGTGTATGCAGAGCCCAACTCTCATTTCCGGGGATGTTCAGAGCTGTAAAGGTGAGTGTCTCTCTCTCTTGCTTGGTGGGGGTGGTATGGTGGCGGGTGTATGGGGGTCAGTGGAAGGCTCTCTTGGGGTGTTGGTGGGTGTCAGCCAATTTTTGGGCAGCACAAAACCTAAATATGCCACTGCCCAAAGACGCTGTAAAACAGCAATCTGGCTGCTAAACTGTCTTTTTATAGTTTCCCATTGTCTACAAGGTATCTAAGATGTTGGGGTGTCAGCTGGGTTACAAGTTTTCTCCTAGTGGTATAGTTTTTGGTGTTCAAAGTGCAGAAAGCATTGTTGCAGCACTTCACACAGGGCCAGATTTCTGCAACATAAATCATTTGTATTCCATTGGAATTGAAGCAGGTAGGGCTGACACCATGTACTTAAAAGTGCAAAGCTCAAAATACATTCATGGGAATTCATAAAGGGTGTCAAAGACACTCTTTAGAATTGCCAGTGCTTGCAAAATATTCATGTACTTGTCAGAAACAGGTACATGAAACTATTGGAGGCCAAACCGAGGTCTGACTGTCCGTAATGGAATTTTATTTTCCTCAGTACAACTACCTTCCTGGCTACTGTGCCTGTTACACAGACAGGCGCATAGTCAAGGAGTTTTATTGTGGGATTGGCAGAGCCTGATGGGGAACTGGGGAGATAAGTTCCCCATCAGGTCCTCCTTGCCTGTGACTGACAGCAAATGGCAGTGGGCAGATTGCACAGCTGCTATTCAGACCATGGTACAGCGGCTATGGAATTGAGTTGTTGGGTGGCCGGAGCCTGATGTGGAATTCTGAGACTAGTTCCTTACCAGGTTCACCTCCCTTGACAGACAGCAATTGCCACTAAGACAAGCCCCAAAACATTCTTCAAATATATTTATAGTAAAAAGGTCTGATCTTAGCATGTGGGTAGTTTACAAGATAATTTAGATTTGGTGACTGGGGACAAAGAGAAGGCAAATATATTAAATATGTTCTTCACCTGTGTACACAAAGGATGATGGAAGAGCTCAAGTCCATAATGGGCTTTGTGTTGACATAAAAGAACCACAAAGGCTCAAAACTGATATGGTCCAGAAATCTTTAAACAAATCAAAGGTGAATAAAGCACTGCTGGACCAGATGAGTTGCACCCATGTGTTCTCAAAGAGTTGAGCTCTGTTTTTTCAAAGCCATTGTTTCTAATTTTTAGAGACTCTTTAATGACTAGCATGGTACTACTGCGCAAGGCCAATGTCATGCCTATTTTTAAAAAGGGACCAAAGTCTTTACCAAGTAACTATAGATTGGTTAATTTATCTTCTATAATTGGGAGGATACTTAGGAGATTAAAGAAATATATAGCGTAATATCTTGAACCTAGAAAGAAGTACTTAAAAAATGAAAGTACTGTCATATAAATTTCAGTGTGTATTAACTCACTGTTCTGGAGATAGCTTAAGCAGTGATGAAAGATGCAGTTCATGAGGCTGAATACACTGTGCCTGTGAGATAAGAAGCATCCAATGTAGAATGCTCAGCGGAAATCAAGATGACAGGTAACTGGAGATCCATGCAGGGGAAAGCAGCTTCTTCAGCACACTGACAGGCAGAGAGTGCAGGGAGAACATGGGAGGTCCAGTCTACAGCTGTAGCCGGATTAATAACATTCCTGTTGTGTCAGTGGTGCTCGATATGGAAGCCTTTCCCGGAAACAGCAGATTTGGAAAGCACTTCTGTTGCCTATGAACGAGTTTCAGAGCTTGGCCAAGGGCCCTTCTGTAAGGTTGGGCACATATAAGAGTGTGCAATGGATGGCAGATGGGTTGCTAAACAAGGAGCAGTCTCTATTGCATTAACTGTGTTAGTGTTGATATAAGCTCAGGTGGTTCAACTCACCCCTCGGGGTACACAGGAATCCGGTCCAGATTACTTGGCAGTCTGCTGTCCTCAGGTGCAGTGACTCAGTCCTCCCAAAAAGGTCCTCACAAGGCTCAGTTCTCAGCTCTGGTACTCGCTGTGAACACTCATGGCAACTGGTCTACCAGCTCTGGTTCAAAAGCACAGCAAGCCATCCATCTGCTGCTCAGTCCTCAGGCTCTTATGGACAACACAAAAGCACCCGATCTCTGCACAGGCTCAGCAAAAGCAACAGGTCCGCATTCTCTGGTCCCCTCTGAGATAGGTTTCTGTACAGTCCCAGCAAAGGCCACAGGTCTGCACAGCTTGGCGATCTCCCACAAAAGACCCAGATCTCTCCAGACTTGCCTGGCAAAAATCCTATAGTGCCTTGAAAAAGTATTCATACCCCTTGAAATTTTCCACATTTTGTCATGTTACAACCAAACACGTAACTGCATTTTATTGGGATTTTATGTGATAGACCAACAAAAAGTGGCACACAGTTGTGAAGTGGAAGGAAAATGATAAATGGTTTTCAAAATTGTTTGACACAATGTGGAATATTTCAAGGAGTATGAATACTTTTACAAGGCACTGTATCTCTCCTCACAGCCCCAACAACACAGTGTAAAAAGTGACAGAAAAAAGAACCACATTACCTCAATCTGTCGCACATGTCGGAACTGTTGCAGTACTTTAATGAATATGAAGCAGGAAGTTTCCAAGGGCCAATATTGCCAAAAAAGTATTGTAAATAATTTATTGAATTCCCCTGCATTGTCAGGTCAAAGAGGAAAGTAGAAACACACTATATTTCTAGGACATCATTATTTTTAGGTACTTGGAGTATGTTTAAAGGGATAAAACATGGGGAAATTTGCATGTTTTGCACAGATGTACTAAATAGTTTTTATTTGTTTGCGGTGATATACACTTTACGTAAAAGGTGCAAGATTAGCACCTTGCCAGAACAATCAAGCTGGGTGCCTGCAGTTTATCCATTTTTCTTTGCAAATTTGTGAAGTTTAGACACAGTCCACCAACTCTGGTTCTGTACACCTGAAACCAAACTGCTAGTAAAGTGGGATGAGTTTTCCCTTTCTTCTAGTCATTGGTTCTAGCTGTACTGATACAGTACACAACTTTTTTCACACTTTCCCCTCCAGTCTCTGAGTACCTTGTGTGGTTGTGAATTTAGATCTTGTTTATTTGGGGTAGCAGAAGGATGACATCAGACAAATGGACTGGGGGGTAAGGAGAATAAATTTGGCTCTGGGTTCATGTACACATGACCATAAATGTACTGTAAATCTGGAGAGAATGTAAAGCTGGGCATACACTATTAGATTTTTATCAGGCTAAAAAAAATGGATGGATGATTGATTATCCCTGCTGGGTTATTTTATTCTGATATTCACTGGCAGCAGCTGTCAGAATATTTGAACAACAGGTGTATCTGATTGGATGTAGCTACTGTTTGGCCAGCATTTTTTTGCCTGGCTCCTTTGACAGAAAATGTTGGACGGGAGGGGGCAGACAGGCCACCCACTAAGCGAACTGATGAAGCTGCGAAAATTCAAAATACTGTATGTATGGCTTTAAGTGCAACAAAATTCTCCACTACAAAAACTGTGAGCAGGCAGGTTCTTTATTGCAGAGGAGACAATCAATGTCTCTTCTGCAATAAAATAAACCTTACCGTTTATATTCCAGCACAGATTCTATGCGCCAGGATGACTGAACTGCTGCACATGCGCAGGAATGACGTTATCCGAGCCAACAAATGAAGACGGCTGAAGTTCGGCACCCTGAAGATGCCGGAGTCAGCAAGGAACATTGGATTGTTGAAGGAGAAGTAAGTACTGTGGGCTTTAATTCCGCTTTAAGTCTCTGAAATTTTTTTTTCCTGGAATTTATAAGTATAACCCTAAGGTAATGTTTGTATAAATTTCCTTTCATTTCTGAAGACTATAGAAAGTTTCCCTCCATCAATGAGCGGCAGAATTTTGCATGGCCCTGCCCAGATTAGATAGAAGGCTCTGAATTGTTTGCAAGGCAAACAACATAATTTCAGCAAGCCAGTGCAAGAGACCTTTAATCAGCACAAAGTTCACAAGCTTCATTGCTGGACTGTATCCAGAAATTCTGAGCAAGGGTCATTTCTAATACTGTGTGCAGATATTGTAATTTATGAGAACAAATGCTTTCATCCAGGGCGGGAAATCCTCCATCATGTGTCTCTACTGCAAATCCTATAATAAACTAACCAATGCAGACTTAAAGTGAATCTGTACACCAAATTAAAGTTTAAACAGTAGTCCTTATTTACTTGCTTTTAGGCTCCTTTCACATGGTTGGTGCTGCCACTGGTTTCCTGCAACATGAATCAGCCGCACACAGAACGGATATCTGTGGATAGAGACAGATATCCGAGCCTGGACACAGTCAGTTGAACTCCAGGCAATCTTTTGTTGTCTTTTATGTGTTTCTGGAGTTAAGCTTTAAAGGCAGAACTCTGGGCGCAAACTTCTTTACATGTCCTTGTTGCTGATTTCCTACCTTCATTGAATATGTCATTCGTCTTCTGGTTCACTAGGAGTTGTTCTGAAATAGCTTATTCATTTTCAAATCAAACTGTTAATTCTCATTGGTTTCCTGTTTGTAAGATCAGTGGCTGCTTTGCCTCCTATTCCCCCAGTCACTTGTCTTGGCACATCCCTTATGTAGTTCTTTTTCCAGGAAGCAGTGATGTAATTCAATCCCACTTGCAGTGGTGGGCTGACCTAGACTCTCAAAAACATTCAACATGCACAGACCTAGTTTTCAGTGTTTTGTGTGTAGCACCCTCCTAGTTTAGCTCAGGTGAGATAGCCAAATTCTGGTTAGACTAAGAGGTTCTGCAGGCCAGCCCCTTTGGAATCTCCCCCTGCTCTAAAGCTTTCGGAAGAGGGCCTTGGAGGCAGTGGGTGGATCTGAGGAGTGGCTGAATGCACTCTTGAGGGACCTCAGCCAATCCCCAACAGAAGGCTTAGCAAGGGGCTGGGACTCTCTTAAAAGTGGAAGAGTCTGCTCAGTAACAGGAGTGTGAGGAGTCAGGTGTAAAAAGGAGTAGGAAGATGTGAGGCTGGAGGAGGTAGGCTACCAGGAGGCCTAGTGGGATGGGGCCTGCCTGTGAGCTTGGAGCTGGAAATGAGGAAATCTCAGGACTCACTGGCCCCCTGAGTGAGCACCACCTGTATGGCAGGGAAGGAGTGGCCCAGCTGATTGGACTGGTAGCAGCAACCATCCTGCAATTGGTACAGGAGAGGATCATGAGAGTGAGTACACCTGCACCCCCTAGGCAAATAGGGGAAGAAGCACTCTGGTGGGAAACCAGATTAGCCCTCTGCTAGTGATTGTGCACCTTATTTAAAGGAACAGGAGCCAGATCACCTGCTAAGGAAGAAGGTCTCCAGATTTCTTGGTGAAGAGGAGTTCATCTAGGGTCTGGGATGGTACAACTAGGAGCTTCTGGCTAGCACTCCAACAGAAACTGTGTTGCAGAAGGAAAGAAGCTGTGAATAGTTCAGGAAGTTGTCCTCAGATAGTGGTTCCCTTGGGCATCGTATACCCCCCTTACCCTATCCAAGTTCTAATCCCCTCAATAAAATAACAAAACAAATGCTCAAGGACTGATTTTGTATCTCTGGATGAAAGCTTGTGCTGGAAATACTAAGTGACTGGCTGTGTAGAACTATAGGGGGGACCCAAATTCAACAGCAATTCCTAAGGGGGTAGTGCTACATGTGTAGAGGGGTGTACTAATGGGTGATTTTTTTTGCCTTCTTTAATGCGGATTTAAGCAGCTTTAAGAGACTGTGAACATTTTGAAGCTGTTGATATCTTAGAGCAAAACAAGTTTTTCCTTGACTGCTTTAGTGGTTATTTAATTTTCTAATTAAATTTGTGTTTTGTTAATGCATATCCAAACCCAAAAACAAAAAATGTAATATATTGCAGCTTACCAGTCTGTAGATATGGTGACCACATCGTTTTCTTTTTTTCAGACTCAGAACATTTACTACAAGTACAGATAATGTTAATTAATTGCTATTAGTGTACTTTTCGATTCCTGTGAGCTGAAAAGAAAGCACAACTGTGTAAATTATTATTTCCATCAATACACCCTGTAAAGTCTCATGCACATTAATGTCTAAATATTGCAAAGTCCTCTAGCATAAAATCTCAGGTGCTTTACCGTTCCCAGGGAGCCGCTGGTGGTGCACACAGCTGCCGATAATAGTGATTAGCTGTACATATCCGTACAGCTCTGTACAAGCCACATGCAACTCCCCGGCTGCTGGAAAGCAACATGAATTTTACACTAGCGGACTCTACACCATGTTCATGTGCATAAGGCTGAATGGAGATGAACAAAGGTGCCCTGTTAGATACAATGCAGAAATGAGTGTAGACATGAAAAGAAAGACAGTGTATTATTTTGTTTTTATAGCCTCCCCCAGTGTGCTCCTCCATGAGCTTCAGATTGGTGATGCATGATGGGTGAGGCTATAAAACCTTGTAGCATATTGTGGCAGCAATAATGCACACATTCCAAGTGATAGTATACTGTATATAGAAGTAATGCAAAGACAGTTCACAATAAACCTGTTGGGAAAACAACCCAACTGGGAGCACTTGCTGGTCACGACAGCATGTGGAGAGCAGGTTTCAGCCAAACTGACAGCTAGAGGCGTAGCTTGAAGCATGTGGGCCCCGAAGCAAAAGTTGACCTGGGGCCCCCCCACTACCACCCACCACTTCCACTGTGTGCCAAGATACTCCCACCGAGTGCTAGGATACTCCAAGTGGCTAAAGAGTCCAAAGAGTTCCCCTTTACATCAGAGCCCACAGATTTCCCCCTTACATCAGAGTCTACAGGGTCCCCCCTTACATCAAAGTCTACAGGTTTCAATCTTACATCAGAGTCTACAGATTTCGCCTTTACATCAGAGCCCACAGATTTCTCCCTTACATCAGAGTCTACAGGGTTCAACCTTACATCAGCGTCTACAGATTTCACCTTTACATCACAGCCCAAATAGTTCTCGCTTATCATACTCAACATAGTTATCCCTTACATTAGGGTTCTCCTTACACTAGAGTCTGCAGGATTTTCTTTTACAGTGCGAGCGGGAACGCTGCGGACCCAGATGTTAAAGGGAAATCTGGGCACTCTGATGTAAAGCAAAACTGTGTGGAGTGTGATGTAAATGAGAACTCTGAGGACACTGATGTAAAGGAGATCTCTGTGGACTCTGGTGTAAGGGGGTTGCTGGTCACCTGAGCCCCCCTTACGCAACAGCCCCATAGTTTCCCATTACATCACAGCTGACATAGAGTTCCCCTTTACATCACGGTCCACAGCATTCCCCCTTACATCACAGTCTGCAGTGTTCACCTCTACATCAGAATCCACAGAGTTCCCCTTGCACTGTAAAGGGGAATCCTGCAGACTCTGATGTAAGGGGAACGCTACAGACTTTGATGGAAAGGGGAACTCTGAGTACACTAATTTAAAGAGGAATGTCAAGCACTCGGATATGGGGGGTGGCCTCTGGTGACCACAGACCACCTTCCGCAGAGTGAATACACTAAGGGGTGGTTACAGATATAAGGAGGAAGCTTTATATGTGTCCCCATCTTACCTTTGTGTATTCACTCCTGCTCTACTCCAGCTGCAGTTAATAATAGGTGCCCTCCTCCTGGTAAATACACATGACATGCCCCCTCTCGTGTTAATGACACATGCCCCAGCCCCCCTCCCCCCATTTTAGTTAAGACATGCCCCTTGCTGCTAATGCCAGATTCCCCTGCCAAGACCCCCCTCCACTGGTGCAGCACAAACTTACACAATACAATCTGGGGCCCCTGGAGCCTGCAGCCCCTTGGGTCCCCTTAAGAGGTAGTAGGGGATTTTTTTGTATTTTTTATATCAGTGTTGACAGGTGTTGTGGGGGTCAGGTGTCTATTTCCAGTTGTCATCCAAGGGTGGGGGGTGCAGAGAATCCCCAGTAGGTGACACTGAGTGAACTGAGCCAGAGGAGGTGGCGCTCTCTTCCTCATCCTGCCTCGATCAGCTCTTTGTGAAAGCCTGGGCAGCTCAGCTCACCCTCACACAGCAGACAGTGTTAGAGAACCTTCCAGTCCTGGGCTGCTTTCACCCCATCCTCCGCTCCATTCAGGAAATGATGCACTTGGGACACGGCACAGCTTTTCCCTGGCCAATAAGAGCAGAGGGGTGTGGACTATCTGTGTGGAGAAGGCAAAGTGGAGTACTGGAGAGCGGAGCTCAGCTGTTGCTGTGGAATAGAAAGCGGATCAAAACTGGTCTCTGTCTCCTGGATTTTGTGGGGGGGAATGCAGCATGCTAACCCAAGAAGCCGCATGGGCCCCCTGGAGCTATGACCCCTAATGCTACACCCATGCTGAAAACATCTGTTAGGAGGGACAGAATGTGGCCTGGCCCTCTCGTGCTCAAGCAGGAAGATGTCCAGAGAAGTTGCGAACCCTGGGCTTTCCCTACTCATCAGGAACCTTTCTCTGCCATTAGTTCTGTCCCTAACAGACAGGGTATCTTTTCCTACTCTACCCACTCACAAAACCAGGGTCTGGGCCTTAAATAGTCTCTGCCTGACCCAAGGTGGATGCCACAGGAGGCAGCATCCATCCTATCAGTCAGCTTCCCCAGTGACCAAGGAAACCATAGAGGAACCATGTTCCTCTCGACTTTCCCTCCAACTGAAACTGTGGATGAGCACCACCTACAGTGGAGAAAGTAGACTGCACCTGCCTACAAGCTAATTTTTCCCAGTGTGTGCAAGTGTTTGTGCTGAAAGGGTCTGAAACCTGTATGGTACAGAATTCTTCAAGCTGTCCTGCTTGGTTAAGAAGGATAAGGTGGAAAAACACGGTGGAGGGGGTTTTATACCTGCCCTCAAAAGGAGCCTGGCACTCTCTTGGATAGAAGTGACTGGTGGAGTCTGGGGCCCTGTTTGCTAAAGGTGGCCTACTCTCTATTCTCATGGGTTGGAGCAATGTTGTGTGACACTCTCCACTGCAGCCATGAGTCCACCCTGGGGTAAGGCTAGCCCTCTCCCTGTGCTGGAGATAAGCCAACCCCTTGACCCCATGCCGGAGGGGTGCTATACAGGTTAAAATAAAGGGGGAAAAATTGGGGGAAAGGAAAAATGCTTCCTTGCAGTGGGGGAAGAAAAGCAATTATACATACCTGATTCTCCTCTTCTCTGACAGCTGTCTTTCTCCCCTGCACCCCAACACTCGGACAGTGAACCGTTCCTCAGCATTTTAATGTTCATTGTCAGGGTTGTGGGCTCTGCATTGGACTTCAGAGGACCAGAGGACTGCCAGAATATGGGGTAAAAGTGGCTTACAGTCTGGAGGGAACCAGCCTAGACCTAAATGGGCACTTAACACTTAAAGTGTGGGGATAGTCCTCATTGCAATGGAGCATTTTTTCCTTTCTCCGGTGCTCAGTTTTAAGTCAAGCCATAAGTGATCTTCCATAACCTCCAGTAGAAGAAGCCATTATTAGCGTTTCCACGTTAGTAGAACCTTAGGGTTCCTGTAAATTGCTACTTTTTAAACCTATGTTGCAAAAGACTAGGGCAGTGGAAGGCTGGTTCCTCTGTGTCAATGCCATTTACAAATCACATAGATGCTATCTGTATTATGCTTCCAAACAGCTCTAGGAAAATAACTGGCTGTATGGGTGGCCATTGGATTGATAACTAGTTTGACTGTTTGCCCAGCCCGCACACAGAGGATGGCTCACAGAGCTGTTGATTTGAGCAATACAGTGTATACTGTACAGCATGCACACAGATAAGTCTAACTAATGGATGACTGCAGGCAGGGACGGACGGACTGACCATTTGAAAACTCGAGCACTGCCCAAGGGCCTGGGGTCAGTAGGGGGCCCCATGAGATGCCCCTGGCACCTTTTTCATAGGCTTTTTTGAGTTTGGGCAAGGACACAGGGACCCCATGATCCCCTATTGCCCGGGGGCCCCATGAGTTGTCAGTCTGCCCCTGACTGCAGGTATCACCAATGTTATTTAAAGTCAATGACTATTATGTAAAACCGCTGTCTAACAGCATTTAGAGGCGCTTCTTGGGTAAAAATATTTTTATGCCAGATCTAATGTCATTATTGTTTTTGAAAAAACTATAAAAAACTGCGCTGGTTCAAATAAATCACAAGCTGCCAACACTAAATTCTGACACAAAGAATTTTCAAAACATACATATAAAAGTGTAGTGCTGAAAAACAGTAATAATGCAATCCTAGTTGTCAGTCCGTAAAGCTAGATATGAAAATATTCCAATGCAATATATAAATCATAAAAACTATATACAAAATGATATAATAGAAGTGAGTCCCTGTTCCAAAAATGAAGTATATCATTCTTGAGCTGATTTTGACCACTCTATAACATGATGGTCAAATACATCTGGTAAGGCTTTTTTGAGCACGGAGTAGGGTGACATGTGTTTGCACGGATAACGTTTGGTCATCTAGCAATTGAAGATTCATGTCTGCAATTTTGTTATACTTTTTGGAACTGGGACTCTCTTCTATTACATCATTTTGTATACAATTTGTATGATTTAGATATTGCATTGGAATATTTTCATATCTAGCTTTATGGACAGACAGCTAGAATTGCGGTATTACTATTTTTCAGCGCTGCACTTTTATATGTATGTTATTATCGTTTTGTTAGCAGGTAATGGACAGTTCAGCTAGCTACAGACACATGGTGCAAACTTAGACACTGGCATAAACATGCTGAATATAGCAGAAGTACACTAATCCTCTTGTGGGTGCCACACTTCATTATGTATTATTATATATGTATGTATTATTCTGTTGTAGTCATTGTACATATACTGTATACAGTGGGTGTAATAACATACAGGATGTGAATGCAAGATCATGTTACTGGTTTCCCATTGTTTTTAGCAGTGAAGTGTTTATGCTAGTGTCTGTATATTTGAAGATATTCTAATCTGATTACCGGGTAATCTACTTTGCCAGTTTATGGGCAGTAATAAATTATGATCTGGTATGACCAGAAGATAAGAACTATTTTTTTGTTTCTGCAATTGAACCCAAATATCAATTTGATCACAACAAAGATTTGAAAATCGAACAAACATTCCTGAAATATACATTTTCAAATAAAGTTTTTCTAGACCAGAGGTTGTTAACCTGGGGTCACTGTACTCCTAAGTGGTGCATAGATGGGTTTCAGGAGATCTTTGAACGTCAAATAAAAAATAACATTTACATTCACTATACAGCTCATCTCTTTATTAAAATTATTAAAATCAAAGAAAACATACCCTGCCACTGCTTACAACGCTGACTGCTAAAGCCTGGTACACATGATGAGAATATCATACGAATGATCATCTGTTTTTTTTTTCTACATGCTAATCTATCTAAAACGATTAGGTCACCAACAGGGCCAGTGCTAGACTATTTTGCGCCCTAGATAACACCAGCTACTTGCGCCCCCCCCCCCAAATAAATAAATACAAATTTGAAAAAACAGTAGAAAATATTTAATTAACAAAA
Organism: Staurois parvus; assembly: GCF_062004578.1. NCBI lineage: Eukaryota > Metazoa > Chordata > Amphibia > Anura > Ranidae > Staurois > Staurois parvus. Next base: position 11,688,349 of record NW_028318358.1, read on the forward strand.
CATGAAACTGCTAAATTTCTTCAAATTTGCAAAAACAAGTGCCATAAGATACCACCAGCACCAATATTAAAGACAAAATCAGTGTCACGGACGGACCGTATTGGTGGCTGGCAGGGGCAGGGTCACAGATGCAATAGGCGGAGGATGAAGGGTCCACACTCTGACAGATTCCAGGCTGGAATTCCCCAGACAATGGGGGAGATAAAACGTTGTGACAGCAGGCAGCTCAGCCCACACACACAGAGAGAACACCTGAACTGAGAGATCCCACACAGTGACAGATCCGACACAACACACCAACACTGACACAGATCAGCAGACCCAGCAGGCAGTAGAAGAGCAGGCTTTGAGATCGTGATGATGTCATCACTCACTGACACATTGCACATGTGATGGATGGCCAGCCGGCCAGGTCACACTTACATAGCCATGAGACATCAGAGTCAGACATTATCTTTCTCCACAGGCACAGTACTGTCTCTGCTGATGAATGGGAAGAGAAGAGCTGGAACTCCACAGTGATCAGCAGCAGCCAGCTGGCTTGCAGTAAGGGACTGAGTCTGAGAGGATCACTGGAAGGAGCTCAGCTGCTACACTGGCCCCAGACACCCAGCATCTTCCTCTGTCCTTTCTTCCTCCCCTCTACTGCCCCTCCCCTCAACTGAAGGATCATTCATGATGTGGCAGCGTCCCACAGAGCAAGAGTGCCGGCCTGTGTTGCTCCCAGGCGCCCATAGGTGGCAGCGCGCTCTAGGCGGCTGCCTAGTTTGCCTAGTGGAAGCACTTGCTCTGCTTACCAGAGTTAAAAAAATACTCATAAGACAAAATACAACTTCGGAAGTAATCTATTCTATTGCAATGTATTTTTTCATTTCCAGGCATGCTCGGTCTTGGTCACTCGATTTTTTACGGACTGTACTGATTAAATTAAATAGTTTGTTCTGTTATCTTACGAGAAAAAATTTTGTGCATGTTCCTTCAGTTAATATCACATGAACCATCGTGATCACCTCTCAAAAGCTGTGTACTAATGATCAGATTATTGAACGATCGCTCCGAAAACAGTTTTATTCATATGATATTCTCATCATACTTACAGGCTTTAGTGTCTCTTGACTCATTCTATTCTCACCATTTAAATTGATATCATCGTTCTCTGCACAACTGCCATCTTGTGCCACTTCATAATAACAAATGCAAATTCTCATTTTCTAGTAGTAGTAGTAGTAATAGATTTGAGCAGAATTACAATCATTTAATTTGCACAATATGGTTGTATTTCATTACTTTTTCGCTTAAAAATGGAGGGAGTTTTTTTGTTAAGACTGTTTACGTTATTTAAACTTTGTTTATCTCATATACTGTATCTATGAGACAATTGAATTTCAATAAAATTAAGTACATATGTTCATTGCATGCACAGTGGTGTTTATGTAAATATTTCTGAGGAGGGGGTCTGTAGCTTTCATTAGATTCTTAAAGGAGTCCATGACTAAAAAAGACTAAGCACCAGTGCTCTAGAGTATGTTCAGCTTAACCACTTCCAGTCCGGCCCATGTACATAAATGGCTGGACAGAAGCAGTGCCGAAGCGCGTGGCCATTTCTAAACGCCCGCCCCCGCATTCACTGCCTGTGCGTGCTCCCTGGGAGCGTGCAGCACCATGACTGGTGCACACTGTGTCCGGAGGAACACCAATTGCTGTACGGGAACTCTGTGTGAGGGCTCCCGATCATGTGATCACTGATTGGCCAATCAGTGATCACATGAATAGTAGTATCCTCTCTGATGCCCGCCTCACCACCTGCCCCCTCGACCCTATCCCCTCACTCCTACGACCTCCCTCCCCCTCCATCCTACGCTCCCTCACCCATATCTTCAATCTCTCCCTCTCCTCAGGCACTTTCCCCTCCCCTCTGAAACATGCACACATCACCCCAATACTTAAAAAGCCCTCCCTGGACCCCAATGACCCGAACAACCTCAGACCCATCTCCCTGCTCCCATTTACATCTAAACTCCTCGAGTGCCTCGTCTACACCCGCCTATGCTCTCACCTCAACGACAACCACCTCCTCGATCCCCTACAGTCTGGCTTCCGTTCCCTACACTCCACCGAAACCGCCTTACTCAAACTCTCCAACGACCTGCTAACCGCCAAAGCTAATGGCCACTATTCAGTGCTCCTACTCCTTGACCTCTCTGTGGCCTTCGACACAGTCGACCACCCCCTCCTCCTCAAAAAACTACACTCCCTCGGCCTCAGAGATTCTGCTCTCTCCTGGCTCTCATCCTACCTGTCATAACGCTCCTTCAGCGTTACCTATAATGCTACCACCTCCCCCTCACTCCCCCTCTCTGTTGGGGTCCCTCAAGGCTCTGTCCTCGGGCCCCTTCTCTTCTTCATCTACACCTCCTCCCTTGGCCAACTCATACACTCTCACGGCTTCAACTATCACCTCTATGCCGATGACACAGAAATCTATCTCTCAACCCCCCACCTCACCCCCTCAGTCTCTGCCCGAATCACACACCTACTGAGTGACATATCAGACAGGATGTCGCTCCACTTCCTTAAACTGAACCTCTCCAAAACCGAGTTTCTTGACTTCCCCCCAGCCCGGACACCACCCCCCATTGACTTCTCCATCACATCCAACAACGCTACCATCAAACCCACCCCGCAGGCCAGAGTACTTGGTGTCATTCTGGACTCCAACCTATCCTTCCAGCCCCAAGTCCAATCTTTAACAAACTCATGCAGACTCCACCTCCGCAACATCGCCAAAATACGCACGTTCCTAACCCCAGAAAACACTAAACAGCTCATCCACTCACTCATCATATCACGACTCGACTACTGCAACTCCCTCCTCACTGGCCTGCCTCGCCGCTGGCTATCCCCACTTCAGTCGATCCTGAATACGGCTGCCAGACTCATTCACCTTTCCAACTGCTCCGTTTCCGGCACCCTCCTCTGCCAATCCCTCCACTGGCTTCCGATTGCGCAACGGATCAAATTCAAAATCCTAACACTGACTTACAGAGCTGTCCACCATACTGCCCCGAACTACATCACTGACCTAATATCCAAGTACCGCCCAGCACGCACACTCCGCTCCTCACAAGACCTCCTTCTCTCTATTTCCCTGGTCTCCTCCTCCCATGCCCGCCTCCAGGACTTCTCCAGGGTGTCACCCATCCTCTGGAACTCCCTGCCCCAACCCATCAGATTATCACCTACTCTCCTCTCCTTTAGGCGCACCCTGAAAACCCATCTCTTCAGGGAAGCCTACCCCACCCCCTGCTAACTTGCCGACCTCCTCCACTCTTCCTACCACTCCATCCCCCACAGCTATCTCCTCCTGTACCACTATCCCCTCCCCCCACAGCTATCTCCTACTGTACCACTATCCCCTCCCTCCTGGATTGTAAGCTCAAAAGAGCAGGGCCCTCAATCCCCTCATGTTTTGCATTGTATTGGTATTGTTCTGTCACATGTTCTGTCCCCCTTTGTAATGTACAGCTCTGAGCGAACTATTGGCGCTTTATAAATACTGTATAATAATAATAATAATAGTAGTAAACAAGATGTCACTTCCTGACATCATTGCTTACTACTAGTGAAATCTATGAATGATCACAGAGATCACATGATACAAGGCTATTCACAACAGCCTTGTACCATGTGACAATCTGTGACCAATCATAGCTCACACAGTATTTGTCAATGGCTGCAAGAATGCAGCCAGAGAGAAGGAGAAATTATTGCTTTTACAGCCTTTATGGGTGTAAAAGCAATCAGTGTAAAAAAAAAAATCTTCATCACCCCCCACAACCATGGTGACACTGTACTGCTAGGGTGACAGTATGTAAAAAAAAACATAAATAATAATATAAAAAAATAAAATAAAAATGTAAACATTTTTTAAAAATTATAATTTGGGTTATTTTTTTTTACTATAAAGATAACTGAATACATTTTAGCCAAGATTGATGATGAAATATTATTTATTTGCAAAATGTTATAAGAAAAACACTTTTTTTCAAAATTTTTGGACTTTTAATTTAGATAGTAAAAAAAATAAAAATCTTAGTGGTGAATAAATACCACCAAAATAAAGCTTTATCTGTCTCAAAAAAATGCTAAAAAATTCAAATGAGTACAGTGTTGCATGATCGCGCAATTGTCATTCAAAGTGTGATAACCGTGAAAGCTGAAAATTGGCCTGGACAGGAAGGGGGTAAACGTGTCTGGACTTGAAGTGGTTAATGGTATATTGGCACGCAGGGGAACTGAATTTTAGATTAAAAAAGGTGAACTTAGCCTTTAAAGGAGAGGTGACACAGTACTCCTTTGTTTGGTGATGAACAAATTGCTATTGCCAGCAGAAGTAACCACACAAAGTCAAATGTGGGCTAGCATGCAGTATAGAATCTCATACTTTATTCATATCAAAATATAAAGAAAGACAAACATGAACTGGTAAGATATGATACCCATAATCCACCACCAAAATAGAAATGATAACATTGTCACTAAAACAACACCAAACGTTTGGACACCCTTACAACACTACCTACCACTATCTAGAGGTGAAACTTGGATCACACTTCAGCTAACCATAGATGATCTATATTCAGCTCCAGAAATCCTAATTTACTGTAGAGGCTCACTCCCAAAAGGTGGCCAGTCATCACGATAGGCAATAGTCAGTGTTCCAGTCTAAAAAAATCCATCTCTGCAGCTGCACAGTTCATCACACTAGTCACGCTTGTGTCTGAAAATAAAACTGGACATTTGGTGACAAGTGTGACATTTGGTGACAAGTTTGACTAGTCTGATGGCCTATGCGGCTGTACAGATGGATTTCTTTAGGCTAGTGCGTTGACTATTGCCTATGGTAAAGAGTCGATGACTGTTACCACCTATGGTCTTTTCAGGGTGTTCCATTATAGCACACTCGGATTTCACAAGTTGAATATAGATCATGTTATTCACAAAAGATGAAGCCACTTCTAAGACCTCTACAAACCTGACCTTCAGCTTGCTGGTTCTCACTTCCCTGGAGTCCATTTCTCCCATACACCATGTAGCAGCCCTGAAGCTGCACACCATTTCCAAAGAGTAAAATCAACTTTATTGTTCAGTACATGTACAAACATAGACACTCCACCCAGGATCCTCCCTCTAACATGTTTCGCCCCTACTGGGGCATAACCAGGAAGCAACAGGACATAGGAGAAGAAAGGGTATATATACAGTACATTCTCCATGTCTCCAAGCTATACTAACCTCTTCCATTGCCAAAAATGTAATTATACCCAAATACCCCCCAATGCATTGAAACCAATATGTTTATGACAACTATTTTAAACCACACAACATTCCCAATCTATTTGCATAAAAACTCTGACTTGTTGCAGATAGTCCAATATATTCGCCGCATTCAATACCCCTTTCCATATTTGAGTAATTTCATTATATTCAGTGTTTTCTTTAGATCAGAAATCAAGATATTGTTAACAAATAAAAGATCAAAGGAACTGAAAATGTTTACAAAACTGGGAGACCTATGACTACAAAACATCTATGATTAGCTAAGTATGATCCACATTTCAGCTCTGGTTAGCTACTGAGAGTGGTCCAGACTTTTGGTGGTGTCCTAGTGATGACATTGTTATTTTTATTGTAGTGGTGGGTTATTGATATCACATCTTGTCAATTCATGCTTGCATCTATTTATATTTTGAAAATAATAAAGCATGATGTTTAGTACTGTATTCTGGCTCACATTTAACCTTCTGTGTGGTGACCACTTCTGGTCATAGTAATTTGTTTATTGATCTGTTGGTTATGGGCCAACATCCCATTTTGGATGAATCGTAATAATTAATTTATGTAGGGAAATCCCAGTAATCTTTTACAGTTAGTGTATGCGCCTTTGTTTGGCAATTATATTTCTGCTATGTTATCAATCTTAGGGGCACGCCCTATTAATATACTTTGTAGCAAATAAATTGCCAGAAACCTAAGAAGGTAGAAAGGTAGAAAAAAGAAATTCAAGGAAAAAGGCAAATTATGGTCTGTCAAACCAAATTCTGGAATACTCTTTTTCTAGTTCTGAGATTAAGGTTTACTAGCCTAAAGCTATTCATATACAGTATATGAGAGGTAAAATTTGCCATAGACACCAAAGGGCAGTAAGATATACAGGCCTTCAAAGGATCTTGCAGCTGAGAACCTAAATAATCATTTCATTAAACTGGGGTTGAGGGCCCATAAACTTGATGATTGCGGGCCCAAGAAAACATGAGGCATTAGATATCCTTAATTCACCCCAGCCCTGGAAAAAAAATTACTGCACCTTGATGTTCATGAAATTGTTACCTGAATTTGATTAGCGGTGATTATGAAGGGAAGATTATGATAAAGGAATAGTGTTGGCAGAATAAGGTGCATCTGAAAATTATACCCATAAGGTGGCTGGCCATGCTTTTGCCAAATACATATTTCCAACAGATATCTTAGGCTGAATCTTTTGATTTTTTATACATATATACTCATGAGGAGGTAGGGTCTAGATTGAACTATGATTCCTTAGACCAGCCTTTTTCAACCAGGGTGCCTTGAGGTCTCTTCAAGGGTGCCTTGGCAAAATGCCTAAGGATTGCCCAAAAATTGAATATAAGCCAACGGTTGGATCAAGCTTACCTTTTAGTTACACAAAGAAACAGGTTTTCATTGTGCAGCACTACAACCTTCGAGCCATCAGTGTTCTAACACCTATTATGTCATTGGCTGATCAGGAGGATGTGGAATGTATGCACAGCATCCTTGTTTGCCCCTCCCCTGCTTTGGTGTACTTGCTTTGAAAGAATAGCTTATCTCTAATGCTGGGTGTCCTACATGTGTGGATGTTGCTGCATTTTATAAAACTATTAGTTTAGTTTTTCCATTTTAGAATGGGGTACCTCAAGATTGTGAATCATTTTGACTGGAAAATGGTTGAGAAACACTGCCTTGGACCACTCTTTTTGTGTTGTCATTGAATACCAGGGTTTTCAAAATGCTAGCCCTGCAATAAATTCTAGCTTTGTGTAGCTTACAATGCAGAGTGCTTGTTAAAGCTAGGTACTGATTCCATTTAATGGAGGCTATTTTAAAGATTGCACTTTCACACATTTAACTTATTTATTAAAACAGAAGAAGAATATACATAAAAGAACCAAAGCAAATGTAACATAATGAAGGAATTACCAGTCTCACCCAGATTGCTTTCACTGCACATTTCACACAAATTGCTAAAATTGCTTTAATTATATTCTAGTGGCATAGTTTATGCCATTTTTCCTTCCTATAGTCCTAATCTACTTTTAATACCCCTCCCCCCAAATATATGTCATGTTGTAAAGCACTGCATACATTTTTGGCACTATATAAATCCTGTATAACAACAATAATCTACTGTTACACATATGACATTATAAACATTTGATTGGTTATATATTTAGTTTCCCCTTTGTTAGATTGGTCACTTTCCTAACTCTTCTTTCTTAGACTGAGGGTCCCGTTAATCAGCTACTATATAATTTTTTTATGTTTTACATAGAATAGGTTTCTGTCTATGATAATTTTTTCATCCATTTTATTGTTGAATGTTTCATTCAAACTGTTTTATGTTTACATCTGTCATTTTATGGATTTTATACATTAAAGACTGCTAAGAATACCCTTTCTATTTACAGTGGATATAAAAAGTCTACACACCCCTGTTAAAATGTCAGGTTTCTGTGATGTAAAAAAATGAGACCAAGATAAATAATTTCAGAACTTTTTCCACCTTTAAAGTAACCTATAAACTGTATAACTCCGTTGAACAACAAACTGATATCTTTTAGGTGGAGGGAAGTAAAAATAAAAAAACTAAAATAATATGGTTGCATAAGTGTGCATGCCCTTAACGCCTTCACGCCTGCCCGTTTAAGGGGTCTATGGAGCCAGGAGGCGGGGTTTAGGGTCATGTGACTGCCATGATTGGCTGTCACAGCAATCACATGATTGGAAAGGTCTCAATCACAAGGAGACATCGGGACCTTTCCGTGGGTCACCGTCACGTGCTGGGAGCATGCAGGGCATGTGCTCTCAGCACATGTTTGCTTACAAATGTTATGCGGCCACTCAGAATTTGCGTACAGTCAGTGTGAAGAGGTTAAACTAATACTTTGTTGAAGCACCTTTTGATTTTATTACAGCACGCAGTCTTTTTGGTTATGAGTCTATCAGCATGGCACATCTTCACTTGGCAATATTTGCCCACTCTTCCTTGCAAAAAAATTCTGTCAGATTGCGAGGGCATCTCCTGTGCACAGCTCTCTTCAGATCACCCCACAGATTTTCAATCAGATTCAGGTCTGGGCTCAGGCTGGGCCATTCCAAAACTTTAATCTTCCTCTGGTGAAGCCATTCCTTTGTTGATTTGGATGTATGCTTTGGGTTGTTTTCATGCTGAAAGATGAAGTTCCTCTTCATGTTCAGTTTTCTAGCAGAAGCCTGAAGGTTTTGTCCCAATATTGACTGGTATTTGGAACTGTTCATAATTCCCTCTAACTTGGCTAAGGCCCCAGGTCCAGCTGAAGAAAAACAGCTCCAAAGCATGATGCTGCCACCACCATGCTTCTCTGTGGGTATGGTGTCCTTTGGTGATGCGCAGTGTTGTTTTTGCGCCAAACATATGTGTTGGAATTATAGCTAAAATGTTCAACCTTGGTTTCATCAGACATAACACATTTTCCCAGATGCTTTTGGGAAACCTCAGATGTGTTTTGGCAAAATTTGGCCAGGCTTGGATGTTTTTCTTCGTATAAAAAGGCTTCCGTTTTACCACTCTATCCCATAGTCCAGACATATGAAGAATATGGGAGATCGTACTTGCCAGATATTCTTGAAGCTCCTTTAATGTTGCTGTAGGCTTCTTGTCGGACTCCTAGACCAGTTTTCTTCTAATCTTTTCATCAATCTTGCAGGGACATCCAGTTCTTGGTAATGTCACTGTATCATATTTGCACCATATTTTGTCCACTTGATGACTGTCTTCACTGTTTTCCATGGTATATCTAATGCCTTGGAAATTCTTCTGTACCCTTCTCCTCACTGATACCTTTTAACAATGAGATCCCTCTGATGCTTTTGAAGCTCTCTGTGGACCATTACTTTTGCTGTAGGATGCGACTAAGAAAATATCAGGAAAGACCTACTAGAACAGCTGAACTTTATTTGGGGTTAATCAGAGGCACTTTAAATGATGGCAGGTGTGTACTGACTCCTATTTAACATGATTTTGAATGTGATTTCTTAATTCTGAACACAGCTACATCCCGTTATAGGAGGGTATGCACACTTATGCAACCAAAGTTCTGAAATGATTTATCTTTGTCTAATTTTTTTACATCTTAGAAACCTTTTAACAGGGGTGTGTAGACTTTTCATATCCACTATATTATTTTGAGAATTTTTGTTGCATCAGGACTCGGCTCTCTCAGTGTGGAACAACTAGAACCAGCATATGGTTGAGAGACTGCCCACTTGAGAAACTAGGGGGTGACATATACTGTGTGTTTTTGTGGGGGTTGATTTGGCTACCTACACTATATTGCCAAAAGTATTGGGACACCCTCCAACTCATTGGATTAAGGTTTTCCAATCACCTCCATGGCCACAGGTGTATAAAATCAAGCACCTAGGTATGCAGACTGCTTCTACAAACATTTGTGAAAGGATGGGTTGCTCTCAGGAGCTCAGTGAATATATGCGTGGTACCGTGATACATAAAATAACAGAGCAAAGTCAGCGCATGCTGAACGCACAGTGTGCAGAAGTTGCCAACAGTCTGCAGAGTCAATAAGTAAAGACCATCAAACTTCGTATGGCCTTCAGATTAGTACAACAGTGCATAGAGAGGTTCATGGAATGGGTCTGCATGGCTGAGCAGCTGCATCTAAACCCTGCATCACCAAGTGCAATGCAAAGCATTGGATGCAGTAGTGTAAAGCACGCCGCCACTGGACTCTAGAGCAGTGGAGATGTGTTCTCTGCACTGACGAATCACGCTTCTCTGTCTGGCAATCTGATGGACATGTTTGGGTTTGGCGGTTGCCAGGAGAATGGTGCTTGCCAGACTACATTGTGCCAAGTGTAAACTTTGGTGGAGGGGCATTATGGTGTGGGGTTGTTTTTCAGGGATTGGGCCCCTTAGTTCCAGTGAAAGGAACTCTTAAGGTGTCAGCATACCAAGACATTTTGGTCAATTTCATGCTCCCAGATTTGTGGGAACAGTTTGGAGATGGCTCCTTCCTGTTCCAACATAACTGCGCACCAGTGCACAAAGCAAGGTCCATAAAGACATGGATGAGCAAGTCTGGGGTGGAGGAACTTGACTGGCCTGCACAGAGTCCTGACCTCAACCCAATAGAACACCTTTGGGTTGAAACAGAGCAGAGACTGTGAGCCAGGCCTTCTTGTCTGACATCAGTGCCTGAGCTCACAAATACGCTTCTGGTAGAATGGTCAAACATTTCTATAGACACACTTCTAAACCTTGTGTACAGCCTTCCCAGAAAATCTGAAGCTGTTATAGCTGCAATGGGTGGGCCAACTCAATATTGAACCCTACAGACTAAAACTGGAATGACATTAAAGTTCATGTGCGTGTAAAAGACAGGCATCCCAATATTTGGCAATATAGTGTATATGAGTGCTGCTACCAATGTTTTTATAGCTTGGCTTTGCACTAAGCACAGGATTTGTATATGCAATGGGGTTGATTTACTGAAGACAAATAGACTGTGCACTTTGAAAGTGCAGTTGCTCTAGAGCTTAGTAAATGAAGGGAAACTGCTGACTTCCATCACCCAATCATGTCTAAGCAAAAATGCTAGGTTTTTTTTTTTACTTCCATGTGATTAGATATTCTATGTAAAAATGACACATTTCCTCATTTACTAAGCTCTGGAGCAACTGTACTTGCAAAGTGCACAGTCTATTAGGGTTTAATAAATCAACCCATGTTGTTTTAGAAGCTGCAATGCAGTGGGAGATTTCTTGCATATCTGATGAACCTGCCTTTTGCTGAGCAGATTCTGGACCAAAATGCTTAAGCTCCTACAAACTTTATGTAGTTGTTCCTTCTCAAAAGATTTTCTTGGGTTTTCGCAATATAGTGTATAATCACCAGGGATGGTGAAGCTTTTGAACATTGAGCCTCTATACATGGGATAAAAAAAATTAGTTTTGCATTCACTGTACAGGTAACTTGCACGTAGCATATAACCACCACGTACGTGCACAACATAATACTACTACTACTACTACTAATTTATATTTTTATTATTATTAATATAGTTGTCTTTTTTTAATTTAAATTTACAATTGTTTCTGGTAAATCTTTAAAAGACTGCACAGAATTGAAGATGACAACCACTGAGTAACACATAACTGTTGTGCATTCATGAGTGAGAGGGTAAACACAGCTCCTGTGAAGCTTCAGTATCATTTACTATCAACAGTCTTCATGAAAAAAAAAATAGTTTGGAATACCCACATCTATATACTGTAATTATACCCTTTGGTAGTCATGTGCATTTAGACTACTTTCACACTGATCTATAGCAAAAACGCATATGCATTTGTGCCACATATTTACCACATTTGTGGTGAAGTTTTTTAAAGGACAGCATGAAAAACCGCAACGCAAATGCATTTGTTATGCATTTTTGCTGTGTTTTCCATTCATTTCAATAGTGTTTTTTATCGCACCAAAAATGTTGCAAGCAGGATTTGAAAAAACACAGTGTACCCACAACAAAGTAGTTATGTGCATTTAGGCTACTTTCACAAGAGTTTGTATTTGGTATCAGGTAGAAATTTTAAGGCTCGCTAAATGCATATTCTTCCTTGATAGGTGATCTTTTATGGAAAACATTCATAAGATAAATGATATTGATTAAAGTCCTGCAGGGGATGGGTGCTGTGAAAAGGTGGGTGTCACAAGGATGGGACATATTCGACTTGTTACTTATAAGATAGCTGTACTCTAGAACAGGGGTCTCCAAACTGCAGCCTGAGGATGTGGCCCTTGGCTAGCCTCTATCTGGCTCTTGGAGCACTATTCCTCCCACTGACACCAATGATGGGTCACTATTCCTCCCACTGACACCAATGATGGGGCACTATTTCTTCCACTGATACCAATGATGGGGCACTATTTCTTCCACTAATTCCTTGATGGGACCCTATTCCTCCCACTGACACCAATGATAGGACACTATTTGTTCCACTGATGCCAATGATGGGGCACTATTCCTTCCACTAATACCGATAATGGGCCACTATTCCTCCCACTGACACCAATGATGGGACACTATTCCTCCCACTGACACTAATGATGGGGCACTATTCCTCCCACTGACACCAATGATGGGGCACTGTTATTCCCACTGACACCAGTGATGGGGTACTATTACTCCCACTGACACCAATGATGAGGCACTATTATTCCCACTGACACCAATGATGGGGCACTATTACTCCCACTGACCCCAATGATGGCTATGTTTATTGTCACTGATGCTGGATACGGGACATTTTCTACCTCCCACTGGTCACAATCCTGCCCCCTAAAGTCTGAAGGACAGTATACTGGCCCTTTGGTTGAAAGGTCTGGAGACCCCTGCTCTAGAACATGTGGTTTGGCTTATGCATTATGTGAACTGGAAATTACAGACAGCAGTATAACTGTACATTATGTCTTAAATCATGTATTAGAACCAAACTACAGTCAGATATTTAAAAAACCCCAATTAATTAATCAGAAAGTACTTTCTCTTGATTCAATATCTTCTACAACAGCCCTGGAACTGAGGGAAGAATGATCAGCAATAACAGGCTAAACTATGCACATATGTTAGCAAGACTTATGTCATTATGGAGAACAGAGGATGATTATTGGTCAGTTTGGCTGAAGTTTTTGCTTCCTCAGAGATGGCCCTGTTATGTTATATGCCCTTGTCTAGCTCTTGGTACAATATATGTAAGTTATATATTATTCGAAAATTATAATCGCCAAAATATTCATCTTTTTATAGGTTGTTGAACACCTCACATGCATTTGTATTATAAACAAGTTTACATGCATTTGCAACATCTGTGTACACCAGCTTCTACATTACAGTGCTTGTAAACCCTTACATGTACCTATTGAAGTGACTGGCCTAAGGTGATACATGAAGATGAAAAATATCTTCCTACATAAGTTGTACCTATTTCTTTGCTCTACATACATTCAAAGTCTAGAATTTATACATCTTGTCTGTAAAAAAAAAAGGGGGCAGAGATCTGAAATTACACACTGCAGAGCTCAGTGAAAGGAGCTCTGAGAGCTGATTGGAGGGAGGGACACACCTCCCTCCACATAGCTCACAGGAACAGATCTGGGGCTGTCAATTAGCTGGAGTTCCCTCCCCTAGTCACCATTGTTCTCTTGGTGTCAAGAAAACTTGTCATAAGTGACTCATGCTGATAGCAGTGGAATGAAGCAGCAGACAGAAATGACACTTAGTGCTCTTAATTGAGACAAGTACACACTATAGAGGGATATGCTTTGTTCACATTTCATGTTTGAAGTTTACAACCACTTTCACTAAAATCAGTTTACAACAGTTACAAAATTTAAAAAAAGAGCTGAACTCCAGTCAGATATAAGACACATGTAGCGCTACCCTCGTAAGGGCCACTGTGTTGTGAGCACCCCTAAGCTTCCCTCCGCACAGCCAGGCAACAGGTATTTCTCACACAGACTTGCATTCAAAGACAGTGACCAGTCCATAGGCTTGTTTTTGTTGCTTTATTAGGGGAATTCAACTTGGATAGGAATATTGGGATTATGGCATACCCAGTTTGCTTGAATCAATGAAAGGGGGACACTTCCTTCCTATGTACAAAAGCAGATCCTGGACTGTTCTTTTCCTGAAAGCCATCAGTCATTGTGGATCAGTAGCAGCTGCCTTTTACAGGCGAGCCCCTCAAAAATCATTTTACTACATGCAGAGACGTCTTCTCTCCCTTTATAGAGCTGCTCCCAGCTCCACAGCCTGCAATCACTACCAGTTTCTTCAAAGATCTCCAGGGACAAGGATCAAGGATTGAGCCCAGTGCTGTCCTTAGAAAGCTTGCTATGTGTGGCAGTCTTTCCCCTTGCAGATCCCAAGTGTGCTGCTGTACTCACACTATCCTCCTTGCTTCCTGCTGCTCCAGGCCTTGATCCCATCTGCGCCTCTACGCAGAATGTTTCTTCCGGACCCAGCCCGAGCCCAGTTTAGAGGTTGCCCCCCAACCCCTCCAGACCGAAGGGATCCCTCCTAGATACCGACAGTCTCCTCAGCACTCCATCTTTCACCCGACTCCCCTGTCAGCCTGACTCACCCATATTTATAGGCCAGTCCACCACTCTACCAAGGTCTCCAAACCTGGGATTGGCCGGACCTCCCATGAATATGAAGATTAGGCCTCCACCCTTCCTTCTTACTGACCTCAGGAAGGTTCTATGGTCCTCCAGAGTCAGGAGGAGGCGATAGAGCCACAACCTGTTGAGTCATCCAGCTGACCTGCAATAACCCGACCTGACTCACATGACTCACACAACTACCATGAGTCATAAACAGTGATTTTGCCTATAGCATACTACACTATCCTATTAGCGCACTAGAGGGATCTACACTCACCCCCTTAAACAGCTATGTCTCCATTGGCTGGAAAAATATGTACAAACAAATGGATCCCGAGTCCAGGAGCAAGTGTATCCCATAAGAAAAATGGAGGGGAGAAGGGTACAAACTTGTAAGGGGATGTGTACAAATAAATATTAAATATCAAATGTATAGATATACAGAAGAATATACATATGTAGTCAGCAAATTATCAAACTGGAACATATATACATCCTGCCTGAAACTCCCTGCGGGTAGCAACATGCTTTTTAAGGCAATATAGTTACCAAAAATACTATAAGGCTATATAAATATACAGTATATATAGTTGTGTTCAAAATAATAGCAGTCAGACATCACTAACCTGATCAATCACTGTTTTTGGTAGAAATGATATTTCTACATGGCAAATAATTTACTAGCAGGTGTAGTAGAGTAATAGAAATCCAACAGACCCAACAGTCATGACATACATGCTGCTGATTCTGTGTAATTGAATCACTAATTGAAAAGGGCATGTTCAAAATAATAGCAGTGTGGAGTTCTATTAGTGAGGTCATTCATTCCTTGAATTCTTTCTTCCTTATTTAAGGAAGGAAGGCAGCAAATGTTGTACATGCTGGTTACAGTGCATTTCTCTCTGAAATTCTGAGGAAAACGGGTCGTTCCAGACATTGTTCAGAAGAACAGCGTACCTTGATTAAAAGTTGATTGGAAAAGGGGAAACATATAAAGAAGTGCAGAAAATGAGAGGCTGCTCAGCTAAAATGATCTCAAATGCTTTAAAATGGCAACCAAAACCTGCAGGACGTGGAAGAAAGTGAAAAACTACCATTCAAATGGATAGAAGAATAGCCAAAATGGCAAAGACTCAGCCAACAATCAGCTCCGGGAAGATCAAAGAAGGTCTAAAGTTACCTGTGAGTACTGTTACAATTAGAAGACGCCTATGAGAAGCCAAGCTATCTGCAAGAAGCCCCCGCAAAGTCCCACTGTTGAAAAAAAGACGTGCTGAAGAGGTTACAATTTGCCAAAGAGCACATTGACTGGCCTAAAGAGAAATGGCGCAACATTTTGTGGACTGATGAAAGTAAGATTGTTCTTTTTGGGTCTAGTAGCCGGAGATAGTTTGTCAGACGACCCCCAAACACTGAATTCAAGCCACAGTACACTGTGAAGACAGTGAAGCATGGTTGCGCAAGCATCATGATATGTGGATGTCTCTCATACTACGGTGTTGGGCCTATTTATCGCATACCTAGGGATCATGGACCAGTTTGAATACATCAGAATACTTGAAGAGGTCATGCTGCCTTATGCTGAAGAGGAAATGCCCTTGAAATGGGTGTTCCAACAAGACAACGACCCCAAAACACACCAGTAAATGTGCAACATCTTGGTTCCAGACCAACAAGATTGATGTTATGGAGTGGCCAACCCAATCCCCGGATCTTAATCCAATAGAAAACTTGTGGGGTGACATCAAAAATGCAGTTTCTGAGGCAAAACCAAGAAATAGAGAAGAACTGTGGAATGTAGTCCAATCATCCTGGGCTGGAATACCTGTTCACAGGTGCCAGAAGTTGGTTGACTCCATGCAACACAGATGTACAGCAGTTCTCAGAAACAGTGCTTATACAATTAAATATTAATTAAGTGATTCAAAGGAAAGCAAAATCTTCAAACATTTTTCAGTTTATATAGTGAATGTTTGAGTTTGTAAAGAAGGATACAAACACTGCTATTTTTGTGAACAGTCTAATATTCACTTTTCTTAAATTTTTTTAGAGGAACAACACAAATTTGATATATTTTTCTTCATGTTTTGATTTGGAATAGAATGTGTAGTGTTCCCAATGCATTTGTGTGTATGGAAATAAAAGCTATTAGAAGGATTTTGAGCTTTATTCACTTTTTTCAACACACTGCTATTATTTTGAACACAACTGTATATAAAAATAAATATATATAATACATCCTAACTAGAGATGAGCGAATTTCTCAAAAATTCGATTCGGCTGATTCGGCGAATTCCAGTGTGAAATTCGATTCGATGCGAATTTCTTCGCTACGAAGATGACATATAAAAAGGGTTTCTAGGCTTCAGAGAGCCTTTAAATTAGTGCAGAACACTGTACCTTTAATTTAAATGCCCTTGGAGATGAGGAAAGAGAAGGAGAAGGAGAAGGATGAGAAGAAGGAGAAGGAGAAGGATGAGAAGAAGGAGAAGGAGAAGGATGAGAAGAAGGAGAAGGAGAAGGATGAGAAGAAGGAGAAGGAGAAGGATGACAAGAAGGAGAAGGATGAGAAGAAGGAGAAGGAGAAGGATGAGGAGAAGGATGAGAAGAAGGAGAAGGATGAGAAGAAGGAGAAGGAGAAGGATGAGAAGAAGGAGAAGGATGAGAAGAAGGAGAAGGAGAAGGATGAGAAGATGGAGAAGGAGAAGGATGAGAAGAAGGAGAAGGAGAAGGATGAGAAGAAGGAGAAGGAGAAGGATGAGAAGAAGGAGAAGGATGAGGAGAAGGAGAAGGATGAGAAGAAGGAGAAGGATGAGAAGAAGGAGAAGGATGAGAAGAAGGAGAAGGATGAGAAGAAGGAGAAGGAGAAGGATGAGAAGAAGGAGAAGGATGAGAAGAAGGAGAAGGATGAGAAGAAGGAGAAGGAGAAGGAGAAGCAGAAGGAGAAGGATGAGAAGAAGGAAAAGGAGAAGGATGAGAAGATGGAGAAGGAGAAGGATGAGAAGAAGGAGAAGGAGAAGGATGAGAAGAAGGAGAAGGAGAAGGATGAGAAGATGGAGAAGGAGAAGGATGAGAAGAAGGAGAAGGAGAAGGATGAGAAGAAGGAGAAGGAGAAGGATGAGAAGAAGGAGAAGGATGAGAAGAAGGAGAAGGATGAGAAGAAGGAGAAGGAGAAGGATGAGAAGAAGGAGAAGGATGAGAAGAAGGAGAAGGAGAAGGATGAGAAGATGGAGAAGGAGAAGGATGAGAAGAAGGAGAAGGATGAGAAGAAGGAGAAGGAGAAGGATGAGAAGAAGGAGAAGGAGAAGGATGAGAAGAAGGAGAAGGATGAGGAGAAGGAGAAGGATGAGAAGAAGGAGAAGGATGAGAAGAAGGAGAAGGATGAGAAGAAGGAGAAGGATGAGAAGAAGGAGAAGGAGAAGGATGAGAAGAAGGAGGATGAGAAGAAGGAGAAGGATGAGAAGAAGGAGAAGGAGAAGCAGAAGGAGAAGGATGAGAAGAAGGAAAAGGAGAAGGATGAGAAGATGGAGAAGGAGAAGGATGAGAAGATGGAGAAGGAGAAGGATGAGAAGAAGGAGAAGGAGAAGGATGAGAAGAAGGAGAAGGAGAAGGATGAGAAGATGGAGAAGGAGAAGGATGAGAAGAAGGAGAAGGAGAAGGATGAGAAGAAGGAGAAGGAGAAGGATGAGAAGAAGGAGAAGGAGAAGGATGAGAAGAAGGAGAAGGAGAAGGATGAGAAGAAGGAGAAGGAGAAGGATGAGAAGAAGGAGAAGGATGAGAAGAAGGAGAAGGAGAAGGATGAGAAGAAGGAGAAGGAGAAGGATGAGAAGAAGGAGAAGGATGAGAAGAAGGAGAAGGATGAGAAGAAGGATGAGAAGAAGGATGAGAAGAAGGAGAAGGATGAGAAGAAGGACAGTTCTGTGACAGTTTCTGTCTATTTCTGACAGTTCTGGGACATTCACTCCATACAGCTGTTTCAACCGCTGTATGGAGGGAATGTCATGGAACTGTCAGAAATAGTCTATTTCTGACAGTTCTGGGACATTCACTCCATACAGCTGTTTCAACCGCTGTATGGAGGGAATGTCATGGAACTGTCAGAAATAGACTATTAATGACAGTTCTGGGACTCTGACAGTTCCATGACATTCCCTTCATACAGCGGTTGAAACAGCTGTATGGAGTGAATGTCCCAGAACTGTCATTAATAGTCTATTTCTGACAGTTCCATGACATTCCCTCCATACAGCGGTTGAAACAGCTGTATGGAGTGATTGTCCCAGAACTGTCAGAAATAGTCTATTTCTGACAGTTCTGGGACATTCACTCCATACAGCTGTTTCAACCGCTGTATGGAGGGAATGTCATGGAACTGTCAGAGTCCCAGAACTGTCATTAATAGTCTATTTCTGACAGTTCCATGACATTCCCTCCATACAGCGGTTGAAACAGCTGTATAGAGTGAATGTCCCAGAACTGTCAGAAATAGACTATTTATGACAGTTCTGGGACATTCACTCCATACAGCGGTTGAAACATTGTATCTATTTTTTTCCATAAATGACATTCTGCAGATACACTTAGAGGAGCGCTGCAGATACACTTTTTGCCGGCTTGGAATTATTCTTATTTTCATCCTACTTCTTCTTTTTCTTCTTATGAGGATGAGGATGAGGATGAAGAAGAAGAAGTAGGATGAAAATAAGATTAATTCCAAGCCGGCAAAAAGTGTATCTGCAGCGCTCCTCTAAGTGTATTTGCAGAATGTCATTTATGGAAAAAAATAGATACAATGTTTCAACCGCTGTATGGAGTGAATGTCCTAGAACTGCCATAAATAGTCTATTTCTGACAGTTCTGGGACATTCACTCCATACAGCTGTTTCAACCGCTGTATGGAGGGAATGTCATAGAACT
Source organism: Staurois parvus (assembly GCF_062004578.1). Lineage (NCBI taxonomy): Eukaryota > Metazoa > Chordata > Amphibia > Anura > Ranidae > Staurois > Staurois parvus. The sequence continues at coordinate 11,707,766 of NW_028318358.1, forward strand.
GTCAGAAATAGACTATTAATGACAGTTCTGGGACTGTCCTTCCATACAGCGGTTGAAACATTGTATCTATTTGTTTCCATAAATGGATACATTGTATCTATTTGTTTCCATAAATGGATCCATTTATGGAAACAAATAGATACAATGTTTCAACCGCTGTATGGAAGGACAGTCCCAGAACTGTCATTAATAGTCTATTTCTGACAGTTCTATGACATTCCCTCCATACAGCGGTTGAAACAGCTGTATGGAGTGAATGTCCCAGAACTGTCAGAAATAGACTATTTATGACAGTTCTGGGACTGTCCTTCCATACAGCGGTTGAAACATTGTATCTATTTTTTTCCATAAATGACATTCTGCAAATACACTTAGAGGAGCGCTGCAGATACACTTTTTGCCGGCTTGGAATTAATCTTATTTTCATCCTACTTCTTCTTCTTCATCCTCATCCTCATAAGAAGAAAAAGAAGAAGTAGGATGAAAATAAGAATAATTCCAAGCCGGCAAAAAGTGTATCTGCAGCGCTCCTCTAAGTGTATCTGCAGAATGTCATTTATGGAAAAAAATAGATACAATGTTTCAACCGCTGTATGGAGTGAATGTCCCAGAACTGTCATAAATAGTCTATTTCTGACAGTTCTGGGACATTCACTCCATACAGCTGTTTCAACCGCTGTATGGAGGGAATGTCATAGAACTGTCAGAAATAGACTATTAATGACAGTTCTGGGACTGTCCTTCCATACAGCGGTTGAAACATTGTATCTATTTGTTTCCATAAATGGATCCATTTATGGAAACAAATAGATACAATGTTTCAACCGCTGTATGGAAGGACAGTCCCAGAACTGTCATTAATAGTCTATTTCTGACAGTTCTATGACATTCCCTCCATACAGCGGTTGAAACAGCTGTATGGAGTGAATGTCCCAGAACTGTCAGAAATAGACTATTTATGACAGTTCTGGGACTGTCCTTCCATACAGCGGTTGAAACATTGTATGTATTTGTTTCCATAAATGGATCCATTTATGGAAACAAATACATACAATGTTTCAACCGCTGTATGGAAGGACAGTCCCAGAACTGTCATTAATAGTCTATTTCTGACAGTTCCATGACATTCCCTCCATACAGCGGTTGAAACAGCTGTATGGAGTGAATGTCCCAGAACTGTCAGAAATAGACTATTTATGACAGTTCTGGGACTGTCCTTCCATACAGCGGTTGAAACATTGTATCTATTGTATCTATTTGTTTCCATAAATGGATACATTGTATCTATTTGTTTCCATAAATGGATCCATTTATGGAAACAAATAGATACAATGTTTCAACCGCTGTATGGAAGGACAGTCCCAGAACTGTCATTAATAGTCTATTTCTGACAGTTCTATGACATTCCCTCCATACAGCGGTTGAAACAGCTGTATGGAGTGAATGTCCCAGAACTGTCAGAAATAGACTATTTATGACAGTTCTGGGACTGTCCTTCCATACAGCGGTTGAAACATTGTATCTATTGTATCTATTTGTTTCCATAAATGGATACATTGTATCTATTTGTTTCCATAAATGGATCCATTTATGGAAACAAATAGATACAATGTTTCAACCGCTGTATGGAAGGACAGTCCCAGAACTGTCATTAATAGTCTATTTCTGACAGTTCTATGACATTCCCTCCATACAGCGGTTGAAACAGCTGTATGGAGTGAATGTCCCAGAACTGTCAGAAATAGACTATTTATGACAGTTCTGGGACTGTCCTTCCATACAGCGGTTGAAACATTGTATCTATTTTTTTCCATAAATGACATTCTGCAAATACACTTAGAGGAGCGCTGCAGATACACTTTTTGCCGGCTTGGAATTAATCTTATTTTCATCCTACTTCTTCTTCTTCATCCTCATCCTCATAAGAAGAAAAAGAAGAAGTAGGATGAAAATAAGAATAATTCCAAGCCGGCAAAAAGTGTATCTGCAGCGCTCCTCTAAGTGTATCTGCAGAATGTCATTTATGGAAAAAAATAGATACAATGTTTCAACCGCTGTATGGAGTGAATGTCCCAGAACTGTCATAAATAGTCTATTTCTGACAGTTCTGGGACATTCACTCCATACAGCTGTTTCAACCGCTGTATGGAGGGAATGTCATAGAACTGTCAGAAATAGACTATTAATGACAGTTCTGGGACTGTCCTTCCATACAGCGGTTGAAACATTGTATGTATTTGTTTCCATAAATGGATCCATTTATGGAAACAAATACATACAATGTTTCAACCGCTGTATGGAAGGACAGTCCCAGAACTGTCATTAATAGTCTATTTCTGACAGTTCCATGACATTCCCTCCATACAGCGGTTGAAACAGCTGTATGGAGTGAATGTCCCAGAACTGTCAGAAATAGACTATTTCTGACAGTTCTGGGACAATCACTCCATACAGCTGTTTCAACCGCTGTATGGAGGGAATGTCATGGAACTGTCAGAAATAGACTATTAATGACAGTTCTGGGACTGTCCTTCCATACAGCGGTTGAAACAGTGTATGTATTTGTTTCCATAAATGGATCCATTTATGGAAACAAATACATACAATGTTTCAACCGCTGTATGGAAGGACAGTCCCAGAACTGTCAGAAATAGTCTATTTCTGACAGTTCTGGGACATTCACTCCATACAGCTGTTTCAACCGCTGTATGGAGGGAATGTCATAGAACTGTCAGAAATAGACTATTAATGACAGTTCTGGGACTGTCCTTCCATACAGCGGTTGAAACATTGTATGTATTTGTTTCCATAAATGGATCCATTTATGGAAACAAATACATACAATGTTTCAACCGCTGTATGGAAGGACAGTCCCAGAACTGTCATTAATAGTCTATTTCTGACAGTTCTATGACATTCCCTCCATACAGCGGTTGAAACAGCTGTATGGAGTGAATGTCCCAGAACTGTCAGAAATAGACTATTTATGACAGTTCTGGGACATTCACTCCATACAGCGGTTGAAACATTGTATCTATTTTTTTCCATAAATGACATTCTGCAGATACACTTAGAGGAGCGCTGCAGATACACTTTTTGCCGGCTTGGAATTATTCTTATTTTCATCCTACTTCTTCTTTTTCTTCTTATGAGGATGAGGATGAAGAAGAAGAAGTAGGATGAAAATAAGATTAATTCCAAGCCGGCAAAAAGTGTATCTGCAGCGCTCCTCTAAGTGTATTTGCAGAATGTCATTTATGGAAAAAAATAGATACAATGTTTCAACCGCTGTATGGAAGGACAGTCCCAGAACTGTCATAAATAGTCTATTTCTGACAGTTCTGGGACATTCACTCCATACAGCTGTTTCAACCGCTGTATGGAGGGAATGTCATAGAACTGTCAGAAATAGACTATTAATGACAGTTCTGGGACTGTCCTTCCATACAGCGGTTGAAACATTGTATCTATTTGTTTCCATAAATGGATCCATTTATGGAAACAAATAGATACAATGTTTCAACCGCTGTATGGAAGGACAGTCCCAGAACTGTCATTAATAGTCTATTTCTGACAGTTCTATGACATTCCCTCCATACAGCGGTTGAAACAGCTGTATGGAGTGAATGTCCCAGAACTGTCAGAAATAGACTATTTCTGACAGTTCTGGGACATTCCCTCCATACAGCGGTTTCCGGCAAAAAGTGTATGTGCAGAGTTCCTCTATTCTGCAGATACACTTAGAGGAGCTCTGCAGATACACTTAGAGGAGCTCTGCACATACACTTTTTGCCGGCTTGGAATTATTCTTATTTTCATCCTACTTCTTCTTCTTCTTCATCCTCATCCTCTTCTTCTTCTTCTGAGGATGAGGATGAGGATGAAGAAGAAGAAGAAGAAGAAGAAGTAGGATGAAAATAAGATTAATTCCAAGCCGGCAAAAAGTGTATGTGCAGAGCTCCTCTAAGTGTATCTGCAGAATAGAGGAACTCTGCACATACACTTTTTGCCGGCTTGCAATTATTCTTATTTTCATCCTACTTCTTCTTCTTCTTCTTCTTCTTCTTCATCCTCTTCTTCTTCTTCTGAGGATGAGGATAAAGAAGAAGAAGAAGAAGTAGGATGAAAATAAGATTAATTCCAAACAGGCAAAAAGTGTATGTGCAGAGCTCCTCTAAGTGTATCTGCAGAATAGAGGAACTCTGCACATACACTTTTTGCCGGCTTGGAATTATTCTTATTTTCATCCTACTGCTTCTTCTTCTTCTTCATCCTCATCCTCATCCTCAGAAGAAGAGGATGAGGATGAAGAAGAAGAAGAAGAAGAAGAAGTAGGATGAAAAGAAGAATAATTCCAAGCCGGCAAAAAGTGTATGTGCAGAGTTCCTCTATTTCTGACAGTTCTCTCACAGCTTCTTCACATGTACAGCGGTTGAAACATCTGTATCCTAAATGGAAACTAATAGATACAAATTGTATCTATTAGTTTCCATTTAGGATACAGATGTTTCAACCGCTGTACATGTGAAGAAGCTGTGAGAGAACTGTCAGAAATAGAGGAACTCTGCACATACACTTTTTGCCGGCTTGGAATTATTCTTCTTTTCATCCTACTTCTTCTTCTTCTTCTTCATCCTCATCCTCATCCTCTTCTTCTGAGGATGAAGATGAAGAAGAAGAAGAAGTAGGATGAAAAGAAGAATAATTCCAAGCCGGCAAAAAGTGTATGTGCAGAGTTCCTCTATTTCTGACAGTTCTCTCACAGCTTCTTCACATGAACAGTGGTTGAAACATCTGTATCCTAAATGTAAACTAATAGATACAATGTTTCAACCGCTAAACATGTGTTCCTTCTGTCAGAGAACTGTCAGAAATAGCGGAGCTCACTGCAGGGACACTTTTGCCGGCTGATCGGGAAATGTTCGATTCGCGCACCCGAAGTAGGCAAAATTTCGGTTTCGCCGCGAATCGAATATTTCCTGAAATTCGACTCGAATTCCGGTTCGCCTGGTTCGATTCGCTCATCTCTAATCCTAACCATAGCTCCCTGCAGCTAGCAAATTTGTTAGGCAAATCACAGATTACCAATAGGCAAACTATACATGTTTTTGTGTTGAAGCAGCTCCCCTAAAGGGATGCCCTCCAGCAAACTGTAGAAAATAGATATTAGCAAAAGCCACAAAGTCCCAATTTTGGATATAAGGACAGCCATCCATAATGAACCTGTAAAGGAGGAAAAGATACACAACCCTCACATTGGCAAAACTATCTACATAGTCTGCTAGCAGGGTGTTATAATCATACTAACTGAGAACTTTTTACACACAAGAGTCTCTGAAGGAGGAGCCCCTCCAAAGTAACAGTCTCTTTGAATAATGTCCTGGGCATTACCACCAAATCTCTCCAACAATATCAGACCAAAGATGGAAAGAGAATGGTGGGTGGCATGATTTGGCCCAGCAGCTTCAACAAAGAAATAAACAAAAAGGCTTTTCCAAGCATTTCACCAGTATAACTCAGGATTTTGTAATCTGGTGACTTCTCTGTTGGGCCCCCTTCTGGCCACTGAATAGCTCTTGCTGGGCCAGCCTTGATAATGACCACATGGGGACATGCAAATAGCCCCAAATCAGCTCCTCTTCCCAACGTCCAATCCCCACTCCAATGTGGTTCTCCTTTGTACATCCCTCTGGAACCTGAAGAATCTAGGGAGCTCCTTGCATCTGCCCCAACCAGGTAACACACAAGCCTGCGGAGACCAGGTAATACACAGCTTGTAGGCCAGGTCCCGGGCCCCTTTTGCCCTTGTTGTCCCATGGCCCCTCCTGAGTTTGATGTTGGACATGAATAGAATTCGGTCTGTCTGGTTGCTGTCTTTCTGCAGGGGTTGATGGAGACTCTGATCCAGCCACTCATCCTGCCTGGTCAGGGGTAGTGTCCTCTCCCTCTGTCCTGCTTCCCCTCCAGATAGTCCTTCATGGAGGTCAGCGATGTCTTGAGCATCCCCCCAGTGCCATTCCTCATCCAAATCACTCTCCGGGGAATGCTCATTCTCTGTCTCTAGGCACCCAAACTCAGCTTCCAGTCTGGGGGACCCCCAATCAATTGGCACCAGTGACTCTGCTCTGCAGGACCTTTCCCGTGCTTGTGTTAACCCTTGCTCAGCCAAGCAAGCGTGAACTGACTGGGTTGAAGGCTCCAGAAGTACCATTTCCCAGCAAGAACATAACAGTTCACTGAGTTTTGTGGAACATATTTCAGCATGATACTTAGCCCCTATCACTGTTGAGCAGTTGAGGGGCATTTGTAATCCACATAAAGGTGATGGCCTGTTTTGGTTGCTAAGGGCAACAGCATGCAGGATAATAGCACAGTCCCTCATTCCCACCACCTGTTGAACAGCGATATATACATGCGGTAGCCCGCCATGACTGCTGCGGGTAACGGCATACAGGACAGTAATGCCGACTTCACTGACATAGGCAGACATAGGCCACCTGTTGGGCAGAGGGAAGACACTTGTACAGGTCCAACATGGTTGCTATGGGTGAAAGCATATTATACAGAATTTGCATAGCACAGTCAGTCCCAGCAGTACAGCACGTTTCCACGTTCTAGCTGGTTTCCTGTGATTTCTTGGCTGCACATATTATTTTTCTGTGCAGGTTGCTATAGAGATATCCCGGACGAGAAAACCAAATGTAGTGCTACCCTCATAAGGGCAGCTGTGTTGTGGGTACCCCTATGAACCCCCATGAATATGCAGATTAGGCCTCCACCCCTTTCCTTTTTACAGTTTTCTGGAAGGTTCTGTGGTTCTCCATAGTCAGGAGGAGGTGATAGAGCCACAACCTGTTGAGTCATCCAGCTGACCTGCAATAACCGACCTCAATCACAGACTCATACAACTACCATGAGTCATAAACAGTGATTTTGCCTATAGCATACTACACTATCCTAGAAGCGCACTAGATTGTGCTACACACAAGTACTGCAATTCAGTATTCATTAATACATCACTAGAGTATAACGAAAGGCAGACAGCAATAAAAAAGGATTTTTATTGCTGTCTGTGACCCTGGGGAAGGAGATTCATTCTCTGTTTGTCCTGACGTCCAATGAAACTGGTAATAAAAGAAAAGGTAAATCCACAATGTCTGAGTTTCCCCCAGGACAGGAATAGAGGGGTAATCTTCCAATGAGGACACTTGTTCTTATGAAAAGAGGGGATTTTCCTCACATTGGAAGGATATTCTCTCACTTCCTTTTGAGTCTGCAGGACAGGAAGTGAAATCTCCACAGCGATTTGCCTAGATAAATGAAAAAAAATATGATTATAGAAATAATTTGTTTAATTTTTGAAATTAAAAAAGTTTAAGCGCCTGCATTTGACTGACTCTTGGCCTCTTGAAATATCTTGTGCAGCAGAGCTCAGACTGAGTGAGAGTGAAGCAGCACAATGAAACAATCAATTTTTCTGTAGGGCTCATGTGTTAACAGAAACATGCTGATAGGAGAAAAAAAAAACAAAATGACAGAGGGATTAGCCCCTTTGTCTAGTGCTGCTGTTTCTTTTTACTGTCTATTCACAGGCTGGAATTGTTACCTAACTGCAGCAGACAAAGATCAGGACTCCTGCCCCATTACACAAGGCTGTGCTGTCAGACAGAGCTGTGTAAATCACAGAACTGCATGGACAGAAATACCTTTGGCTGGTAAAATGATTCCCATATATGTATTTCATCTGTGTTTTCAGCTGTTTGTTTGGAGTCCAACTTTAACCACTTGCCGCCCGGCCTATAGCCAGATGGCGGCCGGGCGAACAGCTCGTCCCTCTGGGAGGACGCCATACGGCGTCCTCTCAGGAACGCGCATTGTGCGTGCCCGCAGGGCTGCGCTGTGGCGTGATCTGTCCCCGGCTGTGTACCTTGGACATGGCCGATGACAGATCTGTGTACCGGCCCTGTTGCCAGTACCATGTGACCTGCTGTGACCAATCACAGCAGGTCACATGACAGCTTCCTTTCATGCCATCCATTGTATACAAGTGTGTCTAACTGTGAATGGTCACAGAGATCACATGCACAAGCTGGGCCAATCACAGCTCAGCTGTGTCATGTGATTAGCCGTGGCCAAATCACAGCTAAGCACACAAAAAAAAATCCCTGAATGAATCAATTTCATTAAGGGAAATTCTTGCTTATAGCAAAGTAATTCTTTGCTATAAACAAATTGTGTAAAAAAAAAAAATAAAAATATATATATGTATTGATCACTTCCCCAAAGTAGTACAATGTTACTATGGTAACATTATACTACTTTGGCCATAGTGAAATATGAAAACAAAATCTTAAAAAAAAGAAAAACAAATGTAATAAAAAATTAAAAATACTTAGAAAATTTAAAAAAATTTAAAAAAAAAAAAAAAATTCCGTACTGTTACCAGTCAGTGTCCCTGATCACTGCCATGCCAGTTATATGTTGTACTGCACTGGTGACAGTATGTAAAAAAAACCTGCGAAAATAATTTTTTAAATTTCTTTATTTTCCGAAAAAATGACAACTTCAAAAAACTCGCCATGGCTCTTATGAAATACGTTGGACTGTCTACTTTGCAAAAAGGGGTCATTTGGGGGATATCTGTACTGACATTCTTGGACCTCAAGAAATTAGATTGGCTGTCAGTACTTCAGGATTGATCATTTTTCAGATATATTGCACAGTTTGTGAACTCTATAACTTTCCTACAGACTAAATAATAAATACTAATTTGGGTTATTTTCACCAAAGAAATGTAGCAGAATACATATTGGCCTAAATTTATGAAGAACAATTATTTATTTGCAAACTTTTATAACAGAGACAAAGAGAAACATTTTTTTTAATCAAAATTTTCAGTATTTTTTTTGTTAATTTAGCAAAAAATAAAAACCCCAGTAGTGATTAAATACCACCAAAAGAAAGCTCTAGTTCTGTGAAGAAAATGATAAAATTTTAGTTTGGGTACAATGTTGTATGACCGTGCAATTGTCATTCAAAGTGTGAGAGCGATGAAACCTGATAATTGGCCTGGGCAGGAAGGGGGTAAAAGTGTCCCGTATGGAAGAGGTTAAAGTCTAAGTTTAGGGTTAAAATATTAATTAAAAATATAGCAATAGGAAAATTACATGCTATCAATGAGATATGTCCCTTGTGCTACTGGCTCCTGCTTTGGTTTAAATCTTCCTCCTCTGATCACCCCCCACCCCTGCTGCTTAAATTTTCTGGTGTGGCTGGGGTTAATAGAATTCAGGGACCTGTCTAATGCACTCATCAAGTGTGGTCATGCCTGCCCTTTCTTTCCCCTCCTCCATGTATGTTGCATAAAGCAGCATAAATGTGTTGAAGGCTACCTCCACCTTTTAGACCATGTTACACTCATATTTAGGGTGTTACATGGTTACAAATGGGCACAACCATCTCGAGACAGTATGTGCGGGTTCCTCTCCCTGGTGCTAGCTGTCACTTTTGAAAATTTCCTTGCACAGTCACACCATTCATTCACAGAGATTTGTGAATGAATGAACTACAATCCCACCTGCCCCCGCAGCAGATAGACTTGCAGTTCTCAAAGGGACACAAGTGCCATGATTACTGCACTGGTAGTCCACTGACACTTCCTCCAGCTCAGTAACTGTACAGCAAGCCATAGATGGTGTGAATTTCTTTCCTGTGAGTTGCAGGAAAGAAAATCGGTTGATTCCCCCATCAACACAATCGGAATGCCTCCAGGAGTACTATTGTGTTCTTCTAGTGGAGAACCGATTACTGCTGGCAGCTATAGCAGCCAGCAGTACTTACATGTAAAAAATCCAACTGGCTGTTGCACTAAAGTTGATTGATGGATCGACGTCAGTACAACCAGTCTGCTCATATATGGATTGAATCTTGGCCCGGCTGAACCTGCTGAGATTCATCTATGGCTGGTTTAAGTCTATACCTCGATTTGGACAAGGAGCTGGAGAAAGAGTCTGCAGTAGCCTGTACATTGTATCTGTAATCAACTGATCATAATTTGCATGCTCATTTGCTAAAATGCAGCAAATATGGGTGCATTTATTTATTTATTTTCCCCAAAAAGTGGATTTAGCCTTTAACTTTCCACTTTTTGAAGAACACTGTACCAACATGATGCTAGTGCGAACTAGGCTATAGTAAGATGATTGTATTATCCTAGAAACTTTACCCTTAATTACGTGGTCAGTTAAACTCCTGATACAACTTTTGTCGGTGAGTAAATTGTGGTCATTCACAAGGTTGTAATAGTACATTTGTAGTTATAAAAGTGTACTTAGGGAGGGGAATTGTCAGATCAAAGGGGTGTACAATAATATTTGTTTTCTTAGCACATGAAATAGGCAATAAAACCTTTCACTCTTGGTAATATATTCAGTATATTCTATAGTCCAACAGCTTTTACAGTTATTTATCCAAGGCGTACACTATGCACCAGCTGTGCGGTGCCTGCTGAGGGTGTGCAGTTGGTAGGAGGGATGTAAAATACTTCCTACAGAGTTTAAAGTGCCTATGTGAGCAAATGAGTTGTTTTTCACACATTAGTGAAAGTTCACGGCTCCTCATGAAGGACAAACATGGAAACCAAGCAGAGCCATGCAACATTCCCCAGCACAGGGCGAGAGAAGGGAACAGAGATAAATTTGATACTGACAAATTGGAAGTATTAGAGAACAACATTTTTATATAGTATGCATCATGGTTATTTATGTATTAAGAAGTGTACATTTTCTCCATCAAAATGAATGCAGGGGTTTTGTTAATTTTCATCACAAAGCCAGGTTTGCATCTGAGACCTTCGATCTCTAAAGCTTTCACATGTCAGAGAAGGTTTCAGAATGTACAGGTCCCTAACCTTTAGTGTGGACCCCATCCAGGAGCCATAAAACAGCAGCAATTAACCTGTGTCTGGTGTGACCAGATGTACTGAATATACAAGGAGGTACAAGGGTGGCCTGGATGGCTCGTACCCAGCAGGTGCGCCACAGGGATTGTATTACAGCTGACATAAACTGGGTGCCTTGATCAGTTAGGATCTCACTGGGGAATCCCACGTGGGAAAAAACGGTGACCAAGGCTTATGCTACCTTGGGTGCTGAAATGCTAGACAGGTGACAGCCTCCGGGTAGCGGGTTGCGTAGTCCACTATAGTGAGGATATACTTTTTCCCTGACTTACTGGGGCGGGCCAGAGGGCCGATGATATCTACTGCCACTCTCTGAAAGGGCTCCTCGATGATGGGTAGGGGATGGAGCGGAGCCCTGGGGTGATCCCCTGGGCGCCCTTTCCTTTGACACACATCACAGGTCTGGCAGAATTTAGCAACGGACTGAGAGATGCCCGGCCAGTAAAATTCTTGGGTCAGTCTTTTTTCTGTTCTCCGCTTCCCCAGGTGGCCAGCTAAGGGAACGTCGTGGGAGATTTGGAGCAACGGGAACCTAAACAGTTGGGGAACTATCAGCTGTTTAGTTGCAGTTCGAGGCTGGCCTGGACGGCTTGAGTCTGTCAGGTGGTATAGTAGTCCTTGCTCCCAAAGGAATTGCACCCCGCACTCCCCTACTGGTCCAGCATCTGCCTGGGCTCTAATTTGGCTCAGAGTGGGGTCGGAGTCCAGTTCTCCTTTACATTTTTCCCTGTCCCAGGTCAGAGTGGTATTTAGGTCAGGGTTGGGAGTACTCACCGGATCTAGGGTGGGAGGGAGTTCCGGATGGGCCTCTTCAGCTGGAAGACCTCAACTGGCTTGGCTCCTGGTCACAGCCCCGACATACTGTCACCGCAGCTCCCCTAGATCATTTCCAAACAGGACATCTGCGGGGAGCCCGCTCATAACTCCAATCTGGCAGTGCTCCACAGTTCAAGCGAAAGACGATGCAATTTATTTGTGAAAATAAAACAGAAAACATATGCAGAAATAACCAGTGGTCAAACCAGCGTGCAGGGAGGTGCAGTGTGGTGCAGGCAGTAAGTACATAGAGTCTGGTTGTAGCAAAAATTGAAACTTGTATTAAGCAGAATGCCAACATTACCCTAGTGGGAGAGCGCAGCTTAGGGGAATAACCCACAGTTCAAAGTAGTCGCCGATGCAGCTGAAAAAAGGTTCTGACAGCTTCTGTTTAGAGGGTGAAATGTGGCCTGGCAGGTCTGGTCCCAAGAAGGGAAGCTTCTGTTAGGTTAGTGCATCCCTAGCCTTTCCCTCCTCATCAGGAACCTGTCTCTACCACTAGTTGCTGTCCATGACAGGTGGGGTCTCTCTCCCTATACTAGATACTCTCACAAAGCTCACAAAAACCCAAGAGCAGGGACTTAAATAGAGTCTGCTGATCCAAGATGGCCACCAAGAGTCGCATGGTTGCAGTGTAGCAAAACGGGAACTTTGCTCCATTGACCCAGGAAACCATAGAGAAACCATGTTCCCATTCCTCTCCAGGCTGTGTTACCACTTGGGTCGAGCTCTAGCCTACAGTGGAAAAAACAGACTGCACCTGCCTACAAGCAAAACACATCTACAGAGTGGAGCTATCTATATATATACAATAACTGCAGGGAAATTGGTAATGGGAAGCAAAGAGGTAAGGTCAGGTGGGAAAACTGGATGGCAGAGGGAATGCAGGTCGGTGCAGGTACATGTAATACAGATCAGACAGGTTCAGGATACAACAGGAATGGGTGGATGGACAAAATGCTGAGACAATAGGTGAACCCTGAGGTTGGGTTAAAGACGGTCACAGCAGCCATGACCAGGTGGTGGTTAAGGATGAGCTCAGGTATGGCCCAAACTTGGGTTCTGACCCTAATCATGCTGCAACAATCCATGTGCCACCAATGCAGCATAAGTAACATACTGATTGTTGCAGCATAGTTTATGCTGCAAAAATACCTGTCCCACCCATGCTACTCCAAATTGATGTGTATTTATTTTATTTGAATACTTGTTCAGCAGAACTTAGAACTAGTAACTGGGTAGCACAGGGTGCAGCCAGTTAGCAGTCTCATGCATGCACTGCGTCTGCAAACCAGCGGCTGCATGAAAAGGAAGTTTCTCTCCATTTAACAGTGGCATGGCCTGCAATAAATTATATTATTTCAATGCTTGGTATGGAAAGAGGAACAAGGTGGGGAGGGCTGGGCAACAGGCTTGTATTTGAGCATTATTAGCTGTGGCACTCTGCTAATAATACTCAAATCAATATATAACAGCAAGGGGTTAATGGTATAACAAACTTAGCAGGGCCTAAGGGATATTACAAGTTTAGCAAGGAGTCTATGGTATAACAAGCTTAGAAAGGGGTTAGCGGTATAACAAGTTTAGAAAGGTTCAGTGGTATAACAGGTTTTACTATCTTTGAGTCTGTAAATAACAATAGTCAGGATCTGAAAGTGGTTTAAGCAGATAGGTTTCACCCCCAGCAGCCTTGGCACCCTAGCCCATGGCTTGTGCTGTATGGCCTAGTGTTTAAACCAACTTTAGTTACAAGGTGAAAATCAACAAGCCTGCTCTGCATCGATCTAACTGGATTTGAACACTTTTTCTTCAGAATTTGAACTGATCATGAGACAAGAAATATACAGTGATCCCTCGTTTTTCGCTGTTAATGGGGACCAGAACCTTCCGCAAAAGCTGAAAAACCGCGAAGTAGTATTTGCCCCTAGGAATTTTTGTGTATGCGGGTACTGTACAAGAATGTTTTAAATATGTAAACAGTATTCATACTTTACTCATTTAAGACAAAAATTACAACAGTACTGTACAGTATACGTATTTACTTAAACGTGTCAGTGCTAATTACAATAGGGTTAATTACGAAACCTTATACAGTAATAAACATTAATCAACATTGCTTTCTGAGAGAGGCGAAGAGTCTTGTGTTGGTGGCGGAGGAGAGGCTCTCACTTGACTCGGAGACTCAAGATACAACAAGGGAAGATGCTAAGTGAGGCTGCAATGATGCGCAGACAATCAACTCACAGGGATAAATCCACTCGTACTCTTATTGGTCGATGTCACACCGGAAACCAATCACGCGCCTTTATGAAAGCCCGTGGTATGTACAGTACTCTGAGTCAACTCATCTCTTTGGTTGACATGCAGGGATCCTTCTCTTTCGCGCATCAACTTGAAACAACGCTCCTTTCCACAATGTGGCTGCTGACCCGCGAAGCACTGAAGCCGCAAAACATGAAGCGCGAAGTGGCGAGGGAACACTGTAAATTGTTTACCTTTTAAGCAAATAGCAAAAAATGTGTTTTCTGATCTAGGTCTTCTTGTGATTTTGTATTTCAGTTTATGATGAGATCTCTACTGTACAGATACCTCCCCCACTTAACACCGCATGTCCACAGGTACACTCAATACTTCCCAAATTCGCTACTATAGAAGAGATTGCTAAACGTTGTTTGCCCACCTCCCCCCTCTATTCTACACTCTCTAACTCATATCTTCAATCACTCCCTCTCTCCCTCTCTTCCAGCATTTTCTACAACTCTTTAAAATATGAACTAGTCACCCCCATACTTAAAAAAGCCTTCCTTGGACCTCCCACCACACCTTGCAGAGAATAACCTTCTTGATCGCCTTCAGTCTGGATTTCTACCTCAACACTCCACAGAAATGCTTTCCTAAAACTTACAAATGAATCACTAACAGCTAAAAACCAATGAACACTATTCTGTACTCCTGCTTCTAGACCTTTCAGCTGCCTTTGATATGGCCGACCACCCCCTATTCCCAAAAACGAAACTCCTTTGGTCTCCGTGACTGTACTCTTTGTTGGTTCTCATCCTACCTATCCCACTGCACCTTCAGTGTCACTTACAAATCTACTTCCTCCTCTTTCTTTTTCCCCCAGGGTTTTCAAAAGATTCGATTCTTGGACATCTCCTATTCTCAAACTACACCTCTTCCCTGGGTCAACTGATAGCTCCCCATGGCTTTCAGTATCATTTCTACGCTGACAACACCCAAATATATCTCTCAACTCAGCTCACAACATCAGTCTCCCCAATAATCACTAATTTACTGACAGACATATCAGTCTGAATGTCACACCACTCAAACTATCCAAAACCAAGCTCATAATATTTCCTCTTGCATGTGCCTCTTCCATTGACTTCTCTGCCAAGATTGATGGCACAACCATTAACTTACTCTCTGTATACCAGGGTGCTAGGTGTAACCCTGGACTCTGAACTCTACTTTCAGCCCCACATCCAATCACTGCCCAAAGCTTGCTGCCTCAGTCACTGCAACATCTCTAAAATATACCCCTTCCTAACTAATGATTCCACAAAGCTTCTAATTCACTACCTAGCCATCTCTCACCTGGACTACTGCAATTCTCTCCTCACTGGATTTCCTTTACATAGGATATCCTCCCTTTCCGTTCATCAGGAATGCTGTTGCCAGACTCATCCACCTTACCAACTGTTCAGTGTCTGCTACCCCTCTCTGCCAATCCCTCCATTGGTTAACTTTTACCCAAAAAATTAAATTCAAAATACTTACAACTTTCAAAGCCATCCATAACTTGGCCCTTAGCTACATACCTAACCTAGTCTCAAAATACCAACCAAATCGTTCTCTTTGTTCGTCTCAACACCTCCCAGTCTGTAGCTCCCTTGTCACCTCCTTGTCACCTCTTCCCATGCTCACCTCAAGGATTTCTCCTGAGCATCTCCCATCCTATGGAACTCCCTATTCCAATATGCCAGACTATCTCCCACTCTATCCACTTTTAGGCAATCCCTGAAAACCCTTCTCCTCAGAGAAGCCTATCCCAGTTATGCCCCCCCCCCCTCCGGGAGAAAACAATGGCTCCGCGGGAGTTAACACTAAACTGAACCCTCAGTTTAAATCAGCTAAATGCATTCCAGGTGCATCAAAACAAAAACTGAGCAATGTTTTACATTTCATTTTCTTTAATAGTAGCTACAGCCTAACCCCTGATAGCACCTGGAGAGTGGGACCTTGCTCTCTGTGTGGAAGCAGTGGTGTCTCTGCAGAGATCTGACATGCTCCTACTGAATCAGACCTATACCTCTGCAATCAGTCTTCTTGCTGACTGGACAGCTCTAGCTCTGAATTGGTAAGGGGTATGTTGGACCTCTGCAAAGAGACCACTGCTTCACGAAAGAGAACAAAGTTCCATTTCTGCAGCTGCTGACAGAGGACAGGCTTTTCTACTCAAGGTTTGGCTGATATTTAATAATAAAAAAAACTGTAAGACTCTTCATACCTTGTTTTGGTTGCTGATCATTTAACTATTGTAATTGGCTGTCAAAATAGTCACATGACATGACAAGGAGCCTGTCCTGCCGGCTACTGACAGTCCAGACAGCCAGACCAAGACAGCCTGGTAATACAATATAAGCTCAGTACAGTATGCGCAATAGTTAAAGTGGTTGTACACCCTTACATATACCCAGTGAAGTGACTGGCCTTAGGTGATACATAGAGATTAAACAAATCCTCCTACATAGTTACATAGTTATTCTGGCTGAAAAAAGAGTCTATCCAGTTCAATCATTAGAAAAAAAAAAGTTATAATCCTATACCCACAGTTGATCTAGAGGAAGGCAAAAATCCTAGCAAAAACATGATCTAATTTGCTCCTGCAGGGTAAAAAATTCCTTCCTGATCCCCCAAGAGGCAATCAGATATTCCCTGGATCAACTTTACCTATACATGTTAGTATCCAGTTATATTCTGTGTATCTAGGAAAGAATCCAGGACTTTTTAAAGCAATCCACTGAGCTGGCCAGAACCAACTCTTGAGGGAGTCTATTCCACATTTTCACAGCTCTCCCTGTGAAGAAACTTTTCCGTGTTTGGAGATTAAATTTATTTTCCTCCAGACGTAAAGAGTGCCCCCTTGTCCTCTGTGATGACCTCAGGCTGAATAGCTCTACACCAAGTTCACTATATGAACCACTGATGTATTTATACATGTTGATCATATCCCCCCTTAATCTCCTCTTCTCAAGAGAGAATAAATTCAGTTCCTCTAATCTTTCCTCATAGCTGAGCAACTCCATGTCTCTTATCAGTTTGGTTACCATTCTCTGTACTTTCTCCAGTTCCCCAATGTTCTTTTTGTGAATCGGTACCAAAAACTGAACTGCAAATTCCAGATAAGGTCTTACTTATGATTTGTAAATAAATGAAATCATGTTATGGTCACTGCTACCCAGATGTTCTTTTATATGGACATTTGTAATATGCTCTGCATGGTTTGAGATTACCAGGTCCAGCAGAGTATAATTCCTAGTTGTGGCCTCTATGAACTGTACCATAAAATTGTCCTGTAGTAGGTTTAAAAAGTTTTGCCCTTTAACTGTTCCTGCAGTACCATTACTCCAGTCAATTTCCGGGTAGTTAAAATTCTTCATTATTATCACTGTCCCAGCCCTTTCGATCTGTGCAAGAAGCTGAGTCTCCACCTCCTCATTAACACTGGGAGGCCTATAACAAACTCCAATGATTACCTTTGTAGTACGCACCCCCATATGCAGTTCCACCCATAATACTTCAGCCTCATCACACTCTTCATCAACTAGGTCCTCTTTCACACTCGCTCTGAGATCACTTTTCTCATAGAAACAGGCACCACCACCTTTCCTATTTACCCTGTCTCTCCGAAAGAGAACATACCCAGGAATATTAATAGCCCAGTCATGTGAAGAATGAAGCCAAGATTCAGCAATACCAAATAAATCATAGATCTGTTCATGCACCAAAGCTTCCAACTCACCTATTTTAATTGGCAGACGTCTGGCATTGGTGAAGAAACACTTTAATTCATTGACACCTTGTTCACACGTATTTTGCATATTTTTTATTTTCATACAAATGTTACCAATTCCAATGGTTGTTTGTAACATGGGAACCTTCTTATCATATGCCATAGCCTTCCCCTACATACGTTGTACTTGTTTATCTGCAGTCTTCTCTTCTCTGCATACAATATGTTCAAAGTCTAGAGTTTATAAAGCTTGTCTGAGCTGTAAGAAAAAAAGGGCAGAAATCCGAAATGAAACACTGCAAAGCTCACTGAGGAGAAATGTCAGAGCTGATTGGAGGGAAAGGACACCCCCCTCCCCACAAGTCACAGGAACAGAGCTGAGAATGTCACTCACAAGCTGTGTGCTGGATGTCCCTCCCCTGCCACCATGTTTCTCTTGGTGTCAGAAATTACTCATGCGTTCAGCAGAGGATCGAGGCAGAAGACAGAAATCTAGAGAAAGTGCTCTAGATTGAGACAAGCACATGCTGTGGAGGGATATGCTTTGTTCATATTTCATGCCTGAGGGGTACAATCACTTTAAGTTTTTTTAGACAGTTATACGTATAGTATAGCAGATGTATAAAACTGCGGCAGCACCCAGATATTGCAGAGTTCCCCTTTAAACTTTAACATTTCTAGCAGCCTTTGTTTGCAAAAGCAAGGTCATCAGCTCCCTTCCCCCTTCCCTTATTTCCTGTGAAGTAATGTGTTCCAATCTGTAGCTGGTATTCTTATCTGTAGCTGGTTCTCAAGGCCATATACTGCACAGTTTAGAAAGTCTTTTGAATGTACAGAAAATGAAAGAGGAAATATATGCATTGTGACATAATTGTTGGTATATACCCCATGTAAGAGGCTTTTGAAGGCACTTAGCTTTGCAGACATGAGTCTG
Source organism: Staurois parvus (assembly GCF_062004578.1). Taxonomy (NCBI): domain Eukaryota; kingdom Metazoa; phylum Chordata; class Amphibia; order Anura; family Ranidae; genus Staurois; species Staurois parvus. Next base: position 11,726,492 of record NW_028318358.1, read on the forward strand.
GCTAAGTCTCAACCAGCACTGGGTAAATAAAAGGTTTGTTTTTCTCAAGTTCGTGTCCGGAGCTTACCTGGTATTCCCAAAAGTTGCTACTACAAAACCACAGGCATTTCAGGTGAAGGACCAGTTGCCCCAAAAATAAAATTTCTGTACTGGGCACATGCTAGCAGAAACGTACTCTCTTCTGTTTTTTGCTAACATATTTCACTACCATGGGACATTTACAAGAAAACTGTAAATTCCATGTTTGTGCTACTGAAATGGCAGTCTCATTTCTCCACCCAATCTGTCCCTAGCTTTACTTGGGATAGAGAACCACCTAGAGGTGAAATCCAATATTGAAATAAAACAATATAATTATAATTATGCTTCTGTATAGTAATCTCAGCACTTTATCAATCAGATTGTACAAGGACTGTTAGAAATGGTGACCCTTCAGTCAAACTGGCCTTTCCCTCTTCTTGAAAATCCCCTTTATACACAGTCCAGTATGTTATGCTATACAAAAAAATGTCATTGTTATGGTATTAAAACACAGGCAGGATATGCTGCCATGAACTGAGTTTATTGCCTGGAGATGTTGCTAATCCCGGGAATTGTACTGCTTTGTATCTTTGACTATTGTTTGCCAGGATGTAATTACAGTGCAATTCATGGGAACATGACACAGACTTGAGGAACTGGCTGCACATAAATCATATCAAGTTCAAATGATTAGGCTGGTCTGAGGAATGTATTGCTTAAAGTGCATTTAGCAGCATTTTGCGGTTGTTGGAAATAAAAAAGGTGATAATAAAATGGCTCAGACTTTTGAGTGATGAGGCTGTATAAGTCCTACATTTGGACTTGCAATAAATCAAACTTCTTTTTATAGAGTTGGGCTTTAAATTGACTTTGTCACAAGAGAAGTGTGGCCACTGCCATTGCTGGCCTGCTGAAAAATACAAGTTTCCTGGCTGTGTTTGACTCCTATACTTATGAGTCAGAGACTGAGAACATTAATACTGCAACGTAGGTGTCTCTTATTTATTTATTTAATACAGGTACTTATATAGTGCCATCAATTTATTCAGCGCTTTACATATATATATTGTACATTCACATCAGGTCAGATTCCCTATATAAGAGCACAAACAGTATGCTCATTAGAGTGTAAGGGCTGCTAATATGAACTGCTCTATTGTGAATAATATTTGCCAATCTACCTATCACCCTGTATTATGCCTAACCCAGGGGCGGACTGACCATTTGGAAACTCGGGCACTGCCCGAGGGCCCCGGGTCAGTAGGGGGCCCCATGACATGCCCCTGGTACCTTTTTTATAGGCTTTTTTGAGTTTGGGCAAGGACACAGGGGCCCCATGAACCCCTATTGCCCGGGGGCCCCATGAGCTGTCAGTCCACCCCTGGCCTAACCTATACCCTTTCCTTACCCTTCTCTTCCCTGCCCTCCTTTTCCACTCACTGCTCCTTGCTTTCCACTCCCAGCTCCCCATTTCCTGCTCCTTCCTTTCCACTCCCGACTCCCCATTTCCTGCTTCTTCCTTTCTACTCCTGGATCTCCATTTCCTTAGTTTATCTTTTGATCTGACAATTTGTTCCTCACTGAACTTTGTATTTTTATGGTAAAAACCAGACACAACCACAGTTTTTTTGATCCATGTCAATTTGTTAAGTGTATTTTTTAAAATTAAAGCTATATAAAAAAATTCAACCTGAAGATTAGTTAAAATGATCCTTACAGCTTTAGTCCCATCACTTACCTGTAATGAAGTACTGCACTGGGGCCATTCACAAAGCGCAGCGCTTCTCTGTAATGCGCAGTGGGCACCGGGCTGTGAAGCTGCAAGCTGTCAGAGCCGGGTGCCCACACTGAAGATGCCGGCGCCAGGGAGAGAAGACGGCCAGTGAAACCAAAGAAATAGAATAAAGCGAGCGCTCATAAAATGAAGTAAATTATAGCAGCTAGAGCACTTGAGGAAATCACAATAACCTCACATCCTGTAAATGGTAAAATATAAAGTGCAGCGCTAAAATGGATAATCAATAAATAAATAAATAAAAGTTTGTTTAAAAGTTCGTGCTATCAATAAACTCATATGAGGCACTAATGGAACACTTCCATAGCTGTAGAAATCTCATAAAGGCTTGTGACAGAGGAAATGACAGAAATGCGTACTCACTGCCCGCGCATAGAAAATGCGCATATAAATATCCATCAACCAAGGTGTAAAACAGCAGGTAGGTGATGAGGCATCCCTCAGGAAAAAGTTGTCATCAAGCAGTGGTCACCTGGACTTAGAGGACTCCTTTAAGGATGTGGGTAAACCGCCTGGATACAAGGCTCCCTCCTCTGGATGTTGAATGTAGTATAAGCTGTGCTATGGATCTAATAGCCCCTCAATATGGGGCCAAAAGAAAGGAAGTGCCAATAGTGTAGTATTTCTAGGACTTTATTAAGTAGTAGTGTAAAAATTGAGCATAGATATTGCAGGTCAGTAGTACATATAACAGTGCCAAATGTCAGGGAAAGCAAAGTAATGTACAGACCCTAAAGTAAGATGGCCGCCGATCCATATAAGATGGCTGCCGGAAATATGCTGATAAAATAGAGATATAATATGATAAAAATAAATATAAACATAAAATCTATTTAGGTAAGGTGCTATGATGTGTGAGATAAAAATCTGCTGCCTCCATGCCATCAACATGGTTAATGTTCGTGTAGAGAGAGTCTACATCCGCTGTAACCAAAAAGGTGCTCGGTAGTATATTTAAGGTACTGACTTCATTTAGCACCTGTTTTGTGTCACGTTACCAGAGGTTGAAGGTAAAAATCTATGTACTCCCCAATTTTGGAACTGAGGGATCCAATCCCACTAATAATGGGGCGTCCAGGTGGATGGACGGGATTCTTATGCGTTTTGGGGAGAATATAGAGAACAGGTAGTTTAGGTGCCGTGGGGCATAGGAAAGCTTTTTCTTTCTTATTTAAAATGTTTGTATTTTTCCTGAGGGATGCCTCATCACCTACCCGTTGTTTTACACCTTGGTTGATGGATATTTATATGCGCATTTTCTATGCGCGGTCGATGAGTGCGCATTTCTGTCATTTCCTCTGTCACAAACCTTTATGAGATTTCTACAGCTATGGAAGTGTTCCATTAGTGCCTCATATGAGTTTATTGATGGCCGGTGAAACCAGCCATGGTGAAGACACAGCTGGACCGAGGTACAGGTAAGTGGCTGTATTTTAACTGCCTCCCACCCACCATATAAGGAAATGATGGGCGCAAGGCGGTTCTCTCATTCTGGAAGGACGTCATATGATATCCTCTCACTCTAACCGCGTGTGCGCAGTGCGGTGATTGGTGGTGCGCTGTGTCCCTCGGACACAGCGGATCACCGATCGACAGAAAGACCCAAAGATGTCGGCTCGGTTTATGTGATCAGCTGTGTCCAATCACAGCTGATCGCATGTAAATAAGGAAATGCTGCTATCGGCATTTCTCTCCTCACGAGCTGTCACGCTGATGCCACATATCAGTGCCTACCAGTGCACATCAATGCCACATATCAGTGCCCATCTGAGCTGCCTTTCAGTGCCACCTATCAGTGCCAGTCAGTGCCACCTATCAATGCCAGTCAGTGCCACCTATCAATGCTGCCAATCAGTGCCACCTATCAGTGCCTATCAGTGCTGCCTAACAGTCCCAGTCAGTGCCACCTATCAGTGCCAGTCAGTGCCGCCTATCAGTGTTATATATGAGTGCTGCCGTTCAGTGCCCATCAGTGATGCCTGTCAATGCCCATCTGTGCCACCTACCAGTGCCTCCTCATCAGTCACTAAAAAGTTAGTTACCAAAGAAATGTTCCAATAAATACAACACTTCTATTATACCAACATCATTGCGCCAATGTAATAAAGAGAGGAAATACACTCACTGGATTCTGCTATTAAAAAACTCAAAATAATAATAAAAATGTGAAAAATATACAAATCACAAATTATAGCGCAAACCAAATCACACAACTAAATATAACCACCACCAAATAAGTGCATATTATTAGTGCAAACAAAAAATCAAATAGGGAATCTCAATACAGTCCATTCAGAAAAGTCCATATAAACATGATCCTCAGTAAATGAAGTAATGAGATCCTCCTTCATAAGCAATGTGGTATTCAGTGCTCAAAAACACCCCATCAAAATGCACAGGAAGGCCACACTCTGACGCGTTTTGTCCAATGACTTCTTCCGAGGGAATCCCTTGGAAGAAGTCATTGGACGAAACGCGTCAAGGTGTGGCCTTCCTGTGACGTCACTACTCATGCTGATGCACGTGTCCGGATCACGTGATCGCACTATTACCATCTTGAATGCGGGCTGGCTGGTGAGACACAGGATGCAGAGACTGGAGCTCTGATATAACAAAACGCCTTGTTTTTACTTGCTCATCGGTGCCCATCACTGCAGCTTCATTAGCACACATCAGTGAAAGAGGAAAATCACTTATTTACAAACTTTTATAACAAAAACTAAGAAAAAAACTTTTTTTTTTCACAATTTTCAATTGTTTTTGGTTTGTTTAGCAAAAAATAAAAAACCCAGAGGTGATTAAATACCACCAAAAGAAAGCTCTATCTGTCTCAAAAAAAATGATAAAAATTGCATATGGCTACAGTGTTGTTTGACCGCGCAATTGTCATTCAAAGTGTGTCAGTGCTGAAAGCTGAGAATTGGCCTGGGCAGGAAGGGGTGAAAGTGCCTGGTAGGCAAGTGGTTACATTTTTTTGTAGCTGCTGACTTTTTTTTTTTTTTCCGGTGGAACTCCACTATAAGTGACTTGGTAACCGGTCACGGGCTGCAATGAAATTAAACAGTTCAGAATTTTTTATTTTGAATAGAATAATGAACATTTTCCTCCTGCAACCGCTGAATGCCAGTGGGAGGGAGAGGAGGAGAAGATGAATTTCAGCAAATTCAGGAGGAAAATGGAGAGGATTGGTTCCTGTATTTGCCGCCCTCGCCACCCCTCCTGTACAAGTTTCCACTGGCTTCAGGCTGCTAGAAAGGTCCCGGGCAAAGTGCATTCGATATCACTCCTCCTGAGACAGAAGCTGGCGATACAAACATCGGCTTATGTGGCTCCTTCTCCCTCCATGGCCTCCTGCATCTCGATGCACTCTGATGCTCTGGGATGGCAAGTTGGCAATTCCAGATCATGATCATTAGGTTGCTGACCCCAAGCATTCACTTCCCTGGTTTGAAGTCAAGGGCCACATAAGAGGTGTCCGTGGGCCACAGGCTGAGCACCCGTGGTTTAGAGGCAGAAAAAACCCCCTTCAGAATCACATTTTTGAGAGGAGCTTTCGGGCAGAAAAAACACTTAATGCGCTTAAATGCAGCCTTTAGGAGCGTTCACGTTTCCAAGCCTACATTGAAAAATGAGCAGAGGGGAATATTTTTGGAAAAAAAGGCCTATAAAAACAAGTGCCTATAAAAGCTCATAAATTCTTGTGCAATACAAGCCACTATGAGCATTTTTTCTGCCAGAGGTTCTGGCATTTTTTTCTGCCCCTAGTGTGCATGGACCTTTAGAGGTGGTCCGATAGAGACTGTCTGCTCCTCCATTGAGCAAACGTCCTTTTTCATAGGCTTTTTTGAGTTTGGGCAAGGACACAGGGGCCCCATGATCCCCTATTGCCCGGGGGCCCCATGATTTGTCAATCCGCCCCTGGTCCGGAGTGTATTTATGCAGACTTTTAAAGTTACTGTGAAGTCCAGTATAATAAAGATTTGTATGAGATCACTCCTCCTGCGTCCCTGTACAAAGCATTTATTCTTTCCTTTGTTTGTATAGCACATACATTTACATATTATCGTTTTACAATAAGGATACAACATAAAATGGCAGATTATTTTCACAAAATTGACCTTTGTTCCTTATTTTAATAAATAGACCTGTTAGAACTTTTTATATTCTAAGTTGTTTTTAAAATTAATTATAACACTCAATTGCTCCTTGATTGTAAGCTCCAAGGAGCAGGGCCCTCAAATCCCTCTTGTATTGAACTGTATTGTTGCTGTATTGTCTCCCGTTATATTGTAAAGTGCTGAGCAAACTGTTGGCGCTATATAAATTCTGTATAATAATAATAATAGCTGCACTTTTATATTTATATGCCGAATATGGAGTACATGTCCACTTTAAATCATATGATGATATTATTAGCAAGAGTAGTGAGACATCTTGTGGCCAATATCAGTAATTGCATGGACAATTGTTATAATATTAGGTGTGTAACAAAAAAAATGAATTTATACCCATACACAAATGCCATGGAAAAAACCTAAAGGAGTATGGTGTGAGGCAGACCTGGTGTGGGATGATGGCTCTTCTTCTTTACGCTCCAAAGATGAGGTCCTTCCCCTCACTTATGTGCACATTGACATGAGTATAGTGTAGTTTGGAACCACTTATTGCTTATTCCCCCAAAACAATTAAAGTGTTCCTAAACCCAGGACCCTGCATTCACTCTGTCTGGTCTCCCACAGTACACAGAACATGGAAATGCAATTATTTTAGTAAATATAAACTGCTAAATACCTTTTCTCATCAGCAGTTAGAGCAATTGTATGACTTCCATCAGTGTCCAGCACAGCACTGGTTAAAGCTTGTAGGAGGAGTTTTCATTCTCCCCTGATTGTTCTAAGAGGCTGCAGGACCCCTGATCCTCTGTCTGGACAGTGCTGAATGGCTCTGTGCTGATCACGTGCACCCAAGAAAAAAGAAAAACTTTAACAATACACACCAAATTGAGCATATAAAGCTGGCCCCCAAGGCTCCATTCTTTGTCAGCAGATGGTTTGGGAACAGTAGAAGAAGGGGAGGATCAGAGAAGACAGGATCAAACATCCTTTTTACACAATGAGGAGCATTAACCAGTTAGGTTCCACAGTGAGTATAACAAGCATGCTTTACTGCATATACAGACTGATCTTACTGTTGTGGGCTTAGTAACACTTTAGGACTACTTTCACACTGAGGAGTTTTTGAAGTGCGTTTACGATTAAAAAAAGCGCCTGAAAAGTTCAAGAAAAATGCTTCCCTAAGTATGTCAATGTATACCTATACAGTTGTGTTCAAAATAATAGCAGTGTGTTGAAAAAAGTGAATAAAGCTCAAAATCCTTCTAATAGCTTTTATTTCCATACACACAAATGCATTGGGAACACTACACATTCTATTCCAAATCAAAACATGAAGAAAAATATATCAAATTTGTGTTGTTCCTCTAAAACAAATGGAAGAAAAGTGAATATTAGACTGTTCACAAAAATAGCAGTGTTTGTATTCTTCTTTACAAACTCAAACATTCACTATAAAAACTGAAAAATGTTTGAAGATTTTGCTTTCCTTTGAATCACTTAATGAATATTTCGTTGTATAAGCACTGTTTCTGAGAACTGCTGTACATCTGTGTTGCATGGAGTCAACCAACTTCTGGCACCTGTGAACAGGTATTCCAGCCCAGGATGATTGGACTACATTCCACAGTTCTTCTCTATTTCTTGGTTTTGCCTCAGAAACTGCATTTCACCCCACAAGTTTTCTATTGGATTAAGATCCAGGGATTGGGCTGGCCACTCCATAACGTCAATCTTGTTGGTCTGGAACCAAGATGTTGCACGTTTACTGGTGTGTTTGGGGTCGTTGTCTTGTTGGAACACCCATTTCAAGGGCATTTCCTCTTCAGCATAAGGCAGCATGACCTCTTCAAGTATTCTGATGTATTCAAACTGATCCATGATCCCTGGTATGTGATAAATAGGCCCAACACCGTAGTATGAGAAACATCCCCATATCATGATGCTTGCACAACCATGCTTCACTGTCTTCACAGTGTACTGTGGCTTGAATTCAGTGTTTGGGGGTCGTCTGACAAACTGTCTCCGGCCACTAGACCCAAAAAGAACAATCTTACTTTCATCAGTCCACAAAATGTTGCGCCATTTCTCTTTAGGCCAGTCAATGTGCTCTTTGGCAAATTGTAACCTCTTCAGCACGTCTTTTTTTCAACAGTGGGACTTTGCGGGGGCTTCTTGCAGATAGCTTGGCTTCACATAGGCGTCTTCTAATTGTAACAGTACTCACAGGTAACTTTAGACCTTCTTTCATCTTCCTGGAGCTGATTGTTGGCTGAGTCCTTGCCATTTTGGCTATTCTTCTATCCATTCGAATGGTAGTTTTTCGCTTTCTTCCACGTCCTGCAGGTTTTGGTTGCCATTTTAAAGCATTTGTGATCATTTTAGCTGAGCAGCCTATCATTTTCTGCACTTCTTTATATGTTTTCCCCTCTCCAATCAACTTTTTAATCAAGGTACGCTGTTCTTCTGAACAATGTCTGGAACGACCCATTTTCCTCAGAATTTCAGAGAGAAATGCACTGTAGCCAGCATGTACAACATTTGCTGCCTTCCTTCCTTAAATAAGGGCAATAATTGCCACCTGTTTTTCAAAGAATGAATGACCTCACTAATAGAACTCCACACTGCTATTATTTTGAACATGCCCTTTTCAATTAGTGATTCAATTACACAGAATCAGCAGCATGCATGTCATGACTGTTGGGTCTGTTGGATTTCTATTACTCTACTACACCTGCTAGTAAATTATTTGCCATGTAGAAATATCATTTCTACCAAAAACAGTGATCAGGTTAGTGATGTCTGACTGCTATTATTTTGAACACAACTGTATATGTTTTCACACTGGGGCGTTGCGCTTCTGTTGCAGTGTAAAAACTCCTGCTTGCAGCATCTTTGGAGCATGTTTGTTCAGTTAAAAAAACAACCCAAAAAAGGCTCTTCCCATTGAAATCAATGCAAAGCGCCTGAAAAACGCTTAAAAAAATGCCTCAGAAACGCCTATGAGAAGCGTTTTTGGTGCAGTTTTTAGGTCATGTGTCCTTCCCCCTCAGAAAGCGCGTTATAAATGCAGCAAAAACGCATATGCATTTTTTCAGTGGATCAGTGTGAAAGTAGCCCAAAAGTATATAAAAATATCCACAACTTGAAAATGACTATTTTTAGAAACAAAATACTGTCCAGCGATGTGGATCCTCCTCAGATCTGCCACCATGACAACCCATTATCCGATAATGTTCACTCGCCGATATGGCGACCTGCCGCCTGAGGATGCTGACTCCTTCTGCAAAATGACAGATCCCTGGATGGATGCTGTATGTAAACAAACTACTGGGGATCCTGGGTGATGTCATTGACTAAATGTGGAATGTAGTCATACCCATATATTTAGTATGAATTTTAAAGGAAACCCCATGTCATTTCGTTTAAAAGGTAAAGAGTAAAAAACATGGGTTTCCCCCTAAAATTCAAACCAGATTCTTATCCAAGCAAGTAGTCTGGATGCTCAGGAAAGGGGAAAGCAAAGGTCCATTCCGCCATACTGATTTGCCTCCTAATGATGCTGCCCCGCTGCTACTTTGATTGCAAACAACAGATTCCTAGCTAGCTGGTGTTGGTAAAAAAAACCTGGCTGGGGATCCTGAGTGTCATCATTAACCAAATACAATCATGACCATATTTAGCCACTGACGTCACCCAGGATCTCTGGGCAGTTTGTTTACAAACAGCAGTCGGCCGGGGATCTCTTATTTAGTGGTGGTAGTGCTACTGCCGCTAAAGAACAGATCCCCTGGCCGCTGTTTGTAAACAAACCAGTCACTTTTAAAGAGTTAAATTGTACTGCTCTGTAACTTCACATGCAGCTATGAGGGACCCCAGCCATGGTAATTGAAGGATTTTTAATGTTCCTGTTCCGGGGATGGGAATGCACACTGGCTTTAGAGAGCGGAACGGCACAGAGAACTAAGTCTGAGTGTATTGGTGCCGAGGCACTGAGCACCAGAACATGTGAGAGTGATTTATACTTTTATTTCTTGTATTTTAAACTTATAATAAATACTACACTATGAGATTATATAACAAGCACATATGACCTTCCTTTTAACCACTCGCCTACTGGGCACTTATACCCCCTTCCTGCCAAAGCCAATTTTCAGCTTTCAGCGCTGTCACACTTTAAATGACAATTGTGCGGTCATGCAACACTGTACCCATATGAAATTTTTAAAAAAATTTTGAGACAGATAGAGCTTTGTTTTGGTGGTATTTAATCACCTCTTTTTTCTTAGTTTCTGTTGTAGAATTTTGTAAAATAGTGATTTTTCTCCTTCACTGATGTGCGTTAATGAGGCTGCAGTTATGGGCACTGATAGGCTGCACTGATGGGCACTAATAGGCAGTACTGATGGGCACTGATGAGGAGGCACTGGTAGGTGGCACTGATGGGCATTGACAGGCATCACTGATGGGCACTGAAAGGCAGCACTCATATGGCACTTATAGGCGGCACTGATAGGTGGCACTGACTGGCACTGTTAGGTGGCATTAATAAGCAGCACTGACGGGCACTGATAGGTGGCACTGACTGGCACTGATAGGTGGCACTGAAAAGCAGCTCAGATGGGCACTGATACGTGGCATTGATGTGCACTGGTAGGCACTGATATGTGGCACTGATGGGCACTGGCAGGTGGCATATATGAGCACTGACAGCTGGCATTGATGGACACTGACAGGTGGCAGTGATGGGGCTACACTGATCATCAGGGCATCAGTGTACATGTCCCCTCTGAGGAATGCCGATTACCGGCTCTCTTCCCCTCATGAGCTGTCAGCGTGACAGCTTGTGAGGAGAAAAATGCCTAAAAGCTGCATTTTCTTATTTACATGCGATCAGCTGTGATTGGACACAGCTGATCACATGACAGAGCCGACATCTTTGGCTCTATCGTTGATCGGTGATCCGCTGTGTCCCAGGGACACAGCGCACCACCGATCGCCACGCTGTGCGCCACCGGAGCCGCGCACATGCGGTTAGAGTGGGAGGATGTCATATGACGTCCTCCCAGAACAAGAGAACCGCCTTGCGCCCGTCATTACCTTGTATGGTGGGCGGGAGGCAGTTAAATAAGGGGTCATTGATCTGTGGTGAGTGTATTGGTGTGGCACATGTGGTGGAGCACTGAAATAATAAAATAGGAGGAAGATACAACACCAAGCACTACAAATGGACCTTTGTATGCACTTTATGGCCTGGGACTTTTTCATTTTAGTATTTTGTATTTACATGCTATATGTGGAGAAGGATTGCATCATTTATATTATTGATTATTATGGGAGGACAGCTATTGGAGTGTAAGTACCACTTTTGTTCCCATTTTTTATGCTGTATGAAGTGTTAAGCATGTAAAAGGGCAACGTCACATTTTTTAGTTTACACATTTTTTATTATTTCTATTTTCTATTTACATTTTTTGTGGTTGTGAAGGAAGTAGGCGCCCACTACATATATTCCATTTCTCTTTGTATGTCAACTGAGTGAAATAAACAGTGGAAGAGGAATTAAAGGTGACAGACCTACAGTCTTCATACTGGTCGTTCTGGATAACTATTTTGAAGGATACTAAATGTTGGCAAAGAAAGGGCCAAGTGAGGGCACGTCATAACACGATACTTGTAATATGATTGAAACTTCAATGATAGAAAAGGAGAATAAGCGAGAGGGATTAACCAAAAGAGCTATTTTGTTAATTATATCTTTTATTGAAATGTTTCTGTACAAAAGAAAAAAGGAACAACCTTATACACAAAACTTCATATATACATGAATTTCATTTTACAGCACCTTATACCCTCCCCCCCTTCCTCCCCCCTACCCCCCCCCCCCCCTCCAGTTACCTCTGTCCACATCCCCTTACCTAATATCTGTCTCCTTTCATATGTCTATATCTATGTCCCTTCCCTCCCACCTCCACCATCCCTTTCAAATACTCTGTCAAACTCTCTCTGAACTTTTTCCCTTAAACTTCAACCAGTCCCATATATATTTTAGATGTTTTGAAGTCTAACCAACTCCTCCACATTTTTATAAATTTTTCTATTTTATCCTCCTCTGTATGATATAACTCCTCCAGCCTATAGATATTTCAACTCTATTCATCCACTCATTTATTCTTGGTGGCTCCGGAGCTTGCCACAACTTGGACTAAAACTTGGACTATTTGACCATACATGATTGTAGGGTTGATCATTTAAGATGAGAGCACTTCTTGACTTTTGAGTAAGTAAGTAAGAAGAAATCCACACAAGTACACGGTGGTTGAAAGAGACATTTATTATTGAAGCACAAGGAAATTTAGGGACTTTTTGCCTTCACTGTTTTATGCTATTTATATCTACAGTTGCAAGAAAAAGTATGTGAACCCCTTGGGATTACGTGGAGTTTTGCATGAATTGGGTATAAAATGTGCTCTGAACATCATCTAAGTCACAACAATAGAAGAACACAGTCTGCTGAACATAATACTACACAAACATTAGATGTTGCCATGGTTTAATTGCACATAACATGTAAACATTCACAGTGCAGGGAGGAAAAAGTATGTGAGGCCCTAGCTTAATGACTTCTCCCAGAGCTAATTGGAGCCAGGAGTGAGCCAACCTTGACTCCAATCAGTGTGATGATATTGGATGTGTTGCTGACAGCTGTCCTGCCCTTAAAAAACACACACCTGTTTTGGGTTTACTGGTTTCAAGAAGCACTGTCTGATGTGAACCATGCCTCGCAGAAAAGAGCTCTCAGAAGACCTACGATCAAGAATTGTTGACTTGCATGAAGCTGGAAAGGGTTACAAAAGTATCTCCAAAAGCCCTGATGTTCATGTGTCCACGGTAAGACAGACTGTCTACAAATGGAGAAAGTTTAGCACTGCTGCTACTCTCCCTAGGCGTGGTCGTCCTGTAAAAATGACTGCAAGAGCACAGCGCAGAATGCTGCATGAGGTAAAGAAGAATCCCACAGTGTCAGCTAAAGACCTACAGAAATCTCTGGCACATCCTAACATTTTTGTTGACACATCTACAATAAGGAAAACATTAAACAAGAATGGAGTACATGGGAGGACACCACGGAGGAAGCCATTGCTGTCCAAAAAGAATATTGCAGCACGTTTGAAGTTTGCAAAAGAGCACCTGAATGTTCCACAGCACTACTGGCAAAATATACTGTGGAGAGATGAAACCAAGATTGAGTTGTTTGGGAAGAACACACAACACTATGTGTGGAGAAAGAAAGGCACAGCACACCAACATCAAAACCTCATCCCCACTGTAAAACATGGCGGAGGGAGCATCATGGTTTGGGGCTGCTTTGCTGCCTCAGGGCATGGCCAGATTGTTGTCATTGATGGGAAAATGAATTCCAGAGTTTATCCAGATATTTTGCAGGTAAACGTACGACCATCTTTCCGCCAACTGAAGCTCCGCAGAGGATGGGTGATGCAACAGGACAATGACCAAAAGCATACAAGTAATTCAACAAAACAATGGCTGCAACAGCACAGAATACGCCTTCTGGAGTGGCCCAGTCAGAGTCCTGACCTCAACCCGATTGAAATGCTGTGGCATGACCTTAAGAGAGCGATTCACACCGGACATCCCAAGAATATTGCTACACTGAAACAGTTTTGTGAACAGGAGTGGTCCAAAATTACTCCAGATCGTTGTGCAGGTCTGATCTGCAACTACAGGAAACGTTTGGTTGAGATTATTGCTGCCAAAGGAGGGTCAACCAGTTATTAAGTCCAAAGGTTCACATACTTTTTCCTCCCTGCACTGTGAATGTTTACATGTTATGTGCAATTAAACCATGGCAACATCTAATGTTTGTGTAGTATTATGTTCAGCAGACTGTGTTCTTCTATTGTTGTGACTTAGATGACATTAAGAGCACATTTTATGCCCAATTTATGCAAAACTCCATGTAATCCCAAGGGGTTCACATACTTTTTCTTGCAACTGTATGTTCGGAGTTAGCACTATAAGTTATTGGCTTGCTACTGAAATCCTATGCCTTTTTTTAAATTATGAAACCTAGAAATTCTGATATAATAATTTAGTAACTTCAAGCTGTTTTCTTTTACTTTACTATTTACCCAGTAGAGGGCAGTAAAAAATCATAAATGTCATCATGAACGAAAATGCAATCTAGTAACAAAAGAAATTATAACTAGAAATTCAACAGGTGGCTTCAGGCAAAAACTCTGCTTTTGTTTCCTTTTATCATGTTAGCAGTTTTTATAAATAAGTGATTATCTCTTAAAAAGAACACAAATAGCAACACAAATATTCAAAGCTAAATAGCAGTAGGAAGACATTTTGGACTAGTAAAAAGATCACAGTTTCTATAACACTTGTACAGATAAACAAAATAAATCTGCACTAGGTGATAACCAAAATAAAAACTTAAAAAAATTATACACATGCAGCGATCAGGGATTGTTCAAATACAAAAAAACCCAAAAGAGTGTATATACAGAAAATTTGTAGTGCTTCCATTTTAATTATATATGAACCAACATAAGTGCGCTTCATAACCAAAATATACCATAACTCAATACATAATGTCTCACAGTGTCAATAAATATACTGTATACTGCCACACAAATCAGTGGATAAATATGTATTCATATGAAATAATATCCCATAATCACAAATAAATACTTTATATTAACCACTTCCATACAGGGCACTTTTACTCCCTTCCTGCCCAGGTCAATTTTCAGCTTTCAGTGCTGTCGCATTTTGAATGACAATTGTGCAGTCATGCAACACTGTACAAATATGACATTTTTATAAATTTTTTTCACACAAATAGAGCTTTCCTTTGGTGGTAATTAATCACCACTGGGTTTTTTATTTTTTACACTATAAACGAAAAAAGAACGAAAATTTTGAAAAAAAAGTCTCTTTGTTTCTATTATAAAATTTTACAAATAAGTAATTTTTCCTCATAAATTTAGACAGAAATTTATACTACTACATTTCTTTGGTAAAAATAACCCAAATTAGTGTATATAATTTAGTCTGCGTGAAAGTTATACAGTATACAAGCTATGGCACCAATCATTGAAAATTGATCACACCTAAAGCGCTATGGGCCTATTTGATTGCTTGAGGCCCTAAGATGCTAGGAAATTACAAATAGCCCCCAAAAGACAAGGGAAAATAGACAGTCCAGGGTATTTAGTAAAAGACATGGTGAGTTTTTTGAAGTTGTAATTTTTTCCCACAATTCTTTGGAAAATGAAGAAATTACTATTTTTTTTTCACACAATTGTCAAAATAAGTTATTTCTCACACCTGGCATAGACATACTTGCAATTGCACCCCTGAGTATTGTGATACCACATGTACGAGATATTTCCACAACCTGGCCACAAACAGAGACCCAAGGTCCAAGTAGCACCTTCACGCGTTCTAGGAGCTTAAAAGGGGCATAAATTACACATCTAATTTCCTGACTACCTATCACAGTTTTGAAGGCCCTGGAGCACCAGGACGATGGAAACACCCACAGAATGACCCCATTTTGGAAAGCAAACATCCCAAAGTATATTCCATCAGGCACGATGAGTATTTTGAACAATTAATTTTTTCCAAACATTTTCAGAATATGTGAAAAGAAAAATGAAAACTTTTTTTTCACACAAATTTGTCAATTTATAAGATATTTTTAACACACAGCAAGTACATACCAAGAATTATGCCCCAAAATGCATTCTGCTACTCCTTCTGAGTATGGCAATACAACATGTGTGAGACTTTTCCACAACCTGGCCACATACAGAGACCCAACATCCAAACAGAACCCTCACGTGTTCTAGGAGCATGAAAGGGGCATAAATTACACACCTAATTTCCTAACTACCTATCACAGTTTTGAATGCCCTGGAACACCAGGACAATGGAAGCACAAACAAAATGACCACATATGGGAAAGCAAACACTCCAACATATATTCTATGAGGCATAATGAGTCTTTTGAACATGTCATTTTTTCCCATACGTTTTTGGAAAATGTGGAAATAAAATGAATAAGTTTTTTTTTTTTTTTTACACAAAGTTGTCAATTTATAGGATATTTCTTCTATACTCAAAAATACATTTTGCTACTCCTCCTTAACGTGACAATACCACGTGAGACTTTTACACAGCCTAGCTGAAGAAAGGATAAGCAAAAGATTACCTGTGGTTTTAGTAGAGCAGTTGTCCGCAGAGAAGAGCATTGGACCAGGAAGCAGGCAACAGCAACAGGAATCACCCAGGCAGCAGGCAGGAATATGGTGGATAAACAAGCCAGGGTCAGAACAGGCAGCAGGCTGACATCCAGGCAGCAGGCAGAAACATGGTCCATAAAAAGTCCTGGGTCAGTACAGGCAGCAGGCAGAGATATGATCAGCACAGCCAAAGTATTGGTCCAGGCAGCAGGCAGGAACATCAGGCTTAGTGCTTTGGTCAGGTAGGACTGGGGCACAGGGGTAGAGGCTTCGTCCCACCCAAGCTCTACAAAGCCTCCGGACAAACAAACCTGTTGCTGGAATTAGAAAACCCGGAAAAAACAAAAACAGTTTTTTCTCTACTCTGACATCCCTCACATATGTGAGCCCCCTGTGTTATCTTGAATCCCACTACTGCAGTAGCAGGGCAAAAGATCAATCCAAGCAGCAAGCAAAAACATTGTCGATTTAACAGGCAGAGATCAGTCCAGGAAGAAGGCATAAACGTGGTTGATAATCCAGGCGGCAGGCAGAATCATAGTCGATAAACAGGCCAGGGTCAGTTCTGGTGGAAGACAGAAATGTGGTTTAGCAACAATTCAGACGGCAAGCAGAGGCATTGTCAGTAAACAGGCCAGGGTCAGTTAAGCTAGAAGGCAGAGGCATGGTCAATCAAGGCAGCAGGCAAAAGATCAGCACAGATATAAAAAAAATGGGGAAATTTCAGGCTGTTAAAAATATAGGAGATAATCTTTTACTAACATGTGATAACGTCGGAAGCAGTCTCTGATGCATAGGCCTGGTTGGGAGGGTCATTGGGGACAATGAAAACTGGTGTCTCTCCTAACTCCCCCTCTGTTGCATACCCTACATTTTTTTTGACACCTTCTTCCTGTTTCTGATGGTGGAATGTTCTCAGGGAAATGGCGTTCATGAAGTCTGCTGGCACAATTGAAGCAAATTCTTTGTGGGGGAGATCCTTGCTGATAGATTAGGGCAGTAACAACATATTCTATACATTTGAGGAAGGTGGCAGGTCTTGCAATTGACTTTTGATAAGTGATGTATTCATTAAAAATGGCCATGTGGAAAAAGTATATTGCAGCTTTTTTATACCAGAAGAGGGACTTCCTTGTTGATAAATAGGGCTGCAGCATCTGATCGTTTAAATCCCCCCCCCCATGAATTGATAATTGTGGATACACTCTGACTTTTGGATGGGACCTCGTCTTCCGTGTATTTTCACCATGGTGTCATTATGGATTATGGACAGGGCGTAAACATCTCTCCACTTCACGGCCAACACTTCCTCCTTCCTCAGAATTGCAGATTCCTCTCTTTATAGCCATGTGTTCACTAAGTTTTGTGGGAAGCCCTTCCTGTTTGTTCGGGTGGCCATCGTTTTCTCAAGGTACAGGTGGTGGAAAAGGGGCAGGCTTGTGAGATAATTGTCTAAGTAGATGTGATGCTCCTTTTGAAAAAGTGGAAAGGCCAGGTCCCAGACATTTTTTCCACTTGTGCCAATATAGGTTGGGCACCCAGGGGACTGGAGCTGGGAGTCTTTGCCTTCATACACGCGGAAGGCATGAACATATCCCATGGCACTTTCACAGAGCTTGTTGTGCTTCAGTCCATACCTGGCCCTTTTACTGGGAATGTATTACTTGAATCCCAGCTGGCCAGTAAAGTGGACAAGGACTTGTCCACACAAATATTTTGGTCAGGGACATAAAGTTCAGTTAAATTTGTCTTAGCCAGGAGGGCACTGAGAATTATCACTGAAATGCAGGAAGCGCATTATCATGTCATAGTGTGACCTGGACATTACAGATGAAATGATGGGAATGTGATGGAATATGAATGTAATTTTTTTTTTGTAAGCCCCATGTAAGGCCAAAAAACAATTTAAACTCCTCTACTGTTAGCTGTCTCCACTCAAATGGACAGGCATAGTATGAATTGGCGTTGTCTGTGATATATTGTTGGGCAAACAGGTTAGTCTGATCCACAATAAATTAAAGGGAATTATCAGGGAAAAATAAATGTAGAAAATCAATTGGGGAAAATTTTTCTGTGTTGTGCTGCATGCCTGGTTGTGCAGTAAAAGGGGGGATTGTAGCTGATCCCGAGCTGGAAGGCAGCCATAAACGGTTTGCGTCTGGGAGGTATGTTTGGGCCCTAACTCTTGGGTTCTGGCGTGATATTCCAGCACTGGTACTGGTCCTATCATCCTGGGGTCTAGCTCCGTTGGCATTTGCCGATTGACCATTTGGGTGTAATGGCACTGGTATGTTGGCGCTGCTCGTGCTTGCCTGCTCTTCAGAGCGTCTTACTCTTTTAGGAGGTTCAGGGCACGTGACTTTCCCGGAAGTGCTGCGGCAGCCATTTTGGATTCTGGAATCCCTGTGTGTTGGAGGTCTGGAGAGTAACGGTGCACTTCAGGTGTCCCCCAGAGCTACAAAGTGATAGTGCTGGATAGGAGTAGCAAGGGGGAATTACCTGATGATCGGGAGACCCTCTACACACGGAAAGGGGATCGCATACTGGGCATGAGGAGTTGGATGCTGTCTTGCTGATCTTATCGTTTTTATATGTAAGTGGCTACAATAAATTTTATATATGATTATAATTCACATACTGATTCCTGGTCTGTTTGTGAGGTCCTGAGGAACAAGAGGATACCAATCTAAGGACACTCTGTACATATGTGGTTGATTACAATCTGGAATTTGTTTGTTTTAGGGTAATTATGCACTTTATATATAGTTTGCAGTGATATTTATAAAATTTAAATATTTTTTTTTTTTTCCTCTCACATGAGTGCTGTGACACTGGAGTGTTTTTTTTTGCATGATACACGTGTGGCACTTTAGTTCTGGGATTTAAAAGGTAATATACTATGTTGAGATTTTGTTTTTTGAGGTATTTGAAGAGCACCTGTGATTGATTTGCATCTTCTTCAGTGGAGTAGGAAGCGTCTTCCTATCAAGAAATTGATCTTTGTTTGGACACATTATTTGGACACTTTGCATATTGGGACTTTATTTATTTTTGTTCTTTTATATATATTTGATATTTTTTATTTTTTGGGTAATCTCTTTGGGTTTTGATCTTTTCACTATAATTGTGGGTTTTTGGGTTTAAGTCAATGAATATATATTTTGTACGATAGTATTGTACTATGAGTCTGTCCTTTTCCTCTCTGCATGGGGCTAAGAGACTGTGTTGGTGTTGGAAGTGTTGGAGTGTTCACGTATGACATCCAATCAGCACTTCTTTACCTATTGATACACTTGGTTTCTACTATGGATTTTTGTCGTTTATATTAATATATTTGTTTCTCATTGTGGGACATTATTCCATATGAATGCATTTTTATTCACTTACTTGTTCACCAGTATATATTTATTGATACATTATGTATACTTTCTATAATGTGCTGATGTAATTAGATGAACTACCTCCAGTGCTGGATCATGCTCTTTTTTTCTTTGTTACCTAAATTTACATTTGTTGCTAGCTATGCAACCAAAAAAAGAAATGTTTGTTGGCCTTTTAAATTTCACAGTAGAGTTGAGCTAGCCACTCAAAACAAGCTTCTAGTACAGCTAGGAAAGTGCTTTGGGCATTGCATTGCTAGTGTGACTTATGTGATAGATGCCACATAACATTTATGTTTATTGCTCATTTTCGTGGAAGTAATGAAAGCATAGGAAGTGGGATTGAAATAATAAGGTTAAAAGCACAGGAATAATTTCTGCAACCACAATCAGTAAGCACACACAATCCTACTGCCGACACCTGTGCGCTTTTTATTTTTCACGCTATAAACAAAAAAAGACCAAAAATTTTGAAGAAAAACAATATTTTTTACTTTCAGCTATAAAAAAAATATATGGTAAGCTCAAAGTTATTTATAAATTTAGGCCAAAATGTATTCTGCTACATGTTTTTGGTAAAAAAAATCCCTATAAGTGTATATTGATTGCTTTGTGTGACAGTTATAACGTCTACAAACTATGGTATAGATACTGCAATTTACGCCATTTGTTTGCTATACAGCGCTGCGCTAGTTTAACGGACAATTGCACGGTCATGCAATACGGTACATAAATTAAATTTATATCTTTTTTTTCCCACAAATTGAGCTTTCTTTCGGTGGCATTTGATTGCCTGTGCATTTTTTATTTTTTGCACTATAAAAAAAAAAAAGGCTGAAAATTTTGAAGAAAAAAAACAATATTTTGGACTTTTTGCTATAAAACATGTCCAGTAAAAAAAAATTAAAAAATCAAATTTAGTCATAAATTTCTGCCAAAATGTATTCTGCGACATGTCTTTGCTAAACAAAACCCCGAATACATGTAAATTAATTGGTTTACGTGAAAGTTATAGCGTTTACAAATGGCGGGAAAGATACTGAGATTTAAAATTTTTTTTTATACTAATAATGGCGGCGATCAGCGACTTATGGCGGCGATCAGCGACTTATGGTGGGACTGCGGGACTACGGCAGACATTCTGACATTGGGGGGTACTGACTTGGGGTCACTGACATCCCCAGTGACACCAATACAGTGATCAGTGCAAAAAAAAAAAAAAATGACACTGTACTAATGGCACTGGGGAGGAAGGGGTTAGCTTTCTTATTCACTGAAAGGGTTAACTGTGTGAGGGGAGTGTTTTACTAGGGGGTGGGGGTGTGTACTGCACGACGACACACTGATCCGGACAGATAAACTCTTCTGTCCTGATCAGCGTGTCAGGAGCTGTCAGGGAACTGACAGAAAGCACAGCTACTGCAGCTGTGCTCTCTGTCAGTGATTGCCGCTAATCGCCGGGACATAGTCGGTAACGACCGGCTGTGACCCGGTGACTGACATCGGCGGCCGTTATCGTCGGGACAGGTAGGGTGGCGGCGCGCCTCGCGCGTGTCCCCTACCTGTTTTGAAAACACACGTTTTAAAATGTGGTTTTGCCCAGCTGTGCCGCCCTGCCACCGTATTTCTACAGTGGCTGGGCGGCATGTGGTTAAAGGGCCCCACCATTGGAAGACTTTATATCTGTTCCTCCATTGGCCAGTGGTGTAGATAGGGGCTAAACATTATAGAATAGGCCACATTGTTAATGATGTTTTCTTCTTTATACAATGCTATTGCTGCTGTTTATTTAACATATTTATTTAATGCATTTGTTCCCTTTTTTTATCCTAAGGTGCTCATACTGTTGCTTTGTTATCCTATAAGGCAGCCTTTCTCAACCTTTTTAAAACAGAAAAAATCCTTGATATAATTTTCTGGCCTCAGAGAACCCCTGATAAAATGAATTATATCTACAACTCATGATACATTGGTGTGATCCTCAGTGGGAAGAATGCTCCTTACATTTGTGGTCGTTGGAAAGATAGCTAAAAAGATCAATGGTGTCAATGGAATCTTGTCTTAGAGGCAGAAATTGCTCATTGCTCAAGAAACCCCTAGCCATTGAGGAACCCTGGCTGAGAAACCTTGCTATAAAAGGTGTCAATCAGATTTGTGTTACCATTGTTATTTTTTCTGGGCTTGTCCTGGCCCTAATAAAACCCTTTGTATTGTTCCTGGTGTATCGTGAATCCTGGGTTAAGTTTGGGGTGGGTCACCACTGCAGGATGACAGAAGGGCCAAAAATCCAGCAGTTCCCTAGGAAGCTAGAACTACATATAAAACATGATGCTCTACAATTTGCCAAAGAATTAAGCATTGGTCACATACTGTATGTGAGAATGGTAATGGGAGGAAAAACCACCAGGATTATTATTATATTATTACACAGAATTTATATAGCGCCAACAGTTTGCTCAGCGCTTTACAATATATGAAAGTATCTAGGTATTACACACCAAGATGGGGTTTTCCAAAAATCTTTACTTTAATAGGAGGGTCTCAAAACATAAAATGCAATATATTTCAGCTTGCCAATCATTAGATGTGGTGGCTGTACTAGTTTTCTTTTTTGATTTTTTTTCCCCTGTTGTCACCTGATGATCTGACAAGTAATGCACCTCCTGTATTAGAGTGCCTCCACTTTGGATGAAGGAGCACAGCATCATTGTCGGTCTGGGGGGGGAGATAGTGTTACATGTACTTGTAGATTTAAATACACTCACAAATAATCAGTTACAGCAAACAGTTTTTTCCCTTTTGGGATAAAGGTTTGACATAAATAAATAGAAGCAAATAATTTTAAGCACCCCTGCAAATGTTAAATGGTTTGTCTCATCCCTGTAAACTGAAACACCTGGAAGAGAGCTTATTCTTTTGATAAACAACACACTTGCTATCTGAATCACTAGATGAAAAGAGAAGAAAAAAAGAAAACTAATGTGGATATCCACGAATTTACAAGCTGCAATAATAATAAACATTTGCTTTTGAATTTAACACTGATTTAACATTTTGGGAGCTGGGAATAAATCATTTATGTGTATGGTAATAAGTTTTGGTATACAACTTTTTAGGCCTCATGCATACTGGGCATTATTACAGCTGCTGTTTTGAGCATCAGGCGTTTTTTTCTGCAGCAAGTCAACTCCCCAGCATGTTATCCTATGTATTCATGCTCACATAGGCTTTTTTCAGTGTTTTTTGGCATGGGAGTTTCCAGGCTGGAAAAAAAAACAGAACGACTGCATTTGAAGATGAGTTTTTCAGCTGTTAAAACGCTCTAATGCTGAAAAATGCAGCTATCTGGCATTTATGAGCATTTTTGAGCCTCAAGCTTTTATGGGAGTATAGTTTTGCTTAAAGCCCCCCCCCCCCGCTAAAAATTCTAATGCAAAAACGCTAAAAGGAAAAACACAACAAAACTCACGCTTTTAACGCGTAATTCTACAGCTAATGCTACTGGCATTTTTCTAACATCCATTGTGCATGAGGCTTTACTGGTTGTTGCAGTACAACTCTTTTGCAGAGAATGCTTTAATATAAAAAACGAAAAAACCAGTATCAAAACCAGTAAATGCCACCTGACAGACTCCTGTAAAATACCTTATTTGAAACTCATACACAAGGATCAGTAATATGATTTTCAGACATTATTTCACAGATTTCAAACTGCAGGTGTTTGAGCTTAATTGCCAACAAAGCAGCAGACAGTTCTTCCTATGGAAGAGATGTTCCAAAAACACGCTGAGTCACATTAGCCACCTTTCCATTATTTTTTATCAGATTTCAAATAACAAAGTAACAATAAAATCAAACCCAGCATGTCGGACCCACGGGAAAGCAATTTTCCTAAAGCAAGGACACCTTAGTCAATACTCGTCTAAAGATTAGAATTACTCAATGTGTACCCAGCTTAAAGCTTAGTCTAAAATGTCAGTTACATTATAAAATGACAGTGAGAATTAGAGTAGTACAATATCAGCTTTCCTTGCATTGCCCTTGATGTGAATAAAACTAAAATGCTACAATGTAAATGAAACTAAACTAAAACATTAAATTCCAAAATGCTCCTACATGTTTATGTTCAGGGTCCATACACACTGGCTTAACCAATTCCCACCTGGCCTAGAGTCAAATGATGGCCAGGTGGGACCGCTCTAGTTCTGGGTGGATGTCATATGACGTCCTCCCAGAACGGGCCGTGCTGCAGCATGATCTGTCACCTGCTGTGTAAAAAAAAATTTTTTTTTTTTACATACTGTCATCAGTCAGTGTCCCTGAACACTGCTACACAAATTATATGATGATGCTATACTGCACTGCTAAAACTATGTAAGAAAAATAAATTAAGACAAAAAAATGAAATTTTTTTTTAAAAAAAGGGATATTTGTACTGTCCTGGTGTTTTTGAACTGCAAGAAATAAGACAGGCTGTCAGTAAATTAGAATTGATCACTTTCATATATATATATATATATATATATATATATATACACAGTATATATATTTATATATATATATATATATATATATATATCAATCATAGTTTGTGGACTCTTTACCTTTCCTACAGACCAAATAATATACATGGTTTTGGGTTATTTTTACCAAAGAAATGTGGAAGACTACATTTTGACCTACATTTATGAAGAAAAATTATTTGTTTGCAAAATTGTATAACAGAAACTAAGAAAACACATTTTTTTTTTCAACATTTTCGGTCTTTTTTAATTTATTTAGCAAAAAAAAACCCAAACACCCAGGGGTCATTAAATACCACCAAAATAAAGTTCTATTTGTGTGAAAAATATGATAAAAATTTCATTTGGAAGCAGTGTTGCATGACCACGCTATAGTCAAAGAGTGAAAGCTCTGAAAGCTGAAAATTGGCCTGAGTATTGAAGTGGCAGAAAAAAACCTTATGTTTTTCATATTTGAGAGGAGTTTTCTGGCAGAAAAAAACACTAAGTGCTCCTATATGCTTCTATATGCTAGTAGAAAAAAAAATAGAATGAGCGTTTTTTTTTCTGACAAGAGCACTGGCGTTTTTTTAAGCCAGAGTGCACGGACCCTTATAGATAGGGTATTTCCCCATGAAATTTGACCATGCGCACTGGTTCCTACAGACATCAAGAGAACATTTACCAGGTCCCACCCAGGGGCGGACTGACAACTCATGGGGCCCCCGGGCAATAGGGGATCATGGGGCCCCTGTGTCCTTGCCCAAACTCAAAAAAGCCTATGAAAAAAGGTACCAGGGGCATCTCATGGGGCCCCCTACTGACCCCGGGCCCTCGGGCAGTGCCCGAGTTTCCAAATGGTCAGTCCGCCCCTGGTCCCACTATTCCTCAATGACAGGCAAACATGGGACGGAGGTCACCTGGTGATGCCATAGGGTGACTTAGCCCCTATGTTTACCTGTCATCAGGCGAGTGAAATTTGGCCATGCTCACTGGTTCCTACAGACATCAAGAGAACATTTACCAGGTCCCACCATTCCTCAATGACAGGCAAACATGGGGCAAAGGTCAACTGGTGATGCCATAGGGTGACTTCGCCCCCATGTTTACCTCTCATCAGGCGAGTGAAATTTGGCCATGCTCACTGGTTCCTACAGACATCAAGAGAACATTTACCAGGTCCCATCATTCCTGAATGACCAGCAAACATGGGAACAGGGTCACTCAGTGATATCACCAGGTGACCCCGCCCCCATGTTTACCTGTCATTCGTAGAGCAACGGGATATGAGGTTGTTTTTGCGGGCAGTGGGGGTTTTTTTCATGCGGGTCAGCATTCATTGAGGTTGACGCTGGATAGACATTTTTTTTAGGGTTTTTCTAAAAAAAGGACTTGTCAAAGCTTCTCTGTAGCCCATACTCATTCACATGGGGGGGGGGTCTAGACGCCCCTTTGTTAAAGGGGGCTTCCAGATTACAATAAGATAAAATACACTTTAGTGCCAGGATTCAAGTGATTGCATCACTTTCTGCCTACAGAGTGAGAGAGGAGAGCTTACATTTCTGAACACAGCAAAGGATCTTGGCACCTGTAGTCCCGCTGCCACCCCGCAATGTATTCCTGAATGCTGCTTGAACTACACACCCCAGGAGGCTGGCTTAGACAAGAGGATTGTGGGAGAGCCTCTATATTTAACTGCAATTGGTGGGCTCAGGGCTCTTGGCTTAGGATTCCAGTGAGGATGGTGGGAGGCTGCTGCCTTGTATACAGTCACAGCCGATCATTGTGGCCTAGCAGGTTACCATGATGTTCCAGACAGCGGATCTACCTAGCTGTGTAGCAGATCACTAGAATGGATACCACAGCCATTCATCAATCCGAGACTTTCACAGTCCATCTCCTTGTTGCTGCTGCCACAGCGCTTTCCTGGATCTCATTGTGTGTCATCACCTGATCCTGGCATCCCTCCTTCCCTAGACAGAGACCACATGAGGGCACGCTGAAGGGCCAGTGTGGACTGAGAGCCCCAGGATATGGTCTATAAGGACAAATAAATAAATAACAAGCTATATAGTGAGCGCTCAGAATGTGTAGCAGCTATTGCACTAAAGG
Source organism: Staurois parvus (assembly GCF_062004578.1). Lineage (NCBI taxonomy): Eukaryota > Metazoa > Chordata > Amphibia > Anura > Ranidae > Staurois > Staurois parvus. The sequence goes on from NW_028318358.1 coordinate 11,752,691, forward strand.
TGACCATAATACCTCCATAATAACATCAAAATTCAAAGAAGTGCAGCGCTTAAGATAAGTTCCATCAATAAATATATAAAAGTTCAACAAATAGCAATAGACCCTTATAAGGCAGGTATCTCAGTACTTCAAATGCTGGTATAAACAGCCGACCAAAATAGCAGAAATGCGCACTCACCAGAAGCGCATATTAACAGCGCATGTAGTAATAAATGATAGGTGGTGGGCTGCCTCTCTGATCATCAAGCCTTGGAGAGTAGTGAGAATCTGCCTGGTCCAGAGGTCCCCCTTAGGATAGACAGGTATTCTGCTTTGGAAAGGGCTCCCTTTTCTGGATACCACAGGGATTTCCCCTTTAAAGATGGCCACCGAGCCTCCTCGTGGCTCCAGCGGCATAAAACATCACCCTCTGTTCAGCTCCTCCTTCCTAAGGCCTTTCGTGCTAAAAGCACATCATCAGAGGGGAGGCTGGCTCCTCGGCTGTTTATACCAGCATTTGAAGTACTGAGATACCTGCCTTATAAGGGTCTATTGCTATTTGTTGAACTTTTATATATTTATTGATGGAACTTTTCTTAAGCGCTGCACTTCTTTGAATTTTGGTCTATAAGGACAGCCCAACCCTGCATGGAGCACTGCTGTCCGAACACTGTGCACTGATCCCCACTTGGGACTAGCTTGGAGGTATGACTGCCAGGCTCAGCTCTGAAATTTATCAAGCACAAGAGAAAGAGCAAAATCTGGGATGCCCCCTTGTATTGAGCAACAATGATCTAAGGTCTGTTTCAGGGTTCAGGGAGGGAAAATTGCATGTGGGGGGGCATATGACCTGGAGGGGTGGGGCAGTTAAGATTTGTACTAGGGGTGGATTTTTGCTGGGAAGAGTGATAGGGAGGGAGGGAACTGATAGGATGATTTGTGCTGGGGGGTGATTTGGGAGAGGATAGGATTTGTGCTGGAAGGGGGAGGGGTGGTTGAAGGGAAAAGGATTTGTGCTATAAGGAGAAGGATTTGTGCTAGAAGTGGGGAGATGATTTGCTCTGGGAGGGGGGAATTTGTGTTAGAAGGGGGGATTTGTGCTGGGAAGGCAGATTAGGGGGGAGGGGGGGGTCACAGAGATTTGAGAAGGGGAAGGGATTTGTAAGGAAGGGGTAAAGTAAGGCACAGCATTTCTATATACAGTGCTCAGCATAAATGAGTACACCTCTTTTAAAAAGTAAGATTTTAATCAATATATCAATGAACACAAGAACAATTTCCAAATTTTGAGAAAACCGAGTTTTATAGAACATTTGTTTAGCTCATTACATGAAAGTAAGGTTAGTAGTTTACAACATCTTCAGTTTTGTTCAAATTAGTTGATGTTAATATCTAGTATTGTATGACCTCCATGATTTGTATGGACAGCACCAAGTCTTCTGGGCATGGAATGATGGAATGAACAAGTTGGCAACATTTTGCAACATCAATCTTTTTCCATTCTTCAAGAATGATCTCTTTTAGGACCTGGATGGTGGATGGAGAGTGATGCTCAACTTGTCTCTTCAGAATTCCCCATAGGTGTTCGATTGGGTTCAGATCAGGAGACCTACTTGGCCACTGAATCACTTTCACCCTGTACTTCTTCAGAAATGCAACAGTGGCCGTAGATGTGTGTTTTGGATCATTGTCATGTTGGAAAAGTGCATGATGACCAAGGGCACGGAGTGATGGTAACATCTTCTCTTTCAATATAGAGCAATACATCTGAGAATTCATGATACCATCAATGAAATGCAGCTCCCCAACACCAGCAGCACTGATGTAGCCCCACAGAAGGACACTGCCACCACCATGTTTCACTGTAGGCACCATGCATTTTTCTTTGTACTCCTCACCTTTGCGATGCCATACAGTCTTGAAGCCATCAGTTCCAAAAATATGTATCTTGGTCTCACTCCAGAGTACAGAGTCCCAGTAGTCGTCTTCTTTTTCAGCATGGGCCCTGACAAATTCTAGGTGCGCTTTTTTGTGCATGGGCTTTAGGAGAGGCTTCCTTCATGGACGACACCCATACATGCCATTCCTCTGCAGTGTACGCTGTATTGTGCCACGGGAAACAATAACCCCAGCTTGGCTTTCTACTTCTTTAGCTAACTGCAGTGAACTTGCATGTCGATTTTCTTCACCCCTTCTCATCAGAAGATGCTGCTATCGAGATGTTAACCTCTGTGAACGGCCTGGCCATCTCTGTGAGAAGGTTGCAGTTCCATCTTTGTTAATTTTTTTTTATCACTTTTCCTACAGTATTCTGTAAAGCTTTGCTGATCTTCTTGTAGCCTCCACCTTTCTTGTTTAAAAAAATTATTTTCTTTCTCAGGCCTTGTGATATTTCTCTTCCATTTGGTGCCATTGCTGACAGCATGAAATGGGAAGGGGTTTGTTTTTAATTATGTAACACCATTTTATAATCAATGGTCTGCTGTTTTAATGAACAATTAGACTCCCCAACTGTAGTTAAATTCTTGTTAATTAAGATTTTGTTGTCTAAAATTTAGCTTTGCTCCTAAGACTTTCATTGGGGTGTATTCATTTTTACAACATGGTCTTGAACGAATTTGTTAGGTAAAACACTTTTTTGTGTGTGCAAATTAACAAATCTTGCTTGAAATCAATGGCCCGCATTTCCTTATTTTAAAGTGGCTCCAAACTTCTGAAATGAAAAACAAACAAAGCATATCCTTTCTATACTATGTACTTGTATCTATCTAAGGCACCACTCCTCTCTCCTCCCCTCTGCTATCTGCATGAGTCCCTCCTGACCAGGGGCGGACTGACAACTCATGGGGCCCACAGGCAATAGGGGATCATGGGGCCCCTCTGTCCTTGCCCAAACTCAAAAAAGCCTATGAAAAAGGTACCAGAGGCATCTCAACCAACACAGGTCTCTATCCTGTCAGCATAGACATGCTGCTTTGTATTTTGATATAACTTTCACGTAAACCAATTAATATACACTTATTGGGATTTTCTTTAGCAAACACATGTAGCAGAATACATTTTGGCCTAAATTTATGAAGAAATTTTATTTTTTAAATTTGTTTACTGGATATGTTTTATAGCAAAAAGTCAAAAATATTGTTTTTTTTTCAAAATTGTTGGTCTTTATTTTGTTTATAGCGCAAAAAATAAAAAAGGTAGAGGTGATCAAATACCACTGAAAGAAAGCTCTATTCGTGGAAAAAAAAATGACATAAATTTAATTTATGTACAGTGTTGCATGACTGTGCAATCATCAGTTAAAGTAACTCAGCGCCGCATCGCGAAAAATGGCCTGGTCAGGAAGGGGGGTAAATCCTCTGGAATCCTCTGAAAAGCAAGTGAAAGCCCCACTTGCTGTCATTCTGATATTTATTAAAAGCAGAATTCCAGTTTCAACAATTTGATTAATCTGTAATAATTGGTAGTCAGGGGACGTCCATCCTTGTTCTGTTCTTCACTTCTGATTTTCTTTTCTCCTGATGCTACTAAATCCTATACCCGCCAATGCCTGTAACAGCATTTCTGGCCATACAACAGGCAGCTTCATACATCCATTTGCTGGGTCTTCTCCCTGTCATTTGCACACTCCCCTATATGGTCTCTGGAGCTTCAAGATTTCTTCGTTGGCCAGTATGCTTTGAAGTCATGTAAAAACCAGACCCCAGTAACAAGGTGAAACTAAATGAAAAGGCTTTTCTAGATAAAAAAGATAATAATATACATCTTGCGTTGTGTCTGTTCCTAAACAACTTTACTTTTAAAGCTGAAAAAAAAAAAAAAAAATCAGTACAGGTTCAGTTCAAAAGGCTTAACAGCCGACTATTCTGTAATACATCAGTAACATCACACGGTGGCAGTAAAAGAAAAAAAATGATATATAGTAATGATGGCTAACTATGAATGAAAGGCAAAAATGTAGTAGTAGTATATCACCTAGGAAGGCAGAACACAGAACAATTCATGAATGATGGTACTGGGAACATAGAAAACATTATTTTATTCTCAAGGACAATATTAGCATGCTTTCTGCGAGATCTAGATTACTAGAAGTTTAGAGAAAAGGACAGCAGGGAATGATTACACATAGTTGTCTTAGGGAGTGATGGCAATAAACACAGACAACCAATATGATTTACCAATCCTTCATCATTATGTTCCAATAATGTATGTTGCCCATGATAATATGTGTCAGTCCGCAAAAAAAAAAATCAGCTTCAATTAGTTATTATTGTAAGAAAATATTAGCTGTACAAACTCAATGTACGAGCTGCTTTGAATGTTGGTATTATAACCAAACCAAGAAAAAGACTCATGACTCCACAGGGATTTTTTATGATTTCAGTACATGCGCATTGATAGACAGAGAAGGTCAGATTAGAATTTAAAAAATGAAAGAAGAACTTCATTCAATCCCAGAATTAATCATCCTCAATATGCGACCAACCTTTCAAGATCTTTTATCCAGATAAAAAATACTCACAAGGTCTATGAATGCTGCGTTTTCTTTTTCCACCCTGCTGTTCTTCTGTTGCACGTCACATCCCATGCCGCCATCTTTGTTTACTTTTCCACTGAGAGCTGGCTGTCTTTTGTGGGATCTTGCAGCAGGCCCCTGGTAATGCAGTGCCAGATGGATGATGATTCATCTGGTGCTGTGGGAAAACCTTTTACAGCCTCCTGGGATATGTGACATCAGAATCCCAGAAGGCTGCAGGAAGAGGCTTCTTGTCACTCTCACGTAGCACAGAATGGCGGCAGGGGCAGGTTGACCATGATTTTAAAAAAGGTAAAATTTTTTAAAGGTGCACTTTTTGGTGTTGTTGTGAGTTGGGAGGATTAGGATGGCGAAAAGTGAATTTCTCAAGCAAAGACCCGCTTTAATATATACTGCATGTGCCACCCAACCTTCTAAGATGTAAACCAGGGTCATCGTTTCACTCTGAACACCCCGGCTAATCCCCTCTATCAATTTATAATACAAATTCAGATAAGCATGTTGGCAGGTGCAGTCTGCTCCTGCACTGTAGGTGGCGCCTGACTGGAATGGCATCACAACCTGGAGAGCAAGTCAAGGGGAAATTTGAGAGTTTCTCTGTGGTTTCTTGGTTCCTGGAGACAGTGTTCCAGTTGGCTGCACTGGATCTAGGTGATCCCTGGTGGCCATCTTGGGTCAGTAGAGTCTTTTTAAGTCCCTGCTCCCCAGGTTTTGGTGCGCTATTGTGTGGGAGTAGTGTAGGGACAGGTACCTCGTATGTCAGGGATAGGTTCCAGACAAGAAGGGAAAGAGTAGGGTTTGTAACCTCTCTGGTCTTCTTCCCAGTTGGTCACAAGATGGCCTGGCTGCATTCTGCCCTTCCTAACAGGTGCTGTCAGTTCGGCTGAAACCTGCTTCTCTACACTTTTTTGGAATCTGTGAGTGTTCCCGATTGGGCTGTCCTCCCACTGTCTTTGCTCTACTTCAATACGAGTTCTTTACATTGCATCCAGTCTGTGTGTGTTATTGCCACCGCACCCCACCTACAAGCAAAAAGTGACTAGAGGGCTAACTTGTGTGCATACAGCAGCACAATATATCATATATTTAATAATGCATGTTACTAAATATTGATATTGCACCTTTTTTTTGTTATCCATAAAAATGTGCCACATGCCTTGTAGTAGAGGATTGTAGAAATTGGCAGCTTACAAGCTTATAAAACTGTCTGGCTTTTCGTACTAAGACAATGGTTATGGAGGGATGGCTGTGGACACTGGCAGGTGACATGGTGACCTGGTAAAGAGTTTAAATGTACTCTTTACCAGCTCCCATGGGACATGCAAGTTAAGCTGACTTTTTTCACGTGCAAAACCCCATACCTCATTTAGATTTGCATATTATATTTTCTATGGGCAAGTAACCTGAACAAAAGCAAACTTTTTTCTACCATATTGCACCATAGTAATGAAAACTAGCTGCATAGCACAATATTTTTATTGTAATAGTGTAGAAAAAGTGCTATGGTTAGTAATAAGTGCCAGGAGATGAGCAGACAGCAGTTCAGAAAAAAAAAATCAATCATTCTCTTCAGGGTCCTTAAAGAAGTATTGTGCAATCTTCAGCAAAACTTTTACACCAGTTTTTAGCATTCATATGACTTGTTTTTAAATCTGCAGCATACTTAAAGCTTGAGAACAGCATAAAAACTGAACTTCTAAACAGTAGCCACTGACTTTTTTTCTGCCTTGCTAAGTTGCTGGTCAGATAGCTATTACTCATTACTATGCTTGCTGGATCCAGCTTCTTGCAGTATCACTCATACTTTCTCTAACAGGGACCACACCCTTATCTTTCTAGTTCTTGTTAACTAGCTGTCTCTCACACGCCTGGCTGGAACCAACTGCCCATGCAGCAGAAATGTGACATTTCTCCAGTGTTCTTGCTGCAACTCACCATCTGTGGCCATTACAGTAAACTGATTACTTTTTATGACCACTCAGAGCAGCCAGAATTAAACCAGACTGAACTCTACATTGACATAATTGCTAACATTTTCTGAAAGATTGGGTAAATACTTTCCTGCAATAAGAAAAAAATAACAGTATGCAGCCTGCCTATGAAAGTCAACAAACACTGCAAAATGTAGGACTGTCCTGTACAAATCAGGACAATCTGCCACTTTTCTTCTCCTGCTGACCTGCTTTGTAGGTCTCAAATCCTAATCAACCGAGGCTGCAATTTTCTAGACCTGAGGAATGCAAAAAATAAACTTTTTTTCTCAAAGCAACTAATCAGCTATTACCTGTCAATTTTACAGTCCGGGTTTGGAAAAAAAAAAAAGAAAAAAAGCAAGGATACCGATTGCTTATAGTTCACCACAGGAAATGTTGCCTTTAGGACACTTTTCATATATCAAGGTCTCTGCTGTAAGACATTTTAACCAGTATATGAAAGAGAGATATGGGTTGCCATTATTGATCTCTCCTTCTGCCATTGCTTTGGCTATAAACATTTTCAAGCATCTACCCTGAAACCAATGTACACACTACGGATTCTAACTTTTCTAAAACTGCCAACCAGCTAACAGTAGCAGGCCTGTTATGACTGTCTGCGTATGTCTTTCATAACAGGTATGATTTAAAGCTAAACTCCATATAAACTAATATTGGCTAAATAGAAGACGTGTATTCTTCCTTGACTCTTGATATGCTTTGTGTATTCCTTCCAGATCTGTGTGGTTATCTAGTGTGACACTTCCTGTAATAAAGACCAGTCACTGCTGTTCTCTCTCCTTGTGCAGCGTGACTGGCCTTGTATCCGCCCCTCCTGTATTTTTCTGCAGGAAACCTATAGTGGGAGAGGCTGTTGGGCCCCTCCCACTGCTCTGCTCTCTACACAGGATATGTACAGCATAGTGATGGTGTTACTGATACTTTTTACAAGGTAAAAAACTGGGTTATCAAAGGCATTTGGTGAACACGAAGTGAATTTATATCCTTTTTGGAGAATGAGTATTTTTTAATAAAGTTTTTTGTGCCTGAAAATCAGCTGAAAGCCTCATACACATGTACCTGTATAGCATAAAAACTGACATATTTAATCTAAGAGACTCTAGTGGTGCCTAAAGTCCAGCGGACTGTCAAAATCAATGTCATGAACCATAATATTCAGGCACTAAGCCCTGGTTTACATATATGCGGCCGTGCGGGCCGCATTTTGTGTGGGCAAGAGAGCCCATTAATTTGAATGGACTCCCGGGCCCAGGGACACGCAGAAAAGAAGTACCTGCACTTCTTTGGAAACTGCAGCCCTCACGGGAACCTCGGTTCACGGTGCGGTTGCGATTTCCAGTGTGGGCGGCGTGCCATTAGAATTAATGACACCCACCCGCTGGTCCGCATTCTTCTGTGTCGGCTGCATGGATTTTTGTGCGGATCTGCAGCAGCACCACCCGCACAGATGTGAACCAAGCCTAAAGGCATAGCAGCGCGACTCATATTAGGTAACTTTTGACCTCCAGCAGCTACACAGGAAAATATACCAGGAGTGGTGAGGATAAGATCATAACCAATAATCCAAATGACAAGCGCTTGGGGATAGTCACCTTGATTGAGGTGTCAGTGCGCTTGATCAGAGATATATAAATATTCTAAATAAGTCTCTATGTCATACACCGCTTGGCGGTACCTCTAGCAATCCACAGGACAGGATTCCCCAGAGCGCGGAGTCTAAGTCCCAGTCTGCTTGTTCACCAGGGCCCCTGATGGTGGGGATGGACTTGGAGCAGACAGTGACCAGGTCGCGGCCCCTGAGTACGCCCGCCTGTGGTAGAGGGATCCGCCAGAGGTATACACTGGTAGAGAGTCTGATGTGAAGAGGCGGATAGGCCTGAGCAGTGGTGACCAGCCCGTGCAGGACGGATGGATGGACAGATGGCAGGGTAGCAAGCGTAGTCAGACAGGCCGGGTCGGTTACAGTGGGGACAGCACGGTACAAATCAGCAGGCAAAGAGTAGTCAGGTCACTCGCCGGGTTCGGTAACAGGAGTTCAGATCAATAGGGATATCCAAGAGAGTAGTCAAACGAGCCAGGGATCAGAGCAGGAGATAGTCAGCAAAGGTCGGGATCAAGCAGGGTTGGCAACAAATCAATCAACAGGTACGCAGGAGCAGGAACAGGGTAATAAGACCATACGGCAACTAGTGTCTGTGCAGTGCAGGTTTAAATAGTGCGCCCTGCGCTGTCATTGGTGCTAGGCACGCGTCCGCGATCGTGAGTGCGCATGCGCGGACGCCACTGCAGCTGTCTGGGTCCTAGCACCGGCTGATTAGAGCTTATTGGCGTTCTTCGCATGCGCAGATCCGTGTGCCACCGTGATTGCTGACACTCTATACCACCATCATTATCTTGTGAACCACAATGCAGTTTTATTGTAATGAATAAAAACAAATGCTCTCTGCATAGTTCATCTTGTAAGAAAGCCAAAGCTTGGATAATTCACTATTCAGCAGAGAATATGGTGTTGTGCCACTGATGCAATAAAGACCACAGTTGTGCTCACAATTAGACTCTGGTTATACTATAGGGTACAGAAAATGGAACACCCAGAAATCTAACCCACTGTAGTTCTGGGATCGTCTCAGCGGTCAACACATAACCGGAAATGGAGCCGGTGGTCAATGATGTCAAATCCGGCACGCAATAAAACTGGATTGTTGTTCACGAGATAATATTGGTGTCATAGAAACATATTCTGAATGTTTATATATCTTGGATCAAGCACATTGACACCTTAACATATGTCACTATCCCCAATGCTTGGCATTTGTATTCTTGATTATCAAGCACATATGTCACTATCCCCAAATCCTTGCCATTTGGATTATTGATTATGTCAAAAATCAATGACAGGCTGAAATTTGCTTCGGCAGTACGCACATTTGAGCAGTACTGGTGTACAGGGTCTATGCCCCGATCCTATTGGAGATCATGCTATAATGGCATGACCTCTAGCAATGTAATGTAACATGTCCTCAGTCTCTGACAGTCTCTAGTGGCATCCATGCAGTCTCTAACAATTTTCTGTATGGTATGTATGCAATTCCTGATCACCTGCTGTAGGATTTCAACAATTTCTGACTGTATCTTGCAACATGTCCCCAGTCTCCAACTACTCCTGTAGTATGCGTGCAGTCTCTGACCATCTCCTGCATGTATTTATTTATTACAGGTATTTATATAGTCACCAAAGCGCTTTACATATCGTACATTCAAACCAGTCTCTGCCCTCAAGGAGCTTACAATCTAAGGTCCCTATCTCACATTCATACATACACATACTAGGGCCAATTTAGACAGGAGCCAATTAACATAACAACATGCCTTTGGTGTGTGGGAGGAAAGCGGAGAACCCGGAGGAAACCCTTGCAAACACAAGGAGAGCATGCAACCTTCATGCAGGTAATGTTCTGGAATTCAAAACAATGACTCTAGTGTTGCAAGGCATAAGTGCTAACCACTAAGCTACTGTTGTATCCACACCATCTGACATTTTTTCTCGTAGCTTTACATACACTGAATAATGTGTGCAGCTTTTTGGTAATATCAGGGGCTTCACTTGTGGCTCTCCTTTTTTAAAGTTGAGCTGAAGTCAAAGAGTTACGATTTTCTATGTTATACAGGGGACATCTAGAAATCTTCCTTGTGCCCGAGCATTACCCTAAAATAAGTACACAAGAATGAAGCATGATAAATCAGGAATTGGGAAACTTTCAGTTGCAGGGATCTCACAGGCAATACTGATGACTAGGACTTTTCCCTTTGCCTGCCTTTGTTTTTTTATTGGGTACAACTTCCACTTCCATTCCCTTAAGTAGACTGACTACCACTTCATTAGAGGGACAACTGTGGAGAAGAAAAGGACACAGAGTCCTGGCTGCAAACAGATGGCAGTTGAGACCTGAGAATGAATCCCGAGTGACACAGATTTGTGTATGTCAGTTTGATCATGTTTAATGTGTAATGAATGTATGCATTGATAATAAAATAAATCATGCTAGCTCTTGAACTTTGCTATGCTATGTGAAAAGCCCTCAGGAAGATATACATGCTTATTTGATAAGGTAATACAATGCACAGCATCCTCCGGCCACCAATCTGATTTATCTAACCTTACAAGAGTTAAAGTAATGTTAAATCCTAATCAATTTTTACCTTAATACATTCCTTGCATTAGGGTAGAAAATGTTTAGGCAGTAGTACCGCCCCCCCTTATACTTACCTGAGCCTCATTCGATCCAGCGCTGTGCCAGTCTTTCCCCCTCACTTCCTGATCTCACAGGTTTTGCCAATGGCTTCCGCTACTGTCAGTCAAAGCCAGTGATGAGGGAGCTGTGGATGAGGCTGAGACCCGCTGTCTGTGTCTATAGGCAGCACAGCTGGGATGGAGACCACATGAGTGCTCCCTTCCTATGGGGACACTCACTAGAGAGGCGGAGTTAGGCATTCCAGCAGGTTACCTGTGAAGAGGAGATTCAGGGCCACTCTGCAATTCCATTGTACAGTGCAGGTAAGTATAAACCTGTTTGTACATACAATACGTGTTTTGTTTTTTTAAATAACAATCACTTTAAGTGAAATCTGATTCATGAGGACACTACATTTTGTCACTGGTCTGGAACAAGCATGTACAGTGGATATAAAAAGTCTACACACCCCTGATAAAATGTCAGGTTTCTGTGATGTAAAAAAATGAGACAAAGATTAATCATTTCAAAACCTTTTCCACCTTTAATGTGACCTATAAACTGTACAACTCAGTTGAACAACAAACTGAAATCTTTTAGGTGGAGGGAAGTAAAATTAAAAACTAAAATAATATGGTTGCATAAGTGTGCACAGCCTTAACCACCTCCCGTCCGGCCGTTGTATATAAACAGCCGGACAGTGGCAGTGCAGGGTCGGATGGCCATTTATAAACGCCTTTCCCAGCCCCCTGCTTGTGCGTGCTCCCTGGGAGCACGCAGCACTGCGATCCGGTGCCTGCTGTGTCCTCCGGAATCAGTGGAACGCCGATCATCGTACGGGACCTCTGTGCGAGGTCCCGATCATGAGATCACTGATTGGGCAATCAGTGATCACATGCAGAGTAGCAAGCAAGATGTCACTTTTAACATCATTGCTTACTACGTGTGAAATATGTGAATGATCACAGAGGTCACATGGTACAAGGCTATTCACAACAGCCTTGTACCATGTGACAACCTGTGACCAATCACAGCTCACACAGTAGTTCTCAATGGTTGCAAGAATGCAGCCAGAGAGAAGGAGAAATGATTATTTTACAGCCTTTTTGGGTGTAAAAGCAATCAGTGTAAAAAAAAAAAAAAAATCATCACCCCCCACAAGTAGTACAGTGTCACTATGGTGACACTGTACTGCTAGGGTGACAGTATGTAAAAAAAACAAACAAAAAAAACCCAAATAATAATATAAAAAATAAAATACAGATTTAAAATTATAATTTTTGGTTAAACTAATTTGGTTTATTTTTTTTTACTAAAAAGATAACGGAATAAATTTTGGCCAAGATTTATTATAAAATATTATTTATTTGCAAATTTTTATAAGAAAAACATTTTTTTTCAAAATTTTTGGACTTTTTCATTCACATAGCAAAAAAAATAAAAATCCCAGTGTTGAATAAATACCACCAAAATAAAACTTTATCAAAAAAATGATAAAAAAATTCATATGGGTACAGTGTTGCATGACTGCGCAATTGTTATTCAAAGTGTGATAGCACTGAAAGCTGAAAATTGGCCTGGACAGGAAGGGGGTAAAAGTGTCCGGACTTGAAGTGGTTAAACTAATCCTTTGTTGAAGATCCTTTTAATTTTATTGCAGAACTCAGTCTTTTTGGGTATGAGTCTATCAGCATGGCAATATTTGCCCACTCTTCCCAAATCTGTCAGATTGCGAAGGCATCTACTGTGCACAGCCCTTTTCAGATCACCCCACAGATTTTCAATTGGATTCAGGTCTGGGCTCTGACTGGCTATTTCCAAAACTTTAATCTTCTTCTGGTGAAGCCATTCCTTTGTTGATTTGGATGTATGCTTTGGGTCGTTGTCATTCTGGAAGATGAAGTTCCTCTTCATGTTCAGTTTTCTAGCAGCCTGAAGCCTGAAGGTTTTGTGCCAATATTTACTGGTATTTGGGACTGTTCATAATTCCCTCTACCTTGACTAAGGCCCCAGTTCCACAACAGAAAAACATGCTGCCACCACCATGCTTCACTGTGGGTATGGTGTTCTTTTGGTGATGCGCAGTGTTGTTTTTGCACCAAACATATCTTTTGGAATTATGGTCAATACCATTATTATGGTCAACCTTGGTTTCATCAGACCATAACACATTTTCCGACATGCTTTTGGGAGACTTCAGAAGTGTTTTTGCAAAATTTAGCTGGGCTTAGATGTTTTTCTTCATAAGAAAAGACTTCCGTCTTGCCAGTCTACATACATATGAAGAATACAGGAGACTGTTGTCACATGTACCACACGGCCAGTACTTGCCAGATATTCCTGAAGCTCCTTTACTGTTGCTGTAGGCCTCTTGGCAGCCTCCCAGACCAGCTTTCTTCTTATCTTTTCATACGTTTTGGAGGAATGTCCAGTTCTTGGTAATGTCACTGTTGCGCCATATTTTCTCCACCTGATGATGTCTGTCTTCATGGTGTTCCATGGTATACCTAATTCCTTGGAAATTCTTTTGTACTCTTATCCTGACTGATGCCTTTTAACAATGAGATATCTCTGATGCTTTGGAAGCTCTCTGCGGGCCATGGCATTTGCTGTAGGATGCGACTAAGAAAATGTCAGGAAAGACCTACTAGAACAGCTGAACTTTATTTGGTGTCAATCAGAGGGACGTTAAATGATGGCAGGTGTATACTGACTCCTATTTAACATGATTTTGAATGTGATTGCTTAATTCTGAACACAGCTACATCCCCAGTTATACGAGGGTGTGCACATTTATGCAACCACATTATTTTAGTTTTTTATGTTTACTTCCACCCCTAAAAGATTTCAGTTTGTTTTTCAACTGAGTTGTACAGTTTATAGGTCACATTAAAGGTGGAAAAAGTTCTGAAATTATCTTGTCTAATTTTTGTACATCACAGAAAGCTGACATTTTCACAGGGGTGTGTAGACTTTTTATATCCACTGTACATGTTTGTTGCTGGTTAGCTACTCCTAAAATAGTAAAGAAAGGATATGGGTGACAATCTCAGAGCTTAAATGTTTAAAAGATAAGTTCACCTTAACAAAAAAAATAATAAATGCACATTTTATTGCAGGTAAAAAAAATGTGCATTTATTATTTTTTTATTTCTGGAGCCTGTAAAGCATTGCAGATCAGGAGATCGCTGGTGCCATGTAGGTCTCCCTCTGACCTGTCACTGTATCTGCTTGCTTGTACATCCCATATGGGCAAGCAAATACTTACTGACAAGAAGGCTCAATGAACTACCATGATGCTGTGAAGCACCATGGTAGTTTATTGAAAACTACAAGCTGACAGCCACAAAGGCTGCTGAAACTTGTAGTTTTCCCGTTCACAGAATACTGTGAATGAGTAACAGGGTGGGGTCTGTGGAGCCCTGCACGACTGCATTTTTTACAAATTGTGACAGCTAGCAGGGAGGAGAAGATCCACTGCTAGCTGTCACAACAGGGATCAGGGGGTTTGGGGGCCAGTCCATTCGTAACATGTTACATCCAGAATATGGGTATAACATGTAACATGTTATGAATTTATCTAAAAGCTAGTTAGCAATAGCAGCTTCCATATTTTTATTACTTTTTAAGTGACCTTCTCCCAGAAATGCTCCCACACTGGGCATATTAAAGTAAAGTATGGTATGTCTCCCATTTTTGATAACTTTCATACATTACATTTACTGAATATTATGTGTGAACCTTTGGTGATGTAAGATACTGCATTTGAGGCACCCTTTATCAAGAACCTTGACCCCCTACCACTCTAGAGAATATCTCTTGCAAGCCCTGTGATAAAATGCTAAAGGTATGGGACATAAATTGACAGGGAAACATGTAAAGCATACCAAGAGTGACACCTCCTCCTTCAGAAAATTCAAGTATGAGCTGGATTGACTTTGTAGTTTCCTGTGCTAAGTACAATGGCTTCATGTTTCTGTATGGCTTCCAAGCAGAAAAGCCTCAGGCATTTAACTCCACCCAAGGTGAGCAGTCCAGACAGCACCTTGTGTGTAGATACTGGCAGAGCAATCGCTCACACTGAACTGCCTTGTTTTATATAACCACAGAGGCTTGGGAAAGGTGTGGCACAGGCACACTCAAAGATACTACCTTTGTGCTTCTCACATACTGCTTTACTAATGGATACTTCTATATTTTATTTTGTATTGCAATACACAAGAGCAGTGTGAATTTGCAGGAATGCAAAGGGTATCTCAGTCTGAGCTAAACTGCAATTCCTTTTTAGGATTTATCTACAGACATTAGTTGAATGGGGTATGGCAGGCCTTGACAGATTTCCATGCAGGCATAACAGAACAAACTAGAAAAGCTACAATTTCTGGGGAAATTGTGTGAAGTGTTCTTGCAATCATGTCCTGATTTTTCAGCTCACACTCTAGCTTTTGTTAGCTCCCACTCTAGTTTTGAACATTCCGCCATTCCGCCATTTAGGACCAATTTCAACACAAAAACGCTGATATTTCGTGAACCATTCGGCGAAACGTTCCACAAAGTAATAGCACACCAATCGGGAACAATCCCCACATTTCGGTATATTACTGTCTATGTAGTGTAAAAACTGTGGGAGGAGTTAGGGTGGTAAATTTGGCTATAATAATAAGAATATATATGTGAGATAACAGTAAGTGGTCTTGCCATGCAAGAACACTTAATTAGGTTAATATTGCACATTGCAAAGTTGGTTATACCAACTCACAATTTTAGATTTGTCAGAAAACTGGTTAATTTGCACTAAATTATGTCAACTCTTTTTTGTAATGTAAATTTTGCTGTATATAGCGATATATTCAGCAACTGCAAATCATGATTAGCATGCTCCTGCAAGTGAAGACTGTCACCGAAACGAGAGGTGTGGAATCTTAGTGGTTTCAGCTACATTGCACTTGAAATAACATCTGTTTAAAAATAAACAGAAAACTGCTACTTGGGGTAATAGGACTATGAAAAATCTAGGACCCTCTTTCAGCAACATCAGTCTTATTCCCAACAATGGACTCTTCTGGAGGGATGATTTTTTTTGTAATATGCTGATAAACATAGGATGCCAGATGGGGTAACCATCTTCCACATGATCATCCTGTTCAACTTTTTGTGCAGAAACCACCTCCGTGATGGCACAAGCTTCGACTGACTCCGACAAGACCCAACCCCCCTTTTCAAATCCTGCAAGACCACCCCTCAATGATGCGTACTCCAATCAAGTAAGTAACCACCCCCCCTTTCCTCTTGCTTAGACTCCCACCTAAATTACACTCTCCGCCTCGTCTGCACGCCCCAGTCATGCTGGCCCTCCCTTTTAGCTTCGCTCAGCCTTGACTGAAAACAAAACTCTTGTATTGGCCAAACATTTAGGTTTAATCAAACCTGCACTGTGGTCTAAAATTGATTATGAGCAATAGGCAAGCAAATATTTGCCAGGCCATTTGGCTGAGGGATACAGTCTTACAGTGCCCACAGACATTCAGACTTCACCTAATGAGATGGGATTGTGCCGTGCTCATCATCTCTAATGATTTTTTTTTATAAAGTAAACCTGTGCTCAGATTACATTTACAGATCCTTAACAAGCAGCAAAAGCACTTTAAAAGCAAGTTCATTTATCTTTATATCTATAAGCATTGTGGTGTAATCTAAGTTGTTACAAACCAAGTGAAACCAGACTTCAGAGTCTTTGTTGTGATCTTTGAGAATCTTAAAGAATTAGTAAATTCACAATAAGGTCTCATGCACATGGCAGGTTTGAGGCTTAAAAATGCCGTTGCGCAAAACCCCACAATTATCCCTGCCCAGGAAGCTGTGTGTGGCGCATACAGCTGGCAATAGAATGGCTGTACCTGGTCTTACTCGGGTATTCGCCATATGCATTTGTGCATTGGCGTAAACATGCGCATATATATATGACATCTTCCCTGAATGCAGGATTTCTGTGTTTTAGTTCCATCCATTCACATCTATGGCTGGCTATATGCGCCAGCTGTGACTCCCTAGGTGGGGAAAACTGCTGGGATTTTATGCTACAGCATATTTTAAACCTTGAAACATCCATGTGCATGAGGGCTTAGAGCACCTAGAGAAAAAAAAGGATAGGTTGCTTCAAAGCTTTAAACATTTCACTTTTTAAAGTTTGAAAGCTGTTTATGGCTTGTTAAGAATATGCAAATAGTTTAACCATTAGCCGCCCGGCCAATGGCCGTTTGGCGGCTTCAGATGTGTATCTGCATTCCGGGTGCACGCCATTTGGCGTGCTCCCGCACATGCGCCGTTTGCGCTAGTGCAGAGCGGCGCAGCAGTGCGATCTGTCATCGGCCGTGCACCTCGGACACGGCCGATGACAGATCCGAGTACCGGCTCCCGTTGCTGGTACCATGTGACCTGCTGTGACCAATCACAGCAGGTCACATGACAGTTGTATACAATGGATGGCTTCATTCATGCCATCCATTGTATACTAGTGCCTAGCTGTGAATGGTCACAGCTAATCACATGCACATGTCATGTGATTAGCTGTGACCAAATCACAGCTAAGCACAAAAAAAAAAAAAAAAAAAAAAAAAGCTGAATGAATCGATTTCATTCAGGTAAGTGCTTGCTTATAGCAAAGTAATTCTTTGCTATAAGCAAATTGTGTAAAAAAAAAAAAAAAAAATACTGATCACTTCCCCAAAGTAGTACAATGTTACTATGGTAACTGTACTATTTTGGACATAGTAAAATATGAAAAAAAATCTTAAACAAATTAAAAAAATAAAAAAAAATAAAAAAAATATATATATATATTTTTTTTTCATACTGTCACCAGTCAGTGTCCCTTTTCACCGCCATGCCAGTTATATGATGACGCTGTACTGCACTGGTGACAGTATGTAAAAAAAAAAAATAGTGAAAATAATTTTTTTCATTTTTTCATTTTCCGAAAAATTATGACAAAAAAATACAACTTCAAAAAACTCGCCATGCCTCTTATGAAGTACGTCGGACTGTCTACTCTGCAAAAAGGGGTCATTTGGGGATATCTGTACTATTCTGACATTCTTGGACCTCAAGATATTAGATTGGCTGTCAGTACTTCAGGATTGATCAATTTTCAGATCTATACCATAGTTTGTGAACTCTATAACTTTCCTAAAAACTAAAAAATACATCCTAATTTGGGTTATTTTCACCAAACTTTTATAACAGAAACAAAGAAAATGTGTTTTTTTTTCAAACTTTTTGGTCTTTTTTTGTTAATTTAGCAAAAAATAAAAACCCCAGTGGTGATTAAATACCACCAAAAGAAAGCTCTAGTTGTGTGAAGAAAATGATAAAATTTTAGTTTGGGTACAATGTTGTATGACCGCGCAATTGTCATTCAAAGTGTGAGAGCGCTGAAACCTGAAAAATGGCCTGGGCAGGAAGGTGTAAAATTGCACGGTATTGAAATGGTTAATGTACAAGTGAACACATCTATCTAATGAAAATATGTTAGGTCTATTTTTCTGTCATGATAGTTTTCACAAACTCAGATTTGCTATCTTATCTATTGCTGACCAAATGATCTATAGGAGGCACGCTAAACCTCATGTGAATACGGAAAGCTTAAAAAAATCGATGTGATTTTTAATAAAGTGACTTTTCTCTGTCTAAGCTGGGTGGTATTTGGATGTACAAATTTGGTGCTGGTTACCAGGGGCGGACTGACAACTCATGGGGCCCCCGGGCAATAGGGGATCATGGGGGACCTTGTCCTTGCCCAAACTCAAAAAAACCTATGAAAAAGGTACCAGGGGCATCTCATGGGGCCCCCTAGTGACCCCGGACCCTCGGGTATTGCCCGAGTTTCCAAGTGGTCAGTCCGCCCCTGCCTGAAGTACAGCCAGTATCTTCTTGACTGATGCACATTCCCAACTGAATATAATGGCCTGGCAATCAGCCCTCTGTGAGCACATAGATTGGCAGACCATTTTTACTGTATATGATATAGTAATTACTTTTAATTTTCCTGAAATTGAGTATATTTCTGCAGTCATTCAGCACATGCAAGAGACAGGGACAACCTGCAAGTATCTAAAATATCATTATGCAAATGTGAAATAATAAAATTACCAAAAAAAGCATATTTATGAAAATATACTGTAGTTTGTCATTAAATTGGTATTTAGCCACTGAGGCAAAGTTGGGCCTATTTTTTGCTTTTTAATTGTAGATTGGGAGAGTCAGCGTTAATTTTGATTATTTAAATGAATTCATAAGGCAATAAATATAATATTTTACAACCATCTGCAGGATAATACATGCTAATAATATTCCTTAGAATCATGTCAGATAGACAGATTAGTATCAGCTGATATAAGCAATTGTCTTAAAATCTGCTCCATCAGTGACTTGTCTGATTTGTCCCTACAACTTGGATTCTGGCTTGACTGTGTACCACCACTTGTTAATCTTCCCATTATGGGCTTTTAATTGGAGAACATTTAGAGAAAAATGTTAAAACTGAGTTTCCAGACATCACCCATGTTGTAAGATGTACATACAGTACATCTAGGTCAATATGAAAATATTACAGTGTACATTGTAGTGAGGACACTGACTTGTATGGAGATAATGGTAAACAGGTTTTCATTTTTTGGACAGGCAGAATCAAAGTGGAAACAGCAAGAAAACTGGTGAGTAGTTTAATATGTTTGGTTGTGACATTCTCGCCAGCCCTGCAGATGCCTTTTTTTAGACCAGATTGTTTAGGTTAGGCATATCAATACCTGGTAAGGTACTCATGTCAGCTACCCAGTTTTCACATACAATAATCTAGGAATCAGTACTATTTGCTCCTGGGGCCACACAGTGGTCCCAGTACGCTCTGACACTTTATTCGGATCCATTTTTTTGGAGTTAGTTTAGTGCCTAATTTTTGTCTTGTCCAGTAACTGCACTGGCCACTACTATTGCTCTTTTAAAGTTCCCTAACTTGGGGAGTTAGTCACTGTCAGGGTTGTATAGTAGCTGACCATTAAGCCTGGGTTCACACTAATGCAGTGTGGAATTCACAGCAGTTTCTGTGAGAATTTGCACCCCCTTCATGCGAACCGCTGCGAGTGTGTTTGTTAAGATAACAACACCCCAAAATCGGCTTGCAAAATGCGGTGTGATGTGCAGAATCTGATTGCATGTATGTGAATACCCATGCGATCAGATTCTAGTGCCGACCTAGAAAAAGGTCCTGCACCTTTTTTGGTGTGGATGGAGTTCAATTTGAGCCATACAGCCGCACAGAATTTGCATGTGGTTTGCATAGGGATGCAGTGCGGTTCCTGTGCGAATCACATGCGATATGTTGCACCGCATCAGTGTGAACCCAGGCTAAAGCAGTTGTATGTACTTTTAACCACTTAGATATGGACCTTGGCTCACATATGATAGCTGTTCAATAATCTAAGATGATCATAGAAATGAACAGTCGTACACCGACTGCTTTTGATCATTGTCACTATCAACACAGCTCATTTGAAATCTTCACGCCTGTGTAAGGTTATTCTTTATAGAACACATCTGGTAAATAAAAGGGAAGAAGCAGGGATGTTAGCATTGTCTGTACCCCTACAGTTATACCCTGATTTTACACATTTTTATTGCAATCCTTCATTCCATTAGAGAATACAGAACATTTAATTATATGTCATCATCTATAATTCACAGCCTTTGTTTCTGTCGGCAACAAATGACACACAACAAATAAATCTGCTTAGCAGTAAATTTACAGCAGACCTCAAAGTTATCTGATAACTCTCTCCCTGAGAGCTTGGATCTGCTGACTGTGTCTATGACAAGAATGTCACTACAGTTCAAGGTGTGGCTGTGACTGGTGTAACAGCAATACACACTCCATACACATAAGGAAACCCAGCTTGATTTTTACAGGGTTTTTCAGTAGGAGTTTACGCAATCGCATTGTCAATATGAATGTGCACTTTGACACAGAGTAATGTGCAGCTGGTTGGGTCTGCTTCTTAGACCCCACCAGTCAGCTGCAATGTATCACTTTCAATGGGGCCACTTATTTTTAAGTCCGCAAACGTGCGAAAAACAAAAAACCCGTAAGTGTTCACAAAAAAAGTGCAAGTGCAAAACACCACACGAAAAAGTGCACTTAGGGGTGTGCTTTGTCCTTCCCCGAAGGGGATGGACCACTACCCTGATCCCCCGGGGCACGAAGCTCCTGACAGGGACAAGGTTCCCATTTGGTCCTCCTGGCCACTACTGCTGTTGCTGCTGGTAGCATTCCTTTAACTGAAGAAAAAAAAAATAACTAAATCTGACCCATCCCAAGCATCATTGAATCTCAGGGAGAGGGAGACTTTTGCATCCCAAAAGTGGCGTGGGTCTGGGCTTTCAACTGGAAAAGTGCTGAGAGGAAGATGAGCATAGTCAATACACTACCCTCACCTACAATTGCTTCATCCATTGGTACTTAATGTTTCACTGCTTAGTTCAATAACAGATTAAGTTATGCAATAAAGGTATGTGGTATGCAACAAGTATATTACTATGGCATGCTTAAACTGAAAAGTGAAAACATTTAGCTAATTTATTATCAAAAATGAAAGTTTTTTTTTTTTATATTTTGATTGAGAGGAAGAAAACAGTAAATAAATCTCCATAAAACCCTATAAAACTTGCAGGGCCCTTTTTATCTCTTATGTTGTTGATCAGTTTAGTTGGCCTAGTATATAAAATGTCTCATTCAGCAGTTCTTTGTTTTGCTCATTCAAATGAATTAATTAATTGCATATTGATTGCAAGACCAAGCCAACCACTCAAAATGCTGTACTGAAACAACCAACTATCAGCATGAAATCTGGAATAATCAGGAAGTTTAAAAACTAGTAGCTCCAGACTGACCATCTGCTCTGCAATCACAGATATCCTTAGCACATACCATGAGGTTACGCAGCAGGCACGTCAACAAGATATTTTTTAGTGCATTCAAACAAAGATTCCTTTGGTCTTTATCTGAACTTTGGCATTGCTTGTTTATTAACAAACCACTATGCCACATTAGAAGATGGGATGAGCCAGTCTGCCCAACTTTGGTTTGCAAAATGTTTTATGATTTTTGCTTGACATTTGCAAACTGTAGCAAACACCTTTCTTTGCATACAAACCAGGGGCGGACTGACAGCTCATGGGGCCCCTGGGCAATAGGGGATCATGGGGCCCCTGTGTCCTTGCCCAAACTCAAAAACTCCTATGAAAAAGGTACCAGGAGCATCTCATGGGGCCCCCTACGGCCCTCAGGCAGTGCCCGAGTTTCCAAATGGTCAGTCCGCCCCTGATACAAACACACAAGCTGTACTTTACTTTGTTTTTTGCTTTATTGGTACCATGCTCTATCTATCCCAGATAGGTCATGCAGATATAACAAATTGAAGTCTATGGGGAGTAAAACACATTGTTCAAATTTAGCTATTTGTAGAGCTAATAAGCAAGTTATTGTCAAATGGCATGGGAAGCTGGGTACTACCATGGGGGACATGTACCAATGCCAGCATTAAATGCACAGTATCAGCCTATATAGAGTTGTGAAATCTCCTTAACAACAAACACTATCAATATGGCTGCTATGAGCTCACCCATTTAGGCCTGGTTCACACCTATGCAGGTTACTGCATTTTGCTGGTGCGTTTTGATTGTTTTCCCCATTGTTTAAGATGCATCTTGCGTCTTTTGGGAGGTGTCCTTTTGTGGGAGAAACCAGCAAAAATGCAGCAGAACACATAAAAAATGCAAGCACTGCATTTTTTATGAGTTTCCGTTGCATTTCCATTGAAGTCTATGTAATAAAAAATGCAACCTGCTGCAGGAGAAAAGTCCCTGACCCTTTCCAAAAAATGCACTGGTGGAAAATGCACAGATGTGAACATGACCCATAGGAAACCATATTAGATCGACTGTAGTGAGTTTCTGCAAAACTGAAAAAACAATGAAAACTGCATAGGTGTGAACCAGACCTCACAGTGAGGTAGCTTGGTCATCTATCCCTTCAGATTATTGGCTCTTTTGACTCAGCTGACCAGGGGCAAAGACCATGCATTTTGGGTTGTTCCTTATTGCTAGAGGAGAACCTGCAAAGTTTTTTGGCTAAATGTTTGCAATTCATGAACCTGAACTTCATCTTTAATTTAAAGACAGTGTGCATTCAATTATCAGAATAGTCAATTTACCTACCAAGATATAAAAGTCTGAACTGTACGGACCACCCCTACTTCATATGATCCCTGCTTAGATTTAACAAATCACATTGTATTTTACTAAAGTGGAAAACATGCTGAGTAAACCCAGTTGTTTGAGGGGACCATGATTTAGGTTCCTTATCTCCCTGACTGCGTGATAATTTATCCAGCTAACAGCATAATAATAATAAAACAATGAGAGAATAAAGGATATTATTATTATTATTATTATTATGGTTCTTTCATCTAGTTGGTTTTGGGCTGCTTAGAGTTCCATAGAATTTAGTTATGCTTCACAAACCTGGACTTTTAACAGGTTGGCCAACAGGGCACTGGCTTCCCTAGCCAAATCTCAAAAAGCCCACATGCTCCTCAGATGACCCTAACCCACCACCTTGAGACATCTAGTGTTCGTCCATGGCCAATCTTTGCTCCTGCACAGATCACCAGTCACTTCAGTATTTCTCAAACAATTGGAATGTAGTTACATGGATCTGTTTCCAGCTTCTGATAGCCAACCACCAAAGACAATTGGGAGCAAGGATGGAACAACATTGTAAAGACGGAGATCCAGCACAGATACAAAATGGAGTCAGATTTAGTTAGGAATATAGGCTGGAGGACTTATTAACTTAACTTATTGACTTGCCTCGGCAACAACAGAGTGATCAGAGTAGTCTTATGTTATTAGATACAGTCCAGTGTGAGAGTTTGCACTTAGTATGGGACGGAGACAAAGATATAAAATAAGGGAAGGACACTGGGCGTGGGAACAATGCACATTCCCTTGCACACAGGTTTGTTTGTGGTATTGGGGCTGGGGATTTGTATTTGGAACACGGCCACCAGGAATGCTGAACTGGAAAAGAAAAATGAATAACTAACTAATTGCCAAGCCAAGGTGTTTTTTTCCTTTTCCTCAAACATGTAATTGCCCGTATACTTGCATTTTGTTAGGATTGTTCTGATATTTGGATCTCAAAAGTAGTGGGCATGTCAAAATGAGAGTGGTCTGTCTGGATCTGGTCCATTTTTTGGACAGATGCTAGACAGGTCATGTCGGCCAATGATCTGTTTTAATTTTATTAAATTAGTAATAATAGTGCAACAAGAGATTATGTTGTATAAACACATAAGAAAGAAGTAGCTTGCTGCTTTATCATGGCAATGGCTTGTTTTCTTATATTTATATTATATTTTTGTCCAGGCCCTGACATTCTCTAAAACTAGACCTAACTATGGCTATTTGGAGTTTTAAGAATGCTAAGGCTTTCCAAAACATTTGCAGTGAGTCCTAGTTGTATATACCAATGCACTTGGTTGAATTTTTATTATCTTGTGCATAATAAGCAACATTACAGCCCTAAGTTGTGACAAGTGAGGCCATATTCACATTTAATATCTCATGGTTACACAGTTTGTGAATGCTTGCTAGAAATTTTGCAAGTGGGAGATCACCATGGAAGTGGGGGCAGACCTGACTCATAAGATTCCTGCAGAGTATTAAAGGTGTGGACTCTGGCACAGAGCTAAAAGACAGCAAAACTCTGTCCAGAATTCCAGGTGCTCAGATGTCTGAGTCATACACTGGAGGGGAGGGAGGGGTTCCTCAGTCGAAGGCTTTAAAGCTCAACAATTCAAGGACAGCCTGCAGGCAATTCATAACTAGTGCTGACTTGTAGAGATAGTGCTAAAAAAGCACAGGGTTCAGGCATGCAGAGATGTGTGCAGGTATGTCAGTCCTGAGCACGAACCAAAAGTCTGAGACCACCTAAATCTCTGCTAGCTATATAAGTATATATGATCTCCCTCCTTATATTCGGTGCATGTATATCCAGACATATTCAGTAATGCAAAGAGCAAGAAGCAACGATTAATGAACCAGCAAGCTGCAAATATTTAGATATACAGTATGGGTCAGGGGCGGACTGACAACTCATGGGGCCCCTGTGTCCTCACCCACACTTAAAACCACACCCAAAAAGCCTATGAAAGGTACCAGGGGCATCTCATGGGGCCCCCTACTGACCCCGGGCCCTCGGGCAGTGCCCGAGTTCCCAAATGGTCAGTCCGCCCCTGGTATGGGTATATACATATAGATTTGTCTGTAGAGATGCTTAGAATTTGAGTCCAAATTGCACAGTCCTCCACAAAGCCGACAGTAAATATTTACTGATCACCAATATATAGTTATTGATTCCCTTCAATTCTCAAATCAATTCAATTTTCTCAATTTGATTTGTCTTGTGCAATAACCTATTATACACAATCGGAAAACATATCTTTTGTACTTCAGAATTCATAAGTGCTTTAAGTATTAACTTGTAGAATGCCTCATAGTACTTGTCATTAAAGAGTCAAAGAAAAAATCTACAAATGTCAATACTCTTGCAGCGCAACAGCATTGTATGCCATGCATCATCATAGTTTGAATCTCGGCCTCTCCATCAGCGATAGGCAAAGATTCAAACCATCTATGGGCAGGCGGATTGTATCTAAGTTGACCCATTGATTGACTTGGGTACAACCAACCAGATTATTACATATGATGATTGCCAGCGGCTGAAGCTGCCAGCAATAATCAGTGTTCTCTGGGTAGGGATGGTTCTCTGCGCCCCCCTGCCAGGAGGACACAATCGCTCCATGGGAGGGATTCCCTCAACACTGACTGTGTTGATGAGGGAATCCAGGAATTTTTGCTGCAGGAAAGAAAATTGCAGCATCTATGGCCTGCCTTTAGATTCTGAAGGAAGCTGCCATTCTTTGACTCTGATCACATGCTAATCCTGAATCACACTAGTGAATTGCAATCAGTATGAAGTACAGGGGCCACCAGAAATGAGCTTGGGCTAGGGTTGCCACCTTATCCCTTTAAACCCGAACGCATATTCTTTACACAGGTTCTGAGGCTAATTTAATGCACATAAGGCACCGAGGGAGTTTAATTACCACCTTAATCAGCCACAGAACCTGTGTAATTAATGTATTCAGGTTTAAAGGGATGAGGTGGCAACCCTAGCTTGGGCATGTTCAGATCCTAGTCCGAACACTTGTGAGCAAGCCAGCAGCAAGTAGGCAAGGCATGCCAAGCCCATCAGGTATGCTCCCAGTGTACACATGTGGCTGCAGGGCTGGGCCAGTCAGGTGGGTTCAGACTAGGATCCGAACTTTAAAGGCACTAAAAACTGCAGAGGGGATATTTTATTTCGTCTCTGCTTACATTCCTATGAGTCAAACGAAAACTAAGTTCTCTAGTTACAGGAAAAAGCACATCGAAGCAGATATATATAGGGCCCCTTTCACATGGGCCAGAATACGATTTGCTCAGCATGGGATCTGAGCAGAGCGGAGGGATGAAAGGTCAGTGTCAGCTCGGTTTCTTCAGAGCAGACACAGAAGGAGCCTGCTCTGTTCTATGGGTGGCTGGGTGTAAATGGATCAGCTGTCCGTTTACATCTGCATACTCTCCGATCTGCCTAGACAAAGGGAGATAGATCCATATTCCATTTTTTTTTTTTATATCAGACCAAATTGGATTGGAGGTAGGCAGGTGTAAATTGACACAAGTACGTTTACACCCGCCAGTCCATAGGGATAGATGGATCAACGGATCAGGTCCACCTGAAAAACTGACAGGTGGACCTGGTCAGATCGCCAGTGTGAAAGAGGCCTTAGTGTTCCAAAAAATCATGTTTTCCATAGCAACCAGTTAGGATTTTTGATTGTTTAATCAGAACTGTACAAGAAAAAAATTTGGAGGCTATTTGGTTGATATGAACACAAATGTTTCTTATAGAACATTTTTTTTTTATATAACAGCCACAAAATCATTTGTCTAAAGGACACATTCACTGGATCAGTTACCCCTGTAGTTCTTTTCAGAAGTCACAGTTTGTACACATGGACATCCCAAGCTGAGTTGTAAAGTTGATTATTTTAATGTATCACAGTTATTGGTGTCTGTGAGAGTTGATTCAATAAAATGTTTTTAGTAGAACACCTATGTTATGTTTGGGAATTGCCTTCCTGTCGCGTTGACTGCAGAAAGTGTTGCGTCTGGGTGGGGTGAGAATGCTCTGGTCTCTCTGTGATGTGCAGGGAAGCTGCCCCACCCAAAGCTCCGGAGGAACAACATTGACAGAATCAGAGCAGGGAGGAATCCCTACCACACCCAGACCAGACAAAGCTGCTGCTTAATTTGCTCTCCCAGCTCAGGCCATCTAAAAAAAAATCCCTTGTACCCTCTATGTGATTACTACTACTTACCTTACTACCCCCATCATTTGGAATGACAAGTCCATCCCTAAGTAAATAAACAGATGATCAGTGAATGAATGCTAGCAGCATCATGCTCAGTAGGTCTCTGTTCTATATCTATTGATATAATCATCTCTAAAACTTGGAATGTTTAGTGATTCTGAAATATGGAGTAACAGTTTAAAATATGTAAGATAACATTTCCACTTGTATGCACATACGATAATCCTTGGTCACTTTATTATTCCATAGGCGATTGTGGATGGGGTTTTGCTGAGAATGCTTAAAGTAGCTGTAAAGCCTGAAGATTTTTTGCCTTTATGCATGAAGGTAAAGAACCTTCAGCATGCAGCTTTCCCCCGCAGCGCCCCCTAATACTTATCAAAGCCCGATTCAGAGATGTGCACGAGAGCGGCTGTTGTCCTGGCTCTCTGCCTCCTCATTGGCTCCTGATGCTGTCAATCACAGTCAGTGAGGCGGGAGCAGAGCTGAGCCCTGTTCTGTGTGTCTTATGGACACACAGAGAAGGGCTTAGGAGCGAGCACACACAAGTGCACCCATAGCAAGCGGCTTGCTATGGGGGCGCTCAGCAGAAGGGAGGAGCCCTGAGCTCCAGCAGAAAGCCCGAGAATAAACAAACATTGTATAGGGAATGGTAGATGAAAGACCGTCTACACTGAATCAGATATACCAGCTGCATGTAACATTATAATTTTTAACAGTGGGACTGAATTTAGTTGTGCAATGCAATAATTTGTACATGCAATAGATACGATTGTGCAAAACTGTGTGCAGATACATCCACTATTATTCTTGGTATTGGAACCACATTAATGTATAAACAAGGGAGATGCATGAAGCAAATTGGCCACATTTGCTGCACAATAGTCTACATACTCTTACTCTATGGCCATAAGCTGTTTGAATCTCAGTCGGTTCAGCAGAAACTGTCTGAGATTCAAACCGTGTGTGGGCAGGCTGAATGTACCAAGTTGATCGATCAACTTTGGTACAACCAGCCTGCCAGATTCACTTGGCTGCTATAGCTACTAGCAATAATCACTGTCTTCTCCCTGTTGGCCCCTCCCCACCTGCCCCCCTCCCACCGGAAAAGACAATTGTCATTTGTTCAACGGGAGGGATTCCCCTGTCAGGATGGTCTGTGTTGATGGGGGAATCCATGCAAATTCCTTTGCTGCAACCCTTGGTTGCAAGAAAGAAATTTGTACTGCCTATGGCCTGCCTAAGAGACCTTACACATGGTACTATTGTATGAACATATTCCTAGCAGAAAAAAACATGAGGATGGCTTGTATAGCACATGCCTGTATTTGTGTGTGTGTACACACACGTAAAATTCTTATACAGTCAGGTCCATAAATATTGGGACATCGACACAATTCTAACATTTTTGGCTCTATACACCACCACAACGGATTTGAAATGAAACAAACAAGATGTGCTTTAACTGCAGACTGTGAGCTTTAATTTGAGGGCAGTTACATCCAAATCAGGTGAACGGTGTAGGAATTACAACAGTTTGCATATGTGCCTCCCACTTGTTAAAGGATGAAAAGTAATGGGACAGAATAATAATCATAAATCAAACTTTCACTTTTTAATACTTGGTTGCAAATCCTTTGCAGTCAATTACAGCCTGAAGTCTGGAACGCATAGACATCACCAGACGCTGGGTTTCATCCCTGGTGATGCTCTGCCACTGTCTTCAGTTCCTGCTTGTTCTTGGGGCATTTTCCCTTCAGTTTTGTCTTCAGCAAGTGAAATGCATGCTCAATCGGATTCAGGTTAGGTGATTGACTTGGCCATTGCATAACATTCCACTTCTTTCCCTTAAAAAACTCTTTGGTTGCTTTTGCAGTATGCATTGGGTCATTGTCCATCTGCACTGTGAAGCGGTGTCCAATGAGTTCTGAAGCATTTGGCTGAATATGAGCAGATAATATTGCCCGAAACACTTCAGAATTCATCCTGCTGCTTTTGTCAGCAGTCACATCATCAATAAATACAAGAGAACCAGTTCCATTGGCAGCCATACATGCCCACGCCATGACACTACCACCACCATGCTTCACTGATGAGGTGGTATGCTTAGGATCATGAGCAGTTCCTTTCCTTCTTCATACTCTTCTCTTCCCATCACTCTGGTACAAGTTGATCTTGGTCTCATCTGTCCATAGGATGTTGTTCCAGAACTGTGAAGGCTTTTTTAGATGTTGTTTGGCAAACTCTAATCTGGCCTTCCCGTTTTTGAGGCTCACCAATGGTTTACATCTTGTGGTGAACCCTCTGTATTCACTCTGGTGAAGTCTTCTCTTGATTGTTGACTTTGACACACATACACCTACCTCCTGGAGAATGTTCTTGATCTGAACTGTTGTGAAGGGTGTTTTCTTCACCAGGGAAAGAATTCTTCGGTCATCCAGCACAGTTGTTTTCCATGGTCTTCCTGGTCTTTTGGTGTTGCTGAGCTCACCGGTGCGTTCCTTCTTTTTAAGAATGTTCCAAACAGTTGTTTTGGCCACGCCTAATGTTTTTGCTATCTCTCTGATAGGTTTGTTTTGTCAGCCTAATGATGGCTTGCTTCACTGATAGTGACAGCTCTTTGGATCTCATCTTGAGAGTTGACAGCAACAGATTCCAAATGCAAATAGCACACTTGAAATGAACTCTGGACCTTTTACCTGCTCATTGTAATTGGGATAATGAGTGAATAACACACACCTGGCCATGGAACAGCTGAGAAGCCAATTGTCCCATTACATTTGGTCCCTTAACAAGTGGGAGGCACATATGCAAGCTGTTGTAATTCATACACCGTTCACCTGATTTGGATGTAAATACCCTCAAATTAAAGCTGACAGTCTGCAGTTAAAGCACATCTTGTTCATTTCATATCCTTTGTGGTGGTGTATAGAACCAAAAATGTTAGAGTTGTGTCGATGTCCCAATATTTATGGACCTGACTGTAGCTTCAAGGGAGTGGGGCATACGCACACATATATATGTGTAAAAACACTGACCAACAATGCAGATTTTTGTATTTTTTTTACTGATCTATACACAGCGCAAGTTTGCAAGCCTGTGTGTACAGGTACAATAAAACATTAAGTTAAAATACCCGAATGCCTAAAAACGTGTGCAAGAGACCTAAAGCTGGCCATACATAGCTAGATTTTCATTTTAACATTCTTAGACAAATCATTCATCAAAACATTCCTTTTTTGCCATCATTGGTGTCCGTTTATGGACCAGCGGTAATAGATCGCTGCTCAGTTCTCCGGCATTCTCGAAGAACACAGTTCTCCTGTGAATGCAGTTTATGAAGCAGTTCTCCGAAGGGAGAACGGTCTCCAAACGCTGGAGAACGGTCTACAAACTCTGGAAAACGGCTCATTTTACTATAATCTCGAGAGATTACAGTAAAAGATCAGTTTACTAAACAGAGGTAAATTATCTCTGCTTAGTTTTCGGTCCCTCTGATTCTCCAGCTCTGGGCTGGAGAATCTGGAGGGAGAACACAGATCTCCAGAGAAGGGCTGACATGATCTCCTGAGTGTCATAAACTGTGAATGACCAGAGAATAGCTGAGATCTGTTGAATCGCAGCTATTCTCTGTGTCATAAACGGACACCATTGAGTCCGCTAATATAGGTGTACATTTATTAAGCGGAGATATTTTATCTCATTTCAGTTCTCTGCAGTTCTCAGGGAAAAATCTTCTCCTCTGTCCCCTTGTTTATGAAGCGATGAACATTTGTTCTCAAAAGGAGAAGAGAGGAGAAGTTTTTCCTCCTGAGAACAGCTGAGATCTATGTAGAAGGGGAAGGGGCTGCATGTGATCTTCTGAGATAATTGTGTGATTACAGATCACCTGAGTTTAAACAGAGAAACCAAAGTTAAAAAGACCATGCAATTACCTGAAAAAATTAAGCAATGACCATTTGGTATTTTTTTACGCACATTTTGGCACATTCTTTAAATGTGTATTTTGGCTCCTTTTTATTGCGCATTTTAGCATTACTTGCAAACATTTTGCTGCTTTTTTACATGCTGTTTTTTTATAACACTCATTTTGATGTGGGTTTTTTAAATGTGCATTTTGGCGCATTTTTCTAAACTCACATTTAGGAGCTTTAACACACATTTTGGCACAGGTTATTTTAACATGCATTTTGGTGTGGTTTGTAACACACATTTTGGCACTTTTTTAAAGTGCATTTTAATTTGGTTTTCTGCATATTTTGTCAAACTGCACATCTGCCAGCCACTTTTGGGTGCCATTACAAATAATGGCACAACAAAAATGACATGCATTTTGCATGCGTTTCCAGAACACACAGAAAAACGGAAGTAAAGAGTGAGCCAAAATACATGTTAAAAAAGCACCAAAGTGCACATAAAAATGTCAACTCAACTAAAAAACGACAATACACTATAACTAAACTGTATGTATGAGTGTGTATATGATATAGATATATCTATATATATATATATATATATATACTGTACACTATATATATATAAAACCCATATATACATACATAAACATACAGTATATAGTTATAATTTATATCACTGTTTAACCCCACTGGTGCTGATATTAAGAAGAAAGAAGCCTTCTTCCTCACATCACAGCATGTTTCTCACCAAGATTCTCTAGCTCTGGGCTGGAGATATTTTAAAGAAATGCCCAGTGAGATCTTTAGATCTCACCATCATAAACTGGCCATCTCTGTAAAAGTGAATGACAGAAGGGTGTGTCCTGTGATGAGAAGTAAAGAAAATGTCCTCGGCTCTTCACCACAGCTTCATAAACTGGCACACCTGAGAGATCAGACGTGATCTTCAGGATCTCGGCTTTTCTCTCTTTCTTAAACGGACACCTTAGTTTGAAAACCCTTAGAATTTCATCCAGACGTGGAATGGAATGGAATACCAGACATATTAAACAGGTTCCATTACAATATGTAAGATTTTTTTTCCTGAATAGAAACCACATTTACAGTTAGAATTTATTTTGTTTGAGAGAAGTTTTCCATCTTTGAATTTTCTCATCACTACGTTTGAAAGTGATCGTTGATTTGGCCCCATTAACCATTAGAAAGTCAAATGAACATTTGAAAATGAACATTGATGAATTATATTCTGCTATTGTATGACCAGCTTTAGTGGTGATTAGAGAACAGTATGGGAATAAGTGATACAGAGCAGATCGGTACCATGAGATAACAATTGATAAACATTGGGGGAGACTTACTAAAACTGGTGCGCACAGAAGATGGTGCAGCTGTGCATAGTAACCAATCAGTTTCTAGCTTCAGGTTGTTCAATTAAACGTTGACAAAACCTGGAAGCTGATTGGTTACTAGAGTTGCATCAGATTCTGTGTGCACCAGTCTAAGGCTACGTTCACACTTGACTTTATTTCTAACTCCCGCCGAACGCCCCTATAGCATTAGAGAGGCGTTAGACAGGCGTTTGGGAAGTGTTTGTAATACTCCCCAAATGCCCTATGCGCGTTTTTGAAGCGTTTGATAGACGTTTGCAAAGCATTAGAACCACACCACAATCGCCTATAATGAAGTTTAATGGTATTAACGCTCCACAAACCGTGCCAAGCGTTTGAGAAGCATCACCATAGACTTGAATGGGAGGCTTCAACTCCTCCTGACTCCACATGAAGTGTCAGTTTTGCAGTTTTTAATGCTCCAGTGTGAACAGCACTGTGTGCTGTCATGTGCAGAATTTTCAAATGCCTGTCTGATGCCTGCTGACAAAGCTAGTGTGAATGTAGCCTTAGTAAATCTTCCTCATTGTTCTGCATCACTGACTAAAAATCACAGCATGCTATTCATTTGTGTTTCTTTCTATTTAAATGTTTTCATTTTTCTTAGCACTGAACATAACACCACAATAAAATATACAATATAATGCACACAGTACACAAATGTAGCAGGATTGGTGTTTTGTGCAGAATTGTAGTGTGGTACCCATCAGTGAAAAAAACAATCTTGTTCTCTTTTTCAGGCTTATCAATAAAATATATCTAAACTCAAGTACAAAAATGTAATATATTGCAGCTTACCAGTCCTTAGATGTGGCAGTTGCATTAGTGAGTGAGGTGTCACTATGCGAGAATTGTGCGAAGCTAGCCATGCCATGGATCACATTTTGGACAAATCAAGGAGAATCAGCTGACATTGGTTCTATGGATGACTCTGTTGGCAACACCCAGCTTCACAACAGCCACTTTTTTCATCGATTTTTGTTGAAGAAGCTGGGTGGAAGATTGGTGGCCAAATACTGCCTGTATCCGATCAGATGCAGGTACTGTTTGGGTATTTTGATAGTTGGGGGGGGTTAGTTTTGTCTTTATGTACTCTTTAAATACAAAACGTAGTAACCATAGTAAGAAATCACTGTGCTGTGTCAGTGTGCCTTCACATCAGTATGGTTGCTATGCGTTATGCAGGCCATAGATGGGTCGTTTATTGGCTGAATTTTCGTCCGCACGAAAAATTGGCCGATATTCATGTCATTAGTGGGGCAATGCCATCGGCCGTTTTTCGCGGATCTTCTTGTTTCTTTTTATCAGTCATCCTGGAAAATCCATGAAAAACGGCTGTTTTTCGTCAGCATTGGTGGCTGCATCCATGGCAGGAACTACCGATTTTTTGTTTATCAGCTGAAAATTCGGCCGATAAATGGCCCGTCTATGGCCTGCATTAGTGTATCTCATTGTCATTGATATCAGCTGAAGCTGCTTGTGCATGGAGTTCATCTCTGACATCCCTGTTACCACAACAATACAATGTTTTCATAGTGATGCAATAGTACTCTAGTCAATAAATGTGTGTTGCAAGTTTAGTGCCTATTATTAAGGAAGAACGGAGTTACTAGAATCAGGGATGTGTTTGTCCCTTGTCATCAATTTCCTCATCCTTTGCTTTGTAAAAACTGACTGGTTAGGTGGTGAGTGAGCCAGCAGTGGGCTGTACCAAACATACTCCCTTTCTGCAAGTTTAAAGTCAAAGTCCAGGTTTCCTTTCACTTCAAATAGTTGGTTTGCGCCAAGCTGGCCCAAACCAACTATTCCCATAACTAAGTCATCTTAAGTTATTCTGCCACTGTGTGCGCTGTATCATACTGTAGTAACATAAGTCATGCAATTTCCTGTTTGCTGCTGGAACTATATTGAGTTGGGCTGCGTGCTTGTAAGCAATTTCCTATGAGGCCTTCTATTTTTTATCAATGAATAAAGGGTTGCCTCTGATTGTCTGAGGCAGGCAGATGATGTCAGGATGCAAGGTCTTCCGTGAGAGGCTGAGATGCACTCAGCTTGACTCTGTTTTGGTCCGGAGCATATTATTATTATTATACAGGATTTATATAGTGCCAACAGT
Source organism: Staurois parvus (assembly GCF_062004578.1). NCBI lineage: Eukaryota > Metazoa > Chordata > Amphibia > Anura > Ranidae > Staurois > Staurois parvus. The sequence continues at coordinate 11,787,386 of NW_028318358.1, forward strand.
TTGCGCAGTGCTTTACAATATGAAGGTAGACGTTACAGTAACAATACAATTTGGTACAAGAGGAAACAGAGGGCCCTGCTCATTAGAGCTTACAATATGGGAAGTCTTCTGAGATGCTGCCAAAACATGGCATTGCACACTGTATGTGCCTGATGATACTACAGTATGATAAAGTGCTGACAGCAGCAGAATAACTTAGTTATGGAAACAGTTTGTTTGGGCCAAGTTGACACAAACAAACTATTTAAAGTAAAAGGAAACCTGGACTTAGGCTTTAAGGGAGTTTATGTTGAGAGAAATACAGGGGCTGCCATCTTGACCTGTTTCTCTGAATAACAGTTGCCTGGCTGTCTCTGGCTTTAGAACTTTCTGAGTCATTGACCTAGAACAAGCATGCAATTTATAAAGCCAGAATCTTCTTTTTTTGTTATTCGTTCCAGGTCTTTATCATTTTCAGAAGCATTTCTGATCATTTTTAGAGGAGTAATGGTAACCTCTGTCAGAACAGGGTTATATTAGCACTCTTCACACAACTTAGGGGTTCATTTATAAAGGAAAGGGGATATTACTATTTACTGAACACTGCAGTATTTATGCCACACTGCACATACATAAAATACAAGTTGACGTCGTTTTCCCAACATAACCCTACAGAGAGAATTTTGGTTCTGTAAAGGCCATCCATTGAGAATTTCTTATTACCAGCAGAAGGCTTTCATACAGAGCAAACTCTGGCTCCGACCTGCTTGCTCAATAGGGGATCTGTCCGCTGATACCCGCTGAGCAGGTGGATGACAGGTTCGTGCCTGCTCCACTTACTACGGACACATCCCGCTCTTCTCTATGGGCAGTCAGATGTAAATGGACTGCCTGTCCATTTAAACCCGATTGCCATCTGATCTGCTGGATGGAAGAGGAAAGGATTCCCATCCCTCTGTTTTTAGCAGTTTGGGTTGGAAGTAGGATGTTTACACCTGCCACGCAACATTGGAAAATGGAGGTTTTGATTGGGTCAGCCTGAAAAATGGACCTGATTGGAACATCTGTGTGAAAGAGGCCTTATATATCTCCAGGTTGCTTTGATGCTATTGCAGCTCTTCATTTATTGCTACCTTTACTCCCACAGCAGAAATCGGAAGTGAGGGGTATTCATCCCATCATAGACATACAGTAGATAGTAGCCATAAAAAGCTCACAACATATTTTAATCCCCACTTTATAGAAAAAGAAAAGGTTATCACTAGAGTTGAACTTTAGGTTATAGTAGTGACTCAAAGTTCAGATCTGGAATAGCTAGGATGCTCATTTTGTTCTACAATAAATATATTTAATATATTTGTGCCACCACCATCCAACAGTTTCCACTGTTTCTCAAAGGCAGGTTCACTTTAAGGAGACTGTGATTAAAAACTTGACTTGGTGTTGATCTTGAGTTGACTGTTAGCAGGTGTAGACAGCAACAGGAGATGGGCCCTTTTAAATATTCAGGCCTTTGCTCTAATGCATACATGAGTGATACCTGACCATTATATAAATGCTATGTGACCCGAAGTCTATTGCTGCTGGCTGAAAAGTGTAGAACACAGCACAAATGATGAAGACCATTCATTAAAAGGGAAGGTATGGAACTCAATAAGGGTACTCATAACTGGGAAGTAAGATGTTTTGCACATTGTTTTAAGTATAGTGCAAAACTACTCATCCAGTCTTTGCTGAAGTTATCTGTCTAGGACACATGTAATAGCAGCAATCCTGTCATGTCTCTGCTAGGTGTGGAGCGGCTTGCTGGGCGGGGAGCCGTTTGCAGGGTGGGGCTGGTTAAAGCTCAGTGTGAAATGCTGGATTCTGCTTGCATGTCATTTTTTCTCTAGTAATTAAAGTTCATTCAATGGCATTCTGTATCCACCCAAAGCTTGGCTGAGATTTCACACAAACACACACCTCATTCCTTGCTGGGCTCATGCCTAGGTTTCTTCATTAACTCTACAAACACATTTGTTCTCATTCTCAGATGAGTGATGTATTGGGACCTAATGTGGCTGAATTTTACATTATTACCTTTGCATACATTTAATCTTCTATAGCAATACAATGCCACCCACGGTACAATAGCTAAAACAGCACAGAAGTCTAAAGAAGTATAGTAACCCACAGCAACTGCTCAGTTTTTAGTTATTGTACTGTAGATAGATCAATGGAAGGTGAGATGTCATTGGTTACTAAGGGCTTCATTTGGGTTTTATCTCATAAACAACTCATGTAGTCAGTGAATAAAAACTCTGCTCAAGCCTGTCCCCTGGGACCCAGTTATTCCCTATTAGATGACACTATCTTGCCTCTTACAGCAGAAAGACCATGAAGCCAGATTGTAAATTACAACCCAGATATCACATCCTTACTGTTCCTATAGCAATCCTATGTCACAGCCCTTTGCAAACATTAGTGGCCAGGGGGATAATAATTTAGAGATGGAATGACTAAAGAAGGGTGGTATTCTTATACTGCACCCTTTTTTGGGATTGCAGATGCCCGTTTATGGTTGTAATGTGAAGTCATGTCCTGGCAGTTTTGCTCTTCCACCTTCCTTTTGGCCCCATTTATTTTTCAGAGCCATGGAGTGTGGAATCTTGTGTTGTTATCCTCTTTTCTGCAATGGTTGCAAACCTAGAAGGTACATTAAAGAAATGGTCTGGGCAAGAGCTACGTCTTTTAGTCTTGACTGCAATCAGGAAGCTACCAACCCTACCTCCCTACCTGTTCATGCTACAGCATTTTGTATGTTTTTGTCACCCATTTCAATTTTCTGGTGTTTTAATTTATAATTTTTCAGGTGATGGTTGCTTGAGTCGTATGGCTGAGCAACATATGTTTATTATTTTGGTTGGTTAATAATGTATTCCTTATGCTTAACCAATAAAAGGCTGTGCCATTATAATTCACATTACTTGATATGCTTGTTTGTTTATTGTTTTTTTTTCTGTTTATGGTTCTGATTGGTGTCATTTACAGTCCTAGGAGGGGGTAGCTGCACATAGGCTGTGGCGGAAACAGGAGACTGGAAGCATTGGTTTTCCAATGGACATCATGGGGCAATTTCATAGAAATGGAGCAGCATTCAGCAATGTTAGTGGCAGGAGAAGTAAGTATTCTGTTTCTTCTTTACAGATACGTGCTTGGTTGTTACTTCAAACTTATCTGATAGGGTCACTTTGTGCATGCATACCTCAATCTGACAGCTGCGGCCTCTGGTGTTTTTCATCCTACATTCAGCAAATCTTCAGTATTCTATGCATGCATGCATATAAGATCTCCATAGACTTCTATGGTAATGTGTCTTGAGACTGAAAACACTTGAGGGATGGCCCCATATAAGTCTATAGGGAACTACTGTACAGGCATTCCCAACACACAGAGGTCTTTTGTCTCATGATGTTAACAAACAATGGAGGCCACAGCCTTCAGTCAGGGATAATTATGCATCTGGAGGCAGGGAGGATAAGCTAGTTTAGGTCAAGAAAGGGAGCACAAAGGCACTTTGTTTTAAGTGCACTTAATTCCTATTGCACTTGGCCTTCTTTGAATAAGCACCCATGTCTTATGCTGACCATGAACAGTTGGATTTTGGGCAACTTCTGCTGAATCAGCTTAAATTTGGACCATGAGTGGCACTTTTGGCACCTTCTTGCTTGAAAAACTGATCTGAACATTAAAGGAGCCAAGGGCAAAGTTCTAGGCTGGACAGTGACTGCAATAAATCAGATGCAGTCATGGTTTGGGAATTCTGACAGCTACGGTAGGGGAGATTTCTCCATCCATGCTATTTGGATGTAAGAATCTATTAATTTTTCTTGTGTTCAGTCCCAAGGGAGGAATATTAAAGTGCACTGCTAGCCTTATTCTTAATAACATTCAGCAGAAAAAAAAAGTTTCTTCTAACTTACAAATGACCTTTAAAAGGCTGACTGCAGTGATATGCTAGAAGCTATTTTCCAGTTGATGGCATCAGGTTCTTCAGGATCCATGCGTGGTCACTTTAATCTCCAATATATTTGTCCCCCACCTGCACAACCCATGTGGCCATACAGACTTCTAGTGTAAATTGTCAGACCAATATCATGCCATGTTTATAACCCCACTCTGTAGGATTATTTACTAAGGTAGTAAAATATTTCTACATATATTAAATTATGTGCTAGCATGGTTACCACCTGGGTGCTTAGGCCCCTTTCACACAAACGTTTCGATCAGGTCCGCCTGTCCATTTTTCAGGCAGACCCTATCGGAACCTCCATTCTCCTCTATGGAACCGCAGTTGTAAATGGATATATGTCCATTTACACCTGCCGACATCCAATCTGTTAAAAACAAGCGAATGGGGATCCGTTCACCTCTGTTTATTTGGTCTAATTTGATGGCAGTCGGATGTGAACGGACAGGCGGTCTGTTTACATCCAACTGCCCATAGAGGAGAGCGTGCTGTGTCTCTGTCTGCTCTACATAAGCGGAGCAGACCTGTCATCCACCTGCTCATCAGGGATCAGCCAAAAGATTACCTGCTGAGCAAGCGAATCGCAGGCAGAGTCTACCCATCTAAAAGGGGCCTTACAATTAAATCTAATTAATTGAAATTCTTTTATGATTTTAGCACAAAAGACCTGCTTTTGCACTGTAATTTTGAATACCACCATACCACCTTTTGCACAAAGCTTGAAAAACATGGTCCAAACAAATTCTCTTAAGCTTTCAAAAGAGCCGATTTCCCCATCCACATATTCAATTTTGATGAGGTAATCTTCCTTCTGTGCTATTGTATTCTGCCGGCAGGAAGACTTCTTCAGTGGCAGAATACAATGATCAGTGTTCCCGTCTATAGCCGCAGCACTGATTGTTTGGAAAAAACTCGACAGGTTGGTTGTTCACAAGTTGATCGATAGGTCGACTTGTGTACAACCAAATAGCTCATACATGGATCGAAATTCAACTGCTACCTGCTGAAATGGTGGATATTCTATCTTTTTAGGTTCCAATATTAATAGCCAGGTTTCGGAAAACACAAGCTGTAAAGGATATGTTCACCTTTTTGGACAACAACAATAAATGAAAACTATTTTGTAGGTAAAAAAAATGTGCATTTATTATTTTTTTCCAAAGGAGCCTGGAAAGCATTGCACCAGTGATCAGCAGAGGTAGTTCATTGAAAACTACAAGCCCACAGCCGCTAAGGCTGTTGAGACTTGCAGTTCATTCATTCAGGGAACTAATTACCAATTTAAAAAAAATCCGCTCAAAGCTATGGATATGACTTTGGCTCCACATTATAATAATGGATACAACAATATATAAAGAGCTTTTGGTGTCCCTCAAAGCTGTTCTTCAAGGGACACCTAAAGCTCGTTATATATTTTTGTATATAATGGCAATAAGACACCTACAGGTCATCAGAAAACATGTACATGTTATATAAGTTTGAGAACAATTCTTCCCCGGAAAAGAGGTTTAAAGGTAGCAAACCTTTAGAAAACTCTTCAATCCAACACTCATGATACTAGTAATTTAAATAGTGGCTGGTGAAGAATGAAGCAACATGATTTTAAGAAAAACAAAGAGTTATTCCTACTTCTAAGAGACTGCCTGTATGTAATACAGCATTTTTGGCCAATCAAATTAGGAGAATCTGTGATTTAAACATTTTTTGATTCTCCTGAGAAACAAAGCTGTCTGATACATGGGAATTAAGTATGGTAATTCTTAAATTCCAGCAATAGAGATTCATTGGTTTTTGGATTCTTTGTAAACTGGACAAATCATGCAAATTTCAGGCAAAAAAATGACACCTTATGCAGCCATGAATTCTGGACCCTGTTTTTTTCCACCACTATTTCAGGCCTAATGTATCATAGTGAAGGTGTGGCGTTGGCTCAGATTTGGTACACAGTCCTTGACCACATCGGGGACTTTTGTTTTTTTCACTGTTATTGCAACTTGTTCATTTTTACCATTATTCTTCTGTTTTTTTCATTGCCATTATTTCTTCTCCACAGTTTGTTTCAAAGCGTTATATGTGTGTGCCACTCCTAGCCTTCCTGGACAGATCAGTGCTTCTTTGTATGTCCCGTGTCTCTGACTTACTTGTACGTGTATGTTTGTGCCTGTCTTTGAGTCCCTGCCAGTGTGCAGCTGGGTGTGTCAGTACATTGTAAGTGCACATTATCCATCCATCAGACGCCAACCTGCCGGATAGCTGAGACCACAGTTTACACAGCTATTCAAAAGATGTATACCCTGGCATTGGGGTGATCTGTAGGAGATTATGCATGGCACAACTTGTGGCTTGTTCTTTCAATGAAAATGTACCTCAGTTTGCAATCTTTGCAATGTAAGTAGTGATTGCCATCAAATTATTATGGTGACACTGCCAATGTGTTTTCAGAGCTTATACATTTATATTGTTAACGTATCCTTTGTAAACCCAAGTGTGCAGTAGATGAAACATGAGCGATTAAACAGAGAAAGTTGCACGTGGTTACCCTCATCTTTGTTGCTAGGGCAGTGTCAACAAAATGGAGGGATTAAGGCAAATTTGAAAAGTGCAGACCAAACGCAATGCTGAAAGATGGTTGCCAAAGCCTATGAGCTCAGTACTAACTCCTGTTCCTCTTGAAAACTGCACAGGCCATTCCAACCCCTGGTTAATGATTTATGACAAAAAATGTGTGCACAGTGGGGCTTTCGTCTGTACTGCTTCCTCTGAACATTCATCATCTACAAACCTGTAAACCACTATTTGCTTTTTGTGTCCAATAATGTGCAGACTTGTGATGACACAATGCTGTGTCTTGCAGGAACCTCTGTTCATTGTGCAACCATTTTAAATGGACAAATCAGATCATCTTATAGCTCACTATACATGTTACACTCTGACTATACAATATGTGTACAATCTCCTTTAGATTTACCCAGTGCTTTTTTTCACCTGGAACTTGGAGGCAGGGGTGGACTGATCATTTGGAAACTCAGGCACGGCCCGGGGTCATTAGGGGGCCCCATGAGATGCCCCTGGTACCTTTTTCATAGGCTTTTTTGAGTTTGGGCAAGGACACAGGGGCCCCATGATCCCCTATTGCCTGGGGGCCCCATGAGTTGTCAGTCCGGCCGTGCTTGGAGGAACTCAGTTCTACCACCTCTAGCTCAGGCTCTCAGCTTCCTGCTCACCAATGGATCTGATCTTCTGAGAGACTACCACTGAGTGATGGGGACAAGGAAGATGCAGGTGCTGGGGTGTAGTGCAGATGCCAACACCCCCACTAGATGATCTCCCTTCAAGTGAGAGAGGTGGAACCACCTACAGTGTGCGGGTAGGTACTAGAGCTGACAGGGTGCTCCAGCTTAATACAATAACAAAAAGTAAGACTTGTGGAAGATTGTGGAGGTTTTAAGGAAGAGGCAAAACAATGAGGGCAGTGGAGAAGGGGTTGCATGCAGAGGTCAGAGATAAAGAGGGGTGAGATGTGAAGGTGGGATGCAGAGGTAAGCAGCTGTGGAAAAAGGCTGAACTCTGCACGCTGTATGCAGTGCACCACTGAACTCTGCACTATGTATATAGTGCACCCCTGAATTCTCCATGCAGAGCACCCATGAACTCTGCACTCTGTGTATAACCCCCCCCCAAAACTCTGCACTCTGTACCTAATGAACTCCTGGTATTTAATACCCCTTTTGAGACCATCCCGTTGTTAGTCAAGATTGACCACACCCACTATTTGATACAATTTGGAGGATGGATGTGTGTGGGGGAGATGGGGGTTTTGGGGGGATGTGGTGGAGTTCATGAACCCATTTTCTGAGAAAAAAAGCCCTGGATTTACCAAAACGATATAATATGAGAACCTACCCTGGCTATCAATTCACTTTGTATCAGTAAGGCTGGCCCATGATGGCCCTTGGTTAATCTGTAGGAGAGTTTACAGTTAGATTTTGAGTGAGTTTTAGGCAGTGACATTAACAGGTTTGCCCAATTGACAGCTGACATGGTTTATTGTGGCTTACTTCCACTATAAAGAACTACAGATACAAAATCCATATAACAAAGATAATGTATCTACTGCACACTTGGGGCACGTGCCTAATGAGATGACTGATGGTGTCCTGGGGTATTTTCTCCCAGATCTGGACTAGGGCATCACTGAGCTCCTGGACAGTCTAAGGTGCAACCTGGCGGTGCTGGATGGATCAAAACATGATATCCCAGAGGTGTTCTGTTGGATTTAGCTCAGGTGAGCGTGAGGGCCATTCATTCGTATCAATTCCTTCATCCTCCAGGAACTGCCTGCATACTCTTGCCACATGAGGTCGGGCATTGTCATGCACCAGGAGGAACCCAGGACCCACTGCACCAGCGTAGGGTCTGACATTGGGTCCAAGGTTTTCATACCAATACCTAATAACAGGGTGCCATTGTCTAGCCTGTAGAGGTCTGTGCTTCCCTCCATGGATATGCCTTCCCAGACCATCACTGACCCACCACCAAAATGGTCATGCTGAAAGATGTTGCTGGCTGCATAATGTTCTTCATGGCTTCTCCAGACCCTTTCATGTCTGTCACATGTGCTCAGGGTGAACGTGCTCTCATCTGTGTAAAGCACAGGGTGCCAGTGGTGGACCTGCCAATTCTGGTGTTCAATGGCAAATGCCAATCAAGCTCTATGGTGCCAGGCAGTGAGCACAGGGCCCACTAGAGGATGTCTGGCCCTCAGGCCACCCTCATGAAGTCTTTTTCTGATTGTTTGGTCAGAGACATTCACACCAGTGGCCTGCTGGAGGTAATTTTGTAGGACTCTGGCAGTGCTCATCCTGTTCCTCCTTGCACAAAGGAGCAGATACCAGTCCTGCTGATGGGTTAAGGACCTTCTACAGCCTGTCCAGCTCTCCTAGAGTAACTGCCTGTCTCCTGGAATCTCCTCCATGCTCTTGAGACTGTGCTGGGAGACACAGCAAACCTTCTGGAAATGGCACGTATTGATGTGCCATCCTGGAGGAGTTGGACTGCCTGTGCAACCTCTGTAGGGTCCAGGTATCGCCTCATGCTACCGGTAGTGACACTGATTCTAGTCAAATGCAAAACTATTAAAAAAACAGTCAGAAAAGATGAGTAGGCAAAAATATGTCGTTGGCATCCATCTGTAAAACCATTCCTGTTTTGGGGGTTGTCTCATTATTGCCCATCTAGTGCACCTGTTATTAATTTCATTAACACCAAAGCAGCTGAAACTGATTAACAACCCCTCTGCTGCTTAACGGACCAGATCATTATCCCAGGAGTTAAAGTGACTTGATGCTATACGCTGATGAAAAAGTGTTCCTTTAATTTTTTTGAGCAGTGTGTGTGTCTGTGTGTATGTGTATATATATATGTGTGTGTGTGTGTGTGTGTGTGTGTGTGTATGTATGTATGTATGTATGTATGTATATATATATATATATATATATATATATATATATATACACACAGTGCATCCAGAAAGTATTCACAGCGCTTAACTTTTGCCACATTTTATGTTACAGCCTCATTCCAAAATGGTTTAAATTCTTTTTTTTCCTCAACATTCTACAAACCATACCCTTATAATGACAACGTGAAAGAAGTTCGTTTTGAAATCTTTTCAATTTATTAAAATTAAAAAATGAAGAAAAAAAAAACACATGTACATAAGTATACACAGCCTTTCCTCAATACTTTGTTGAAGCACCTTTAGCACCAATTACAGTCTCAAGTCATTTTGAGTATGATGCTACAAGCTTGGCACACCTATTTTTGGGCAATTTCTCCCATTCTTCTTTGCCTTTGCAGTACCTCTCAAGCTCCATCAGGCTGGAAGGGGAGCATCGGTGCACAGCCATTTTCAGATCTCTCCAGGGATGTTTAATCTGGTTCAAGTCTGAGCTCTGGCTGGGCCACTTCAGGACATTCACAAAGTTGGCCACTCCTTTGTTATGTGGGCTGTGCCATTGTCCTGTTGAAAGATGAACCGCCGCCCCAGTCTAAGGTCCAGAGCGCTCTGGAACAGGTTTTCATCAGGGATGTCTCTGTACATTGCTGCACTCATCTTTCCTTCAATCCTGACTAGTCTCCCAGTTCCTGCTGCTGAAAAACATCCCCACAGCATGATGCTGCCACCACCATGCTTCACTGTAGGGATGGTATTGGCCAGGTGGTGAGCAGTGCCTGGTTTCCTCCAGACATGATGCTTGGTATTCAGGCCAAAGAGTTCAATCTTCATTTTATCAGACCAGAGAGTTTTTTGTTTCTCATGGTCTCGGAGTCCCTCAGGTGCCTTTTGGCAAACTCCAGGTAGGCTGCCATTTGCCTTTTACTGAGGAGTGGCTTCCGTTTTTCCACTCTACCTTACCTTGCTGGCCAATGTTTACTTTGCTGTATTATCTGTGGTCTCCTAATTCTCAGTTAGAGTTTGATTGGCCAGTGGTAGAACAACTGTGAATCAGCGAGAACAGAGATAGCCTCACTGAACTACAGGCCACTTTCTGTCAGTGACTGTAGCCATATTAGTGCACTTGTGACAGAAACAATTGAGTACTGTCTGTGATACTTTTTTTTTTAAATTTGCACTAACATGCAATTTTCCAGGAGAAGCTTTCAGGGTGTACCCCCTTCTTCAAGGTCCAAGCAGTACTAATCAAAGTGAGCCTAATACTGTTTGATGGAAAAGCATGTGTTGCTGTGAAAACTTCACTAAATTGTTTTTTTCAAACTCAAACAAATGATATTTGGTTTGCTGTAAGTCAAGCTAATTGTAGAAGAAAAAATAATCAATTTGACAGCCATATATGTGCTGTATTTTGTCAATACTTTCCCTATTAGTAATAAAAATGGCTGGAATTTACTGACTTTGTCTTTATAGACTTCACTGAAATTCAAAGCTAAGTTTGGATTTGCTAAATATCAAACTGGATGTACTGAACCTTTGCTGAATCAAGCCACTTCAGATTTTCTAATCCCTACTGCAAATTTATTAAAGAAATACTTAACCCTTTTAACTCATTCATGGAAGTCCAGACGAAGGCTGGCCATACATAACACAATTTTCTTGAGAATTTTGCTCTAGATTTACCAAAAACCATATAATATTGTATCCAATTAGGCAGACCCTTGCTCTACATAGTGGAAGGTAAATCTAAAGGAAATTGGACAGAAAATTGTAAGAAAATTGTATAGTGTATGTCCAGTCTTACATAGTATATAAAGTCTGCTTCCTTGAAAATTTTCCCTTTGCCTTTTCATGACTGGTCCCCGAACCTCTGCCCTTCCTTCTTTTTTACAGGTGTTCAATTTAGCTGGCTGGCTGCCTGGGAAACACCCATGTGTGTGCACTCCCAGCTGAGGGTGTGCATGTCCATTAAAACCCACAGTGTCCCAGCAAGTTACACCCATGCTCCCTCCTCCCGCTCATGGCAGACAGTTGTAGGAACCAGTTACCTCCCCCCTCCTGTACATGCCAGAAGTTCAAGGAACAGCGCAGATTGGCAAGGGACCCAGTGGCAGTGACAAGGAACAGAAAGTAAATGTTTGAGGATGGAGGGTTGTGAATAGGGTTGCACCAATACTGGTATCTGTACCGGTGCCAATACTAAGCATTTGCACGAGTATCGGTACTCATGCAAATGCTCCAATACCTAAAACCGATACCTTCAGGCTCGGTTCTTTCAGCTGTCAGTGGGATTGCCCACTGACAGCTGACATGTAAATTAAAAAAAAAAGCTGGCAATCAATGGTTGTTAAGACGTCCTAAAGCAGAGTTCCAATTGAATAAACTGGTGTCCTCACCACGGATGGTTTCACCGGCTATCTTCTCTCCCCAGCGTCCGTATCTTCAGTGTGGGCACCCGGCTGTGACAGTTTATGGCTTCACAGCCAGGTGCCCACTTCGCATTCTTGAGTAGCACTGCACTTTGTGAATGGTTCTATAGTCTTCTGGGACCTGTCACATGTCCCAAAAGGCTATAGAAGGGGGGAGAACAGCTTCCGCTTCTGATTACCTTATTACCTCTGATACCAGCTCCCACTCACCGGAAGTGGGAGCTGGTATCTGCAAATTCCGGTACCCCCGCCCCCCCACTCTCCAAAGGTGCCAATCCTTTACGGGGGCACGGGGGACAAAGTCTTAAAGCGGAACATCCCCTTTTGGGCGGAGCTCTGCTTTAACAACCAATGACTCATTCTGCTGTCAGCTGGGCTCCCCTGCTGACAGCTGAAGTGTAAGCAAGTCCTGGCAAGATGTCTAAAAAAAAAAAATCAGCCTCACAATGTTTATCAATCGCCTTGCTCAGCCAAAAGATAAAAAAAACATTGTTTATTTTTGTATCTTTCTGTTTATTCATCTACAGATCAAAAGGACGAACTTCCATCTGCAGATGAGGACAGCCAAAAGCAATCTGTCAAGTAAAAAATGAAGTTTTGTTTTTGCTTTTTTCTAAATTAAATGTTTCTCTGTTTAACCCCTTATTAACCCTTAATTTACTCTAATCATCTGTAATTAACTCTATTTATTCTCCTCCATTTATTTTCCTGCTGATATTTTTTATAAACTATTAATAATTAAAACTTTTTTTTGCTTTGTTCATTAATATTTTTACACCTTTAACATATATTTACATGCAAATGGTAAAGAAAATGCGCTGCTATGTTTCAACTATAGTAATATTATCAGGGAAGAAGATTGCTGCACTCACTCCTCTGGTGTACTCACACTCAAAATAAAATAAATGAAAAAAACACACCTTAAATGGAACCATAAGCTTTGAAAGCATAAAGTTACAGTCCAAAAAATTTTAACAGATAATAAACTTCCAATCCAGTATATGTTGCATTAACATTATATATTTACATGTTTCACAAAGCACCAATTTGAAAAATGTTTTATTTCATTTGTAAATAAGTTTTCAATGCTTTGTACCAGAATCATAATTTTAGTGTCATTTTAAACATTACAAATTACAGAATAAAATGACAACTTTTTTATGTGCAGTAACACTATTTATTTTTAAACTAACATTGCTCAAAAAAAAAGTGTTTGGCCTTAAAAAAAACAATATATGTATTACATTGTTATCTTAAATAATGGCAAGGTTATCGCTGAATAAACAGGTCCATAGCGGAAATGTAAAATTTGCTCTGGTCCATAAGGTGTGAACAGGTGTGAGAGCTGTAGCGGTTATCGAGCGGGGCCGCCGGGTCCTTAGTAACCAATCACTCATTCAGCTGTCATGCGGGGTTCGCCTGCCAACAGCTGAAGTGTAAACAAAACAGTTGCCAGCAGGTATCGGTAATTGGAATCGGTGAGTATTAAAAAAAAAAAAAAAGTCGGTAAAAAAAAAAATCGGTATTCGTACTCACTGTAAAAAAATGGTATTGGTGCATCCCTAGTTGTGAATGTACCAAGGCATTTTTACCTTATAAATATATTAAGGAAAAAAAACCCTTAGCCATTAGTACCAATTAAATGTAAAAGAAAAGGACCTGGTCTTTTTTCAAGTATTCAAATTGTAAAAGTTAAGGAGAGATCTGAAAGTGTTAAAATGGTTTGAACCCTTTTGTCTACTACTGGCTTGCAGGTACAATAAGATAGGTTTCCCCACACTGTGCACTTCCTGTAAACAAGTGAGACTCAGCCATAATTCACCACTAGCAACAACAGAAGCTGTCAAAGAGAAGAAAAGGCTCACCAACCCAGTGCACTTGTATGTAGATGAATAGTGCCTTAGCTAGCACCCCTCCAGCCACACCCTCTGACATGTTTTGCCGCAGTCATCACTTTGATAATGTTCTTGCACCTCCTGAATGGTGCACTGACGCCAGCTCCCTTCAATGCAACTGGTGGGGAGATCTCTGTCTCCACTTAGAGCAACACTGCAAGTTTCATTTGGATCAAACAAAGCTGTAAATTAGACATTTGTGAATATAGTTGCTCATAGTAGATGCATTTGCTAAAAGAAATTGAGTTTAAAAAGAAACAAAGTGTTACTAAAGTCACATTTTTAAAAAAAGATAAATAACAAACATTATACTCACCTGCTCTGTGCAATGGTATTGCACAGAACAGCCTGAATGCTCCTCTTTTTAGGTTCCCCACCAGTGATCTTGGCTCCTCTTCTTCTTAGTGTGTCCCCATAGAAAGCTGTTTGCTATGGGGACATACAATGCATGAAGGTAAAAAACTGAGCCTTTAAAACCACTTTAACTGTTCTGAGCCTGGTCTGAAGTAATTCAAAAGGGTGCATGTTGGTTCTATGGAGGCACACAGTGTCTGCGTGCTTCCGAGCTGTGTGTCTATGGAGCCACGCTCCTAGACTTAAGCCGGCTGTACATGGGTTGAATTTCGAAAGAATCTTCTTTCAAAAATCTTTTCTAAGAATTTTTGTTCAAATTTTGCAGGTCATTTTTAGTAGGTCACAGAAACGCATGCTTTTCATGTGACCATAGAATTTGAGTGATCGGGCATGTAGGAAATTTTTTTGAAACACAATCAAATTTTGAATCATTGATGGGAGAATCATGTGAGAAATATAAATGAAAAAGAAACAAGCATGAGCTGGGACCTGAAAAGAAAAGAAAATATTTGGCCATGAAAATTCTTTTCTGTAGCAACATGAGGTGAAATTGAAGGCTTGGTTGTTTGAATTTCGAAATCGATGGTGGCACAATCGAATTAAAAAATGCACAAAATTTCTGATTTTCTAAAGAAAATTTGTTCAGAATTTGACCCATGTATAGCCTGTTATACACAGCATGACCTAACCCCGCCCCCCACTTCCTCCTCACTGCATTTGATTGATAGCAGCAGGAAAAAATGGCTGCTGCTGGAGTGCCGTGTGAAGAGGAAACAAGGGAAGAAGAGATGCAGCTATGTACAGTGCTGGATCTATTCTGCCCCCTTCCCCTTCACACAGGAAAGGAGGTGGGGGGCCTCATAGAGATAAAAAAAGTTTTTTACCTTAATACAAGGAATGTATTAAGGTATAAAAAAAAAACTTTTTTAGATTCAGTATCACTTTAAAGGTTACTGAATAACAGTACTCAAACAGTTGATGTTTTCCTGAAGTTGTTCTGGCATTATATTAAATTTTAGATTTAGGAGGTTTCTTTTAAACTGCCTATGCTAACTAGCATGAACATGTATATAAAAAAGAGGAAGTGATGGTCAGTTAGAAAATGACATGGAAGATACTAAGTGCAAATACAGTAAAGAATCATCATTTAATGTACTAAATTGAAACCAGTCAAAAATGTATTCTGACTTTTTACTATGGGTATTGAACTTTGCATTTAGTGCAATACTCCTTACACACATTTTATGACAAAGCCTGGCCATTAAAGCTGACTGGAACACAAAAAGTTAAGATTTACTGTGCTATAGGGAACATCTAGAAATGTTAATTGGGCCAAAGCAGCACCCTGAAAGATTTATCTTTTTGTCTGGAATTCCTTATGCAAAATATTATTGCACTTCCTGGTATTTGAATGTTCGGAGGCACTTGTGCCTAAAGATTTAGATGTATATCTTCAGCTGTATATCTGCAGCGTGAGAACTAAGGCATTGCTGCCTCTGACGTCTAGTGTAATGAAATCTGGAGTGGCATTTGATGATTTCACTACTGTTCTGCACAACTGTTCTTGCTGGAGTGGAAGCTGAACACGAGGACCTGCAATGCAAGGATCCCCCTGCTTCTGCTTTATATTATTCTATGGATCTCTGTTTTCTGCATCTCCTCTTCTGCTTCTTGATCATTACCTTACCAGTCACTGGATTGAGGGGAGGCAACTCTGCATGAGAAAACAAAGCCCTTTCCCTACCATGATGGCTGCCTTCACACAGAAACATGGTATGAAAAAAGGCATGGTAAGTCTGTAATGAAGGAATGATCAGCTGCAAGGAACCTACAGACAATACTGGTGACTAGTCTTTTGCCCTCTGCTTGCCCCTTTTGATTAAAGGTTAGAGAGTTTATAACCTCAAAAATTTAATCTTCCAACAGAAACTCAAAATATAGAAAATACACATTAATCTGCAAAAAAAAAGATAAATATCTTAAGTATTACCAGATAAGACGTATTCTGCTACAGGCACATTGTTCAAGCTAAAAATGCCTGCAGATCTGAAGGAAATAATGTTCCCATTTTTATTATATATATTTATTTTATGAGGTACAATGTATGGCTTGGTGTGCATCTATAAATTACAGGGTGTATACCTTGAGTCATTTCTAAGAGTTTCTGTTGTGTTACATAGAAATCATCCCACTTAATCAATGTCTATCCAAAGCAGGATGACTTACTGAAGCAAAGAAAACCTGTAACATAGAGCTGTAAAGAAATTTAGAGTAGGTAAAGAACCCAAAGTGCCATATGGTACCTTTTTTAAATGCACCCTGTAACCCTCTGAAATCAGCAAAACTGGATATGGGGCAAACATACTCACAGGGGTTGATTTACTAATAGACTGTGCAGTTGCACCCATTTTACCCGGAGATTAGTGAATGTGGTGAAGCTTCACTTTGTAAAGAATACCCTATCAGGTGCAAGGAAAATAAAAAACAATATTTTTGTTTACACTTGATTGGATGATGGAAGTCAGCAGACCTTCACCATGTTCACTAAGCTTTGGGAGAAAGGAGTGCAACTGCACTTGCAAAGTGCACAGTCTATTTGTCTTTTGTAAATCAACCCCATTGTCTCCTTTCTCCTATAATTCAGTGGTTGGTGCCCAAATAGCCTATTTTCCAGCTTGACTAATGTATAATGGGGGGCAGTGGGCAGTACCTAGCCCTACCTAACCCTGCCTTTTAAAAAATGGGCATTTGCCCAGAATATTTGCAGAGTGTCCCTTCTGCAGTCATACACACAATATACATTTTAGACATATTTAGTTTGACCATAGAGTTACTTTTACCCACCTTTTATATCTTTGAATTGTGTGAAGCAAGCAGGGTATTGTTAATGCTCCAGGCCAGTCTTTGGGTAGCAATCTGGAAAGTGAGGTGTTACCAGAAGGGTTGATGTGTTTGAGAGTATTAGGATACATGTACACTGCAACTGATAAACTGACTTTCAGGAGTTTTTCTGTGTTTTTTTCCAGCGCCCCTGAACTCTCCCTAATGTTTTCCTATGTGTCCATGTACACA
The DNA here is from genome assembly GCF_062004578.1 of Staurois parvus. Lineage (NCBI taxonomy): Eukaryota > Metazoa > Chordata > Amphibia > Anura > Ranidae > Staurois > Staurois parvus. The sequence continues at coordinate 11,804,579 of NW_028318358.1, forward strand.
TCGTCGTTTACAGGCAGTTGAGTTTACAGTCGTTATTTGAACACACCAAACTTGCATTCAGGAGTAGATTTTATCAGCGGTTCAAACGCTTGTAAACTCAGCTAACCGTGTTTATAAGCGTTTGCGTTTAGAAGTGTTTTTTTAACCGTTTCATATCCAAATGCTGTCCAGAGCATTTTCCATGTATTCAAATGGACCTAGCACACCAGCACAGTCAGTTTCAGGTTTTGCGTGAAGGAAAAAATGGTATAACGTGCCGCATTATGCTCATGGTGAGATCCATAGTGAATACAACCAGAAAAGATAGGCAATCTCAACACATACTGCTCTCTCTGCTTCTGCTCTCTTTATTTCTCTCAAAATGTCTGAAATAGGTAATTTTTTACTATTTTTCAGTGCATTCTGGGCATTTTGGAAGGTCTCCTGATGTTATCTTTAAAAAACACTTCTTCTAAATGCAAACGCGCATAAACGCGGTATGCAAACGCAGCTAAACAGACGTTTTTAACCTACATTTTCCAGCAGTCAGTTTCCATCGTACAGAAGCGTTTTCCAAATGTCCCCTGTACATGGAGCCTTACAGGTTTTAGCATTCAGTACTTTGTCAAACCATTAACTCATAGTCAAAAGGAAGTCGAGATTCAAAGCACTCTCATCTTCTTTATAATTATAAATGGGCTAGAACAGTTTACATGTACCAGCTGACTTCTCAAGTCGCAGGCTTCCATTTTACATACATCTTTAGCTCTTACCCCCAAAGGAGCTGTCTTTTCTTGGGTCCCTTCTTACCGGTGCCCACAACCACCACACTGTCTGACACATCTGGGCTGTAGGGAGGAATGTTTATTGCAAATATATACAGTACCCCAATAGCTAAGGAAATAAAAACAGCAGTAATTGCTCAAGTATGTAAAACAATGGCAAATAAAATATACAGTTGATAGCAAACAAGTGGAACACAGTGTAACTCCTAAACACTATACTAGGGATGCACCCTTTTTTTATCAATGAGTACGAGTACCGATTCTTTTGGTCAAGTACTTGCTGATACAGAGCATTGATTCTTTGCGGTGTGATTTGCATCCATACAAAATGAATGGGCAAAATTTGCACTGCGATGAATGGCACACGATTTGAACAGGAATGTGGTGCCATTTCTGTCCAAATCACATGAGGTTTCCCCACTGTTCCTGTGTGAACCCACTCTTGTCATAGCCTGAGTTCACACAGGAGTGGTGCTTGAAACCTCCCTGCACCGATCCCATGCTCTCAGACAACGAAAAGCCACTTCACAGATCTGGGGGTCTGAAATCCCTGCAGCTTTTCCTTGCAGGGATGACAGTATGGGCTAGATGGCTACTGATTGGTCAGCACCATCACGATGACAAGCCTGGGTTCACACAGGAGCAGTGGGGAAACCATGTAGGATCCAGACAGGAATGGCATGGCATTCCTGTTCAAATTGCATGACATTCTTTGCAGTGCGATCTGCACCCATTCATTTTGTATGAACCCATTCTGCAAAGTATCGGTTTTGGGAGCATTTTCTCGAGTACAAGTACTTGTTAAAATACTCAGTATCGCCATCGCTGCATCCCTACACTATACTATTTACAATTCTGCCTAAAGGGAGCGTAATGCCAGAATAATTGTCTGGCAATCTATATTAGACCCCTTTCCCCCACTGGTCATCATGTTGGGGCCCAAATCTGATGTTGGAGCACTCTAAATAAAGTTCCTCCTTACCATATAAAGGCACTTGCACTATGACCAACATGGTAAATTCTGTTCCTCTTAGCAGGCCATAGTGGGATTGGCCAGTGGCCTCTCACTGACACTGACATCAGTGGCTGCATTCCCTGACAGGCAGCTGGCTCAGATAGTGATAGTGGTGTTTGCAGTTACTAGGGAATGTCCGCTGCTACTTCTCTTTCTGTCCCTGAGGTGGTGGTAAGTGTTTTGTTAGGGACCCCTACAATGCCCTCCTTCCCTCTCCCTGAGTCTGGGAACAATCCTTCCTTTCTTTTTCCCCACAGAGCTCCAGTCAACGTGGGATGTGTAGTTCTTCCCCTCTATAAAACAAGCTTAATCTGTAAAGGAACTACTTTCCCCACAATCCTCAGTATCTCTCAGCACTCACATCAGTCCAAGCAGTCTACTCCTCTTCCTCTGTATTCCCTGGATGGTGGGCGGGCGTAAGTGGACTGCACACAGCTCTGTAATGTGTCTCCTCTTCACTGCTGTTCCTGTCCCTCTGTAAGCTCCAGCAGGAACAGCAGCAGAGAAATTGACAACCAACAGTCAGGTCCACACAGTCCTCCTCTCTTCCAGCGCTGTGGACCAGAGCTACATATTTAATTTTTTTACCTGCTGTAAGGATACGTTAATTGATATCTTCCACACTGGGATTTCCTTCTTTCCCAACACTGCCTTTCACTCTTACTGTGATAGTATGGAAAAGTCATTATTATTATTTATCTTGCAGTAGTAGTACAATAAGTGTGCCCAAGCTAATGCAGTGTACGATATAAGCATCCCATCACGCTCACTAGCATGCACTCCAAGTTTATACTCTTCTTGCAAAGCCATAATTCAGCTTTTTATATTGGCTTTATCAAAGATCTGAGCCCCTCAGCACTGTAAATCACAGTCTGCTTGTAGGCAGGTGCAATTTACCTTCCCCTCTGTAGGTAGCCCTGCCCTAGGGAGAGGTTCCTGATGAGGAGGGACATCACTGGGACTGTGATAAGGGTTTGGGATTAGTTCTTCCAAGTGCTGCTATGCTGTTACTTTGCCTAACAGCTACCCAGGGGCGGACTGACCATTTGGAAACTCGGGCACAGCCTGAGGGCCCGGGGTCAGTAGGGGGCCCCACGAGATGCCCCTGGTACCTTTTTCATAGGCTTTTTTGAGTTTGGGCAATGACACAGGGGCCCCATGATCCCCTATTGCCCGGGGGCCCCATGAGTTGTCAGTCCGCCCCTGCAGCTACCCCTCTACTCAGATGCTGCTCCAGTAATTTAGACCTTAGTAGAGTAACAATCTTAGTGCTGGAACTACTCCAATGTACTGCTAACATTGCTGAGAATGACTGCTTCTGTGTTGGCTCTATTACTTAGACGCTGGTACCATAGTGTTTGGAACTGTTTAGCCAAGTGCCTTGATGCTGTTCTCCTTGTGTTATGTGATACCTTAATCTAACCAAATAAAAATGGTGCCACTTTACTTGGTCTCTGTGTGCTATTCTGCTGACATCTGCACAAACAAAGAGTATGCAAACTTGATATAGATAGCCCCATAGGTTGGAAAGTAAAAGAAAAATCTGCACTGTAGAATTACAGTAGACCTCTTGACTTTACATGGACCTGGTTGCAGGTTTACCATTATTGTGAGCACAACATGATGACATTGTGCCAATGATGCCTTAGATACTCTTGGCAAAATCATAGGAAGCCCCCAGAAACAGAGAAACAAAGCTCAGGCGACCCAGGATTAATTATTTTAGCACACTGATGTGTCACTTTGGGCTCCATCCAGATCTGAGAATATGGAATAGGCTTCACCACCTGTGCAAAATTTGATATGCAACAGTTGCAGTGACTTCAGGATACAGCATGATAAAATCGAGTAATCACAAAAAACGCTTTTTACACTGTAAAACACCCAAAACTATCATGGCTTTGGCTGTCAGAAAAAAAAAAAGATGACGGTAAGGCGAGTGGTATTTTTAGAAACAGCCTATGTATTTTTCTCATGAAAGATTTTTCTTTATTAGTACTATATACAGTATATGGACTGAAAATTTGTGTTTTTTAAACCGTTGAAGTAAATAACAGCATCTCATAAGTATCTCATTGCATACTTAATTTACCTTGCCTCACTCTTCCTAATGAATGGCTTCAGATTTCAGTGTTCAATATTAAGTAAATATCTAATCTGTTCAGACATATGAATTAGTCATTGTTTTGAAAAAGCTGTCACAGAAGAAAGAAAGAGATTAAAGTACCTGTAGGTGTCAAAGTGCACTAATTGTCCTGATATTCTTTACATACTTTATACTATGCAATGAGATACTATTGCTCTTATTTACTATGTATGTGTATATAACCAGCCAAGAAGTAGTTCTGATTGATTTAGTGGCAGAATGGCACATTGGACATGCAAGCTTTGATTTAGGTCCCGTTCACACCTGAGTGTCGCTACTGCGTCACTTTTTTTGTGTGTTTTTATAGTGCATTTTTGGAGTGGCATCATTCATCCGTCAACTCCAAAAAGTGCATGTACCAAATTTTGGCCATGTGCTAAGCGCAATTTGCATTGCAGATTTTTGCATGTTTTATGCATTTTTTGTCACCTGGAAAACATGCAGCAAAATGCACAATTCCTACCCTCATTTGGGGTTTAAGGAATAATGGCATCGGAAGCGCGTCAAATATTTTAGTGCACATTTGCAGAATCAGAGGTAGAAATGCTTGCTTTTGCCTGCGTTTCTGCTATATCCAAGTGTGAACAGGGCCTTATACTGTTGTAGCTTTTGTCATTTCTGCTTTCCTTTCTTCAATTTAAAAACCACAAATCTATTTACCGTTTACAAAGTGTTGGTGGAAAGAACTGGTATTGTCTCTGATTTCACTATATCCTCCCCTATCACTAAATCCTTAGTCCCAACTCTTAACCAGGCTATGTGCTGCACCGGTGTACCTGCACAGGTACAGTCCATACAGAGGAAGGTCCATTAATAGCATTCCCCAGTAGCTGGTATCTTCGGAGCGAACCCCAGGTTGGATGGCTCTCACATCTTCCAGGCTCCTAAATGACTGTATCCCTCATGAGACACTGCTGATGGGCCAGCCGAAAGGCTCTCTGACTCCTGCTGGGGACCCAGGGGGGGGAAAAGTAAAAAAGACTGGGGACTCAGCCCACTGTCCCTTTTTATATCCACAAGACCATTGGGTTGGACCCCGCCAAAAACCAAAGAACCAGGAAAGGCATTAACCTTTACCCTCCTTTCAGGAGCAACACCTAACTATCTAGTTTTAACCTGCTTACAAGTATACTTAGTTTCTTGGAGGGAGCTTTTAGGCTTAGGCATTGTAAAGAAAGTCATTTTGCCCATTTAGGGTATATACAGTGGGGCAAAAAAGTATTTAGTTAGCCACCAACTATGCAAGTTCTCCCACTTAAAAAGATGAGAGAGGCCTGTAATTGGCATCATAGGTAGACCAACTATGAGAGACAAAATGAGAAAAAAAATCCAGACAATCACATTGGCTGATTTGGAAAGAATTTATTTGCAAATTATGGTGGAAAATAAGTATTTGGTCACCTACAAACAAGCAAGATTTCTGGCTCTCACAGACCTGTACCTTCTTCTTTAAGAGGCTCCTCTGTCCTGCACTCATTACCTGTATCAATGGCACCTGTTTGAACTTGTTATCAGTATAAAAGACACCTGTCCACAACCTCAAACAGTCACACTCCAAACTCCACTATGGTGAAGGCCAAAGAGCTGTCGAAGGACACCAGAAACAAAATTGTAGAACGGTGAGCAACAATCCCAGGACCACACGGGGGGGCCTAGTGAATGACCTGCAGAGAGCTGGGACCAACGTAACAAAGGCTACCATCAGTAACACACTACGCCGCCAGGGACTCAGATCCTGCAGTGCCAGACGTGTCCCCCTGCTTAAGCCAGTACATGACCAGGCCTGTCTGAATTTTGCTACAGAGCATTTGGATGATCCAGAAGAGGATTGGGAGAATGTCATATGGTCAGATGAAACCAAAATAGAACTGTTTGGTAGAAACACAACTCGTCGTGTTTGGAGGAGAGAGAATGCTGAGTTGCATCCAAAGAACACCATACCTACTGTGAAGCATGGGGGTGGCAACATCATGCTTTGGGGCTGTTTCTCTGCAAAGGGACCAGGACGACTGATCCATGTACAGGACAGAATGAATGGGGCCATGTATCGTGAGATTTTGAGTGCAAACCTCCTTCCATCAGCAAGGGCATTGAAGATGAAACGTGGCTGGGTCTTCCAACATGACAATGATCCCAAACAAACCACCCGGGCAATGAAGGAGTGGCTTCGTAAGAAGCATTTCAAGGTCCTGGAGGGGCCTAGCCAGTCTCCAGATCTCAACCCCATAGAAAACCTTTGGAAGGAGTTGAAAGTCCTTGTTGCCCAGCGACAGCCCCAAAACATCACTGCTCTAGAGGAGATCTGCATGGCTGAATGGGCCAACATACCAGCAACAGTGTGTGCCAACCTTGTGAAGACTTACAGGAAAGGTTTGACCTCTGTCATTGCGAACAAAGGATATATAACAAAGTATTGAGATGAACTTTTCATATTGATCAAATACTTATTTTCCACCATAATTTGCAAATAAATTCTTTCCAAATCAGCCAATGTGATTGTCTGGATTTGTTTTCTCATTTTGTCTCTCATAGTTGAGGTCTACCTATGATGCCAATTACAGGCCTCTCTCATCTTTTTAAGTGGGAGAACTTGCACAATTGGTGGCTGACTAAATACTTTTTTGCCCCACTGTACATAGCTTCCTTTTGTAGTTGTATCTTACACAAAGTTTTGGATTTCTCATGTGACAGCACTGACTGTCCCAGTGCTGTCACATGCTCCTTTAAACCTGGAAGCACCAGTTATTTCCTTAGGCTAGTGGTGAGAGCAAATGAAAGGTACATATGCTGGGGGTATATGAGGGATAAATAGAAATACCATGCTCACCCTTAAAAGAGAAGTACAGGCTTTTTTTTGCCCAGTTCTACTTACCTAGGTGGAGGAAACATCGATCCGATGCTGCATCTGTCCCCCGCCGGCTCTAAGGGTGAGAACTCAGCGATCACATGACCACTGTTCTCACAGTTGCTCTGAGCAGAGAGTAGGACTGTCAGACACCGCTGTCTGCTCTGCCCCCCCCCCCATTCTCATTGGAACGCTGGGCTGTGGAGGGGGGGGAGAGCAGCTTGCTCAGACTCTCAGCGCATCGCTGAGAGTCTGAGTCAGCTGTCGCTCCAGACTCTGGGGTGGATCCCGACTTTAAAGTCGGGATCTTTCCCCAGCCTGAACCAGCTGAGTGATGTCAGCCAGCAGCAAGCTTCAGCCCACTGTCAACTGAAAATGGGTCACAGGAGTGCAGAACGAACTGCACTCCTGTGATCCACAGGAGAAGTACAGCAAAAAGAGCTTTGGCTGTATATCTCCTTTAAACAAAGCTCAGGTTTTCTTTAAAGTGTTGGTTCACCTTTACAGAAAAAATGTAAAGATGAACTAACACCATACACCCACCTCATCATCCCTCCTACCCCCCTGACCTCCATTGTACATACCTCCAGGGTTGCTGAGCTCTCAGTGCCCCCTAAGTGACCTGGAGATTTCTCCCTCTTCTCCATGCAGTGCTTCCAGGACAGACCAGATTGATGCACTCTGATGATGTTGACCAATCAGAATCGGCAGCAGGGGTGCTGACAGCTTAGGTAGGTACAACGGGATTAGGGGGGTGGGGAGAGTCCATGGTGTTAGCTCAACTTTACAGAAAAAAATGTAAAGGTAGACTAATTCTTTAAATACTTTGAATCAATATGGTGGAACATGTGTGCGGGTTAGGACTTCAGCCTTTCCTCCAACGTTGCTATGTGCGAGCCAGTGTGTTTTTTTTAGTTCTTTTTGCAGAAATGCAGTCCATTTAACATGGTTTCCTATGGAACATGTTCACATCCTATGCTTTTTTGAACTGCTGCGTTTTTGGAAAGGGTCAGGGACTTTTTCAAACACAGAATTTATAATTTTTTTCTACAATAGAGTTCAATGGAGAAGCTGCTGAAATGCGTTTTGCCACGTTTTTACAACGTTTTGTATTTTTTTCTGCCCAGCAACGAAAAAACTTCCACTTTAACGAGAAAAAAAAAGATGGAAAAAAAGCAAAACATGGTAAGAAAATGGACCAAAAGCAAAATGCATAGATGTGAACCAAACCTATGGCTAGGTTCACACATATGCAGGTTGCGTTTGAGCCGTTTCTGCATTTTGTTCTGTCTTGCATTTTGCATTTTCGCACTTGTGTTTTGCCACGTTTTTGATGCGTTTCGCTTTTTTAAAACATTTTGAAAATAGTTTTCTTGTTGCTAGACAGATTTAAAATGCAAAACACATCCAAAACGCAATATGTGCTTATCTGCAGCATTTCCATTGAAGACTATAGAACCAAAAACGCAACTTTTTGCATTCAAAAAAGTCCCTGACTCTTTCCAAAAACCTAGGGTTAATAGTGATCTCTGGTGGACCACTTTCAGAGAGAAGCACAGGTGTGGTTGAGATATTTAGGAAACGTTACTGACTGATGAACAGATACTCTGCTGCAACCATGAGCTCAGTGCTGCAGTGTGTCCCTATTCACTGGAATAGGTAATGTTTGGCAACCGTACTGCCTGCTGAATGCGACGGGGCATAATTTTTGCTGCACCACAAAGCAAAGTATCATGGCTGTGGCATGTGTGCAACCCTGCCTGACTGCCTTTTCAGCTAACGGGGGTGGTAAAATTGCAGTTTAACGTCCTGTTTTTACCCCCTCCCATGCTACTAAGCCATAAAGCCAAAGACAGCCAGACAAGGAAGTTGGCAATGGCAGCTTACCTATTTACAGTATATTACAGCAATTTTCCTTCAAGTAAAGAAAAACAACTAGCAGGCCCTTTAAATAAGGCAAAACAAAGTGCATTTACCCAGAGCAACAACTGTTAACTGTATGCAGATCAGTTAAAGGTGCTTGTTGCTATGACATTCAATATAATGCATATTGCTTTGTTAAAAAAAGAATTATGATGTTTTTTTTCTCGAATCGTTAAATATGTCAACGCTTCTATCCATCTTTAGTTTCATTTTCTCTGGGAACATAAATTTCAGGTGAATTCCAGACATGTAACAACCACTGAGGGTTGGTCTGGTGTTGTCGGTGCCTGTACCGGGGTGTGGAATTTAATACCGGATTGAATATATTTTTGCAGACACACACATTAAACGAATACTAGCATTTGCAGAAAATCTTGTATCAGCTAAAGCGGGCCTGTAATAAGCCTAGTTCAGGGGTCTCAAAATATAAAAATGTACCTGTGCGTTAGGTATTATAGAGTAAGTGAAAATTCAACCTATATTTTCACAGTGCAAAAGAATCCAAAAACATAATAAAATTTAAAGTCCAGCTGAACCCTAATTATTTTTTTACTATTAGGCTTCATGTACACGAGCCTACCCTGACTGCAGGAAAACGTTAATCACAGCAAAAATGCGGTACCGTGGTTGCCGCGTTTGCTGCGGTTTTGCCATGTTTTGTGTTTTCCCACAGCCGCCGATCAAAACATTCCTATTCTTACGCGTTCAGGAGAGGGAGGTTTAACCTCACCGAAACGTGGAACCTCCGTGTACATGAAGCCTAAAGCAGTCTGGCTGTACAGCCAGCACACAGGAAAGTCAGGCCACTGTTCCCTCACAAAAATACAGCAGCTTGGCTCTCCAGCGGTTTGACACCCCCCGAACACACCAATCGACGGCATTCTGGCTCCCTGAGTGGGGGGCTGTTGGACTGTTGGAAAGCCGGTGCGCTGTTTTTGGTGAAAGAGCCATGGTTCTGCTTGTCCTGAGTCAATCACATAGGCAACTAGCATTTTTAGAAGGGAAATGAGCAATGGCAACTTATTTATTTCTCAAGAATCTGTCAAAGCAACCTAACGTGTAAAAGGAAACATGCAGAGTCCTGTGGGACCCTGGAGTTGGAAACCTGATGACATCAATCTCCCAAGATGCACCTTGAAGGTGATGAGTTGCAAGGGAACTTTCTAACAGGGAAGTGTCTGGGATTCATTTTAGAAATATCTTCACAGTATAAGATATGTTTGCAAATCCCTGACCTGACCACGTGTAAAATGTATGCCACCCAAAGGGGAACAATGCTATTTATTAGCACCGCCTACACTAAAGGTAAAGATTTGGAGGTTAGCCAGGGCAGCAACTTCCAATCAGACATCTACCCCCTGATGACACCTAGACTTCAGAGGAACATGGGTTCTTCCTTGTCCTCTCTTCTTCAGCAAGGTGGCCACCAAACATTACCACCCTACTAGGAATTCAACTACCTGCCAACAAGCGTAGGGTGACCATATCATGCATTGTGGTACATTGCCTTGTGCTGTAGCGCAGGTGCGTTGTGTATATGCATTCGCCTTGTGCACTTCTGCATGGAAACTAATCAGCTACAGGTTTTATTGCTAAAGCTTAACTGAACAAGCTGAGGTTAGAAACTGACTGGTTACCATGCACAGGTGCACCAGATTCTGAGTGAACCAGCTTTAGTAAATCCCCGCCATTGTGTTACAGTGCTCTGCAGGGAAGCATGTGGTACAACACACTAGAATGCAGTGCCCTAGGTTTTATATTCAATAAAAAAAAAACATTTAAAACAATTCACCTAAATTAGGACTAAACCCTCCTATCCATTACAGCCTAGGAAGCTGTCATCTTAGCCTCTGTTTGATCAGCCGTTGCCACATGGTGTTGCACATGTGCATCCTGTAATGCTGTATGGTTACCAAATATACTTCTTATATGAATAGTACAGTATTTAAATTGTTACTAAAGGCTAATTTTAAAAAAATTAAATGAACAAAGATGTTATACTTGCCTCGATCCTCTTCTTCTTCTGCACCCTGCCGAGGATCCTGGCTCCTCCTCTTCTTAGTGTGTCCCCATAGCAAGCCATACGCTATGGAGGCACACAATGTCTGCTGGCTCCTGGGCTGTGTGCCTATGGAGCTGCACTCCATAGACTCACACAGTGGGGCTCGGCCCCGCCTTACGCTTCCTCCTCACTGCATTTGATTGGCAACACCATTGGCTCCTGCTGCAGCTCCAGTCCTGTTGTGTAGAAGAAGAGAGGGGAGAAAAGATGCATCCACACGCAGCGCTGGATCTCTTCTCCCCTCTATTCCCCTTCACAGAGGGAAGGGGGAGGACAGAGAAATTTAAAACATGTTTTACCTTAAAGTGTTACTAAACCTACAACAGTAAAATCAGTCTGTATATGCAGTAAAGCATGCTTGTTATACTCACTGTGGAACCTAAGGAGTTAATCCTCTGCACTGTGTAAAAATGCTGTTTGATCATGCCTTCTCTGATCCTCTCCTTCTTCTAGTATTATCTCCTGATAAGACATATCATTTGGAGTCACTCTGCACATGCTCAGTTTGGCGTGTACTGCTAGAGCTTTTTTTTTTTTTCTTGCATGTGCATGTGATCAGCTCATGGCCAATCAGCACTGTCCAGACAGAGGTCAGGGGTCCTGCTTCCTCCTAGAGCAGAATGAACCTCCTACAAGCTTTAACATGTGCTCGTCTGGACACTGATGGAAATCACTGCTCTAACTGCTGATGAGAAAAGGTATTTAGCAGTTTATATTTACTTAAATGATTGTATTTCCACTACTGTAGGAGACCAGATATAGTGAACACAGGGTCCTGGGTTTAGTAACACTTTATTGCAAGCAATACATTAAGATAAAAAATGTTTTTAGCTTTAGTATCATTTTAAGTGTAAAAAATGCCATGCACATCGTTCAAGGTTTGCATATAATATAGTAAGGTTGCACAGTGTAGAATTAAAGCAGTATAGGTTACAGACAGGTCCCCTTGCTGCATAGTGATACTGAATGCTGGGGAAGCTTGTGTTTTGGACAGAGGGGGGAAACATTACTAACTGATAGAGACAGACTTTGACCAGCTGACACCATGTCATGTATGTAAATCAACAATGACCTGTGCCAAAGACAACCTTCCTCCTTGCCAAGGACCATTGGCAGTCTGTTTGTACCAACTTACACCACCCTCTGTGTTCTCAGGACCCCCCGGCTTATGTTGTGAACTTTAACTCCCGTGCAGCAATATTAAATGTGTTTTTTCTAAATCATTTTACAATGAAATATTCTGCAGGTAAGATGTAGTGAATGGATGTTCTGCAGAAAACATTTATTGGAGTAATGGCCCACTTGTAATGTGGCAACGCCCTGCAGATCTCTCAAGTTAACAGGTAACCTCCCTTGAGCTGACAGTGGAATGTATTATGTGTTTATGCTTGTTCCTTACAGGTAATAATACATAAAAAACTGGATTCTTCTCCCCTTGCAGCGCTGCAGGTAATTTTACAAGTCTGCGAGTTCTTACAAGCAGAAAAGTCAATGATGTGATCCATTTGTCAGTAGAACGGGGTCTCAGAAACCAAGGGGGGGGGGGGGGGGGAGGGAGAGGTGAAAGCTTCAGGAGGCAGTGAAAGGGCACAAAATTGTGGTATGTCAGGCTTGTTATCGGCTATATCTGATTGCCCCTAGGACTTTTACCTGTTACCAAGAATGTTATGTGAAAGGAATTTGAGATGACTTTTTTAGCTTACAACTTTTTTTCTTTTTGTAACTAGTTAATGGTAACATAATGATATTTTTTTTACTATAGTTGCAAACCTGAGTTTGGTTTAAGATTGATGCATTGAAATACTTTTAGGAAATATATGTCATATAGATAAGGCCTTCCCTAGAGAGATTAAAGCTCTGGTATAACATATTGCATTCATTTTGGTCTTTATGCAAGATTCTGCCTGACCTCTGGTTTAAAGTAAACTCCAGACAAAAAGACAAGATAAAAATGAGTAGTTTATTAAAACAGAAAATAACAAAACCAAATTTTGCTGCAGTATTCAGATTTATTCCAGAGATTTCTCCTCTAGTACTTGTTTCAACCCACTTCTAATGAGCCCAAAGTCATCATGGATCTGCCCCAGTTTTTGACTAGACAATCAAAGGGGAAGCCCTTTTGGCCCTACTTTTCTTGGGGATCACAGGAGTGCACTTCGTTCTGCACTCATGTGACCCATGTTCAGTCAACATCGGGCTAAAATCTGCTGTCTGCTGATGTCAATGAGACGTTCCAGGCAGTAATGTCAGGATGTTACCGGCAATTGTCTCAACCTCTCAGTGTGCCTCTGATAGACTAAGCTAGCTGCTCCTGCCCCTCCACAGCCCAGTGCTCAGAGCAGGGAGTCGGTAACTGACAGTTACTGCTCTCTGCTCACTGAAGACAGAGAACTGAACGATCAGCGGTCTTTGATTTCTCAGTTCTCAGTCTCTGAGGCGGTGGGGGACAGATGCAGCATCTGATCTATGCTCCATCCACCTAGGTGAGTATGTGTGTTTGTGTTTTTAATTCTCAAACTTCTTTTTTAATTTTTAATCTTTACTTAATCTAGTGTTGGGCTTTGATTGCATTAGAGCTATCAGGCTAACTATACATATCATAATATTTTTCACAAGTTTAAAGTGACACTAAAGCTTCTTTTTTTCTCACTGGAATAACAAACATGTTATAAAATTGTGTACAAACTTTTCTTTAACAAAACCCCATACAGTGTCCAGAATAAATCCCCACTTGTGTAAACTAAATGTTCAACCAAGTCTCTTTCATTTCTTCTTTCAACGACAATCTTTTCTCAACAACCGCAAGTTCTGATGACAGTATCCCTCAAAAGAAAAAAAACTTCACATAGTGTCATACCTTTTTAGAATTCAAATACACACGTGCCCCTTCCAGTGCAACATGCAATATTAGTGAACAAAACAAACACAAAAAAAAAAAAAATAAATAAAATTATATTATATCCCCTTATTCAGTGAAACACTCACAAAAAGTGTACACTCTAAACTCTGTGTTTAGACAACTCAAAAATTATCACTGCAAACGTGTACCACCACACTAAATATGCATCAGTGATCACTTTATCCTCTACACATCCTCACACCCAAAAAAACTCCAACTCGTGTGTAAATGGATAATTACCCTATCTACCGGGAAATAGGGCATAACAAAGATCTGGATTCACTTCTTAGCTGTCGGATTCCATCCAATATTAGGTCCAGTATTAAAGTTTTCCTTCCATTCTCCTCATAAGAAAGACCGCAATTATATATAGTAGTTTCAGTAAAATACAATTCTTTATTCAATAACTCACATTATAATTCGGATAAGGCAGCTCCTCATAAGAATGCACATGCAGACTGACTAGGGAACACTGGCCACATGTTCCCACTTCCAAGATGGCCGCGATTGCACTTCCTGTCAACGTCGATGCGCCTGACGTCACGTGTCACTGACGCGTTTCGTCACTTCCTGTGACTTTTTCAAAAGGATAAGGACGTCTGCGCATCTGCTCCTTAAATACCGCCCTTCATCCCTTAAGGGCGCCACGAAACGCCATCTTGAAAGCTGGAAAATGCCGCCCATACCTATCTCTATACAGCCTCACTAAAATAACCGATCGAACAAACGATCGAAAGACTAATATGAACTATTTTGATTAGTATTAGTAGATATTCCATGAATAGGGTTATAGACTGTGATGAGATGTTCAAGGATGAAGGGCGGTATTTAAGGAGCAGATGCGCAGACGTTCTTATCCTTTTGAAAAAGTTACAGGAAGTGACGAAACGCGTCAGTGACACGTGACGTCAGGCGCATCGACGTTGACAGGAAGTGCGATCGCGGCCATCTTGGAAGTGGGAACATGTGGCCAGTGTTCCCTAGTCAGTCTGCATGTGCATTCTTATGAGGAGGAGCTGCCTTATCCGAATTATAATGTGAGTTATTGAATAAAGAATTGTATTTTACTGAAACTACTATATATAATTGCGGTCTTTCTTATGAGGAGAATGGAAGGAAAACTTTAATACTGGACCTAATATTGGATGGAATCCGACAGCTAAGAAGTGAATCCAGATCTTTGTTATGCCCTATTTCCCGGTATATAGGGTAATTATCCATTTACACACGAGTTGGAGTTTTTTTGGGTGTGAGGATGTGTAGAGGATAAAGTGATCACTGATGCATATTTAGTGTGGTGGTACACGTTTGCAGTGATAATTTTTGAGTTGTCTAAACACAGAGTTTAGAGTGTACACTTTTTGTGAGTGTTTCACTGAATAAGGGAATATAATATAATTTTATTTATTTATTTATTTTTTTTGTGTGTTTGTTTTGTTCACTAATATTGCATGTTGCACTGGAAGGGGCACGTGTGTATTTGAATTCTAAAAAGGTATGACACTATGTGAAGTTTTTTTTTCTTTTGAGGGATACTGTCATCAGAACTTGCGGTTGTTGAGAAAAGATTGTCGTTGAAAGAAGAAATGAAAGAGACTTGGTTGAACATTTAGTTTACACAAGTGGGGATTTATTCTGGACACTGTATGGGGTTTTGTTAAAGAAAAGTTTGTACACAATTTTTTGATTAACCTTCAGGGGTGGAGGTGGATTACTTTTCAGTGAATTGTTTGTTCTGTGTATTTGAAAACAAACATGTTATACTTATCTTCTCTGTGCAATGGTTTTGCACAGAGCAGCCCCGATTCTCCTCTTTTGGGGTCCCCCACTGGAACTCCTCCCCTCTCCGAGAGCCCACCATAGGAAGCGGCTTCCTATGGTGGTCACTCTTCCGGGCTCACTCCCAAGCCAGGCTGTTTGCATCTATTCAGGCACACAACCTGGCTCAGCCCCACTCTCTGTTCACAGGTTTTGACTGACAGAAGCAGGAGCCAATGGCTATTATAGCCTGTGACAGCTGGGAGAGGAGCTGCTGCAGATGTGCACAGAGCTGGATCCAGATCAGGCTCAGGTGAGTATTTGGGGGGCTGAGGGGGCAGCTGCATGTAAAAGGTTTTTACCTTACCGCAGAAAATGCAAATGCATTAAGGTAAAAAAACCTTTTACCTTTACAACCATTCTTCATTGGGCTTTAGGTACAGGTTCCGGCATCTTAAGTAAGGGAAACCGGCAGTGAAGCCTTGCGCCTTCACAGCTTGTTTCCTACTGCGCATGTGCTGAGCGCTCTGCGCTCTGTAAATGGTCCCGCAGTCTTATGGGACCTGTGAAGTGTCCCAGAAGGAGGGGGCAAACCTCTGGCTCAGATCACCATGGCGCATCTGACCAGAAGTGGAAGTGTCTACCTGTCAAATCCAGGTACCCGCTCCTCTCTCCCCCCCAAAAAAAGTGACAATGGAGGAGGGAAGGATGTAAACAAGTGAAACTTCCCCTCTTGGTTAAAGTTCCACTTTAAAAGTCCTCATACCTTGACAGAGCATTAAAGGCTGGCTGAGCCCATTTAGTGTATTTCCTCCTCCCTGGCAACCCAGGTGCAGTCTCTACATAGGCAAAAAAACAGAAAATTGTATATTTTTAACATGCGCTGTATGCTGAACTTATATTTACGGTAGCAGTATCATATACATGTGGGCCGCAACACACAGCTATTTATTTATGTCAATGATGGGCTGCATAAATAGCTGGGGGCCTCTATACATGTGTACATGATGGTGCTACTGTAAATATGAGTTCAGCGTAGCCGGACTCTCGTTTATTAAAGTTTTTCACCATTTTACTCTTCTAAGTACAAAGTTGTAGCATGCAGCATGTCTGTGAAAAATATAAAGTTTTCTAATTTTTTGAATATGTGTATACACTGTACTTGTGTTTACAATGGCAGTGCTGTATACACAAGTACAGTGGTTCACAGCTATTTATGTCAATTATAGGCTGTAGGTTTCACCTGGCCTGTCCAGGTGGAGGAAATACGACAGGAATTACACTGAACGAGTTCATCCGGACCCACCATATGCAAGAGCCTGAAATATTGTTAATTGTCTGTTAGGTGCAAATTTAGTCTTTTGTATTACATTGCTAGATATGTCAGGTTGTTAGGTAGGCTGAAGATGCTGTAGATTGAATATAATGTGATTACTGAAAGGAAAAACAAATATCTTTAAAAAAGCTCAAATATACATTCTGAATTGTCTGTACGAATATTTTTGGTCTTTGCTCTTTTTTTGTAATCCACTTTGTATTTTAATGATCCCCTAACAAATTTTATCTCTACCTTCTCTGATGGCCTATCTTGATGCAGGACCTACTGCCTGAAGCCCATCCTATGTACAGCTTCGTATTGAATTTGTGTCCTTTGCTTTTTTCACTAAACAGATGTCCTTGATAGTTATGTAGCTGTCAATCTTCCTGAAGCATAGTGATATATTCTCTAGAAAGTGAATATACCGGTGTTGTCAGTGTATTTTCCTTGAGGGGGAGCTGCAGGGCAAGATCTGAGAGCTGTGCGTAGCTCTCTACAGGTCATTGGTAGGACAGCAGTGGGTTTCTGCCAGGCCGGATTAGTGTCTGACAAAGGTGTACTTTTAAGAGGTGATATATTTACCTAAGAGAAAGAATGACTGTTGTAAATGTGAATAGCAGTCTGTAACTCATTATTAGGCTTATTCATAAAAATGACTAAAAGCAAATTGCAATCACTGTGCAAAGAGTAGTAACCTCATTGCAATTGAACAAATTTTTCCTAATTTTCCCTAGTTTGATGACCGGAAACTGAGAACTGTTAGGCAGATGACGTAAGTAAAACTGTAGTGTCACCTACAAATGATGTCAGCAACAGGTTTGTGAGTTGATCCAGAGTGAAGCCTGAAGATGAGACTTGAGTGAGCAAATCCCCATAGTGCCTCAGGTTTTTATTTGTTCTTTAAAAACATTTATTTTTTTTGAACATCAAAGAAAACAGTACAAGCACATTGTTTAAGGTTCAGATGATACAATACAAATCTGCACCTAAAATACAATGAAGTGCTTAGCAAACCATATCTGTGGGGACCAAATATGTATATCTGTTCTCCTTTTTGCTAACATTTTTGGGGTTCTTGTATGCAAGAACCATCATTCCTGGAGTTACAAGATTTTTATTATTCATAAATCTCATGCAAATCCCTGGATTTGTGCAAAGGCACATAAGCAACAAAAGGCCTACAATTCCAGTAGGATTGTAGACCAGACTGACGCAGCATTAAAAATAAAATGAAATCCAGTTTCTCTTACAAATGCAGATCTATATAGGAATGCTTTTATTTAGCAGTGACTAGACATGGCTGCTTGCAACACCTAAGTTGGATCTGATCTCAAAATGTTAAGATTTGCTATGTTATCTGAAATGATAATTAGGCCCAAGCAATACCCTGAAAAAATCCATCTGGTCTTGAATTCCTCCTGAAAAATAGTGTGCTTCCTGGTATACGAGGATGCCTAGACACTGTTGTGCCTACGGCCTCATAGCTGTAAATTGTGTATATGTATTATAGTTTTTTTTTTTAAAATTATGTATACATAGGAGAGGCGTGCAACCTGTGGGTCAGACTGTTCATCAGATTTGTAGTGGGAACCATGGTAAGAAAAATAGGCGAAAGAATGATGTCACACAATTTCCTTTGAGGGTCTTAATTTCAGAGTTGAGCACAACTATACCACAGGGTACTATTTACTCTAAAAATTGCACTGACTGATTGCAGTGCATAGTAAATGGAAATGGCTGTGTTCAGTGTATGCTTTCCCTGTGTCAGTTTCATTAGGGCGTAGCCGGACTCTCATTTTTTTAAGTTTTTCACCATTCTACTCTTCTGAGTACAAAGTTGTAGCATGCAGCATTGCTGGGAATGGGTGTGTTACTACTACTCTGCATCCCTGTGCTGAGCACGTAATCTCTCTCAGTGCTACTACTGGCTGCTCTATTTTGTCTTCAGGCATTTACACATGTCTGGGTGACAACTGAAGTCTAATAAATCAACTTTTAATCAAGTTTTGATTTACAGTTCAGCATTTTAAGGTACAAAAAAAAATTGAATTGCAAATGCAACTTAAAATATGCCCAGGCTGTAATAGCTAATGTTTTAAACACTGCATTCATATCTTACCACACGATTATATAATTATACATGTAAACTAGGAAATATGGTTTTGAGTGACCCACTCAGAAGAAACATTCAGATGTATGGGAAACATATACAGGTCAGACTGTTGTCTGGTTGTGGGGACAATCAGATCTGCATCAGGGAGATACATGATCAATCATAACTTTATGACCATCCACCTAATAGTACGTAGGTCCTCCTTTTACCGCCAAAACAGCCCTGACACTTCAAGGCATGGACACCACTAGACCTCTGAAGGTATGCTGTGGCATCTGGCACCAAGCCATCAGTAACAGATCCTTTTAGTCCTGTACGTTGCGAGGTGAGGCCTCCATGGATCGAACTTCTTTCCAGCACATCCCAATTGGATTGAGATCTGGAGGATTTGGAGGCCTAGTCAACACCTTGACCTTGATATTGTGTTTCTCAACCCATTCTTGAACCATTTGTGCAGTATGGCAGGATGTATTCTCCTACTGAAAGAGGCAACTGCCATCAGGGAATACTGTTTCCATGAAAAGGTGTATTTGGTCAGCCACAATGTTGAGGTAGGTGGTACATGTCAAAGTAACATCCACATGAATGGCAGGATTCAAGCTTTCCCAGGAGATCATTGCCCATTGCATCCACCAGTTTGTTGGCATCCTGGTGCCATCTCTTTCCCAGATTAAAGATGCACACTCACCAGGCCATCGACGATGTAAAAGAAAACATGATTCATCAGACCAGACCACCTTCTTCCTTTTATCTGTGGTCCAGTTCTGATACTCACGTGCCCATTGTAGGCACTTTTGGTTGTGGACGCAGGTTAACATGGGTACCCTAAACAGTCTGTGGCTATGCAGCCCGATGCACAACAAACTGCTATGCCCATTTTTTCTGCTTTCAACACATCATCTTCAGGGAAAACATGTTTACTTGCTGCCTAATATACCCCACCAACTTTCAGGTTCAATTATAATGAGATAATCAATGTAATTCACTTAATCTCCAAGTGGTCATGAAAGTATGACTGCTTCTTCGATATCAGGCATATTTATGAGATTCTATGGCCAAATGCACCCTTTAGTCTATTTGCATACGTCCACTTTGCTCTCTTTTCATCTGTTGTCATGCTTTTACAATGACTGACAACTTGTTCATATGTCCATCTGAATGATTGGGACTCTGGATCACATTTTTGTTAAAAAAAAAAAAAAAGTTGAGAGGCAGGAGATAGATGGGGATGATAGTAGGATAACAATTGGATAATTGGAGGCTGTGTTCATTTAGTACACTTTATCTGCAAGATGACCCAGCAGTGGGTTCATAGGGTGCTTTTAAAGTACTTGGAAACACATTAGTTTAACCGCTTTGACACTGCTCTATAGTAGAACTATTGCTACAGGGCGCAGGGCTGCGCAACATCATGTGTGTATATGTATGTATGTATATATATATATATATATATATATATATTTATTTATGTGATCTGCATTTCCAGGTAGGGGAGCGCGTGCATGCGTGCTGCTCTACTCGCACCACCATTGGAGGCTAGGCATGTCAATCACTGAGTCCAGGCTGGAGATTATCTGCTGGCACCCGGCGATCGCTTTGTAAAGCTGACGGGAGAGACCTGTGTGTAAACAACACAGGTCTCCCTCCTGCTAGCAAGGACATGCTGCTTTGTATTTCTCTGCACAGCAGAGAAATACAAAACAGCATGTCTCCAAGGTAAAACAGCACACATGGAAAAACACACACACACAGCAGTTAATCCTTTCATCGCCCAAAAGTTAACCCCTTCCTGCCCAGTGTCATTAGTACAGTGTCAGTGCTTTTTATTAGCACTGATCACTGTATTAGTGTCACTGGGGATATCATTGGCAGTTATTCAGTTCCTACCTAGTGTCAGAATGCCTGTCACAGTCCAGCTATAAGTCACTGATTGCTGCCATTACTAGTATAAAAAAAAAATGCCACTATATATACACCACCATTTGCAGACACTATAACGTTCATGTAAACCAATTCATTTATACGTATTGGGTTTTTTTTCTAGCAAAGAAGTAGCAAAATACATTTTGGCCTAAATTTATGAGGAAATTTGATTTTTTTTCAATTTTTGTTATTGGACATGTTTAAACTCCCTGGTGGTCTGATTATGTCAGTATTTCTGTGCTCAAAGCGTACATTGTTTTCAATGGAAATATGTTGTTTTTTTTATTGTAGGCCTGTAATTCTTAGGAATAAGTCACTGAAATCTGTCCAAACAAGAGTCTAGTAAACATCCCAGGTATGATAAAATTTGAAACACAAAATCATAAATTATAATATAAATAATCATAAAAAATAATATAATAATAATAATAATACATTTAATTCAATAATATAATCAAACCAAAAACACTGAAATTTGAAATCGAGTGCCAAGTTCGCACATCACTGAGCAAAGTCGCAAAATCGTTTTCAGTGTCTGATGACGAATTTCCCCACGAATCATTATCACTCAATTCTGCAAGTGGTTCTGATTTACTATCCCTGTTCTCTAGCTGGTCTAAAACCGCTTTTGACCTTAAGGGATGCTTTTTGGATGCCATGGACGTTTCTCAGTTTCCAGGCAGAAATAGCAATAAAAATGCAGGCAGGGCACAAAGCAAAGCACTAGGGACAAAATGTATGTGAAATGCTTTGAAACAGTAATGTAATACTATCAGTTTTTAGTGTACTGAGTGCATGTACAATTTGTACATTTTTTGAAATTCCCACCCGTTCCACCCCCCGTACATCCCAACGCTCGCAGGGAACGGAACCCGGAAGACGGATGCCGGCATCGGCCTGAGGACATGGCCGGGGACGCTGCAGAGGGGACATCGCGGGACCGCAGGACAAGGTAAGTGCTCAAGGGATCCCAGTGCAACGCTGCAGTGTAATCCTGAGTGTAGCTCGGGGTTACAGCTTCTGGTACTGAAAGTTAACCCCGAGCTAAACACTGGAATACCGCCAGGGAGGTTAATAGCAAACACTAAAAAATATAGTTTTTTTTTTCAAAATGGTCGGTCTTTTTTTGTTTATAGAGCAAAAAATAAAAGAGGTGATTAAATACTACTGAAAGAAAGCTCTATGGTGGGAAAAAAGGACATAAACTTCACTTATGTACAGCGTTGCATGACCATGCAATTGTCAGTTAAAGTAATGGAGCACCGTATTGCAAAAAATGGCCAGGTCAGGAAGTGGGGTAAATCCTCTGGAGGGCAAGTGGTTAAGAATCTATAGTATAGCAACAACCTCAAGTTACTTACCAAAATAATTTGTACTTTCACCAAAACTAATTGCTATGTACCTCCTTTTTAGTCTTATTTTGTGGTCACATGACTGCATTGCCTACTTCATCCTCTTCTTTCCTATAAAAAGGGGCATGCCTGTACAACAAGAGGGCTAGCACAACATGACATAATGTACAGCAGGAAAGTACATTCTCTGTCTGTGTGCTGTGTTCCAGAAGGCTGATCCACACTTCCACAAACTACAGCTTCAACACAGCAAGGGCAGGACCAAATAATTGACAATGGGAGATACAGACTCACTTTGCACCAGCTCTGAATCTTGTATCTCCTAGCAGCAATCCCAGAGAAGCAAACTGACCATGTTAGGACAGATCTGCTTCCACGCATTCATTGAGAACAATATGAATAAACCAGGAAACAGAGAGTTTGCCACATACTTGGAAGTTTGAGCTTATATTTCAAGTTGTAGTGGATTGGGGTGGTGAACAGAAGCACAAGAAAGTACTAAATACTTAATGTGGTTCTAAAGGCAGCCCCCCTTATACTTACCTGATCCAAAACTTGATCCAACAATGTGCTGGAGAGCAGAGGCTCTCTTGGCTTTCTCCCTCCTCATTTGCTCAGAGACAGCAGTGAGAGCCACTGACCTCTGTTGCTGTCATTAACAGCCATCGAGAAGGGAGCGGGAGGATTTGGCCAAGCCACGCTCTGTGCGTCAATGGACACACAAAGGCAGCTTGGGAGAAAACCCGCACAAATGCCCCCATAACAAGCAGCTAGGGGACCCAAGAAGAGAAGATTTAAAGTGTTACTAAACCCACAACAGTAAAAACAGTCTGTATATGCAGTAAAGCATGCTTGTTATCTCACTGTGGAACCTAACGGGTTAATCCTCTGCATTATTTAAAAAGGATGTTTGATCCTCTCTTCTCTCATCCTCCCCTTCTTCTACTATCCCCAATATATCTCCTGATAGAACAGAGGCTTGGAAGCTAGCTTCACATGCTCAGTTTGGTGTGTATTGCTAGAGAGTTTTTTTTTTTCTTGGTAGAGTGCATGTGATCAGCACAGAACCAATCAACACTGTCCAGACAGAGGGTCAGGGGTCCTGCAGGTTCATAGGGGAGAATGAAAACTCCTCCTACAAGCTTTATTTAGTGCTCTGCTGGATACTGATAGAAGTCACAAGACTGCTCTAACTGCTGATAAGAAAATGTATTTAGCAGTTTATATTTACTAAAATTGCATTTCCATGTTCGGTGTACTGTGGGAGGCCAGATATATTGAATGCAGAGTCCTGAGTTTAGTAACACTTTCAAACTGCTTTATGCAGAATCATTGTATAGAGTGGTTAAGTGTGAAATGTTTGTTATTTTATTTATTTATTTTTTTAATGGAGCATTTACAATCACTTTAAAAAAGACAGTGCACACAGACATGAACATCTACAGTATGAGAAGCTGTAATGCATAGGGTCAAACAGATGATTCCAGCTGATTCTATGATCTATAGCTAAACCTTATGCTCTAAAGCTAAAATTGCTATAAAAATAACTATTCACTTTATCTTCCTAAAATTACGCATGATTATTTATAAGACTTATGGCTAATCTTTATAAAGTTGTTAGGTTTAATAAATTATTTAATAAAATAATCATATTGCCTGGAAAATGTGCCTTACTATTTGACTTTATTGTGATGTAATCCCATTTCTGAAAGGGCCTGTAGTTGTCCACCGTAGATACCAGCCAAACTCTCGGTCATTATACCTCTCCTTAGGCACAATTGCTTTTCAATAAAATTGTATTCATAAGTGGCCAAGCCAGCAATTTTTGCCATTGAGGCACTACCAGTGGTGAAACACTTAAAAGCAGAGGAACCTTGTGGGGTTGTCTTTGTTGCTTTTGAGCAAATGTTATTAAATACTGAGAGAGGCGCTATATGGCCACACACATTTTTTATGTGATATGGGTTTAACTATTCATTCTAGGATATTTTTTCCTGCAGGAACATATTATTTATTCAAGAAATTAGTTAATGTGATAAACCTATTCATGAATGATCACAACAGCTTTACTGTGGACTAGAAATGTAAAGTTAGGTTTGGAAACAGGTCAGCATTAAGGAGGAAGGCTAAGGGTATAAAACTATGCAAAAATGTGTTCCTCATAATACGAATGCCTGTTTCCTTGTGCTCAATTATAAGGTCATGTAGCTTGATAGCAGCATGTTAGGTCATAGAACCTACAGTGGCTTTACATCCACGGAGTCTTCCTTCACGTTTACTTAAGAGTTTGCTAATGTCATTGGCCTAATGCAGGGATGCTACCAGGGGTGGACTGACAACACGTGGGGCCCCTGTGTCCTTGCCCAAACTCAAAAAAGCCTATGAAAAAGGTACCAGGGGCATCTCATGGGGCCCCCTACTGACCCCGGGCCCTCGGGAAGTGCCCGAATTTCCAAATGGTCAGTCCACCCCTGGCTGCTACGGTTCCAAACTATGTCATCCAGGACTAAAACACTCCACGACTTGCTATTTACAGATAAAATTCAATGCAACCTTCAAGTTTGCACGATGTCTAGAATTATTGTTAGATATGAGATGATTGCTAACAGAGCCATTCCCTATTTGCATAAACAAGCATTCATGAACAATACAAGCATGCATGTCAATGAGCCCTGAGAGTATGTGTGGCAATAGAAATACAGGTATCTCACTCAAGAAGTATTATATTCTTTTCAATTTTGTATAGATATACATGTAAAAGAGCTTATCTTTATGTAAATAATCTTATCAATGTACAGTATGTCCATACTTTAAAGACTGTCTATACATAATTTGTAATTATATGTACATAGAAGCAGCCATATTTTTTCATTACAGGCTCTGCTTCTTGACTCCTTAGAAGCAGAGATGTGAAGCCTTACAACTTGCATAATCAATACCTTGCTCTTCTTTGTTCATTAAGATACTGAAACTACTTATTGGAAGGGTAAGGCCACAGCTTTATGTTGTTTTTATAAACCTTTCCATATATTCAATGAAACTTCAAAGCCATAAACATCAAGGTTCAAGAGAACAAACCATTTAGGAGATCTTTGCTTTGAGCAGTACCATGGCTTATCTGTTCAACTTCATTGAATTACCATTACTCACTACTGTTTATAGGCTCCACCATGGCTAGCAGAAGACAACGGACACCACCATATCAGAAACTTTAAACATCACAGGACTCCAGTTGCAAACTCTAGTCAAATGGACCTCTTCTCTTACAAGGCCATTGTTAATCAGATTAAGATACTTATATCTATTTATGTCAGAGTGTACATTTACATAATTCTCTGCATCCACCATTGAGGCGCTGGTGGCCAAGAGAGAGAGCTGATAAGTCAACAAGCTTTTTATTCCCCCTCTTACTGCTAGTGTTGCATGTTACTAGTTAAAGCTTACTACTCATGACTGTATAATTTGTTAAACATTGCTAAGTGATTATTTCTATTTTACCAGTGTTCTATTTTTTATGTGTTAAATGGGGTTGTATATTCTAAATTATTGCTGTGGTCTACTTTTTTGAACAAGAAAGGATGGGATTTTGCCAAGCTGGAGACAGGAGTCCCAAAATATTGTTGTCCCACCCACACCCCCTTGATCTTCCTGGTCCTCCCCTTAGATGACTTAAAAGAGGTTTCTGCTCCTCCTCACATGCTTCAGTGCAGTCAACACCCCCCCTTTCTATTGTGAAAGGGCTTGTGCAAGCTTTTCAGTGCTATACAGTACAATGGTTGTGCTGTACTGCTTCCTCTGACAATGCAAGTCAGTGATCAGGTGGTTCGCTCAAAACAAGTCAACTCAACTGTTGGTAAAGAAGAGAAAGAGGAATTGCACATCACCAAGAGCTCCCTTTAGTGGCTAAGCTACAATATATCTATTTTTCATAAAATAACAAAATCATGGACGTGGTAACCTGTAGAACTGTAAATGTCATATGAAAATTTACTTTAAGGTAAACATTGCAATTATAGTTCAAAATACGGTCTTTCTAAAACTCCACCATAGTTTAAATTCAAGCATATGAAAATATATGTTCATGACTGGATGAATAACTGCGAAGCAGATCATAAACTATAGAGGTTGCTGACAGTGAAACTATACCAGGCTCATCAGGCCCTTCGAATTATCTTCTCTCTTTCATATCCTTCTGGAGCAGTAGACTCCTCAAGTGGGTTTATAAAACTTGGTAGTGGAGAAGAGTATATCCAAAGCACTTGCAGCTTTTAGTTACACCTCTGTCAGTAAGATATACACCACATAAACATATAACAGGTAGAGGGAGCAGCAGATTTGTTGTCTATTTTTGGACAATTATTATAGCAGAGTCTACCATGGCTATTTATATCTACTGGGAAATATCTTAAAATGATGAGAAAATGCAATAAAAGTGTTATAGTGACTAATAGCAAATTACAGGTTTTAAAAAAGCTTTGGAGAGGGGAGTGACTTCACTAATCGCATGGATTTTGTTGATGACACACTACTGAATCTTATTGTACATGGAGTGTTTCTCTGCTCGAGCTGTGTGCTCACTACTATAATTATATGAGTCTCCTATATGCTGGAACACAGGCTGTCTCTGACTCATTCATTATTTTATCTGGAGAAATACATTCTGAGAATAGGCTGAGACATGCTGGCACTCATACTATTTATTATACTGTATTTTCTAGGGCTGGTCCACAGAAGCTGCATGTTAAAACGTCCCATTTTAGCCTGCAATGAATGGACACCGTGTAGCAGTGGTGATGAGTGGTGCCTTGTGTTTTACAACACAAGGACTTTACTGGAAGTGTGCAAAGTGTAAATGCCAATGCAGGTCCCCAAACAGCAGCGTGGTGTGCTGCACTGCGGTAAAATGCAGCATGTCTACATTTTTTGGCATTGCACTACGCATCACATCAGTGCTGTGGTATGAATGGGGCATAAAGAAAAATTTTTTTTCTGTTTGCCCTTGTGGTAACTGGCAAAGATCCAATACGGAAAAATGCCAGTTACTGCAGTATGTGTGAAGAAGCCTTTTAGTCATATTTTTTGTAATCTAATAAATGTTAGTTTAGAATTAGAATGTTTGACGTTCTTATTTATTGTGAACCTCAGCTCCATTTTTTATGACCCCAAAACTCCTCCCTTACCCCCGCATTGAAGCCCGCTTGCTGATTTCTTTTTTCAATCCCTTTTTGCTTACTTTTTATTCTGAGGCTACTGTGGGTGGTCCGTCTTTCTAAACAAGTCATTATACGAGTGCCATGCGGTCAAGGAGTACTGGGGGGGAGATTTGCTAAAACTGGTTCACTCAGAATCTGGTGCACCTGTGCATGGTAGCCAAACACATTCTAACCTCAGCTTGTTCAAATAAGCTTTGGCAATAAAACCTGGAAGCTGACTGGTTTCTATGCAGAAGTGAGCCTGATTTTGCACTCTCCAGCTTTAGTAAATAAACCTTGGGGACATGTCATTATGCTGGTAAGAGCTGACTGTGGGGTTTATGTTCATGATGGCCAGGGATCATTAGAAATTAGGTGGGGTGACCCTGGGCGATGAGTCTGCAAGGACAGTTCTGGAGGAGGATTTTTTTTTTAGTGCTGATTTGTTGGGCTATATTAACTATTTTTTTTAACAGTAACATTCTAAAAGTATAACGTCAAAGGAAATAAACTGTCTTTGCACAATGCTGATACAGTCTCTTAGTATCACATATACTATTAATTAAGCAGACGTGTTTTAGGTGCAGAGTGGTGCAGTAGTAGTAATGATTGTGGGGCCCAAGATGCAGAATATTGTAGAACTTGCAGAGCAATTACAACAACCCGGTGGGGAGGACACCTGTCTGGGTACTCACAGTTAGTGTAGCAGAGAGTCAGTGGTGGTAGGCACGAGCTGAAGACAGGGAGCTTGCAGAAGTGTAGACATAGGCCCTATGCTTTCCCTACTCCTCTGGAACCTATCCCTACCGCTAGTGCTGTCCCTGACAGATGGAGTAACTCTCCTTACACTAGACACTTTGCAAATGCAAAAAACCTGGGAGATAAAAAGGCTTTGCTTGACCCAAGATGGCCACCAGGGTCACCGGGATGCAGTGTAGCCCACTAGAAAGCTGATTTAGGAGACGAGGAAACCATAGAGTACCAAGTTACTCTTGACTTTCTCTCCACTGCAGTACTGCTCCGTTCGAGTGCCACCTACAGTGGAGAAAGCAGAAAAATAAACTTTCAGTGCAAAATCAGCAAGTGGCAGGTGCTCAAATCCATTTATAACTATCGAAGGAAAGGTGCTCATTGGTGCGATCTGTCCTCATCAGGTAGGACAAAAACATTTTAGACTATTTCCAATATTCAGATTAAAACAGAGGTCTTGGCTTGCACACACATTCAAATATATGTAAAGACACATTAAGGTGTGTGTGGTCCTACCCTTATTCATCAATTAATCATTGGAACAGTGTATACATAACTAGAAAAGCTACAATTTCTGGGGAAATTGTGTGAAGTGTTCTTGTCTCCACCAGTAGTCTACAACTGGAGTGGGCAGAGTAACTGGGTGGAGTGGCTTGAGCAACTGTTGTGTGGTTGGAGTGGCTGGAGTAACTGTGAAAAGGTCAATGGGCGGCATGAGTTGCAAACAAATGGTCATATTGTGAAAACTATCAGGACTATGGCTTAGCTGTGGACATTTTTAGTGGCAGCAGGGATAGCTGAACGTTTTGATATAAGATTTGTGTAGGTGGGCTTGAAAATGAGGGAGTGGTGGCAGTATAGAAATCATGTTCTGATTTTTCAGCTCACACTCTAGCTTTTGTCAGCTCCCACTCTAGTTTTGAACATTTCGCCATTCATTCCTATGGGCCCAATTTCACATCAAAAACGCTGATATTTCGTGAACCATTCAGCGAAACGTTCCACAAAGTAATAGCACACCAATCGGGAACAATCCGCACGTTTCGGTATATAACTGTCTATGTAGTGTAAAAACTGTGGGAGGAGTTAGGGTGGTAAATTTGGCTATAATAATAAGAATATATATGTGAGATAGCAGTAAGTGGTCTTGTCATGCAAGAACACTTAATAATCACATTATTGTCATGAATATTTAAAACATTCTGTAATATTTTGCTCTTTCAACTGTATTTCAGAAAGACCAAGACCATACTGGTAAGGTTATCAGTTCCATCCTATATTGGCGCTTGTTTGTGTGTATGTCTTAATGACTGTAGGCAATATGTTAGACTATAAGAAGTAGTAACAGTTATCTGGCCAACCCCTCACACTTATAGCTGGTGTGGATCAGCCTTTCATATTTTCCATGAACTCTTTGTACTGAAAATAGCATTAATCACTCCTAAGTTAGCACAAGTTAGGCAGGTAATTGCTATTACATAATATCTAAAGCATTTCACTTGTATTTCACTAAAAAAGGTAAGATGCACCAGCCAATCACACTGGAATGCAGTGCTCTGACTCCTCTCTTTAAAGCAGGTTAATTAGTAGGTTTGGAAGCCTCTTGTCTAATACCAATAAGGAAAAAGCAACTTAAATATTATTCTCCATGGAGACCAGTCATGTGTCAAGTTTCAGACTTGTTTTATAGCAAACAGCAACGGAAGACAGCAATACATGTATATAATAAATGTTAAATTATAAAGACTACTTTATTAGTTTTTTTATAGTCTTATTTAAGTTGTACTCATATTTTTTATTAATAGACATTCACGAGTATTACACATTCAGAAAACCTTTAAAAGAGGCCACTAGGTGCAGTCACAGACTGTCTTCTGTATGAAATTTAGGTAACTTTGGGTTTTTAGTTGCTAGCGAACTATAAATCCAAGCATGGAAAAGCAACTTAAAGCTCATTTGACACCTCTATTGTGAACCTTAGCATCTGTGAAATATGTACTATACTTCTAGATGTTTCCAATTTACAGTATATACCATATTGCGGTCCACTTTACTGCACAAAATCACCACAGTGTCAAGTGCACCAAAACACAACATCTTCAATCCCCCTATTGCTATAGCTGGTAATAAAAGACAGTTCCCTGTTGTCATCATGTAGGCAAGTACCAATCTGCTTCCTCCCTTGCAGGTGGCACTCATCTGGAATGGTACTGCAGCTAGAAAGTTGAGAGAAACCAGGTTTCTCTATGATTTTCAGGGCCTCTGGGGCAGCGTTCCAGTTGACTATGCTTCATCCAGGTGACCCTGGTGGCCATCTTGTGTCAAAAGAGCCTTTTTAAGCCCTGTCCCTAGGTTTTGGCGTGCATTTGGCATAGTGGATTGTGCAGGGAAAGAGCTTCTGTCTGCCAGGGAAAGTGATTAGTGGAAGGGAGAGCGTTCCAGATGAATAGGGCCAGGCTAGGAACACGCCATCCTTATGGAAGCTTCCCCACTGGGACCCGATTCCACCTTCTGAGACAGACGTGTCTTAACCTACTGTACCTCCAAGCTGCACAGAACTGTGAGTGTTTCCTGGCGTGGTGCTTTTCCTGCTGGGTTGTTTGTAAAATTGAGCTGTTCCTTCAATACAAGTTCTCATTTTTCTGCAACCAGTCTCTATAGTTACTGATTCTGCACTACATTGCACCCACCAATAGTCATCTCTGGGACACCCAAAGGGAAAAGTAGATGTTCTTCATGTGTAACTAGTAGGGGTCGTGCAGGTTATGTATCTGCCAACCAAATTGTTGGTTAGGCCACACCTTTAAGAGGTAAGTATGCCTTCCTTTTCTAACAGTGGATGTGCTATACAGCCAGAGCAATCAGAGTGAGCGGTGGAGTGGATAACCAAGCCTTCATTCTCCTTTTTCTCCTTTTCCTAGTTTCAGACTAACACAGTGTTGTCAGCAGCTGCAAATGCACCCTCTTCTGCCTCCTCTTCAGCATCTAATTGCACAGTAATTCTGCAAACTGGCATTGAGGAGCCAAATTATTTCAGTACAAATTCTACATTCTTATGATGTAGAAGAAAGCATAGAGTACAGAGCGGAGGGGCAAGAGGCAGGAAGAATCAATTGTCAGTGATGTTCCTCCAGCTGCAGCTTACTCCTAAGTGAGATCCAACACTGAGGAGTGTGGGGATGATGAAGTGGAAGACCCTACTTGGGTGGCCAAGAATGTAGAGGAGGAAAGTAATGGAGAGGTAAAACATCAATGATGCAGAATGTTGTCCAATGGTAGCTTGCAGAGGAGTGAAAGGAGTAGCTACCCTATTCTGCTAGATTTAGGTCATGGGTGCAGGTCACTGGAATCCCTAAGTGCAGGGTCTAGCTGTCTGGGCTTTTTATTATACATGTGCTGCAGACAGCACCATAGTGGTTTACAGCCTCTTTTTTTTTTTTTTTTTTTTTTAAGTCCGCAAACGTGCAACTATATCGAAAAAACCCGTAAGTGTCCGCAAAAAAGTGCAAGTGCAAAACACCACACGAAAAACGTGCACTTAGGGGTGTGCTGTGTCCTACCCCGAAAGGGGCTTGGACCGCTGTCCCTGATCCCCCGGGGCACGAAGCTCCTGACGGGGACTAGGTTCCCACTTGGTCCTCCTGACCAAAAGGCCGGGTGGACCACCGTTCCCTATGCCAAGCCGAAGCCGGACATTCAGTACTAGGCAAGGGGACTCTCCCGAAGAAGAGTCCTCTAGGGATCAGGGGAGGAAGGAACCGTATGGCCACACATCCTCCCCCTAGACTTCAGGGTAGGCCCGAGGACCCACACCCTCCATCCGTGAAAGCACACACATAAGAAAGCAAAAAGTGACAATACGTGGGAGTGTAATAAATTAAATTAAGTAAAGAAAAGAAAAAATAAAAAAAGGTACCGTGCCAAAATGTGCACAGACCAGGCCCTGAGGCCCGTAGCAAAAATTGCCCTGGACTTAGCCAAAAGGCCTGGTCCTTAGGGCGCTGTGCAAAAAGAGGTGAAAAAACAGTGGCCATGTGTCATCTTCACACCGTGGGGTCCCACACCCAAGTGTTACTAGTGACACCCCTGAGCGCGTCTCCTCAGGGGGCACTGAGTTTGCGGACTTTTTGCCTCCCCAGCCCCTGGCCAGACCAAGGTAGCATGTTCAGATCAGGAGGTACTGGGTCTTTCCGGTCTCCCCAGAGGAATTACTCCCAAGGCCCCAGAACGAATCATGGCGCTCCCTGGTTTCTGTCCCTCCGGTACTAGCCTTCCGGACCCCCATCATACCAGTGAGGGTACTATACAACAACCATCCCCGTAAACTAGAATGGTCGGGAGCACCCCCACTGGACACTGATAAGAACAGATACTACACTTGATCTTAGCCAAAAGGGTTTACAGCCTCTGCCTGTAGCAATTCAAGCGTGGTAAGTCTACAATCATTATGACACCACACATACAGTACAAGAAGATACAGGACTGTTCACCACAAAGCTTAGTGGGATCAGTACTTGAAAAATTTTAGTCGGCAGTCAAAGGCCCACAATCCTCCTCCCATTCCACCTCTTCCACCACTCCACAAGAATCTCTATCTGCATTTGTTACTACATCTGCAGCCTTACAGTGATGGAGGTCTAACAAGGAAGACATAGTTTGAGATTTCAAACAGTGAAGAGGGTCAGCATGGGGTCATGCTTAGCAGCAGGGCCAGAGCTAGACCATTGCACCCTAGGCAAGACCAGATGCTAGCACTTCCCCCTCAAAAAACCACCCAAAACTTCACCTGTAGTTCTACTTCACTCCTCCTATCACACATCTTCTTTCCCCTCAAATTTTCCACCTAGCATAGATCCTGTCAATCCCGCCTTCTAGCACAAATCCCTTTAAGTCCCTCCTCCTAGCACAACTGCCTCCAACTTACTCTTCCAAGCACAAATCCTTCCTCACCACCCAAATCCCCCCTCCTAACACAAATCACCCCTCCCTGCTTAATTCCTCCCCCCCCCAATTCCCCCTCCTAGCACAATCCCCCCACATTCCTCCCTCCTAGCACCCCCCAGTACCTTCTCCTACCACACAATCCCCCCCATCCCACCTCCTAACACAACCCCCCATCCCCTCTCCTAACACAAATCCCCCCAATTCCCTCTCCTAAAACAAATCCCCCCAATCATCTCTCCCAGCACCAATCCTCTTCCTTCAATCCCCCCACCTAGGAAAAATTCTCCCAAATCCCTCCTCTAGCTAAAACCCCTCCAAATAACCCTTCCCAGCATAAAATCCTCCCATTTTACTGAAATCCTCTCCCCTTTTAGCACACATTCCCCCTCCATCATCGCTATTACCTTCCCTGCACAAATAGCCCCCATCCTTCCTCCTGCACAAACCTCTAATCTCAGTAAAAATGATTTTTACCCCTCCTTTCATTGTTTACAGTTACCCCCCCTGGCCTGTAAGCCCTCCCCCTCAACTTCCAGACCGGAAACCAGGTAGAGGTGCAGGTTGTGCTAGGCTCCCATTCCTATCCATGGAGCGATCCTCTATACAGTAGATGACACGGGATCACTCTTGGATCGGGCTGTACATAGTTTGATTACCATGCCCCCTAACTCCTCCAATGACTGCTTATATCTCGGCAGCAGGAAGTCAGAGAATGAATCAAACACTGAGGGAGAATGTCACCAGCACACCAAGGATCACCAATATGGGTCCAAACGTTTTAATGAACGATCACATAGTTACAGCAAGGCAATGTTTTGGAGTCTCGCAGGACCCCTTCACCAGACATGTGCCAAATTGTGACAGAAACTGTAAACTATTTAAGAAAACTTTCCACCAATCAGAGTGAAGTAAAATGAGCCCGGCCCCTCCCCATGATGTCATGTTCCCTCCAAAAATGCATTCAAATCAATGTAAACAGAAACATAAACACAAACTGCGAAAATAAATAAACCATAAAACAATAATCAGATGTGCATAAACTGCATTCCCGGGGATATGAACATTGTGGTCACATGTGTATCATATTACTCCCCGGATTGTAATAAAATGTCAGCTGAAAGCAGCGCTGTATTATGGAAACAATGACCAGCAGCATATATGTCCCTGACATGACTGTCGGACTTGCAGAATACCGAGGCTAATACCCCTAATCCATAAAAGCACCACCACCCTTCAAAACCTTCCCCACCCAAATGACTACGCGACTCTCTTTCTGGTGTAAAAAACTGGCCATAGCAGCCATTTATTTAACATAACTCAAACATAACACTTCTTACAGTAAACTTAATTGATACCTGACAGTAAGATCCCAACCGGGTCCAAGGTCTTCGAAGGCACCATTACTCCCATCACAAACTCGGCTGTATCTGACACCCAATGAAAGGCCCCCAGCCGCTACTACACCGCCTCGGGGACAATACTACAGTTACAGCCAATGAACTCCCACATTACCAACATGACCTTATAATTGGGAAGGGACACCCATACCTACGAGGGGCCCAACCCATAATTCACCAAATTGTCACTCCAACACCGCCTTCAAAGACCCATTGACCCCTGCCACAGCACACGAGTGTGAACCCTTACACTCGTGTAGCCCGCCAAACACGTAATCCTCGCTGGATACCATCCTGTAGGCCCAAGTACCACAAGTCAATGCCAACCGCATTGAGATGCACCCCATCCGCACGCAAATACCGCCAGGATTCTTCCTCCAACTCCCGATGACTGACTGTTAGGCCACCATTCCGCACAAAAAAGCGCGCCACCTCCCTATTCACCTTGACCCGGGCCCGGTTAATTTTGTCGACCGAACGAGCCATGTGCCAATAAGCACGGGCCACCATGTCAGACCATACCAGCACAGTCTGTGGGAAAAAAGACCGAAGGCGCAAGAAATCAAATTTAATATCTTGGATCACCTCCCGCATAGAGCGCAACCCTAGATCATTGCCCCCCACATGTAACACCAAAACGTCTGGAGGCCGGTCTAAACGGGAATAATGATGAATCTCAGGTACTACCCTGGACCACAACATTCCCGGCACACCAAGCCAATGAAGCCTCGCCTCCCCCCTTCCAAACCCCAATTGCCGACCCTCCAGTCAAACATCCGCCCTCTTAGCCCCCCAAAAGACATATGAATGGCCCATGATCCACACCAAGCAGACATCGGAACCTGCAAAGAAAAAACACAGAAAGGAGGGAGGAGGTAGAAACCTTTCAACAAGGCCCCCCCACAACACAAACAAAACACAAGAATGGACAGTGACAGGTACCGCTAAGACAAACACAACACCACCAAAAGAGCATCCCCCACACCTCACAAAAGCTGAGGACGCACGTATAACCGAAACCTAGCCGAATCCCAATGCCCAATACGACGAACAACTTCATCACCTAAACCCCACCGGGCGGCCTCCGTAGCTGCCCCAATGCGAAAAGAATGGGACGAGTAATGCTCCACACCCAACCCGGCAGACTGCAAACACCGTTTAAACACTACCCCAAATTGGAAACGAGACAGAGCCATCCCATTCACATGCATGAAGAAAACCCCAGGAAGATCAGGTCTCAACTTGAAAAATTCTCCAACAGCCTGAACAGGACAAATCCGGGACCTCGGAATCTCAGACAACTCAACCCAGGTACACCGACCCAAACGATCCGTTTTCGACCTGCGCAGAAAAATACGCAACCCACCACCCCGCAAGACCACCTCATCCACAGCCAAACTACCCTCCCCCCACCTGTTCCGACTAACCAACTCCCCAACCCTAAAGGCCCCAAAAAATGCCAGCACAAAAGCCGCACTGAACAAAATCGCCTCATACAACGAGGAACAATACCATCCAACTGGCCCACCACCGCATGAAGAACCTCAAAAGAAACCAGACGCCTAGAATCAGGTAAGGAACGGCCTTTTCGGTACCCCCGCATAGCCTGCCGAACAAGGAAATCCTTTGTAACATCACAACGCCCCGCCAATTTTAAACGGAAAGCCAACCCTGCCAGCTTCCGAGACATCAAAGATGCTGAAACACCCATTTCAAAATTCCTACCTATGAAATAAAGCAGGAGGCACTGGGCATCATCCACCCCGAACCCGCCCCCTAGCTCACTCACCAGCTCCAGCCATTCCCGCCAAACCTTCTCATAGAAAACCCGAGTGGACGCACAAACCAATGTTTGAATCAAGGAGGCAGAAGAGGCAAGGTGACGCTCCACAAATGATCCGGGCAAGCGATACCGCGCTGCTCCGCTTCCGGCTCCAGCCGACGGAACCGGTCCCACTGAAAACGAGACAGAGCATCAGCAACTGAGTTATCCACACCCGGAACATGAACACAACAATTAAGACGTAAACAGTCCAGAACCAACCGCTGCAACAAACGAACCACCGGCCTAGACCAGGTCGAAACACTGTTAATGGCATGGACCACACTCAAATTGTCACAATGAAAACAAATCCGTTTATTCCGAAAGATGGCACCCCACAAAGAAACGGCTAAAACGATTGGGAAAAGCTCCAATAAGGTCAGATTGCGCAACAAACCCACCTCCCGCCATTGCAATGGCCACGAACCCGTACACCACTGACCCTGAAAATAGGCCCCAAAACCAGCAGAGCCCGCCGCATCTGTAAATAGTTCCAGATCAAAGTTGGACACGACCCCATCCAACCAAAGCGATCTTCCATTGTAGGAATCGAAAAAACGTCCTCCACACCCCCAAGTCATCCCGTAGCTCGCCACGCAGCCGAACCCTGTGATGTGGGGCCGCCACACCAGCCGTGGCAGGCCCCAAGCGCCTTGAAAATATGCACCCCATGGGCATGATGCAGCAAGCAAAATTCAACTTACCTAATAACAACTGTAATTCCCGAAGTCGAATCTTTCTGCACTGACCCACCGCAATCACCAACCCCCGGAGCTCCTCCAATTTATCCAGAGGCAAACGACATTCCATGGCCTCCGTATCGATAACAATTCCCAAAAAACACAATTCCGTGTTCGGACCCACCGTCTTATCCGGAGCCAAAGGAACGCCAAAATGCTCAAACACATGCTACACCGTGCTCAGTAGCGACGTACAGATAGAACTTCCCGGGGGGCCAATGCACAAAAAATCATCCAAATAATGGATGACAGATGCGAGCACAGAAAATCCCTAACCGCCCATTCAAGAAAAGAACTAAAGGTCTCAAATAGGGAACAAGAAATGGCGCAGCCAATAGGCAAGCAACGATCAACAAATACCGTATATACTCGAGTATAAGCCGACCCGAATATAAGCCGAGGTACCTAATTTTACCACAAAAAACTGGGAAAAACTATTGACTCGAGTATAAGCCGAGGGTGGGAAATGAGGCACCTACTAGTCAATGTAAAAAATTGGTGTCAGTGGGAGGAATAGTGCCCCATCATTGGTGTCAGTGGAAGGAATAGTGCCCCATCATTGGTGTCAGTGGGAGGAATAGTGCCCCATCATTGGTGTCAGTGGGAGGAATAGTGCCCCATCATTGGTGTCAGTGGGAGGAATAGTGCCCCATCATTGGTATCAGTGGGAGGAATAGTGCCCCATCATTGGTGTCAGTGGGAAGAATAGTGCCCCATCATTGGCGTCAGTGGGAGGAATAGTGCCCCATCATTGGTGTCAGTGGGAGGAATAGTGCCCCATTGTGGGTGTCAGTGGGAGGAATAGTGCCCCATTGTGGGTGTCAGTGGGAGGAATAGTGCCCCATCGTTGGTGTCAGTGGGGGGAGGAATAGTGCCCCATCGTTGGTGTCAGTGGGGGGAGGAATAGTGCCCCATCGTTGGTGTCAGTGGGGGGAGGAATAGTGCCCCATCGTTGGTGTCACTGGGAGGAATAGTGCCCCATCGTTGGTGTCACTGGGAGGAATAGTGCCCCATCGTTGGTGTCAGTGGGAGGAATAATGCCCCATCAGTGGTGTCAGTGGGAGGAATAGTGCCCCATCGTTGGTATCACTGGGAGGAATAGTGCCCCATCATTGGTGTCAGTGGGAGGAATAGTGCCTCATCGTTGGTGTCAGTGGGAGGAATAATGCCCCATCGTTGGTGTCAGTGGGAGGAATAATGCCCCATCATTAGTATCAGTGACACCAATGATGCGGCACTATTCCTCCCACTGACACCAATGACACTTGCTGACCCCTGTTGCAGTATGGTGCTGCTGCAGCCAGCATATGTGGTTGCAGCAGCACCTCTGCACTGCACACTTACCGGCTTTTCCCTCACTCGATTTTCGCGGGTCCGCTCGGCTCTGCCTCCTCGCCCGTGATTGGCCGCCTGTGTACCTTTCCTGAGCTACAGTTCTGGCGGCCAATCACCTGTGAGGAGGCGGAGCCGAGTGGCAGGAGTGAGGGAGTGGCCGGAGTGACGGAAGAAGCAGCGCTTCCTGGATGGATTATTGGGAGCCAGGTAAGAGACAGCAGCCCTCTGCCCACCCCTGTACGCGCCCCCCTTGACGGAGCCTCGCGCCCCACTATCTGCAGATGTTGACTCGAGTATAAGCCGAGGGGGCCGTTTTTCAGCACAAAAAATGTGCTGAAAAACTCTGCTTATACTTGAGTATATACGGTATGCACCCGTCCCATTTGCAACCCAGCAAACGGAGACAACTAGGATGAACCGCCAAAAGGCAACGCCGCCTCAATATCAGTGTTTGCTAACAAGGAACCCCGACCAAACTGCCGCACCTATGAAACCGCCGCATCGAAAGAAGTGTATGAAACTGAACACAAATCTGGGTCAATAGCATCATTGACCGAACCTCCCCGCGGATGCGACAGGTGATGAATGAGTCTATATTTATTGGGCTCTTTATTTATTGCGACCCAAAGACACCTCCTTGTCAAGTTTTGCACGGATAACCTCCGGATGCAGCCGCGCCGATCTCAAATTATGCGCCGCTGGAGGGACCACCGCCAATGCACAGGGGATCAAAAAACCCTCCGAAAAACCCTGCCGCAACAGGTTAGCCGCCGCCTGATCAGGGTACCGCTTTAAAAATGGCAACATCCTTCCTACTCTTACTGGCGACATCCATTTTTCCAGCGTCACCACCTCTCCCCCTTCCCTGTTTAAAACACCGGGACAATGGATGGGCCCCCCCCGCAACCCAAACACTCATGACGGAATCGGCAGCCAGATCCAAACTTGCACGATCCCTCATTAAATTGCCAGCAGTAGCCTTTTCTAAGCGCGGCCGGCTGCACAACCGGGGCTGCACCTCTGGCCCCCCTGGAAAGGGATGAGCAGTGGTCCGCACGGGAGTCATCAGCTTCATCCACAGCCCAATATCCTTGTGGTCCCACCGCAAAGATGGCCTAACCACCATACGTTGACGAAACTGCTCGTCATAGCGTAACCACGCGATGCCCCCATAAACCCTCTGATCTTCCCCAATGGCATCCAAGTAACAAAAGAGGGGCGAACAATGATCCGGCGTCCTCTCCAATAACGCTCGCCAGAATGGCAAACGCCTGAAGCCAATTAGAAAAAGTGCGGGGAATCAAACGGTACCGCCGTTTTTCCTCCTCCTCCCTCTTACTCTCATCTGGCTGAACTTTGTCCAAGTTGAATTTCTCCAACGGCAACAAAGAAAATATCTCCACATATTCGCCCCTCCAAATGTGCTCCTTCACCTCCGGCTTCAGATGAGTCCCTAAGGGCCCCTCAAAGCACACATAAACTTCGCATTTTGCTGCATCCCCCAAACGCACACCATCAAACCCCGGCACACCTTTATCCCCGCCATCAGCCCCAGGACCACCAACAGCCGCATCCACTCCCCCAGTGCCTCAGAGGCAGCGCTGAAAGAACCAACCACCGCCAACCGAACTGTGGAAGAGGCTCCAGAGAACTGTGGCCCAGCCACTGTACCCACCCGTGGGGGGACCCCTGTAGCTGCGTCTCTACCACCCCCAGATGCCACAGCCTGAACCGCCGACCACGCGGCCAAAGATGGCGCCAAAGCCCGAGCAACCACCCCCGCCTCACAACGCACCAACACATCCCTGAAACCCGCCAGCAGCATACTAACAACCCCATCAGTGCCCAGGGAACCCCCCAGCGACGACACATTAACCCCAGCAACCCCAGACCCACTCACCGCAAACCCAGAAGCACTACTCCCCAAGTCCTGAAAACCCTCAAACAGAGAAGGAGAGGAAGACACCGGAAAAACAGCCCCAGAAGTCAACTCACCAGGCTGCAGCCGTTCACCGGGACCTCCAGCCGCCAATCTGGATCCATGCAGGGACGAAGGGACCGCGTCATCTTCAGAGCCGCTGTGCTCCCCCTCAGACCTCCGCTCCTCATCCTCCAGCTCCCAGGCAGCAGCAGGCATCGCTCCAGGATCATTCACGGCTCCTGGGCCCGGGCGGCGCACAGAAAGGATGGCAGCAGCCACCTCACCGGAGCCCAGAGCCGCCGGATCATCCCTCCCTTGCTGGGCTCGCTGAGAGGCAGAGGAACTCCCAGCAGCCGCCGCCCCAACCGTCAGGGGACTCTGTCCGGCTCCATACCCTGGGCGGCGCACAGGGGTGATGTCAGCACCCCCCGCCCCCCCTCGATAGGCTCGCTGGGCGGCCAAGGAAGGCCCAGCAGCCGCAGGCTGAATCCGCCGTGAAGGCAGGGTCCTGGCTTCAGAGCCAGGGTGGCGCACAGGAGTGACGTCATCCGGTGCCGCCCCCACCGTGTTTTGAGCCACCGTCTTTTGAGAAGCCCACTGGGCGGCAGAGGGAAGCACAGCGGCCGCAGGCCGGAGTGGAAGCTGCCGAGTCCCGGCTCCAGAGCCCGAGCCGCTAAGCCCCGCCCACCTCGGGCTCGCTGTGCTGCCGAAGATGACATCACCGCCCTGGCCTGGGAAGCTGCGGCGCCCGCCGTGATGCCGGAGAGCTGGATCCTCTTCTCCTGGGGGGCGTGGACCCAGCCCCCCGAAGGCCGCCCATCACTTCTCCCACGCCGGGCTGCCACCGCTGCAGGCCCAGGGCCTGCAGGGCCAGCCTCATGGTCCCGATCAGAAGGTGAGTTGGCATGGGAGCGGGTGGTAGTGGATGTGCTCCTGCCAGGGGTCCGCCAGCGACGAGGATTCCTCCCAGCCCGTCCACCAGGAGAAGCAGGCCGACGCTTTACTGGCAGAGCTGGAGGATCCCCTAAGGGGCTCCCAGTGCAGCGCTGAACCCGAACTGTCACATCTGGGCTAAAGCGCACTGGAGGCACAGACCGCCGAGCACGTGTCCTCCCAGGAGAAGTGCCTGGTGACAGGGGCCTGGGTCCTTGCAGCATTTCCGACAGCCTCACCCGGAGCCATTGGCTTCCGCCGCCCGCAATTGGGCTAGCATCCCCTCTAATTCACTCATGGCCCAGTATTATCTTTGCAGGTACCAGCAAAGGAAGGAAAAACCACCCCCGTGATGGCACAAGCTCCGACTGAACTCTGACAAGACCCAACCAGAAAATCCTGGTCTTGCCAGGATTTTCAAATCCTGGCAACTCATTACAATTGTAACAGCCCTGTCTTTTTGAGAACTTGAAGACTGCCTTAGTGTACTTGGTCCTAGGGACCGCTTGAACTAATAAGTCATGTAGGGATCTACCTCACTTATGTACCAATAACGGTGGATTCTTTAAGTCAGGTGATAGAGTGTCATCAGCTCTAAGGATGGTCATGATACGCATGACCGCTTGTTTAATACACTCAGATTCCTGATTGAAGCCGTGTATAGATAGCGGCCTGTTGGTGGCTCTAGGGCTGCCTTCAAAATCTGCTGTAGCTCTGGCTAATGCCTGGTCAAGTACTTGAGTAGGATAACCTTGTTCCACAAATTTTATATACATGGCCTCAAGTTGCTCTATCCTGTCATTCATGCAGGAGAAAATGTTTAACACCCTCTTGAACTATGAAATAGGTATGCTATCACGGAGATGCTTGGGATGTGCACTCTGGTAATGTAGTAGGATGTTCCTGTCTGTTGGTTTTGAGAACACATATGTTTGGAGTGTACCCTGTTTATTTGTGATCCTCACATCAAGATATGTAATGCTGTCAGTGGATATCTCAGGGTTGAAAATGATACCAGGAAAAATACTGATAAGCTGATAGACAAACTTGAAAAAAATTATGTTTCCCCTTCCCAAAGAAGGAAGATATCATCAATATATCTTAGCCAGCATTTGACATGATCAATGAACAAAGGCATGGGATAAATGTTGTGCTCCTCCATATACCCAACAAACAAATTTGCAAAGGAAGGGGCAGCAGAATTGGCAGTGCCGTGTATTTGGGCATAGTTGGTCCCCTCAAATGCAAAAAAATTGCTTTCAGATACAAAATGCAAACAATCAATAAGGTATTCACACGGGAGTTTCTGACCCGTCTATCCAGACCAGAAATGTTTAACTGCCACCAAACCTGCTTCCTTAGGTATCCTTGTATACAAGGATGAAATGTCCATTGTTGCTAATTTTCAATTTACATCAAATGCCGAGAATCCCCCGAGTTTATCCAAAAAAATCCCCTGTGTCCCTGACATATGCCAGCAGGTTCTGAACCAATGGTTAAAGATGAAAGTCCAGTAGCTGAGCGATTGACCCTGTACCAGAAACAATTGGCCTGAATTTTAAAGGGTTTGTACCCTTGTGAATTTTAGGTAACCCATATATCACAGGTAGTTTTGGGTGTTTGTCCATCAAAAATTCAGCTGTCTCATTAGAGATCCAGCCATTGGCTTGGCCGATGGTGATGAGAGAATTTAGAGTGTTCACAATGCCTTGTGTAGGATCCACAGTGAGTTGTGGGTAACTAGTAGTATCAGCTAACATTGATAACATGCCCGCCCTATAGTTTTTATAGTCCATGATCACAATAGCATGGCCCTTATCAGCGGGCTTGATAATGTTTTTATCTTCCCTGAGTGTCCTTAGGGCTTTACATTCCTCAGGACTAAAATTAATGTATCTCCTCATTGGCATGCCAGAGAAAACATCATGTTTCAGAGTGCATATGTAGCAATCAATGGATTGGTTCTGTCCAGGGGTCATGAATTTGCTTTCAAGCTTGAATGAATGACCTGTGGACAAAGGCATAGTTTGTGATTGTGTATGAAAGAACTGTTTGATTTTCAATGTCCTCTCAAACTTGAATATTTCTATTTCAAAGATGAAGTCATTAAACCTCAACACAGGACAGAATGACAGACCTTTAGACAAGAAACAGGACCCTTTGTGATGTGTCTTGATGATAAATTAACTACCGAACTCGTCTGCCCATGCGTTGGTGGTTGCTGCATGTTTGATATCTGCAACCTCTTTTTGCCCCTCCTGGTTCTTCGCCGTCTTCAACTCTTTGAAAAAGGGGTGTGCTACTTTTAGTGACAAGGGCTATGGAGATGTGTCAACTTCTCCATGTGCCAACTTCTCTATCTGTAGAAGGATTCTCGGTTAGACTCTCGCTCTCAGACGAAATCTGGGGGCATCCTTTTGTTGGCTTCTCGGGTAGAGGTCGAGTACGTAATCTTCTCCTGGGCCTAGAGGTCCCAGTTAACCATGGGTAAACTCTACCTTCTTGGTAATCCTGGTTTACCTGTTTAAATATGTCCCTTTTAGACTGCTTCTGTCTTATGGTGTACTGTATGTGGCAATCTCGTTTTCAGTCTCCTGCAAAGCAGAGGTCTGATTTTCTGTATCCTGTGTCGGTAATTCCAATGCTGCAAGTT
Organism: Staurois parvus; assembly: GCF_062004578.1. Taxonomy (NCBI): domain Eukaryota; kingdom Metazoa; phylum Chordata; class Amphibia; order Anura; family Ranidae; genus Staurois; species Staurois parvus. Next base: position 11,848,384 of record NW_028318358.1, read on the forward strand.
CACATTTCCCTTGGCACAGCTGAACCTTGACCTCTTCAAGAACTAGTAACATATAGTTCAATGAGTTCTGGGTGGAAACCTCACACCATTTTTCACAGAAATCTTGTTTATGACGTCCAATGGTGGGCTGATTTCTAATCCAGAAAGCCCTCTGAATTTTTCTTGCTCTGTAGTACTCAGACATAGTTTGGCCATGCAGCTCTAGATCCTGTCTTTTCTTCAAGCGTTTGATTTCCCTTAAGCAGTCAGTGACTGTTTCCGATCCAAATGCTTTTTCGGTGTCGGGTGAGAAGAGGATTGCATCAATCTCTTCCTGATTGTAAATGCATCCAAAATCACTTAATGATGCAATATCTTCAGGAGGCCACTGATGTGAGCTATGACATTAACAACCATATTACCTACTTTCTGTGCGTTTTGGATGCAGAAAAAAAACATCTAAAGTGCATGTAGTGTGAACTGGCCCTCAATCTGCTTCCTTTCTGTTCTTTTTTCTTCACAGCTTATCTCCGCAACCCTGCCCGCCCATTGGCTTGTGTTTCCATGATAACGGTGGCCGGTGCAGAAATGACTTTGAGCGCATGCGCGAGTAGTAAACTTGCATGGCAGATGACATGCGTCGCCATAACACTGTCGGCCGCTGCACCAATAGGACCACTGTAGGTGTGTCCTCATTGCAGCTCACTTGACAACAAGAATCACACCCCCACATCTCTAGGCAACAACTTTTAGCTTCTGTCAGGGACATACAGTATATGCTGCTGATCGGGGTTAATATAATACAGCGCTGCTTTCAGCTGACACTTTATTACAATCCGGGGAGTACTATGATACATGTGACCACAATGTTTCTATCCTCGGGAATGCAGTTTGTGAACATCTGATTATTATTTAATGGCTTATTTATGTTTCTGTTTACATTGATTTGAATGAATTTTTGGAGGGAACATGACATCATGGGGCGGTGCTCATTTTACTGATTGGTGGATGGTTTTCTTAAATAGTTTTCCAGTTTCTGTCACAATTTGTCACATGCCTGATGAAGACGTCCTGCGAGACTCCGAAACATTGCCTTGCTGTAATTTTATGTGATCGTTAATTAAAACTTTTTGACCCATATTGGTGATCCTTGTTGTGCTGGTGACATTCTCCCTTATTGATTCTGTTCGGTTCCAGTCGACGGTCGCTGTAGCACCCACTTATACACACAGCCATTTATTAATGCAGGAACATGTGCATTTGGATTGTACACTTGCATTCTGAATTAAACACTGAACACAAATTCTGTGTCATCTGCTTTATGGAAGATTGCTCCACTGACAGGAGAGGAGAGCACAGCCCTCACCTTCCGGCTCTCTCCAGTCATTTCTCCTTTGCAGGCTTCACTGTTCCAGGTTGCTCTGCCTGTGTTCCAGCCGTGAGTGTGGAGATGGGGAAAGGCACTTAGCGGCCATTCACAGCATCCATGGAAAGGCTCGCCTGGGGGGCACAACTGAAATCTGGGAGGGGGGGGGCATAGCCCACCACAATGCCCCCCTAGATCTGGTCATAGAGCAGAGTAGGAAAACCAGCGGCTGTGACTGCACCCTAGGTTGGCTGCCTAGTTTACCTAGTGGTAGCGCCGGCCCTGCTTAGCAGGACTAAGCTTAGGCTTCAACCATGCTCAAACTCCACCTTGCAGTCTCTAGCTACATCATTGACTAGGTAAGTGTCATTTCTAGCTTGGTAAATTGCTGGCTTTACAGATGATCACAGCTAGTGGAGTCTGTCATTTTCCTGTGAGTTTGCACTCTTCTTTCCACCATCATGTGGAAGGTAATGTCTCCTTGTCACTGGAGCACGTATTAAGCCGTAGGATCCACGTGACCATAGACAAGTGGTTCAGGAAGCATGGCGAGAGACGTTACATCTCCTTCAGGACTCAACAGATCAATGCTCTGGCAGCCAAATAAGATAAGGCACACCTCTAGAGCTGATGGTGCCACCCTATGCATGCTACTTTATGATGGTATGATTTCAGTCACCTCTACCCCCTCCTCCATATTGGCCTCGTCCAGTGAATCCTCAGAGCCACTTGTCCCACCCAAGTGGCAAAGAGCCTATGCAACATCTCATGCAAAATGCTACCAAACTCTTTTACAGCTGTGTGAGAGACAGGAGCCACACTGGGGATGAGAAACTCCCAGCTATTTAGGGCAGACTGAGAGGTGGCTGACCCCATGCAAATTTGTGTCAGAAAGGTTCCTGTATGACAATGGAATCAACCTGATGTCAACACTTTAAAAGAGAAAGTTCAGACAATGTCCTAAACCTGGTGGTGCAACAGTTCCTGGTTAGGTACCCTGACATGATCCCTCTGGTGTTCCTGCTGGAGAAAACACTGTACCGTGTACCCTAGACTGGGCACTGGAGGCACGATAGCAGAAGGATATGTTTTTTCAGGCCTCACTTTATTCTGACTCTTGAGGTAGCCCAAGTCACCGGAGGAACATGGAGAGGCAGCTGGGATGTCAGCCGTAAGGAGGAAGACATAGAGAAAGCTCCCAGGGGTATGTTTTACCCTTCCCAAACCCTTCCCAAACACCAGGAGATGTAAGTGGGTTTCTCTGCCACTGGAAATTAGTAGCAGATGGGCTCACTCATGCTGCTGTCCCTACCTATCTCTTCACGATGCATTGCCCAGATCTGGCAGTCACAGGCAGCTCATGTCCTATATGATCGGGGATTACATGGGGCCAAGGGCATATGTAGACAGCTTGACAATGGATGACCCACTTGACTATTGGATGTGCCAAACTCCGAAAGCTGCTACTCAAACCACAATATACACAATAATATACAGTAACCACAATATCCACTTGCCGACTGCTATATGAATATAAATGTTGCAGCTTGCAAGTGGTTTACCGGAGTTATGGCTTAAGCTAATAACCATAACCTCAGTATTTTTTTTTCAGCCATTATGTTTCTCATGAATTGCTTTCAGAAGCAATCGCTGCCCACCAGTGTTTCTCTGGCTTACTGCTGTTACTAGTGAGCCCTGGAAACTATCCGATGGTTCGCACAGCTGGCCATAGAGGTGGACAGAGGTGGACAGAGACCAGCTCATCTCTGATCACCTCCATGATCTTGGAGGATCGGAGCGACGTCATGATGTCACTTTCTGTTAGGGAAGTAAACAATTTTTATTTAAGCAAAAGATCAGACATTTTTTTTAATCTTTTGCTTTTAAAGCTGTAGGAGAGATTTGGGGTCTTGTAGACCCCAGACCTCTACATAAAGAGGACCTGTCATCTCTTATTTCAATTACAAGGGATATTTACTTTCCTTATAATAGGAATAAGAGTGATTAAGAAAAAATTAAAGGGACAGTGTAAAAAAAATAGATAAAAAAAAGTGATTAGGAAAAATTAAAGCACCCTCATCCCTCTGTGCTTGCATGCAGAAGTGAATGCATACGTAAGTTGCGCACACAAACGAATATAAAAGGTGTTCGCATCACACATGTGAGGTATCGCATGCGAATGTTGGAGCGAGTGCAATAATTCTAGTACTAGGCCTCTTCTGTAACTCTAAACAGGTAAATTGTAAAAATGTTTAAAGCATCTTCTATGGAGATTTTTAAGTATAGTAGTTTGTCGCCAATGCATGAGCGTGCACAATTTTAAAGCGTAACATGTTAGGTATCTATTTACCTGGCATAACATCATCTTTTATATTTAACCAAACATTGGGTTGTATATTGTGTTTTTTGCATTAAAATTAATTAAAGTGTATTTTTTCCAAAAAAAATGCATTTGAAAACCGCTGCGCAAATTCCGTGTAACCTAAAAAATTGCAAAGATCGCCATTTTATTCTCTGCTAAAAAATATCTATAATTTTTTTTTCTAGCCAAAAATACTGATTTTTACTTGTAAACAAAAAGTGCCAGAAAGGGCTTGGTCTTCAAGTGGATACAGTGGGGAAAAAAAGTATTTAGTCAGCCACCAATTGTGCAAGTTCTCCCACTTAAAAAGATGAGAGAGGCCTGTAATTGGCATCATAGGTAGACCTCAACTATGAGAGACAAAATGAGAAAAAAAATCCAGACAATCACATTGGCTGATTTGGAAAGAATTTATTTGCAAATTATGGTGGAAAATAAGTATTTGGTCACCTACAAACAAGCAAGATTTCTGGCTCTCACAGACCTGTACCTTCTTCTTTAAGAGGCTCCTCTTTCCTGCAATCATTACCTGTATCAATGGCACCTGTTTGAACTTGTTATCAGTATAAAAGACACCTGTCCACAACCTCAAACAGTCACACTCCAAACTCCACTATGGTGAAGACCAAAGAGCTGTCGAAGGACACCAGAAACAAAATTGTAGACCTGCACCAGGCTGGGAAGACTGAATCTGCAATAGGCAAGCAGCTTGGTGTGAACAAATCAACTGTGGGAGCAATAATTAGAAAATGGAAGACATACAAGACCACTGATAATCTCCCTCGATCCGGGGCTCCACGCAAGATCTCACCCCGTGGGGTCAAAATGATCACAAGAATGATGAGCAAAAATCCCAGGACCACACGGGGGGACCTAGTGAATGACCTGCAGAGAGCTGGGACCAACATAACAAAGGCTACCATGGCTGACTAAATACTTTTTTGCCCCACTGTATACAACAAAAAAGCACCACTTATTCATAATGTGCAAAATGTGCAACCAGATCCCTCCACATACATATCTAATGCAATATGCAGATTATAGGTAGATCAAAAGAGCATTGTTCTCAAATGGGTAAACTGGCTCTCACATCAACAATATCTGAGTATATCCCCACAAACTATATGGAAGCTTAAATTATTAATTAATTATTAAAAGTATAGAACAACTACAAATGGACACACATGTTAAACATTTGAAAAAACTGCATGAAGCTGTCATGCACATCATGAAATAGCTGGCTGGAACCCACTTCTTACTACTGCAAGTCGCAAAGATAATGGACCACATAACAAATCTTTATTTATTGTGAATGTGAATAATAATCACTATGCGGAGGTCCCTTGGAATGTTTAGATTTTTTTTAGCAATTACAGATTGTCTTTTGGGATACTCCTGAAAAGTTGGTATGGGAACATCACTATATAGACAATGTGTTTTTTTATTTGGAAGGGAAATCAGTTGTGAACAAGTTTTAACAACCATAATAAGGGTATTAACATGGCCTTTATTTATAACAACAATAGTAAGGGCACTTTTCACTTCCAGTTCCAGTACACAGGAAATAAACTTTTTGGATTTAGTTATTTATATAACTGATGGTAGATTATATACGCATACTTTAAAAAAAAACAAACAACAAAAACAACTGATTATAATTGTTTTACATCTGCCCATAGTGGCCATCATCTCACTTACACCACTCAGGTTGATTATTTGGTACAGGCAAATGCATTATGTAATTGTTTTTATTGAGCTAGGGTACTCCCCCCATGTGACTGATGAATAATGATGTGATTAACCTCCCTGGCGGTATTCCCAAGTGTAGCTCGGGGTAAAGTTTCAGTACCAAAAGCGGTAACTCCGAGCTACACTCGGGCTTACCATGCGGCGCTGCTCCGGCATCTGTTCTTCACTTACCTTACCTGCACTCCCACGATGTCCCTCCTGCAGTGTCCCCGGCAATGTAATCCGGCGGATGCTGGCATCTGTCTTCTGGGTTCCGTCCCCTGCGAGCGTTGGGACGTACGGGGGACGGAACGGCGGGATATTTGAAAATGACAAAAAGTGACATTCACTAAATACACTAAAATAACATAGTAAAACATTACTGTATCAAACCATTTCACATACATTTTGTCCCTAGTGCTCTGTCCTGTGCCCTGCCTGCATTTTTACTGTTCTTTCTGCCTGGAAACTGAGAAATGTTAATGGCGTCCAAAAAGTGTCCCTTTAGGTCAAAATCGGTTTTAGACCAGCTAGAGAACAGCGATAGTAAATTAGAACTACTTGCAGAATTGAGTGATAATGATTTGTGGGGAAATTCGTCATCAGACACTGAAAACGATTTTGCGACTTTGCTCAGTGATGTGCGAACTTGGCGCTATATTTCAAATTTCAGTGTTTTTGGTTTGATTATATTATTGAATTAAATTTATTATTATTATTATTATTTTTTATGATTATTTATTCAATTTATAATTTATGATTTCATGTTTCAAATTTTATCATACCCGGGATGTTTACTAGACTCTTGTTCGGACAGATTTCAGTGAGTTATTCCTAAAATTACAGGCCTACAATAAAAAAAATACATATTTCCATGCAAAAAAATGTACCGCTTTGAGCACAGAAATATGGACATAATCAGACCGCTAGGGAGGTTAAGGTAGGTGCACAGATGGATAGGAATGATCTGGTGAAGTATCAGGAGAGGGATACAGAGAATAGAGGTCTTATGAATATACATTCATTTCACATTTCAATGTACAGTACAAGACAATTGAGGGCATTTTTCAGAAATATTATTAAAGGATAAGGTCCTGAAAAGTATGTTACCTGAATGTCCTAGATGCATTTGTAGGGGGGCAATGTTTTGGGTCAGGCATGTAAAAACAATTAAGGAGCAATACACCTTTACATCTAATCATAATGGGCAGGAATATTGGGTAGAGCAATTAATTACTTGTGATACAGCTCACGCTACTTATCTTCCTGAACTTGAGAATTGAGGGAACGCTTGGATGAACACATCACAATGCAAGAAAGGGTCTCAGAACTCACAGCTTACCCTTTCATTTTAGGCAGCATCACCAGAAGGATCTAAAGAGTTAAAATTTTGCAGAACTGATAGAGTATATAAACATTGAAGGAGGAGATTTCAAAGAATGAGACATTTTGCTTTTATGAGTTAGAAACTTTGAATCCAATAGGATACTGCTCACTTCCTCATAGAATGTTAACAGAGTAGTCTGATGAGCAGTCTTTTTTAAATCCATGATGATTAATACTTTTTTTCTATAACAAATTTTTCTTTATTGGAACCGTATTTGCACTGTACCAATTAGTCAGTATTATTCCTATCATTAAGGAGTCTCAAAAAATCTTGAAGATCCACTTGGCTATCAGAGAGATAAGCTCCCTGAGAACTTATGGGTGTAAGTCATAAGACTCCTGTGGCTTGTATACAGTATGTTCAACTTTTTCAGTTTGCTTTGTACCTCATTGTAAGACAACTACAAGGGTACTTCCTTTGCATTTCTATTAGATTTAGTATAAATTCTAATAAAACATTATTTTTCCCATGTATAAACTGCAGCCTTATCTATATAATTTGTGACCAAAGTCCCCAATTTCATTCTTCATGGAGACTACTTTTCTGTCGTTATCTTTTTACTGTTGAAATATTTATCTAATTGTTAGGCTTACTTTTTGTAGTGATGTGCTTTTCATAATCTAGCTGCTCTGAATGTACTGTTGTTTGCCTTATTACATTCCCTGTAACTATTAAATACCAAAGCTGTCCCTGTTTGTGTACTTTCTGAATGCCATCCTTTCCCCTAATTTTCTTTTTTTGTTTTTTGGAATTAGGCCACATAGGCTAATTTGTGTTCCCTTATATTTGTTATTCAATTGAATGCAGTGGCAAATGCTATTGTATAACATACCCAGGGGCGGACTGACAACTCATAGGGCCCCCGGGCAATAGGGGATCATGGGGCCCCTGTGTCCTTGCCCAAACTCAAAAAAGCCTATGAAAAAGGTACCAGGGACATTTCATGGGGCCCCCTACTGACCCCAGGCCCTCGGGCAGTACCCGAGTTTCCAAATGGTCAGTCCGCCCCTAAACATACCCTTGAAAAACTCCAATTTCTGTTGTTCATTTCTAAAAATATTTGGTCCAATTAGTATCTCTTAACAAGGAGAAAAACGTGTTAAAGATGGCTTTTTTAAATTTAGAGTTTTAGTGAAAGCCACATGTCTCTCTTTCCTGTAACTCATACATTAGGCACTATTGCCTGAGTTTTCAATAACTTGCACATCTGAAATGAGCTCTGTATTATTAAAAATCATCAGAGCTAGCAGAGAATTGTTTTTATAGTTAAGGCTTCTACCATCTGACCCAAAACTTTATCCTGCAGAGTGTTCAAGAACCAGAAAGCCTTATTTGAGTGTGCAGTGCCATTAAATCAATGTCTGAAACATTTAAGTCCCCCATAATAGAAACATTACCCTGTTTCCCAGATAAACCTGCCGGTGAAAAGGATTCCTTTTCTGTTTAATGTTAGATGGCCATGCTCCTATAATTACCTCACTATATGCTACTATTTGTATCACTTGTATGCAACTCCAGTGATAAAGACTCTTTTTTTCTGCTCTGCACTCATTAGTGATATCCTTTTAGATTACTTTTGACATATAGGCCTACTCCTCAACCTCCTTCAAAACTGTTTCTGCTAAACAGAGTGTATCCTTAGATATTCACAACTCAGTCCTTTAAGCAGTCCATCCAGGTTTCTGTTATTTCCATGAACTCAAAGGCCTCCTCGAATAGAAAATCCATTATATGTGGTTTTGTAGGATGAAAAGCTGCATGTGTCCCTCTCAAAACACACCAACTTATTCAATGCTGTTTGTACAAAATGTCTGCTTTGTGTCTCTGACATAATCCACTGTCATTGTTATTTCATTAAAGTGCCTCATGACTCCATCCTCAAATGTGGTCTACAAAAAAGGTTTACACGATGCTCAGCATCTCTCTGTAATATTTCTGATTTGTGTCTCTGGCATAGTCCGCTGTAATTTTAATTTTTGGATAAAAAAATGCCTCATCTCTCCAAATGTGGCCTACTAAAGAGGCTTACACGATATGCAGTATGTCTCCGTTATAAATTGTGCCTCGTCTCTAACATAATCTACTGTAACCTTTTTTTTTAGTTTTTTTAAAACTCACCTTGCCTCCCCATTTATTTCTAGATTAAAGGTGGCTTGTCTCTCCCTCTTTAAATGTGGCCTTCTACAAAGGTATACATGATGTGCAGTGTGTCTGTCAGGGAATGTGCATATCTATGCGCAGGTGTAGAATCCCTGTTAGCTCTGCTCATGGCCGATTGGCGAATGCCCATGCGCAATCCTGCACACAGGTGTTTGCAAGTGCACATGCACGACGGCGCATTGGCGCCAGGTGGGCTATTTAAGCTGGGCTAGTGCCTTGCATTAGTGCCATTTGGTCTAATACCTTTGAGCACCTGTACAGCCTGTTACCTGTGATTCCATTGCTGATCTGATCTGTTATTGACCCTGCCTGAACGCTGTTTGTACCGACTCCTGGCCTGCCTTTTGACTATTCTTCTGCTTGCCGTTTATGCTTAGTCTGCCTGCTAGTTGCCGACCCAGACTGTCTGACCTTGCCTTACTCTGCTCCTGCACCTGAACTAGCTCATCCTTGCCAGTATCCAGCTCCTGCACTTCTGCCTGTGTGCCATCTGCCAGTCTGCTGCTGCCCCTCTGCTAGAGTGTTATCTGCCAAGCCATTTCCTGCACTTTTGCCGGTGTGCCATCTGCCAGCTGCTCCTGCATTCCTGGCGCATGTCAACATTCAGAAGTCCTACTAGGCACTTGTGCACCTCTGTGCTCCGGTGCTCCCTGTTATTCTACCAGGGCCCCTGAGTCAGAACTGTAAGGGAGGCCTTCCTCTGCACTTCAGGTTCTACTACCAGGTACGTTACAGTGTCTCTGTTATATTTCTGCATCTTGTCTCTAACATAATCTCCTGTAACCTTTATTTTATTTTTTTTAAACTTACCTTGTCTCTCCTAGTTACATTGCTGCTCAATCAAGCTGCTTACATAATATCCAGGCACTATGCTATATGTCACATATAGCATAAAGGCATCTCTGAAACATTTAATTTTTAGAATTTGGCATTTTATTCATTTTTATCATTGGTACATTTCAGTGGCCAGCTCCTCATGTCCTTTGTTTTTTATTTCCTTGACTGCTAACCCTGATAATGAACAAAAGTGATTTTCAAAATGCACCTCCCATTGACATCAATGGGGTTCACAATAAGTTTTGCGATCTGCTATCACCATCCTAGAGGGAGCCAAGAATGCTACACCTTGAGGATGTGCTATGAACAAAATCTTTGATGGTGGCAGGATCCTCAAATGACTAATATGCTTCTGTGCCTGTGATTCCTAAAAGGAGTTTTTTTCTTTACACCACTGCAGTGTAGCTCAGTAACAGGCAGCACTCACAGGCAACTCATGAACTAATTTTTGCGTACTACATCAGAATATGATAAGCAGGAGGCGGTTTGGGGTGTTGGAGATAAGGAGAAGTTCTGGGATGCTGACAGTGAGGAGGAGGCTTCAAGGGGAACATTTTACCCCCTACAATTAGGGTAAAATTGTACACCAGTCCATCAAGTTCAACTGGTGTGGATGTGTATGTCTATATCCATTTGCCATATCCCTGCATACTGGGCTTATTAAGATGCCCATCTAGAAGTTTTTAATATTGCTGTGGATGCACAGTGCTTTTACTTTTTTTTTTTCAAAAGATGCAGTGAGTTGCTGCAAAACACATAGTTCTGTCTGGTGTGCTCTAATTACCCTCATCTAACAGTTCTACTCTAACAAAAATTAAAACACCCTGGGACTTGTACATGGTTAGGGGGTGAGAGCTGAGTATAATGTTGTCCTTACTGACCCCGAGGACGTGGGTTTCTCCGCCTCTTGTAATTTGTGGCAGATGGACTTCTTTATGCTCCAGTGTCTGCTGAAACTGTAAGTGATATATTAATTTCGCTTCTGGGTTCTTTGCAGCTACAGGAGATCAGCCCTATGCTATGTGGGTCCCAGGTGGGACAGCAGAGCACAGCAAGCACATTTGGCCAATGTAATTTTATCCCGCAGGGGACTTGTATCCAGTAATATTGAAAATGTGTACTTCGCTTTAGCTGATACATTTTAAAGCCTATGCACACCTTAACCAGCATGTTTCATCATTTACAAAAAATGTTAGCAAAAAAATAGATCACTGTGGGGTGTCCACTTTTCAAAAACAAAAGATCAGTTTGGGAGTGCTTGTATAATACTTATATTTTTTATTTATATTTTATACCAAAAAGTAAGGGAAACTTGAGATGTTTTCCTTCATATAATAAGAAATAGAAAATCCAGTGCTTATTAAAAATTTCCAAAAGAAAGCTTTATTGGTAGAAAATAAGATATACAATTTATTTGAGTGCATCACTGCATGACCTAATAATTGTCAGGCTTTCATAGGAAACAAAACTGAAAAAAGGCATTGTAATGAAGCAAGTGGTGTAACATGCTGATATTGAGGTGGTTAAAGCCCATTGGTCAACTTGAATTTCATGTGAACACAGAATTTGAATGTTTGCTCTTGTTTCTGAATGTCTTTGCTGTAATGGCTTTGTTTTTTTTTTTTAAGGTTATATTTGAAGAATCGCAGGCTGTCATGAAGGCAATGCAAGGAACAAAGAACCAAACTAACTACCCATAGCAACTAATCTGAATCTTGTACTAGTATGGTTTCAGATGTATGCATTTTATTTTAATTATGTGCAGTACCATGTGCATTTTACATGCTTTTTAATTTGTGTTACCACCACTCAGAGTTAGGCATAACCCACAGTGCCAGTCATTTTAAATGGTACCACCACACTCTATTACAGTAGAGGGCCACACACCTGCACTGCAGCACAATACAACCCACATGCTCTGTCCTTTGGCGTTCTGTTGTAAAAAAGGAGTCTTTTTTGAACAAAAAGAAATGCTGCCAGTTTAGTAAGGTGAAGCTGAACTCAAAAATGAACACTTGCTGTGTTATAGGCAACTTTCAGAAATGTAAGTTGTGCCTATGCAATACCCTAAAAAAACTTACCCTTTGCATGAAATTCTTCCTGAAAAAAAGCAGTGCTGTTCCTGGTTTGTGAGCATGCCTAGGCACTCCTGTGCCTCATAGCTGTATAGCCACAGGGAAAGGCCTAAGGTACTGCTGTGCTATTCACACAGAAAAACAAGGTGCAGAATAAGGCACGGTAAGTCAACTTCCAGGGTTTATTATCTCTATAAACATGAGCTGCATAAATACAGCATGCCTTAATGCACAATGATGGGTTGCAATGGTTGCTATGAGTTACTGCACTTTACAATTTGCTCTATTTTCTGCTTATTGAATAAGCCTGACTTGAGCTTCGGCATAAAATTACAGTGAGCAACGTCAAAGCTTGTTGATGAGAATCGCTACATTTCAATGGTTATAAAATATCTTTTTACCAGACTCTCTCATTGTTGGTATTTCTATTTGGTTGTTTTTTTTTAATCACTTGGATGGGTAATTAGGCATGGACACTTGTGGCTGCTACTTGTTAATCTGTCTCTTAGTATTTCCTTATCAGATTTGTGTCCTCTTCTTTTTTTGTTAATGAGTGTTAACTTTAAAACCTGCCCTGGAATGCTCTTAAAAATAACAGTTTGCATCATCAGTGCTTTAAATCATGGTAGAGTGGATATCTTTTGGAAGGCCTGTAATAGATGCAGAAGGATTATAAGGGCGTTGCTCCCTATAAAATGATTATCTTTACTTTAATTGCCATGGGAAGGATTTTAGCAGGTACTGCTGCTCAAACATTTGTAATTGTTACAAAAACCTGCAATTAATCTGTAGCTCCAGAGAATTGGGACACTTTTTAGTCTTATTAATTAAAATCTATTTTTAGAACATTGACAGATAACTTATATAAGTGGTTTTGGCACATAAAAATTAGATTGATTCGATTATTCTGGAAGGGTATTTAGATCAAAATAGATAAAATGTAAAGCCAGGATATAGAAAGGATGTAGTAAATCTGCTTTTAGTATAAACTGTTTAAACTGGATGTATAAATAATATTTAACTGCATATACTGTCAGCTTTCTTCCTGAGCAGGGGCGGACTGACCATTCGAGCTCTCGGGCACTGCCCGAGGGCCCGGGGTCAGTAGGGGGCCCCATGAGATGCTCCTGGTACCTTTCATTGGCTTTTTCATAGGCTTTTTTTGGTGTGGTCGAGGACACAGGGGCCCCATGATCCCCTATTGCCCGGGGACCCCATAAGTTGTCAGTCCGCCCCTGTTCCTGAGCACACCAGAATGTAAGGGGGGCTATGAGTGGGCACTTGTTGCTGCCAAACTATGCAAGTCCTGCACCAATTCTTCTTGGATAGGATAGCTACCAACCCGTAGTTGGATTACCTTCTGCCATATTGTTTCATACTCCTGTTCTTAGGCCCAATCTCAGCATCCTCAGCCATAGCCCTTAAAATTTACGAAAAGAGGAGTCCAAACATAAAATGCATTTCCACACTTTACAGCCCCTTGAAAAAGTATTCATACCCTTTGAAATTTTCCACATTTTGTCATGTTACAACCAAAAACATAAATGTAATGTATTGGGAGTTTATGTGATAGAACAACACAAAAGAGGCACATAATTGTGAAGTGGAAGGAGAGTGATAAATGTTTTTCTAAATTGTTTACAAATAAATATCTGAAAAGTGTGGCGTGCATTTGTATTCAGACCCTTTTACTCTAACTAAAATCTAGTTTAACTAATTGCCTTTAGAAGTCACCTAATTAGTAAATAGAGTCCACCTGTGTGCAATTTAATCTCAATATAAATGCAGCTGTTCTGTGAAGCCCTCAGAGGTTTGTTGGAGAACATTAGTGAACAAACAACATCATGAAGACCAAGGAACACAACAGACAGGTCAGGGATAAAATTGTGGAGAAGTTTAAAGCAGGAATAGGTTATAAAAATTATCCCAAGCTTTGAACATCTTACATAGCACTGTTCAATCCATTATCTGAAAATGGAAAGAGTATGGCACAACTACAAACCTACCAAGATATGGCAGTCCACCTGAGCAAGGAGAGATCAACAGCTCAGGTGGGAGAATCTGTCCACAGGACAACTATTAGTCATACACTCCTCAAATCTGGCCTTTATGGAAGAGTGGCAAGATCCATTTTTTAAATAAAGCCATAAGAAGTCCCATTTGCATTTTGTGAGGAGCAATGTGGGTGACACAGCAAACATGTGGAAGAAGGTGCTCTGGTCAGATGAGACAAAAATTTAACTTTTTGGCCTAAAAGTAAAATGCTGTGTGAGGCAGAAAACTGACACTGCACATCACCCTGAACACATTATCCCCACCGTGAAACTTGGTGGTGGTAGCATCATGTTGTGGGGATGCTTTACTTCAGCAGGGACAGGGAAGCTGCTCAGAGTTTATAGGAAGATAGATGGAGCCAAATGCAGGGTAATCTTAGAAAAAAACATGGAAGAAACTTGAGACTGGGGCGGAGGTTCACCTTCCAGCAGGACAACTACCCTAAACATACAGCCAGAGCTACAATGGAATGGTTTAGATCAAAGCATATTCATGTATTAGAATGGCCCAGTCAAAGTCCAGACCTAAATCCAATTGAGAATATGTGGCAAGACTTGAAAATTGCTGTTCACTGATGCTTTCCATCCAATCTGACAGTGCTTGAGCTATTTTGTAAAGAAGATTGGGCAAAAATGTCACTCCCTACATGTGCAAACCTGGTAGAGACATACCCAAAAAGACTTGCAGCTGTAATTGCAGTGAAAAACGGTTCTACAAACTATTGACCAGGGGGCTGAATACAAATGCACACCACACTTTTCAGATCTTTATTTGTAATAAAAATTGAATACCATTTATAATTTTCCTTCTACTTTACAATTATGTGCCACGTTGTGGTGGTCTATCACATAAAATCCCAATAAAATATATTTACATTTTTGGTTGTAACATGACAAAATGTGGAAAATATTAAGGGGTATGAATACTTTCTTAAGGCACTGTACATGTTAAATTTTTCACTGTCTCCATGAGACACATACCACCCTCCAGTCCCCATCCAAGCAGGGATCCCATTCCCCACCCGGGCACACTACACAGCGCCCACTGAACCTGAGTGACCTGCATAATCTAGCTGTGGACATTAAGGGAACACTTACAGTGGCTATTACAGATCTGCGCCACTATATACAGGCTATTGCTGACCGACTACAAGAAGTGAAAATGACCACTAGCCGCCAGGATGCTCACATACACAAGTTGTTTCAGACCGCAGATGCTCATACTTTCCAGATGCGAGAACTACACTGCCATATAGAAGACCTGGACAACCAGGGGCCCAGAAACAATCTAGGTATTTGGGGTCTCCCTGAATCTATTGAGCAAGATCAACTCCGCAACGTGATTACTCATATCTTTAATGGGCTTCTAGACAGACCCCCTGACTCTGTGATCGAGATGGAACGCATCCACCATGCACTGTGGCCAAAAGGGCAAAAGATAGACCCGCTGAGAGATGTAATATGCTATCTAAATAGCTTCCGCCTGAAAGAGGATATTCTGCGCAAACAGGTAATAGAATACAGATCAGTCATGATGGGATTGAAATTACGATTTATCAGGACCTTTCAATCATAGTAACTCTGATCATGTGGCATACACTACCGATGGAGGTTCCCGTTTGGCCTCTCCGCTACTGCGCTTGGTCGCACAGTGCTATTCTGTGTTCCTGAGGATCTCCAACTCTTCTGTGAAATGCTGGACATTCCATCACCTCACATCCCTGAATGGTACAGTGAATTTCATTCCACTTCTGTCTCTCGCACTCCTCCACCCGAGGACAGAATGGATTTTCAGCTTCATCGACAGAGACGTCGGCAGCCTTCCAACACTGATTCTGCCCCTCCAGATGACAGCAGGAGGCACCCCATCATGAGTCCCTCAAAATCTCCGGCTCATCCCAAGTCTCGACAGGAGGCCTGATTCCCAGGAAAGTGCGGCAGGTCCAAAGCCAGCTAAGTCCGGTGGACTGTTTTACAGTTTTTCTTTATAAGTTTTCATCCTTATGTCTGGGTCTCTCTCCTGTTCTCTCTCTCTGGAGCTATCCTGCACTGCCCTGCCTCCCGCAGCTGCTTGATATTCACCTTACTTACCTATCATATGTTTAGCTTGTTTTTTATACCTGAAAGTCAATGTGTCACATGGCGGCTGCTCGTTTCCATGATATGGTGATGGGCATTCCCCATGGGATGCATTTAATAGACTTCACCTGTTGTATTTAGTTTTTTTTTTCTGTCCTTTCTAAAAACCGCACAGTAACAATCTGTTTGAGATTTTATAGCATATTTAATTCTGCTATGATCCGATAGCTATGTTACTATACTTAACTGGTTGCTCTATGATTTACTGTAATTTTCTGAAATGACCTTTCCGTTCCCCATTGCTGCCTTACATATGTGCATATTGTCAAACAGCATCTGGATCCACCGCTGTAGCTTGCAGTCTCCCCTGGTGAGGCCCATACCTCCCCAAATATTCACAAATCTCTTACCTCTTTTGGATACCCATTGACAGGGACACCCCCCACCCCCAGCGGTGGGTTTAATTTTTTTTTTATATGCTCTCTGAATTTGACTCTCTTTCACTGATCATATCCGGGAGCCCCTTTCACCTCCATCAGCAGGATAGTAGGTGATAACTAGAGCTACGCTTTTTACTGTGTCCTGATACTTCTGGTTTCCACACTCATGGCTCCGAAAACAAACCAATCATCCACACACACTAAAACTGATCTCTCTCAATACTAGAGGCCTTAATGTCCTTGAAAAAAGATCACAGCTCCTCCTTTTAATGAAGAAGCAAAAGGCTGACATAATTTTCCTACAGGGAACACATTTTTGATCAAATAACATTACGAAATTGACATACCCAGCTTATCCAATCATCTACCACGCAACTAATACTCAATCCAAAACCAAAGGTGTATCCATACTCATATCGAAACGTTTGCCTATTCACATTACTGAGTCCTTAGTTGATACAGAGGACAGATATATTTTCTTAAAAGGCACACTCCATAATCACTGGCGAATATCTACTGTCCGAATACCAAACAAGTTACCTTCCTCAAGTCAATAGTGACTCAACTGATTCCTTTTCATACCGGCGTTCTCATTCTCGGAAGTGATTTTAACCTCCCGCTTCATCCTTTGCTTGACGCTTCTACTGGCACTTCGGCGTTACCATATAAGGCTCTTCGGTGAATTAAACTTCAACTTCAATTCCTATTGCTTCATGATACAGGGTGCACCCTTCATTCTACTATGAAAGACTTTACCTACTTCTCGCCCCCTCAAAATCGACACTCCAGACTGAACTACTTTTTCATCTCTCCTCACGAAAGCCACCATCGAATCTATGGTGCTTTCAGACCATAATCCCATTACCATCACACTCACTTTCCCGACAACCAAGCCACAACCAGTCTTCTGGCGTATGGACACGTCCTTACTTACCGACAAATTGGACAGCTCATTTAGCATCTTGTCTTACTTTCTGGAAAACTCCGGCCCGTAATGCTCTCTTATTACTATATGGAAAGCGCATAAATGTGCATTACGGGGGAAAATTATTGCCTTAATGGCACCCAAACGTAAAGACAGGAAGGCACATCTTGACACATTGCTCAAGAATGTGAAGGACCTTGAAACGGTGCGCAAACAGTCGCAAGCCCAGAAAACATTACAGGCCTTACATGAGGCTCAGACGGATTTACACACAGAACTCAACCTAATTAATAAATGTAATTTTGTTTTAACCAAGAAATTGTCTTATGAGCAGGGCAAACCATGGTAAACTCCTGGCAAGAGCATTACATGCTCAACATGCAGCCACTACGATCCATACTATCAAAACTCCCGATGGCCATTCCCTAGTCAATAATGAGGACATAGCATGTCAATTTGTCCACTATTATACTGACCTATACAACATACACAAAGGTACTCTTACTGCCACAGATCCCGTCCACAGACAACAACTTATTAAAGACTTTTTGTTGCAATACAGTCCAAAACCAATAGATGCCACAGATGCTAGTCTCTTGAACAGACCCATTTCTAGCAAGGAATTTTTCCTAGCTCTTAAAAATACAAAACCAGGGAAATGTCCAGGCCTCGATGACCTACCCACTATGTATTACAAGACTTTTTCTGACAAGCTCACGGACCCCTTTCTCATGGCTTTTAATGATCTAGGCTCTCATCGGCATCAGTTGCAGCATCCTTTAGAAGCCCATATTTCCGTCATACCTAAAGAGGGCAAAGACCCCACGCTGATCCCTAATTATAGACCCATTTCGGTCTTAAGCGTGGATCTCAACCTGTATGCTAAAGTTTTGGCAAATCGTCTGCTTCCGCTCTTGCCTTCTCTGATCTCTTTAGATCAAGCAGGTTTCATTCCAGGGAGGGAGGCTATGAATAATACTATGAAAGCACGCAATGTCCACCACTGGCTGACCTCCTCTGCTCAACAAGGCTTCTTCCTGTCTCTTGATGCGGAGAAGGCATTCGACAGGGTGGCTTGGGATTATATGCGGGCCACCCTGGAAACCATTGGCATACCTGCTACCATGATGAATTACATCCTTGCTCTGTATTCTAAGCCATCAGCTTGTGTGTGCGATAATGATCACCTGACAGATGCCTTCTCCATATCTAACGGTACGCGACAGGGTTGCCCTCTATCTCCCCTGCTCTTCATATTAACCTTGGAACCTTTCTTACAACAGTTGAGATCTAACGCCAAGATTGCGAGCATCCAGATTGCTGGATGCACACAAAAGATTGCTGCTTTTGCGGATGACATCCTCCTGTTTTTAACTGACCCCAAACTCACGATACCCAATTTATTACACGACTTTGCCCACTACAATATACTTTCCAATCATTGCTAAGTTGTTTGCGCTTATAATTTCTCTACCTCAAGCAGCAGTAGATGAGTCTAAAGCACATTACCCTTTTCTCTGGCAAGACAAGTCCGTTACGTACCTCGGTATACAACTTCCACTGCGTTTATCGGACTTATATGACCTGAACTATTCTGCTTGGTATAAAACCCCCGAACTCCTCCATAAAATTTCTAGCTCTCTTTCACCTCTCTGTTGGTGGTATGGCTCCGCCCCAGGCTCCCCGTTACATATTTGGTGGGAATGTCCCAAATTACAACGATATTGGTCTACGGTACATGCTCTCATTGCTAAAATCACTACATATAACCTGGATTACACGCCTGCCCAATACCTCCTGCATCATTCATCTCTGCCCCGCTCTGTTTACCATAGATCTTTAGCTATGCACCTTGTTAATGCTGCCAGACAGTGCATTTCATTGAAATGGAACTCCACACATCCCCCGACAATAGCAAATGGTTCCAATGTATCAGTAATATAGCTGAAATGGAGGAACTTATACACATAGCACATGACACATCGACTAATTTCACCCATACATGGGCCTGTTGGTTCCACTATCTATACTCAGTGGATTATCTGAAGTTTACATGCACCTAGTCCACTTAATACACCTGGACCCCGGATCATATATCACTTTCTTTCCCGAAGGGAAGCAGAGGTGCTTCCTGGCCTATTCCCACTCCATTTTCCAAAAATACCCCCCCCCTTTTTTTTCTCCTCATCTGTACAGTTCCCCTATTTGGGGTCCACTCATACAAAAGATTTTTACTGGTTTATTCATGTATGCTTTGCTTGTTTTGTCATATCAATACCTGTTGCAGGATCTCTTCTCTATCCTCCATTGAGTGTTCTGTAATGCATTTTGATTGTTTGTTCCACTGAACATTGATCTTATGTGATTCCCCCCCCCCCCCGTTTTTACTCATTGTTACTGTGAAAGACCATGCTGCTTTCTTGTGTGTTTCCTTTTATATTGCTATTAGGAGTTGATATGCGATCTCATTGTACATGTCTGTACTCTTGGCTTGTTTTACTGAATAAAGTCCTTGAAATGTAAAAAGTTTGAGGACCCCTGGTCCATCACATAAAATCCCAATAAAATAAATTTACGTTTTTGGTTGTAACATGACAAAATGTGGAAAATTTCAAAGGGTATGAATACTTTTTCAAGGCATTGTACCTTGATGGGGTTTGTCCAAACGTGAGAAGCCCAGGATAATACCCTTCAGGCACTTTTAATTGTCAACCATGCCCAGACCTTCACGTTACCCCTATGCCTTTTCTTGGTGGGTACAACCTGATCTATAAAGTCTTGTTCTTCTACTCCATACCATATGCCAGGGTCCGTATTGATGGTTCACTATCAGAGGATTTTCCCACAGAATGTCACCCTAAAGGGTTGCCCTCCATCCCCTCTATTATATGTGCTGGTAATGGAACACCTTGATAATGTCCTACATAATATCCCCTCTATCTCTGTCATTTGGGTGGGCTGCCAACATATCATGCTCTCACTATTTGCTGGAAACCTCTTTATGTATGCAACAGACACCCATATATCTATTCCATCCATAGTCCAGAAATTTAAATGATTTGGCATATATAATAATAATTTCAAGGTTAATTATTCCAAACTGGAAATCTTGAATGTATCTTTTTCCTTCCCGGGTCATTGTTCAAGAACAAAATTTTCCATGCAAACTGGTGGCATACTAAGGAGGGTGTGGTCCCTAACAGGAGCAGACTCACTGGGGGTGCTGCAGCCCTCTAACATTCATTTTTTGTGTCGCACCATGCTGCCCTTGCAGCATCGTGCAATACTAAAGAAATATGTCAGGCAGCCGCTACTTAGTGTAAACTTTTTTCTCTGTTTTTCATCTGTGGACTCCCACTCTCTTGCATTTTCTAAAAAAACCCAAAACATATAAAATTAAATTAGAATTAGCATTAATATTAAAACATGTTTATACAAAAGTAGTCATGACAAGTGTCAAGAAAAAAAGTAGATACTATTGTAGGCCATAAGGAGCTTAACGCAAGAAGAATTGTGGGAAAAAATAAATTTGTATTACAAAATTAAAATACAAAATAAATCTTATATCAAAATTTAATAACAACACAACCTTCACCCTCCACTAAAATAAAAAACATAACTACATTGTCACAACAACGCATTCCAAGGATGACAAAACACCAGTGCTAAATGTATTCATTCATACACATTACTCAAAAGTAAAGCATACAGCTGGCCAGGCTGTGTTAATACTAATAGACTCTTAAGTGCTCGTTCACACTTGGCTGTTTTACCAACGCTTGCCAAATGCCCCTATAGCATTTGGCAAGCGTTGGTCCGGCGTTTGCTGAGCGTTTTTTTAACGCTCGGCAAATGCTCCACAAACGCCGTATGCGCGGTTTAGCGGAAGTTGCTAGGCATTTGCCGAGAGTTAAAAACGCCCCACAAATGCCTATATTGAAGTTTGAATGGTGTTACCGCTCCGCAAACGCCCTGCAACCGCGTCGCAACCTCACCGCAAACGCCGGCCGGGCGTTTGCAGAGCGGCACCATAGACTAGAATAGGAGGCTTCAACGCCTCCTGACTCGACCAGAGGCGTCCATTTTCCCGCAACGCGATGCAAACGCTCCCGTTAGAACAACACCATGTGCTGTAATGTGCAGAATTGCCAGAGGCATTTGGGAAGCGGTAAAAACGCTTCCCAAACGCCTCTCTGCCGCCTGCACACAACGCTAGTGTGAACGTAGCCTTAGTGTCCAATAATGCTGGTATTAACCAGAAATGTGTAAGCCTTTTCAGTCTTCATTTTTGATCAAAGCTAATAAACATCAGTGATGAATATATGTGGTGATCATATCATTTCTCTTCACTGAGGTCGGTATTGGACACACAGATATATGATGGCTATCCCAAAATTTTGAGCTTGTTGACCACTTACTTCAATCTCTAAAGTTCAATTCACCCAGTATAATTGAGTTCTTAACAGAAAGGACATTCAGTGGTCTATCATATATGCAGCAGATAAGCATGGCTAAGCAGATGAGCATAAGGAGGAAAGCATTTCCAGTAAACTCATAGTTCAATGAAAACTTTCTTGCTGCTGTCTTCCATTACTCTCAAAAGGGTGTAAATGGAGTAACTTCTGTGCCTTTACTGTCCAGCAACAACCGTTACTTAATGTAAACTTTATGTATGCTTTGTGTATGATATTTAGTAAAACATGTACCCTGAAAAATATACAAATTAAAACATATGTAAAACCACAACCAAAAATAGAATATATTGCAGCTTACCAGTCCTTAGGCTTGGTGGTTTCATTAGTTTTTTTTTACTTTTTCTTTCCTTCTTTTCACTTTATTATTCTATCAGGAACACCTTTCCTCTCCTAGGATGACAGCATTCACTTACCCTACCATGTCAAAACAACAAAATCAAGATAGGACTAAAGCTTACCATAGATGGGTCAGTTTTTTCATTCAATCAGTGAGTAAATAAAAAAAGAAAAAAAATACCCAAATTTCCCCATTCGCACATTTGAGGTGGATAGGGAAATCCTCCGACTGTGTCAATGTATTCTGACAGCGAGGAGGTTTCCATGCTGTCAGAATACTCTGATCAGCACTGCTGGTTATAGCCTGCAGGGCGGTTATGCAGAAGTCGATTGGTAGATCAACTTCTGTAGAACCACAGAGCCCAAACATGGATTGAAATTTGGTACATCAGTGCTGAGTCAGCTGAATTTTGGTCCATCTAGGTTCAGCTTTAGAAATCCTGACTTTCATTTAGTCTCCATAACATATCTTTACTCTCTTAAATTAAATAGAATTTTTATTTTAACCATGGCACCACCTGCCTGGAGTTTGCATGTTCTCTCTGCGCTTGCGTGGTTTTCCTCTGGGTACTCCGGTTTCCTCCCAACTCCAAAGACATGCTTGTAGGTTAATTGGCTCCTGTCTAAATTGTCCATAGTATGTGTATGTATGAATGTAAGTTAGGGACCCTAGATTGTACGCTTCTCGAGGGTTAGGGACTGATGTGAATGTACAATATATATATGTAAAGCGCTGCGTAAATTGACAGTGCTATATAAGTACCTGAAATAAATAAATATTTTATACACTAGATGTATTGGAAGCCTGGACATCTGCCGCACACTATGGTTCTTCTTACTGACTGTCATGTCACTACATGCAACAAAATACAAATTTGACAAAAGTGATGTCAAAACAAAAAGGCATGCATAAGTGTGAATAAGCCACATCAAAACAATAGCATTTTAGTATAGGTAGGTGAGATTTCTATAAATTTCAAACCTTTTTATTTTATATTGTACTTTGTTGTGTAACTAAAGTCAATTGTGACAATCAATCACAATTAACTAAAACAGAGATTATACACATAAAGTAGTAGCTATGCAGTTGTACTTTATTGTGGGTGAGGTTCATATTTGCATAGGGGTGAGGTACCAAATAAATTTGTTGGGTGAAATGAAGATTACAATGCCTTAACAACAAAACATTTTTTTGTCTTAGGCGCCAGCTCCATTATAATATAAGTTGGTAAGTGAAGCAGATAGGAAATGTCTCTATACCATATTCTGCTTCCAAGATGTATTTATTATTTATTCAAATGTCTTTAATTTTGTCCTGCTTTATTAGTTGGGCTTGGATCAAAGATATTTCAATAATGGCATACATATACAAATTAAAGGTGTGCAGTGAAACAGGTCATTATGATCTTTATTAATGACCTTGGGTGAACAGTGGTAAATTGTATACTTGCTGATCTTCAGGTTTCATTCACATGTCCTACAGGGTCTGGACATCAGATATTTGGAGGTGGAATCACAAGTGGTTGTGGATAGCTGTGGGCAGGATTTTTTTCCCTACTAATCTTTTCTGACTGTTTTTCACTAGTTTTGTATTTTGCTAGGTGTCACTACTGGTACCATGAGGTGATACCTGGACTCTAAAGAGGTTACACAGGCAGTCCAACTCCTCCAGGATGGCACATCAATAGGTGTTATTGCTAGAAGGTTTGTTGTGTCTCCCAGAGCATGGAGAAGATTCCAGGAGACAGGCAGTTACTCCAGGATAGCTGAACAGGGCTGTAGAAGGTCCTTAACCCATGAGCAGGACTGGTATCTGCTCCTTTGTGCAAGGAGGAACAGGATGAGCACTGCCAGAGCCCTACAAAATGACCTACAGCAGGCCACTGGTGTGAATGTCTCTGACCAAACAATCAGAAACAGACTTTATAAGGGTGGCCTAAGGGCCAGACATCCTCTAGTGGGCCCTATGCTCACTGCCCGGCACCATAGAGCTTGATTGGCATTTGCTATTGAACACCAGAATTGGCAGGTTCTCCACAGGCACCCTGTGCTTTTCATAGATGAGAGCAGGTTCACCCTGAGCACATTTGACAGACGTGAAAAGGTCTAGAGAAGCCGTGGGTAATGTTATGCTGCCTGTAACATCATTCAGCATGACCGTTTTGGTGGTGGGTCAGTGATGGTCTAGAGAGGCATATCAATGGAGGGTCGCACAGACCTCTACAGGCTAGACAATGGCACCCTGACTGCCATTAGATATTGGGATGAAATCCTTGGACCCATTGTCAGACCCTACACTGGTGCAGTGGGTCCTAGGTTCATCCTGGTGCACAACAACGCCTCGTGTGGCGAGAGTATGCAGGCAGTTCCTGGAGGATGAAGGAATTGATACCATTGAATGGCCTCCATGCTCGCCTGACCTAAATCCAATAGAACACCTCTGGGATATCATGTTTCGGTCCATCCGACTCCGCCAAGTTGCACCTCAGACTGTCCAGGAGCTCAGTGATGCCCTGGTCTAGATCTGGGAGGAAATACCCCAGGACACTATCCGTCATCAAATTAGGAGCATGTCCCAACATTGTCAGGCATGCATACAAGCATGTGGGGGCCATACAAACTACTGAGAACCATTTTGAGTTGCTGCTATGACATTTCAGCAAAATGAAATAGCCTGCTGCATCATTTTTTCACTTTGCATTTCATGGTGTCTTTGAATTCAGTCCTCAGTTTCATCAAACAATGGGGTATCCTTACGTTCCTAACACATTACCCAGTATAGATACCCAGCATGATATTTTTCACCATTGAGATCTGATGTGTTTCAAAGTGTTCCTTTAATTTTTTTTGAGCAGTGTATATCCTGGTGTTCCACTTGAGTGCAGTTTGTGCCCCACATGGACTAACACTCACCATATGCAGTGAAACATCTGTAACACCCTTCTAGTTAGGTGCTAGGATTTGTATAGTTACGCTAAGTATAGCTGTGTTTCTCTGATTACCAGAGAGACAGTTAGGAAAATCTAATTGGGCTTTCTGCTTAACTGTGATGGATTAGTTAGGTCTGCTCATGATACTCTGGTGCTGCTGAATTTGCCATAAGTTCTGCCTGTCTTTAGGAAGCCATGAGAGCCTTCCAGAACCTGGAAGGGAACTAAGCAAATGAGCATAATGAATATAGATACAGCCCTGGCCAATTGCAGGAGAGGGTGTTAGTGCTACATGTTGCAACAGCATTAAGGACTTATTTCTTCATATAGCAATGGTGCATGATGTCTTGCAATGCCATGCTTTCCAATGACGCCTTATAACATGTATTATTTCCAAAGGAATTATACAGCAGAACTTTTTCTTTGCTGCATTGCAACAGCACTGTTGTAATGATGTAAACTGTCATCAATATTGTTTGATGTGCTCTTGTATTTCCCTGTTGGAAAAAAACACTAAAAGCAAGAATATAGCCATAAGTGTGATTTTTGGTGTATTCTTATTCATCAACCAATGCTGTGCAGCATTTAAGAACAAATGTATGGTAATGCACTACACTAACCTGTAGGCAGGTGTGGTTTGTTTTCTCTACTGCAGGTGACGCTCATACCGAGTGACACCTCAGCCTGGAGAGGAAGTCCAAGAGAAACAGTGTTTTTCTATGGTTTCTTGGACCAATGGAGCAGCGTTCCAGTTGGCTATGCTGCACCCATGTAACCCATCTTGGCCATCTTGGGTCAGCAGGGTCTATTTAAGTCCCTACCCCCTAGTTTTGGCACTCTTCTGGCAAGTGGCTAGTGTAGGGAGAGAGACTCTGTTTGTTAGGGAAAGTAACTAGTGTTAGGGAAAGGTTTCTAATGAGGAGAGAAAGATTAGGGACTTGCTGTCCTGGAAATGAGCTTCCCTCTTGGGACTGGACCGGCAAGGCCACACTTTACCCTCTGAAACAGACACTGTTGGCACCTCTCCTCCTATACCTTATACCTCTGACTACATTGAACTGTGAGTTATTTCCGTAGCGTTGTTCTCCCACCAGGGTATCTGTAACGTTGGCAATCTGTTTAGTACAAGTTTCAAGTTTTGCTGCAAGCAGACTCTGTGTTTTTATTACCCACATCAAACTGCACCTCCTCACAAGCGCACCTAGCTTACCTGAGCTATTCTACACTAAAACCCCCCAGCCCCATAGACTCACATTGAGCTACTTTCTGAGCATCTCCAGTCTCTGAATTCTGCCCTCTATAAGTCTATTAGGGTTTGCTGCCCAGGCCGTTATCCTTTCTCAGAAAGTAAGCAGTTTGGGTAAGGGATTAGTATAAAGCAAAAAAAGACTTTAAAATAGGTAATTCTACAGTATACAGTAGAATACACTTTGCAGTGTAATTATAAAGTAAATGTGAATTTTATTTCATTTTACCGCAGGCTAACCAACCACTGTAATTTAAAACACATGTAGAACCACTGAAAAGGCAGTACAGCCAGCCCTCCTGTACTGGGCCCCATCAGTTCAAAAGGGGAACCACAGGTACCTGCCGACCAGGGGGAGCGCCTGTACTGTCTTATTGTAGACACTGATTCTCTTGTGCCTCCCCTAGCACTTTCGTCTTCTCCTCCTCTCCCTCCCTCTGACGGTGATCCCCCTTCCCCTGCAGCGCTGGTAGCTTACTGTAAACTGTGTGTACTATGCATCAGTTTGTAAATGAACAGGAAGCCTCAGAGTGTTTCCCATTCATTCACTGTCCAATACAGTTGAGGCTGCAGAGAAAGGGACTGATGAATCTATGTCCTCAGTCTCTTTCTCTTTCTCAAATGTGAGACATTAGGGGTCTCTTTAGACCCCTGCTATTTTACCAGAGTCCCCCCGAGAGGGGTGTTAAAAATTGTAAATAAATAAAAAAATTTAAAAATGTAAAAAAAAGTTAAAGTTCTAAAAAATAATTTGAAAGAAATTAAGGACTTGTTCAGATGTGCTTTGCTCTCAGAAGAGCAGTCAGCATTTGGATTGCTCTTCAGAAAGTATTTGACAGACATATTGCCTCCTCTCTACCTGCTTTAACCCTGCACTGCTTTGCACACTGTTGCAGGGCGCTTGCAGAGCAATGTTATTTAGTTGAATGGGTCTTGCTCGATGGGGGCATCATTTCTGCCACAGCCATGAAGCATAACATCGCGCCCATGCCATTTTAGCAAAAATATCAGGGGGGCCCTGTCAGGTAGGCTGTACTGGGCTCTGTGATTTCTAACAGCAGCTCTGAACACATGCACAAATAAATTTGTGGTGAATATTAGGTGAACGTCACATTCTGCTCTTCCAATTAACTCCTTACAGCCTTACAGTTGACATGCTGTGATACTGATAGATGCTGGTCCAATTAAAAGATCTTTATGTAGCCAGGTGCTTGGCTAAAAATGGAGAGAGAGAGAAACACTGGTTACAGCTGCTCTCTGTTGCTGCTGCACTGTGGTGCTGAACTGGTTAACAGCTGTTTCAGCAAGAGGAGGGAGCTACTGAGCAGAAGAAGTTCAGGCAAGTCAGGCAACAATGTACTATGGGAACTGTAGTCTGGAGGACTATGCTGTGGTGATCAAAAGCTTTTGAATTACATTCTCCAGTGAGGAGATTGCCAGGAGGAGGGGAAAGAGCTGCATTTTCTTGGGTTGTACAGGGCATAACTTCCTCTTGCCATGAGGGGGACTAGAGAGTGCACATTGCTGTCCAATGTGCACCATCACTGCTGCATATTGGCAGCCTGAGCAGGATCTGAAATGCTGAGTCACCTGGTGCAGAGCAGAGAGTGGACTAATCTCTGTGTGTGTGACTGGATGTGAGCTGCATTATCACTGTCTCTGATAAGTTGCTGCTGTGGGGATTTGCTATCTGCTGCTAGAGAGACTGAGACCTGTAGCAACTGACCATACAGCTATCTAGTAGCCTTATTTTCAGCATGCATGCTTGACTTGGACTGTAATCATGTGCACCAATAGTACAATTGGGCCCCAACGTTAGCCATCTAAAGAGTCAGGACTAAAGACTGCCCCTCTACATCTACTACACAGAGACCTTTTACCTATTGCTTATGCAACCTCTCAGGGGACATTGCATCATATCATAGTCATTCTCATAGCATGCACTCTTATATTGGCATAGTGATTATACTGTCTAACAGACTGTGTCTGAACCTACCTTCTGTGTGCCTATTTATGCTGAGGCCAACATTTATTCTAACCCATTCAATACAGTGAGGTAATTTACCACTAAACAGTTTTGTGTCTAGGTATTAATTCACAGTCTCTGGTACTAATTGACAGTTAAGTTAAAGGTATCTATACTTGAATTCTTATATATACTTGCAGTAACTTTCAGTCAACCTGGTGTCTCAGAGGGGCTGAGGTTGTTCTGGGAGTGGAGGAGCAGAACAGGGAACCCAAATTATCAAGCGGCTCCTGTGGGGGTAGCACTACATTTATATAAGAGTGTACAGGACGCCAAGGATTTGCCCAAGGATGTGGCGTCGATATTTGGGTTATCGAAGTCAGGAGTGGTATTTGGGTGGGAAATGGACTTCCACTCTTGACTACAGGAACTCTGGTTTCTATGGGGTTAAACAGCCTCCAGGAAGCAGCACAGAAGACAGGAAGCTCCTGGTCTTCGGGGTGTAGGAGTGGTGGAGAGGCTTGACTGTGTGCTGTAAATATGCTGGGAAAACCTGACAAAACATCTGAGGCTGGATGCTGCTAACCCTAAGGTAAAGCCTTTATATGAATGTGTTTGATATTTTTTTTGTGCTCAAGATAAGTGGACTTTTGAGTTGTGTTTTTGGAAGTTTTATTTGCTGCTGGAAACTATATTTTGCTTGCTTTGAAGGAAAGATAAACACCTTTATGCTTAAAGCAGAACTCCATGTAAAATGTTTTTGTCCCATGCAGTGGGGCTGTGCACGCTCTGCTTGGGTTAGCTGCTCGTTTTGTCCAGGGGGCCCTAGAAAAGCTATACTTACCCTGCCCTATGAACCTTCCAAAAATGGCGCTCTCCTATGTCCAGCAGTGGACTGTTCCTGCGGTCCTCACACCTGGAGACGGTCTATCGGCGTGTCAGGAACAGTCAATTCACAAGACAGCTAGCATGCTGGGGGGCAGAAGTGGCAGGGACTGATCTTGTGCTCCGAGGATCAGTGGATTAGGTAAGTACATCTTTGCTCTTATCACCCCCAGACACAAATGAGCAATTAATCCATGCAATACAGGCACAACCCTAATGCATGGTACGAAAATTCTTTTGCCTGAAATTCTGACTGACAGTCATTGTTTTCTGCTCACAGTGGCAGTGAGAACTCAGTGATCAGCGGTCATGTGATCGCTGTGTTCTCACACTTAGAGCTGGTGGACCGATGCTGCATCCAACTAGGTAAGTATAATTTGGAGGACCCCCCCAAACATCTCTTTTAAACAAACGGCTTTCCATGTGGTCCCAAAGAGCTGTACCCCTGAACTTTTACAAAGAGGTATTCTTTTGGTAGATACATAGCATCTCTCCTCATATTATTGCAGTCAAGGACATTTTATATCATTCACAGACAATAATAAAAAGTCTTTACTTTACAAGGCAGTTCCATTCCAAGGATCATCCATCATTGTTTTGAGTATGACTGTGGCTAAAGGCATACATTCCAATTTTAGTATAGACCATTTCAAAAAGGCTAAAAAGAGGAGTTGTGGTTAATGTAGTCTTTTGAAAGGTGTGTCTGTACTTTGAAGATAACTTCCAAACTTTTTATTGATTACCTTGCTTTTTTATTATGACAGTGACAGCGGCATTTAGCAACCTGGCTGCCTAGTTACTAAATGTGCAGCTGCAGAGAAGTCCCAAGTAGCAGTTTTGAAATACGTGTTCCAGCCGCAGTCCACACGGTAACATCTATTTATTAATATCTTGGTAACAGAGTTTCTGACTATTCAAAATTTTAAAACTTCTAAAATTCTAAATTTTCTACATTGCTTAACCTCTATTCTTTTATCACACATAGTGCCATAACTATAAACTGAGCAAACCAGTCCAAATTTGCTTTGCGAAAGGTTCATACAATTCAGACCCAAAATTCACTCTACCAGCAAATACCCATCCTGTAAATGGGAAAATGCATTAATAAATAATGTGCTGTATCTATTGTATGTGTATGTCTGTGGGGCATACCACTAAGGCTTGAGGATGAGCAGGAAAGCACATATACAAAAATTGTTTGATGATTAAGCCTTTGTGGGGAGCAAAATGTGCCATAAGGAGGATGTGCCTGTAACTGCTGGAAAAATATAATTTTGTAAGAAAGAGATTAGTGTTAGCATGTGTTGCAAGCAGCAATACAAATTTAAATATAATATTTGAGTCGATTTAGGCCATTACAACAACAACCAAAAGTGAAATTTTAAAAATGGGTAGAAACTCAGGCTTTGTCAGCTCCGTATTTTCGATAATCCAACAGCCGTATCTCCTTTTCATAAATTCAAAGTTCTAGAGTGCCTTGTGATGTATTCTCCATAAATAAAAAAATAAATGGAGAGGTTAGAAACCACTCATAATGGCTACAGCAGGTGTGCAGAACTCAGGAAAAGTGTCTCACCCATAGAGTTCCCAAGAAATTATAAAAAAATGTCAGGTGCTTTAACTCACCAGCATCTACCAAAAATTATATCAGTTTTGCATGGACTGGCCCCTTAGGCTATAACTTTCACATTTTACAGCATGTTTTTGGAAATAACCCATGTTTTGCTTAGTTATCATACACTTTATTTTTCCAATAAATTTGACAGTAAAAACTAAAAATTATAGTCTTCGGCTTATAAAACAAAATTTTACTGCTATATTTTATTTTATGACTTTTCAAGCAATAAGTACTATAGTAAACAATAGAATTTAAAAGTAGACTTGTCTCACGAGTTATGTGTTTAAGTGCTCTTAATTATTGAAAAAAATTATACCGTGGCCTTGAGTCATTCTAGACCGTGGTGGTGGCCATACACTGAATCTGCTTCAACGCCAGCTTCACAAGCTGGATGCCAGCAGGTTTGTCTGCTGTTTACAGTATGTAGATACAGGTCTTTGCTTTTACCTGCATCTTCAATCCCCTTCTGCCAGAGCCCACTCACACCCCACAAGTCTTTATGGGCTGAGCGTGCAGTCTCTTTCTAGCTAGCTGAGACTAGCTGTACTTTCCTTGCTTTCTCTCCGTCTTTAGCCCACTCCAGATTCACCTTTCTTGCTCCTTTAGCTTCTCCCTTAGCAGATTCCCCTTCCCTTGGTATCCCTGCCCCCCCTCTTCTCTCTACACCCTAACCACTTCAAACTAAACCCTCATCCCTCATAATATTTCACATAGGAGGGAGACACTTTACACCTCCAAGGCCATAGCCTCCAAATTCCACAGTTGCTACCAAAAACGTTACAATATACAACCTAACCTGGCTCAATGCCAGACGATGGAAAAAAATAACTTATCCCAGAATATATCAGCAGCTTGGGAATGCTGTCTTGCAAGAGGAGTGGAAGCGCCTGGAAGTACCCCTATCCCTGGAAGAGCTAGATACAGTGATCAAGCAGAATAAAACAGGGAAGGCATGAAACCTAGATAGATTTGCTCTGCCTTGCTACCATAATAGACCACCAATGTCTCCATAAAGAGTTCCTGTTAACTGCCCATGCTATCACATAGCATGGGCAGGTGACAGACCATTTGTACTCAAAATGGAGTAATGACACTCAGACACCAAGTAATTGGCACGGTTGTTATTGGATTAAACAGCAGCAATTACATGTGTCAAGGTAGTGACAGAAGCTACTCAACAGATGGGGGGTGGTTACTCAAGTGACAGTGTGGCACACCTACAGACTGGCAGAAGTCTTCAGTCCATTCTATTCTCAGATCAGTGGAGCAACAAAGGATCCCCTACTCTGTCCCTCCTTTACCGAAACCTCTCCCTAGTGCATTGTCAACTTTGTAAATGCATGCCAAAAGCAGTTAGCCAGTTGTTTTTTTATAAACACTGCCCTCACTAAAGATAGCCGTCGGCATCCAGTCAGACATCTGCTACCCTGATGAAAAGTACGGAGGGTTCAGAGGAACATAATTCCTCTTATGATTCACTCTCCTTCTGTAGCAGCGCTGTGAAACAACACCACCTACAGCTAGGAGGCTGCACTGCACCTGCTTACAAATGCATTTGTAAAAAGAGTCATGCACATTTTTCCATCTGTTGTGGCACATTGACAGCCCACTCATAATTAAGTATATGCGAACCTTCACCTTGTAAAACAATCCATTCAGTTTAATAAAGTGATCACATAATCTCTGCTTTCATCGGCATAAAGTGCTTGGAGAGGTGGGGATGGAGATGGTGGGGAAGTGTGTAAACAAAATGCAGAAAACAGCAGTACACTGATCTTTCCAGTGAAGAGCTGTGCGGGTGGCATGTTAGCACAAGTCTGACCATTGGAGGACAGGCAGGCTGAGCTTACAGCACAGCCAGAAAATTGACCATGCTTGGGTGGATGTGCTTCCAAGCCTAGAGTGGTCAGCTTGAAATAGGAAAGCAGGGGGACTGACAGGATCATCAGGGATTTTGCCTTAATGCAATGCACATTAACGCTTGCCATAACGGTTTTGCACTGCAATCGAATGCTTAAGTCAAAACTTTGGCAATGCTATGCACACAACCTCCCACCCCCTAAGTGACAGTTCTTGGGCCTAGCAATTGGCTTTTTCAGAATCAAGTGGTGCATTGGTAAGAGCCTAGGGGAGATTGATGCGTTTCCCTTGCCTGCCCATAAGGCAGCACTTGGTGCCTGAACAGTTAATTGCCCAAGCACTTTCATATGAGAGGCAGGAAGAGCATCACTGGGTAAATATTGGAAAGTATGTAAACATTGGAATGGCAGATGGAAAGTAAGTACTGATTCCTTATGGTTCCCCCTGTAAAGTGAATCTGTTAGGTTTTCTAGTATGATAAAATACATTAGTTTATGTTGCGTAGTCCTGGTATTCTTGTTTTTTTTTTGGTTTTGTTATTTACTGGCTTTTGATCTACTGAAACCACCAGTGCACTTTCCCTTTGCTAAATTACTTATCTCAGCAGAAACTTGCCTTCAAATATTCTGATCTAAGCATTTTACCTTCTGGTTCTCAAAAGATTTGCTAATCAAGTTTCATAATACCGCCCATAGTTTAATAAATGCTAATAAGATACAGCTAGGGAACATAATTATTTATTAGTCAGGGACGTGCACTGAGATGTTGGCAGTTAGAAGTAAACATACAGGTCTTCCTGCAATCCCCCTTTGCTATTAGGAAAGGTGTGTGTAGTAGTGCTACGCACGCACACACGCGCGCACACACACACTGGTGCAGTCTCCACGGTCTCCATGGCCTGTGCATATCATCCAGAACCATAAATCAGGAACCTGCAGATCCAAACTTCACAGTATTTAGGCACTGATAATGTCAGTTGTGTTTGTTGGGTTATGTGTGTGTAATGTTTATCCTTTGTGTTGTTTTTCCATTAATAACATGGGCACAAACCTGATCAGCCTGTCCATGAAAAGGTCTGTGGTCTTGGTTTAGATTGTGACTGATTATCAGTGCACCAGTTCCTTAGTGATCTGTATCTAAAACTTTGAATAAGGATCACCTAGAGTTTTGACACATGAAAAAGAACCTACAATAATAAAGCTTCAACAGCAATCTGCGATTTCTTCATTGCCATCTCCAGAATGGACAAAATTACCAAGTCCTTCACTACATTCTAATTTTTTATGCAGAAGCAGTGATGATCCTAGTAAAGTTGTAATAATGTGGTCTTGATGCTTGTATAAAGCAGTTAACGAATGCTTAAAGGGGAACTGCATATGCTGCGGGTCCCTAGAGTTCTTGCACTATTTTCACCTTTTAATATGTTTACCTTCTAGTAAACTAGGGTGATCAGAACTTCACAATGAAATATGGGGACATCCTACCGAACATGCCCACTTTTATTGAGGTTGGGACAGGGGAGGAGCAGTGGGGGCAATATATTGGAATGCAACACACACTACACCCAATGTTGGGTGTGGCCAAATTGTTCTAACAGCGTGGGGGTCTTAAAGGGGTGTGGTCTAATAACACCTAAAGCTGGGTACACACTGTCCAAATATCCTCTTCAGTAGGAACCGGCTGACATTTGGATCATGCATACAGCTGTTCTTCTGACAGAAGCCTCTCTAAGGACCGGCTTTGGCTGAAGGGACATGCTGGAAAACCAGCATCCGATCAGCTCTTGTAGCCAATTGCTGCGAGTGCTGATTAGTGTGTTCTGTCTGGGGGCAAGTAACCCAGTCAGAACACAAAGGCACAGTGGAAGAGATCACTGCACTAACATCTCTTGTGTTAGTACAGCAATCTCTCAGGTTTTTTTGTTCAGCCTGCTGGGTTGAATGAAAGGAAAAAAAAAACTGAATGTGTGTACCAGGCATAAGCAAGCCTGCTTTGCTCTGGATCAAGAGTGCATAACACATAGAGTGTGAAGGCCAAAATTAAGTAAAGCATAGAGTTCCTCCCTGCTCTCAATAAAATTCCCCACTCCCCCATGATAAAAAATAACCTTCAGCACAAATTATCCCCTTTCTAAATTATACTCACTGGATCTTGGCATGGCAAAACAGGTGAGTCTTCCCAGTCCACTACTGATTTATTTGACACATGGCAGATCCCCTTCCCCCACGTCAAAACACTGTGCATTAGGCAGCTTCCTCTCCTGGATGCGCATACATCCCCTTGTCCTGGCCTTGTACCCTAGTATCTGTACCATCTCCAGGCACAGATATGCACTGAAGGTCACCGTCACAAAGAAGAGTAAGGTGGCAAATAATCCATATCCTTAACTCCCACAAAAAAAGTCTCCATAAGCCCAGAGGGATGGGAATGGGTAGACCACATGATATCAGCATGTGACATAATCAATATCCTGGGAACAGCTGGGAACAGACACATTCCTCCCCTCTCTCCTCGCACACCACGCCAATTACAGAAAAGCTGGACAATAATCAGGAACGCATTCTTTTAACTGGGGACAAAATGGTGGGACATTTTTCCTGGGGACAGCCCCTAAAATTAGGGACTCTCCACTGACATTGGGGACATCAAGTCACCCTATAGTACACAGCGATGCAAGGTCCTAACTCCAATTCATCACTTTATCACCACAACTGTCACCTTCTCCTCATCTTCTTCTGTCTTCAGTCATTGGTTGACCATGGGTGACGTAATGCTTGCGTATATGCACAGGAGTTACAATGTCCTTAGTCTCAGAATCATACAAAACATGACAGGAAGTGAGAGAAAATTTAGCCAGTTGCTGGAACAGGTGTCATCACTGAAGGATCTCCCCTCTATTTCTGTTACTATGACAATGGGTACATTTACTTTGCCAGTGATAATGGTCACCAAGACAAATAAATGGGCAAAGACAGCAATAAAAACCTGAAAGAGGTTCTAGCTGTTTATTCAAAATTAAAAACAAAAGTTTGGGCTTTTAATCAAATTTCCAAAATCAGTTTTGTGTGGGTTCTGTGCACATGTTATGCTTTGATGCTAACAATAACTATGGATGTTACTGGACAACAATTTCTGAAGGGATAAAATTCTCAGGCTCATTCAGGTAGCTGTTTATTGTTACCTGACTGGTGATTCGAATGAGTACTATTTTATCTTTTCACATCACTAGCCACATTGTCTGCGTTTTTAATTATACGTTTCTTAATACTGTGCCATGTTTATTTTAGGTAATGGTATACTTATCCAATGATACACACAATAGTGATAAGTAGTCAAAAACTGTTTTCTGAACTAATTTAAACTTTATTTTGTCCTTTTTTATTGTTACAGTGGCAGGGGCGGACTGACAACTCATGGGGCCCCTGGGCAATAGGGGATCATGGGGCCCCTGTGTCCTTGCCCAAACTCAAAAAAGCCTATGAAAAAGGTACCAGGGGCATCTCATGGGGCCCCCTACTGACCCCGGGCCCTTCGGGCAGTGCCCAAGTTTCCAAATGGTCAGTCTGCCCTTGTACAGTGGTATTAACCTACTAAAACAATGTCCTCAAGTTGCCAAAGAAGGCCTATTTATACTTTCATTATGATATTAATAAAGTTGCGATGACACCACAAATCCTATAAAGAGACTCTTTGACAATTAAAGAAAAAGTCTCAAAACTTATTATCAGCCCATCTTACCAATTCATTTATACTCTAATTTGCAATGATTCTACCACTCTTTTTTCTGTGTTGGAGCTTCCATAAAGATAAAGAACTAGTGCTTCTAAATATGGGGCATCAAGTGGATTCCTCCCATGATATAGTGCCAAGGTGTCCGAGCAGTCAATTGCCAGACCCAAACACCTTTACATGAGGATGATGATGAAATCAACTTTGTAAAGGGACCAATGCCATCCAACATAGAGCTTACAGGATATGACTCTCGGCTTCAACAGGGGAATTGAATAGCACAATAGTGCAGGGTAGGGTATTATAAACTGGTGGGAGAATGAGGACTTTCAAGATACTGTGCATGGGATAAGTGACAGAGTCTTGTTAAATACATTTTTCAATGCAGAATATTTATCTACATCGCCAGAATCTAAAACTAATATTATCAAGTATTGTTTCCTGATAACATAAAACATCAAATTCATAAACAAAATAATTTATATTACTAAAGTAAAATAATGTTATACCTGTTATTGCATAAATACACTTCAACAATCAGGTTTATCAACAAAAAAAATCACAAGACCATATACATATCCAATGCACACATATGGTAATTACTAATTTCTCCTGTATTATAAGATTACACATCAAAATTGAAAACACATTAATGATCGTGAGAACATTTCAATAAATCCCCAAAGGCTTAACTTTTTAATAATGTACAGTGGAAGAATAAAGGACACAATTAAATTTATACTCTGTAACTCTTGAACTATTAACATCTCAATCAGGTACACTAATATAGAATAAATAAACTGAGCATTGCAATCAAAACAATATTTCCCATAGGTGTGATCAGTTTAGCAGATTGATGGGTGGCTGCCAGCTTTGCCAAACCCACTATTGCATTAAGCTGGCCTCCAGACACCTATGCAACCAAGCCCAACTTTTTCAAACAGATAAAAAGGGATGCTTTGGTCTCTCAGTGCAAAGGGGCCCAGTCTCCTTCGTCTTATCTGTTTCTTTTGTTTCCTTCAAACTTCATCCTTTTAAACGCCATTATGAACAACTTTAGGCAAATGCAAAGTGGTGGTGGTGGTGGAAGCAAAAAGGGCTTTAGTGTCTGTTCACTTGGTGGAGGAAGATCAGGCGGCTATCATTCTGCAGGTGTATCATCACAAAGTGTCCAAAGCCTTGGTGGAAGAAAGAGAAGTTCAGTCGCTTCATTTCATCGTGCTGGGTCAAGCTATGGTGGAGGAGCATTTGGTGGTGCAGGAGGATTTGGCGGTGGTGCAGGAGGATATGGCGGTGGTGCAGGAGGATTTGGCGGTGGTGCAGGAGGATATGGCGGTGGTGCAGGAGGATATGGCGGTGGTGCAGGAGGATATGGTGGTGGTGCAGGAGGGTTTGGTGGTGGTGCAGGAGGGTTTGGTGGAGGTGCAGGAGGACATGGAGGAGATCATGGCTACCCTATGTGTCCTCCTGGTGGCATCCAGGAAGTGAGCATAAATCAAAGCCTTCTGAAACCACTACAAGTGGAAATAGATCCAAACATTCAAAAAGTAAAAACTGAGGAAAGGGAACAAATCAAAACGTTGAACAACAAATTTGCAGGTTTCATTGATAAGGTAAGATTTTTTTACATTACTTTTTGCTGCTTTGAATTGATCTTATTTATTCTTAGTAGACTTGGGCATAGGAAACTAACTTTGCTGTCCTTCATGGTTACAGGTTAGGTTCTTGGAACAGCAAAACAAAGTACTAGAGACAAAATGGGAACTTTTACAAGAACAAGGGCACAAAGGTGGCACAAAAAAGCCTAGCTTAGAACCAATTTTTGAGGCTTTCATAAGCCTTCTTTCTAGGCAGCTTGAAAGTCTATTGAGCGATAAAAGCCGTCTGGACAATGAACTAAAGAATATGCAAGAATTGGTAGAAGACTACAAGAAAAAGTATGTATGCTTTGTCAATTGTCAGAACATATTTCTAGTTTTACTGTTTAAAAGTGATTATAATAAGGAAGATAGAGAATTTTTTTAGACTGTCAACTTATTTTGTCTATACAGATATGAAGATGAAATTAATAAGCGTACAGCAGCAGAAAATGAATTTGTGGTGCTTAAAAAGGTAACGTATATTTGCAAACTAACATCCTTTTGATTACACAGTAATGTTAACCAAGTAAAAAAAAAAAACTCAAACTAAACTATGTACTCTTAATGAGCTGCAGTTAAGCTAGCATTGCAGATAAAGACCAGTAAAATTATGTGTTCTACATGGGCTTTAATGATGTTAGCATTGTAAATAGGGATCGAAGTATCCTAGTTACATTTGGATACCTCAGAGATATATTAAAGCTCCAGATATAGATCAAGAAAAACTATGTTCTAGATGAACCCAACATATTTGCAGTGTGACTATGCCATGCAAAGTGAAACATTTTGTGTTGTTCTTTTTCAGGATGTGGATGCTGCATTCATGCTCAGAGTAGAGTTGGAAATTAAAGTGGATTTATGCACAGAGGAGCTGAACTTCTTGAGGATGCTATATGATGCTGTAAGAATGCTTTATTTTTAGACATGGTTAAAGTGTATGCATAGCCAAAGACTTTTTTCTAGCTTTTGATTGAGTGGGAAAAGTTAAAATCCCTACCAGTTTATTTTTTCTATCTATGTACCTTTGGGGAGATTCCACTTTACTTCCCAGAGATGCAAATAAAAGAGGAAATCTCACAAAGTGAGGAGGATTCTCCTCTTACAAAATTGTCACTTGATTTATCAAATTTCATTGTTGATTTTTGTATGCAATTTACAGGAGCTTCAAGGTGCACAAGGAGGAACAAGTGACACCTCTGTCATTCTATCTATGGACAATAACCGGGACTTAGCCCTTGAGGGTTTACTGAAAGATGCAAAGAAACAATATGAAGCTGTTGCAGAGAGGAGCAAAGCTGAAACACAAGGCTTACTTGCCCATAAAGTAAGTTCATTTTACCTACTTTTGCATGTACACTGAAACTCAGAACAAGTAATTAGACCACACCCCTTAGCTTGGGTCGATAACTTGCCAATGCAAGTTCAGACTTAGGAAACCAGTTTTGAAATATTAATTATGAAATTATGAAAGATTGTTATGTACAAATTGTAAATTGATTATATAGACTTTTACTGTATTGCTAATAGTAAACATTGTTGCCTGGAAATATACAGTATATATATATATATATATATATATATATATATATATATATATATATATACATACATACACACACAGGTGTGTGTATATGTATGTGTGTATATATATATATATATATATATTTAATTCATATATAAATATCTTTTTGAAACTTTATGGTAGGTTAACATGTAGACAGATAGGTTTGTAGATGTATTTAAAATGTAGGGATTCAGGAATTATGCATCTACAGGCTCCAGAGATGCTTTTGTAGTCTTGTACATTATTCTTTTCTTTTAGTACTTTCCTATTGCTATATTTGTTCAATTTTAAAAAAGAGCTAAAATTTAAGAGCTGCTTTTTTTCATTTTAGTATCAGCAACTACAGGCTACAGCTGGAAAACAAGGAGACAGCTTGAAGAATACCAAGAGTGAGATGGCAGAAATAAACCGTATGATCCAGAGGCTGAGATCTGAGATTGAGAATATCAAAAAACAGGTATCTTGTTGATTTGAATTATTTTCTTTGGAAGCTTAAGTCTCATTACACGAGCAATTTCTTTTACTGTGTTACAAAAAGATCCAAGTAGATCTTATTCAAATTAAAAAAGATAAAGATCATTCAGTCTAAACTAAGATAGTAAAATGATATCAATATTCTGCAGATTGCAGCACTTCAGACCTCAATTTCAGAGGCCGAGGGACGTGGAGAACTTGCAATAAAGGATGCCCAGAAGAAGTTGGCTGACCTTGAGGCTGCATTGCAGAAGGCCAAGGAAGACCTGGCCCGTCAAGTACGTGACTGCCAAGAGCTAATGAGCACCAAGCTTTCCCTTGATGTGGAAATTGGCACATACAGACTCCTGCTGGAAGGAGAAGAGGACAGGTGAGTAAAAGATAGACATAAAATATAAAGAGCAGGTACAGGTTTCCTGTAGGACTATCAATTGCTGTGAACAGCAGAATAAGTCTTTAACTTATATGTGATATGAGCAGCTGGAATTGGCTGAGACTCACTGGCAGCTTCTTAAGGCTGGGCACAATATAATGAGCCTTAGAGCAAACAGGATGAGAAAGGTTCTGGCCATTAGAAAGTAGTATGGCCATTAGAATGTCATCACAGTCAAAAATGACTGAAATTTTATATAATAGCCGTTTTATAAAAAGCTATAGAATGCAAAAAAATTAAAAAATGTATTTGCTTTTTTGCATCTAGGTTGGGTGAAAGTCTGTTAAATTTATTTTTGTATTAGTTAACTACAGTTTATGCACAGCATATATCTGTTTCCTCTAAACTTTATCTGTATTCATCCAAGTCATAATAATGCCATGCCTTCCTCTGATGATGTTATATAATTTTATCTAGGGGAGGCTTCCAAGCTATTGTATTGTGAGTGTTAGCAAATCTTAGCAGGCTAGATATCAGAGATTTGTAATGATATATAGAGTATCCTATTTAAAACAACAGAAGGAGTAAACTGTCAATTTCTGATGAACTTTGAAACTATCTTTACTAATGTCTTCACTAGCATTATGATGTGTCTTACATTTGCAAAAATGTTAAGTCCTGTAGATGGAAATTAAATACATATTGCATTAGATGTACAAAAAGAGAGGTCAAATTAAATGAATTATTCAGATTTAGTGGTGCTAAGATTTTAAGTCATTTAACAATCTTTCATATCTCTCAGTGATTCTGGAGGTCTTTGTTCACAAGTCAACAGACTACTGAGGCCAATATCAGGGAGGTGTCATTCTCCCAGTTGCACCCGAAGTAGAAATAACAACAAGAAGATTATATTGCAATATCCCAAAAGGGACTATTAAGATCAGTTGGTGACCCAACCCAAAACGATCTACTGATAACTGAATATCACTTTTGGGGGTTCTAAATTATTTGTCTCAAAAGGGTAAGGGTTAATGAATAACAAGTGTCAGTTTTTCTGAGTGTGGATACCTTTCAATAAGTCTGGTAGAATTTTAGGCAGAATGGGAGTAAGACTATTGTTCTAATTTAAAATTTTTACAATAGATAGGATAACCATTTTTAGCTCAATAATTTGAAAAAAAACTCCTTTTTGCTTTTGCAGAATGTCTGGACATGTACAGAGCAATGTGAGCATTTGTAAGTATAATTTGGTTCTGTGACTACAGCTCTTTTTCTCTGTTATCTAAATAAAGAGAAAATAAAACACTCTTTATTTTTTATTCCAGCTGTGGTTGGTGGAGGCTCCTCAAATATGTCTGGTGGAGGAGCTGGATTTGGTGCTGGCGGAGGAGCTGGATTTGGTGCTGGCGGAGGAGCTGGATTTGGTGCTGGCGGAGGAGCAGGATACAGTGTTGGAGGAGGCAGTGGATATGTTGTTGGAGGAGGCAGCGGATATGGTCAAGGCGGAGGAAGTGGATATGGTCACGGAGGAGGGTACAGCAGTGGTGGTGCCCAAGCAAGCAGTGGTTACAACCAATCATCTACCACAAGATCCTCAGTGGCTGTCTCAAAAACAACATCATCCTCAGTCAAGAAATCTTATTAAGATGCCCCATTGTCATAGCACTAATTTCCAATATTCCAAGCCAAACTTTACTATGCCTTTGTCAGCATGCTCAAATGAGCCTAGCTTTCCTAGTCATCTTCAGTTGTATCAGCCTGGCCCTGTCCTTTGTTGTTCTTCAGGATATGGCTGAATATAATTTAAACAATTTATGCTTCCCCATCACAATAACCCATAAACTGGATATTTTCAATAAGATTTTGATTAGCTAATTGCAGTAAGGTTACTAACAAACTTAATAGATGGACCATTCTTAAACAACCCATATAGTTAAATCCAGTACAATTGCTCTCATACTACACTGATACTGGTGAAAAAAATGGTTATATTAATAGCTAAAAATCTTACTGTTTATGTCCAGTTGAATAATTCTCTTTTATGGGATCATTGTCTGAAACAAAATCAAGAACATACTGTAGTCTCAAGTATGAAAGGAAACCTGC
The DNA here is from genome assembly GCF_062004578.1 of Staurois parvus. Lineage (NCBI taxonomy): Eukaryota > Metazoa > Chordata > Amphibia > Anura > Ranidae > Staurois > Staurois parvus. The sequence continues at coordinate 11,890,978 of NW_028318358.1, forward strand.
CCCTACAGCATACATTAACCAGAGAATTGCACTAGATATCATGTGCCAAGGGTGTCATGTATAAATGTATGTATCCCTGTAAGTAAGTGAAACATCCACACTGGGTCTTGGCTGTAGCCCATCCTAGACATTCCTGCTTTTCTTTGTTTTGTGAAGTAATGGATGATATCAATTTGAGGTGTTTTGTATATAAAATCCATTATAATGCATTACTGGATTATCCCATCCCAGGCTTGCATATCTTGTCTTTTCTTTATATCTTCAATAAACTGCATGTGGATCTCAAATCTGTTGTATTCTTTATTTATTTAGTTTTTGCTTTAAGAGAGTTCTGGTCTTTAATAATATACAGTAAATGGTGGTGAACAGCAAAAATGTTTCTCTAATCATAAACCCAAACCTAATTTGTTTTTCAATTCATTAAAGCATTTCTAATCCCAAGAAAAACATACAGTATGTAATGTATTGCAGCATACTAGTCCTTAGATATAGTGTCTGCATTAATTTTCTCTTTTCAGGCTTTTTTTCTTTATTTTTACCTGGTGATCCTGCTAGTAATACACTTTCTGTCATAGGATGACATAGGGTAACATTTTTGCAATAATCTCCCATCCCTCTCCTGCCCTCAGCTAATAATGGAATCTTCTACTCTTCCAACCTGTCCATCCCCCACAGTTACTACCTTTTGTACCACTAGCCCCTCCCTCCTAGATTGTAAGCTCCAAGGAGCAGGGCCCTCCTATCCCTCTTGTATTGAACTGTATGTATGTATACACCACCTCATCAAGATCCATTCTTCTCAGCAACAAGCCAAGATGGCTTCCCTGTGCAGCCACTTCTGGTCAGGATGGCCTTGGTGTAATGTCAGGGATGCGGGTGTGACCAGAGATGTGTGTACTGACACAGGGAAACGCAGGCTTCAGATATGGTATAAATAAGACAATTTATTAAGACTAACAATACAAATATAAACGCAGTGCACCAAACCCCAAGCTAACACAAATACATACAAGGTGAAACAAACCCAAACCTAAACTGATATAGATACACAGGTACATTGTAAGGGACCGCCCGGCGGTACCACTAGCACTCCACTGAATAGACGTCCCCAGCGCACGGAATCTAAGTCCCAGAGTGCTTGTTCACCAGGGCCCCTGATGGTGGGGATGGACTTGGAGCACCCCGAGACCAGGTCGTGGCTACTGGGTACGTCCGTCAGTGGTAGTGGTATGCGCCGAGGGCTTCCACGGGAAAGAGTCTGATATGAGGAGGTCAGAAGACCCCCCTGCGAGGGATGGATGGATGGATGGATGAGCAAGGTCAGACAGGCCGGGTCGGTAACAGAGAGGACGCCAAGGTACAAGGCAGGGTCACACGCCAGGTCAGCAACAGCAGGTCAAATCCAATAGGGGGCATCCAGGAGAGAGGTCAGGCAAAGCAAGGGTCAGGACAGGAGAATATAGCAAGGTCAGGTACAATCCGGGTCAAAAACTTACAGGGCACAGGTTCACAGGATACAGGATGCAGGTAAGACCAGAAGGCACTGAATGACAGCTCAGGGCCATTTAAATATCCCGCCCTGCGCTGCCATTGGTGCCCAGCGGGCGGCCGCAGCTTCTACTCCGCATGCACGAACTCGAACGCCGCGGCCGGCCCGGACCTAGTGCCCGTGTCCCTGCACAGGGCAGCGCACTGCGCCTGCACCGGGACCATCGCGACGGGGATCGAGGAGATCCCTGACATTGCCCCCCCCCTACGGGCAACCTCCGGATGCCCACCCGATCTCTCCACCACGGGTGATCGCGAAAAAACCTCCGGACAAGTCTGGGTGCATGGACAATATGGGCTGGTTCCCAAGAATTGTCCTCAGGGCCATAGCCCTTCCATTTGATTAGGAATTAGGTCTGGCCCCCCCTCCTTCGGCACTTCAGGATTGTTTCTACCTCAAATTCTTCTTCTCCTTCGACCGTTATGGCCTCCGCAAGGTCTAGATTCTCGTTCAGGGAAGGCATCTGGGTTCACTGGCTTCAGCAGGGACACATGGAAGACTAGGTGGATCTTGAGTGTGTCAGGAAGGACAAGTTCGTAAGCCACCTTGTTGACCATCCGCTTCACACAAAAGGGGCCTATAAATTTAGGTCCCAATTTCTTTGAAGGGCAAAGCATCTTTAAATTGGATGTCGCTAACCAAACCTTCTCCCCAGGCAGCAACACCAGATCTCCCCTCAGTTTCCTGTTGAATGCCTTCTTGTAGTCTTCTTGGGCCCGACTGATGGCCTCTTGAAATTTCTTGTTGTTTGCGGAGAAAAACGTTACTACATCTTGTGTTGCTGGAACTGTGCATTCCGAGACCAAATCCGGGAGGAAGACGGGGTGAAACCCATAATTGGAAAAGAACGGGGACTGCCCCGTTGCTGAATGGCAAGCGTTGTTGTACGCGAATTCCGCCAGGGGTAGAAGTGGCATCCAGTCATCTTGAGCAAAAGATGTGTAGCATCGCAAGTATTGCTCCAGGGTCTGATTGGTCCTTTCGGTCTGTCCGTTAGTCTGAGGGTGGAACGCAGAGGAAAGGGACAATTTGATGTCCAGGGCTTTGCATAGTGCCCTCCAAAATCTTGACGTAAACTGGACTCCTCGGTCCGAGACAATGTCTTCGTGGACCCCATGCAGTCTTACAACCTCACGAATGAATACTCGCGCAGTCTCGGCTGCCGAGGGAGTTTTCTTCAGTGGAATGAAGTGGGCCATTTTGGATAAGCGGTCCACGACCACAAGGATTGCCGTGTGGTCTAGCGATGGTGGAAGCTCGACTATAAATCTAGCGAGATTCTTTGCCAAGGTCGTTCAGGGATCGGTAAAGGCCGCAGCAGGCCCCAAACTTTGTTCCTTGATGGCTTGTTCTTCTGGCAGGTGATACAGGATCTTACATAGCCCTTACAATCTTTAGCCATGTCCGGCCACCAGAAGGAGCGTCGGAGAAGCTCCAGGGTCTTTTCCGGGCCAAAGTGCCCCGCCATCGGGTGGTCATGGCAATGTCCCAAGACCAGGGTTCGGGCTTCCTCCGGCACCACAATCCGATCTTCCCTCCATAGGAGTCCCCCCTTGTTCTGGAGGGGCCCTCCGACCGGGGTTGATACGGATGTGGACGCCTCCATTATCTTGGAACGAAGGTCCGACTGAAGTGCCAAGAAGTTACCCGAGGACAGGATAGTGTCGGGCACTGGGATCTCCTTGGCGTCCTTGTACATGCGTGATAACGCATCTGGCTTTGTATTCTTTGATCCAGGCCTGTACGTGATGTGGAAATTAAATCTCGAAAAGAATAATGCCCATCTCGCCTGTCGTGGGCGTAAACGCTTGGCGGTCCTCAGGTATTCCAGATTTTTGTGATCTGTAAATATCAAGATGGGGTGCACGGCGCCTTCCATCAGGTACCTCCATTCCTCTAACGCCGTTTTGATCGCCAATAGTTCTCGATCACCGATATCGTAGTTTTTCTCCGCGGGGGTAAGCTTCCGTGAGAAAAATGCTACCGGATGGAGCAATTCCTTGGTGCCTTTCCGCTGGGAAAGAATGGAACCTACTGCATTCTCCGATGCATCTACCTCTAAGATGTAGGGTAGGGCGGCGTCTGGGTGACCCAAAATGGGTGCCGAGGTGAACAGCTTCTTCAAGGCTTCAAAAGCTTCCTGAGCCTCTGGTGTCCATCTGAACCGAGTTCCAAGCTTGGTTAGCTGAGTAATGGGGAGACCAGACCCAAGAAGTTCTTGATGAAAAGTTTGCAAACCCGATAAATCGTTGGACGCCTTTCCTGTCCGTGGGTTCAGGCCAGAATTGCAGCGACCTTCTGAGGGTCCATCACGACCCCCGTGGTGGAGATAATCAGGCCCAAAAAAGTAATGCTGGATTGTTCGAAGCAACATTTATCTGCCTTGGCGTACAACCCATGCTGCCGCAATCGCCCCAATACCCTTGCTACATGTATTCTGTGCTCCCCCAAAGAAGGTGAAAAAATCAAAATGTCGTCTAAATAGACGATAACAAAGATATCCACACAACCCGAAAGGCATGACCAAATATTCAAAGTGGCCGAAGCGGGTGCGGAATGCCGTCTTCCACTCGTCCCCCTCCCTTATGCGAACCAAGTTGTATGCTCCCCTCAAATCCAGCTTTGTGAAAACCACTGCCGCTTTTAAACTTTGGAATAACTCCGGTACCAATGGCAGTGGGTAACGGTTCTTTATTGTGACCCTGTTCAACTCCCGGTAATCGATACACGGCCTCAAGGTTTTGTCTTTTTTTTCTACAAAGAAAATTCCCGCCCCTGCCGGAGAGGTGGAGGGGTGGATGAACCCCTTCTGGAGGCTGTCCTCGATGTATTCCTTCAGGGCCCCCAATTTGAGCTCCGAAAGGGGGAAGATTCGCCCAAAAGGAAACTCTGAGCCAGGTAACAGGTCAATGGGACAGTCATACGGGCGGTGGGGGGGTAGAGTATCAGCTCCCCGTTTACTGAACGCATCCAGAAACTCATGGTAGGCTGCAGGGATTACCTGTTTTAAATCGGCATCCCCCTCAGAGCACAGGAGGAACTGGGGGGCCTCCGGGCCCGAAGTGCGGCAGTGTTCCCGACAGTATGGGGAAGGGAACGAGATTACTCCGGTCTCCCAGTCAATTTGGGGGTTATGGGCCCATAACCATGGGAGCCCCAAAATGACTGGGAAAAGGGGCGATGCAATAGCATCCAGGCGGAGGAGTTCCTGGTGCTGGCCGGCAATGGCAGTGGCAATGGAGGGGGTTTCCTGGTTAACTACCCCCAATTTTATCCGGGACCCATCGGCCAAAAATATATTGAACCCTTTTTCTTTTAATCGGAGGGGAATACCCTGCTGGTGAGCAAAATTAATCTCCAAAAAGCAGCTGCATGCCCCCAAATCAACTATGGCCGTCACCTCCACGGTCCTTTCTGGAAGCTGAAAAGAAAGGGGCACCACTAAGTATTGGGATGGACTAACATTGCCAATAGACAAGGAAGAAGAGGTGCACTTACTCAGTTTCTGCGGACAGGATCGTACCATGTGACCAGCTTCACCACAGTAGAGGCACAGGTTCTGGGATCGTCTGCGCTGGTGTTCCTCTGGAGATAATTTAGGCCGTGCCAGGCCAAGCTGCATGGGTTCAGGAATATCTCCAGGTGGCCGGTTCTGGATGTTTGGCCTAGTTGCTTGGCTGGGACCTTGAAATGACCCCCAGGGATTTCCATGACCCTGACCGGACCTCTCAAACCTGCGTTCCCGCAGTCTATGGTCAATCTTAATGGTCAGCGCAATTAAGTCCTCTAGTGTCTCAGGCACCTCTACCCGGGCGAGTTCATCTTTCAGGGCTTCTGATAGGCCTATACGGAACTGATGCAAAAGTGCAAACTCGTTCCAGCGTGTGTCCCCCATCCAACGCTTAAACTCAGATGCGTATTCCTCCGCCGCTCGACGGCCTTGCCGGAGCGTGTACAAAGTAGCTTCAGCAGAGGCTGCCCGCTGTGGGTCATCGTATAGGATAGCCATTGCGTCAAAAAAATTGTCAACCGAACTTAGGTGAAGGTCATTTTTTCCCCGCAGCCGGTGAGCCCAGTCTTGGGGCTCACCCTGCAGGAGGGAGATGACGAACCCCACCTTCACTGATTCAGTCACAAAGGTCCGTGGTTGTAATTCAAAATAAAGAAGGCAGGACTCACGGAACGACCTGAAGCGTGTGCGGTCCCCGTGGATGCGTTCTGGTATGGGTACTCGGAGTTCGACCGCAGGAAGTGGTGCGGAAGCCCCAGAAGCTGGCACAGGGGCCGCTACGGCCGGGGGTGCGGGGACCGCGGCCTGTGGGGCAGGGACAGATATAGTGCAGGTCTGGAACTGGTTCTCAATCTGTAAACATCTATCCTGCAGGGCCGATACGGCCTGTGTCAAATTAGACAGGTGCCTGCAGATTTCCTCAAGCGGAGAGGGCCCTCCTCTAGACTCAGTCATGGCCTTCTGGTACTGTAAGGGACCGCCCGGCGGTACCACTAGCACTCCATTAGACGTCCCCAGCGCACGGAATCTAAGTCCCAGAGTGCTTGTTCACCAGGGCCCCTGATGGTGGGGATGGACTTGGAGCACCCCGAGACCAAGTCGTGCTACTGGGTACGTCCGTCAGTGGTAGTGGTATGCGCCGAGGGCTCCCACGGGAAAGAGTCTGATATGAGGAGGTCAGAAGACCCCCCTGCGAGGGATGGATGGATGGATGGATGAGCAAGGTCAGACAGGCCGGGTCGGTAACAGAGAGGACGGTAAGGTGCAAGGCAGCGGGCAGAGAATAGTCAGGTCACACGCCAGGTCAGCAACAGCAGGTCAAATCCAATAGGGGGCATCCAGGAGAGAGGTCAGGCAAAGCAAGGGTCAGGACAGGAGAATATAGCAAGGTCAGGTACAATCCGGGTCAAAAACTTACAGGGCACAGGTTCACAGGATACAGGATGCAGGTAAGACCAGAAGGCACTGAATGACAGCTCAGGGCCATTTAAATATCCCGCCCTGCGCTGCCATTGGTGCCCAGCGGGCGGCCGCGGCTTCTACTACGCATGCGCGAACTCGAACGCCACGGCCGGCCCGGACCTAGTGCCCGTGTCCCTGCACAGGGCGGCGCACTGCGCCTGCGCCGGGACCATCGCGGCGGGGATCGAGGAGATCCCTGACATACATACACATATAGAGCACAACGTAGTCAGGCAGGCCGGGTCGATAACTATCGGGCAGGTAGGTACAGGAGGAGCAGGCGGAGAGAATGGTCAGGGTCACAAGCCAGGGATCAAACAGGAGAAGTCAGCAGAGGTCAGGATCAGGCAGGGTCGGCAACAAGTCAGGCAGGAACAGGAACAGGAATGCAAGTTACAAGGTACAGGGGCCCATGGAAAAACACACACCAAGGCACAGACTGCAGGTCTGGCCATCCCTTAAATACACCACCTGCAATCAGCCCCAGGTGATGGCTAATTGCCGAAGTGAACCTCTGGTTGTTGAGAGCACCCGCTGGCCAGCCCTGGTACTGCAGCCCACAAGGCAGGTGAGTCCCACCACTATTGGCAAGTCCATTCCTGACAGTATGTCTCTGAAATATTAAAAATGAAGGCACAGTCGCAGTTTAGAAATTGCCCTTCAAATTTGAGGTGGCTAGAGTGGAGTTTCAATGAATGTTAATGGACGGCGTGAGTTGCAAACAAATGGCCATATTGTGAAAACTATCAGGACTATGGCTTAGCCGTGGACATTTTTAGTGGCAGCAGGGATAGCTGAACGTTTTGATATAGGTACGCTTGAAAATGAGGGAGTGATGGCAGTTTAGAAATCATGTCCTGATTTTTCAGCTCACACTCTAATTTTGAACATTCCGCCATTCATTCCTATGGGACCAATTTCACCACAAAAACGCCGATATTTCGTGAACCATTTGGCGAAACGTTCCACAAAGTAATAGTACACCAATCGGGAACAATCCGCACGTTTCAGTATATTACTTGTCTATGTAGTGTAAAAACTGTGGGAGGAGTTAGGGTGGTAAATTTGGCTATAATAATAAGAATATATATGTGAGATAACAATAAGTGGTCTTGCCATGCAAGAACACTTAATAATACATTTTCTCTCCTCTATGACAGAGTCAAGGGGTTCTATAGTCTTTGGAGATAACCGAGAACACTAACAGAAAAGAGGGCAGCGCAGGTAAAGTGCACAGAAGGTAATCAGCTGACAAAATTTCTGTCAGGATCAATACATATTTATTTCTAGATATAACAAAACACTTTGATGGTATATTTATATTTGATGGTATGTTTAACAGACCATATGAGCACAATGAAGAGAAGTTCATTGTTAGGGTTTGCATATACTTAAATGCACTTTTATGGTATAATAGAAGCCATTTATATTTTATCACTTCAAAAATTAGAGTAATAGTTCACAAAGATTTACAAAATACACCTTTATGCTTTTGTGACCAACTATGGATTCATGGCTATTGGTTTAAAAGCAATGATTCGGCCTAAAACATAGATTCAGTAATCTAGTTTGGAAGGGGGATGACTACAAAACATAACTCCCCTTTGCAAGATGAGATGGGTCTTCCACAACTTGGTCTATTGGCTACCAATAGCCACAGCACACCTAATATTAGCCCCCTTTAATACAGGTGACTATTGGTTTATGCTAAATCAGGGGTGCTATTTTGATTGTGAAATATCTGGAACACCCATGGGCACAAAAATAACAGAAATTCGTACATGCATAAATGGTGGGTGTGGCCAGAATATGCTAAACAGTGGTAGTGACCTAGAAAGAGTTCATTAAAAAGAACCTGAATCTATTAACTTTATACATATTTCCATTTGCCACAGTTCTTATTTTCCTATATGTGCCATACATTACATTTGTCCTCAAACACATTTTTAAGAAATAAAACTTATATTACCTGTCCCTTTCTGCACAGAGAATATATGCATAGATCTAAAATTTTGTCTTGGCCTTCCTCAAAGAAGAATGCTCTAAAGAAACCAACAACTGACGAGGAAATTGGTCCTTGGTCAGAAGGACTTGGTCAGAAGTATGTAATGTGCAAGATGATAAAAACATTAAGAAATATGATGTCAGAAAACAATACAATGACAGATAAAATCTCATATGTTGCAGAAGGAACCATAGACACTAGGAGCTGAAAGAAAAAAAGGAAAAATGTTGGATAAAAAATGCTCAATATTAGTATTTTGAGCGTTTTCTGTTTTTGTGCCCGTGTTTTGCCTGTGTTTAGTAGTGTATAAGCTGGTTGTTAAGGAGTGGGCCGGCAACCCTCCTGCCCGTCCTTAACAATCGATAACTCATCAGCCATCAGGGGGGGTTCCCCGCTAACAGCTGAATGTAAACAAAAGAATAGCTGGCAATTAAAAATTGAGAAAGGAAAAAAGCATGGTCTTCCCTCAGTCCATAACGGGCCCTTCGGTTGAGCAAGTGCCCTCAACATGGGGGGGGGTGCTTTGGGATAGCCAAAAAACTTGGCGTGGGGTTCCCCTTAAAATTTATACCAGACCCCCACACTGTTCTTTTTTTTCTCTAATTTTAATTGCCGGAAATTTTTTTACATACATTTACATTCAGCTGACAGCTGATGAGTCATCTGTTGTTAAGGACGCTAAGGAAAATAGAGGCACTGGAAACCAGTGCTTAGCAGCGGTTTGCAACATTTAGATGTGTTTAGGAGCCTTCTGCCAACAAATTGCCCCAAAAAATGCAAAACAAGATTTTTTTTTTCTGTTCCCAAACGCTGAAGCTTAACAAATGCTTCTAGACTAAGAGTATGCATGGATACCTAAGATAACACTATCTGTCTCTAGAGGCAAAAATGCTGAAAAGCTGTTGCTAGGAGCATTTTTTTAAGGTATTGTGCATGGCACTGAAAAGATCAAATCTTACATTGTTTTCTATATATTCAGATACCATACTCATGTTTCCAACAATCCATACAATTATTTATTTCTTAAAAAATATACATTCATCTCACTCATTGCAATTTTAAGTTGAGTTTAAGTTAATAACATCAATAAAAGCTTGTTTTAATAATAAAATATTTATAGCTTTCCAGATGGCATTTATAATACAGTTAATAATCAGCCAGCTTGCGCAGACAATTAAAAAGACCATTAAAAACATTGGTGGTTAAAATCCTTGAGGCCACAGACTCACTTCAATAGTAGGTCTGTCCTCTTCCAAATCTCCTGTGCATATGGACAGTGCCAAAAAATATGTAAAACAGTTTCATCACTAGTGCAAATCTCTTAAGGACATTCGCCTCCTGCCACCAGGCCCCTGCATTGCTGGAATTCTCTTTTGGAGAGGCACTGGTGGACTATAGCTCAGGTGAGCAAAAAGTCTCCTTTCTTGGATACATCATTTCAGACACTAGAATCTCCATGGATCCTGACAAAGGACTAGGTGATCCTTTGTTGGGCTCTACCCTAAGATTTGAAAGGAATACGGCACTTCAATGGCTTTGCCAACTTCTACAGAAATTCATCACAAATGTATGTATTATAATTCTATAGCGCTACCCTCTTGAGGGCAGCTGGATTTGATCTGGTCCCACCAAGCTCTGCACAGCCAGGCAAAATGCATTTTCCACATTTTCTCTCGCTCAGGCAGTAAAACAGTTCTTGAGCTTGTGTTTGTTGTGTTTATTAGGGGTTAACAACTTGGATGGGGTCTAGGGGTATATGGGATGCCCAAGGAGCTGTAAAACCTGAGTATGACTTCTTAGCAATTTTGTACAAAATGTGGACCAAAAATACACCAGCAACTGTCTCTTTAAGGAGCACTGAGTTCCCTTTGATGTACCTCCTCAGACCCCAGATGAATCTTTCCTCTTTCATCCGACTCTCCCTAGTGTATCTCTGGGCAAGTGATTCCAAGATCTGCAATTAAGCAGTCCAGGATGAGAACTATTTGGTATTGCACTTGACTCTCCTCTCTATTCTGTGGTCCAGGGGGTGTAGAAGCACCCACACTGTCCTTTCCTGTAGCTTAGTGGGTTACAGCTGCTTTCAGACCTTATGCTTAGCTAGCTCTCTTTCTCTGCTGACAGGATGTCCTCCCTAGGAAATGGTGGTACAGTGGAAATCCTTCAATCCAGCACCAGCCTGTAGGTAGGCTCCCTTCCCATGGGCCCCCTCCCAGACTCCACACTCCAGCACCTTCTTTCAGTCCATCTTCCACCCAACTCCAACAACTCCTGTTGCACAGACTTTGCCACATTTAAGAGTTGCTATTAGTCACCATGCCCAGTCTTCAGGCCTTCTGCCTGGGGATTGGCCAAGTTCCCTCAAATGTGCAAATCTAGGCCTCCTCTCCTCCTCCACCTCTCTTCCAGAAAGTTCCAGCAGTTTCTGGAAGGGCTCCAGAAGCCCTAACATGTAGAGCCTCCCAGCCTGTCCTGTGGTAATCTCACTGCCTCACTCCAAGGCTGAATCATCCCAGGCTTCTAGCAAGCCTTTGACTAGGAAAAACAAATCCTAGTTATCTAGAGGGCGCTACATCAAGATCCAGTGCCAACGATGGCCTTGACATGAAAGGGTGCCTGCACCATTGGTTGCCCGCCAGAAGCTCTATCAGCCTTTGAGACACAATAGAAAGCCTTTGTTTCAATTCCTGTATTCACTCACTCAGACCTAACCCTTCTGTTCTCCTTAGAAACCCACTAATTTCCGGACTTCTGTGAATTATGTAAATTTCTTCATGCATTTGTTTGTCTGGCAGCTAATAGGACATAAGTGGCCAATTTAAATTGGGGTTTAGTGATAAAGGAAGGCTTCAGATAGAAAAACCCAAGCCAATCTCTTGGGAAGGAACAACTACATAAACTTTGTAGGAGCTTAAGCATTTTGATTCAGAATCTGCTCAGCAAAGGGCAGGTTCATCAGATATGCAAGAAATATCCCACTGCATTGCAACCTCTAAAACAGTATGGGGTTGATTTATTAAAGCCTAATAGACTGTGCACTTTGCAAGTACAGTTGCTCCAGAGCTTAGTAAATGAGGAAATGTGTCATTTTACAAAGAATATCCAATCACATGCAAGTAAAAAAAAAACAACCTAGCATTTTTGCTTGCACGTAATTGGGTGATGGAATTTGTAGTTTCCCTTCATTTACTAAGTTCTAGAGCAATTGCTCTTGCAAAGTGCACAGTCTATTTGCCTTCAGTAAATCAACCCCACTGCATATACAAATCCTGTGCTTAGTGCAAAACCAAGCTATAAAAACATGGGTAGCAGCACTCATATACTGTATATTGAAATACTCAGTATAAGTGAACCACAAAAATAGAAAAATGTTTGCACTGTCCCTTTAAGAAATCACTATTACGAAGACACAAACCATGTGAGAAATTATAAAAGCAAAAATCAACAAATATAACAAACACTCCACAAAGTAGTAGGCAAATGACAGTCAATATATGATAAACATAAATAATTTCCAATTTGTGTGACTCCGGCCAAGAACAAATGACTGATAAAGTGCAGTGCTTCTAACCAATATTGAAAGAAGATGCTTGTTCTGTCTCCAACCTAAGCATTGATAGTGTGATCTCTCTAACTTACAGTTGTGATGAGATAGCGATAACTTCAACCTCAGTTGGATACCACAGTCAGTGACTCAATCGATTAGACATCTTGTAGATCTTGTGAAGTTTATTCCATAAACTGAGATATTCTTACAACAATGAACATTCAATAGATCAAAAGAACATACTGTGTCTTGCTCCATGCCATGAAGCTTACTGTAATGCATCTCTGGGAAAAGGGGAGGGCTATCTATGCAACATTAGCTAAACTCAAGGAAAGGGAGGAGCAGAGACAAAACACTGAAAACATTTAAAGTCATATGACAGTCAATATGACAGTCATGTGAAACATGACACTCCCCGTCGAAATCTATGATTTCTATTATATTAAACTTTAGTTCAAGTCCAATATATAATAATAAAGATTCTTTCCAGGAACATCTGCAAAACAAGAGGGAAGGGAAGAACAAGGGAAAACAATGCAAACATTAAGCATAATACTTGCAGATGTTGGTCTCAAAAGTCCAGGCTGAGAATTTCTCTTCTGGTGGCATTCTTTAAGGATGCTTGAGTCTAAGCGTGGTATCTGGAGTAGTTCTAATGCTTTTAGAGACTGTTTCCAGGATTCCCACCTTTGTTGTTTCTCTTTGGGTAATGGGATATCCCCGTCTGAGCTTTCAGAAGTAAGTTGTCTCAACTGTATCTTACCCTGAATGGTGAGAGGTGTAATGAAACCTAACAAATCATAAATGCTCTTCTATGTAGACAATACTCCTCGCTTTGTGAAGGGCTTGTCACAGGCTGATGCTTGAAATGAGAATGTGTCTTGTTTAACATTCCAAAGCAATCCAAGACTGCGTTGTGTAACAGAAAGGTCAGATCCTAGTTGGAATTTCTTCACGCTGACAGCATGGTCATAAAAAGGAAAGGCTATCATGACCTTGTTGCTGTTAGAGATGATTTTGTGAAATCTGAGGTTTGCAGTGGCAAGCATGTTCTGGGTTCTAGTAAGAAGGTCAATAGCTTCTTCTTCATTGGGCAGAGATTTGATTCCATCGTCTACATAGAAATTCCTTTTGACGAATTGTCTTGCATCAGATCCAAATTCTTTCTCACCCTCTTGAGCTGTTTTTCTTAGTCCATAAATTGCTACTGCAGGAGAAGGACTGTTACCGAAAACATGTACCTTCATTTGATAGTCTATGACTTCATCGTTGACATCATTATTGCGGTACCATCCGAACCTGAGGAAGTTTCTGTAGTCTTCACGGATGATGAAACAATGGAACATCTGCTGAATTTCAGCCATAACAGCAATTGGCTCTTGTCTGACGTGAAGTAAAACTCCTATGAGAATGTTGTTCAGATTAGGCCCAGTGAGAAGATTGTCATTGAGGGAGATGCCTTCATGACGAGCACTTGAGTCAAAGACCACCCTAATTTGATCAGACTTGCGAGGATGTTAGACACCAAAACATGGTAGATACCAACATTCTTCTCCTTCCATAAGAGGAGGTGCAGGCTCAGCATGATCTCTCTCAAACACCTTCTGCATAAAGTCCACAAAGTGCCTTTTCATCTCAGGCTTCTGGTTCAAACTGTGATTTAAAGAAACAAACCATGATTCTGCATGTACCCTGTTGTTTGGTAGTCTCTTTCTTGGGGTACAAAATGGTAGCGGTGCTACCCAGCTGAATCATCTTGGTAGAACTCTTTACTCATGGTTTTCAAGAATTCTTTGTCTTCTATGGTAGCTGCTAACTCATTGTCTTTTGTGGTTACCTCCAACACTATGTTGCCAATGTTGTCATCCCAGAGATTAAGAGCTTTCTTATTGTCTTGTATGATATGCTGTTGTGCACCTTTTTTAAACAGTCTTTCTTTCACCATATATTTGTGGTCGTTGTGCGGAACAAATTGTTTGTCCATTTGACAGGACATGTATTTTAAAGGAAGCGACTGAGTAGGACCTCCTGTCCTTGTCTAGGCAGATATTGCCTATGATGACCCATCCTAGATCCAGACACTGAGCATATGGTGCATTGTGTGGACCGTTGCTTTGATGATGAACTTTGTGCACCCTTAGGATGTCTCGACCAAGTAACAGCAGGATATCAGCATTTTCATCGAAGGCTGGTATTTGGTTGGCTATGTGCTTTAAGTGAGAATGGTGAAAAGCAGCTTCAGGAGTAGGGATCTCCTCTTTGATGCTTGGAATCTGGTTGTACTCAGTGATAGTGGGCAAAGATATTTCCAAATTGTCATTCAGAGGAGCAACTACAAGACCACTGGCTCTCCTACCGAAGACTTCTGTAGTACCGGAACAAGTGCCTAGAGTATAAGGCAGAGCATCTCCAGTTATGTTCAACAGTTCAAAAAACTGTGTTATTGCAAGAGATCTGTTACTTTGATCATCCAAAATAGTATACAGTCTTATGGCCTTTTCAGGTTGACCTTTGGGGTATACACAGACCAAGCATATCTTTGCACAGGATTTGTCACAGAATCCTTCTCCACAGACCTCTGTACATGTGGAGAACACTGGGGTGGTAGGTGCTGCTTGTTCTGGGCGCTCCCCGCCTTGCTTTGCCTCAGGAATATTGTTTTTGTGGAGCGTAGTAGAGTTGTGCAAATATTGATGAAGAGCTTGCACATGGTCATTACTGTCACACTCTATACATTTGATGATCACTTTACAGTCCTTTGCAAAGTGTTCTGTGGAGGTACAGCATTTGTAGTAAACTCCAAATTTCTTCAAAAGTTCCTTATGTTCTTGGAGGGTTTTCTTTCTGAAGCTGATACATTTCTTAATTGGATGTGGTTTGTTGTGTATTGGACATTGGCGATTTGGGTCCTCAATTTTCCCGTCTTGACCAGTCCCCTCAAGAACTGCAGCAGGTGCAGGCAGAACATCAGTCCTTTCCACTAACACTGGATCTCTACGGTCTCTGTGCGACATACATGTGTTCGTAGGTCTTGGAGAGAGTGTATTGAGAGGGTTACAGTCTCCATATGAGAAACTTGGTCATTCTTAGTGTCTGCAATTCTTTTGATGAACTCACAGAAGTAGGAAAAAGGAGGAAAGGCAACTCTATGTTCTTCTTTATACTTTGATCCAAGCGCTGCCCATCTTTCTTGAATGTCATATGGTAGCTTGAGAACAATAGATTTGATGCCATGAGAGGTGTCAAGGTAACTGAGACCAGGTAAGTTGATGTCAGCCTTAGCAAGTTGAAGCTCTAATAGAACATTGCTGAGTTTTTGAAACTTTAGATTGTCGCTAGCAGAAATCCTTGGGAAGCTTTGCAACCTTTTGAATAAAGCATCTTCAAGGTCCATTACTTTACTTTATGTTGTTCCATCTATTGGCTGCTATGTCCACTGTGGTCCCAGTTGGGGACAAGTAGGGCTTTCATACTGCACAAATTGAATGTTTATGTGCCCTTTTTTTTTTCTTCTGTGTGCTACGTATCGATCTATACATTCAGCGCTGGCCCGTTCAGGCTGACCCAGGTGTTCCCATACCAGTACAATAACCAGTGGCCTTACTATGTGCTATTAGCAGGGAGGTCAGTTAGATCTCTTAATTTATAATGGTACCAATCAGTTAGGAGGGCCTCACTATATAGTATTATCAAACATCATATACTTTTTATGTACCAGGTACTGTCATAGGATGGGTTACTCACCCCTCCGTTATTGCTGGGATCCCCTCATCAATTGGTCCCTCATGGTGTCCTTAGATGCTTCCTTCCATCACCTTTATGCAGATGTATGTGCTTTGACGTATTATATTTGCTTCATTACCATTGGTTTTGATATGTGTACATTCAGCATTGTATGTAAGTTGTTGCTTGTTATTCTATCAACACAATTCTGTATATTTCTTCACATAGAAGTCTTCTTACAGCTCCTGAAGAAGCGATATCATTGCAAAACATGTTGAGCCTTTACTATTATTATCATCCAAGGAGTACCCCTTTTTAGTTATTGCCGAGTTGTGGCATATCTTTGCTAATGTGGGAGTTACTAGCAATACATGAATCTGCATTGATCATATCTTTGTATGTTACAGGGTCAGAATATATTCTGTAGCAATTTTTTATATGTGTATGTACTATTTTGTGCATGTGCAATAAAGTGTTACATTTTATCAACCATTGTTTGTAGTGCATATAAGGTCCATAAGGTTCTTCACTTTCAGTTTCACCTGGTAGAAGTCTGAATTGACGAGGTCGGCCTCTCTTGTATATCCAGCTTAGGCCCCACTGAAGGTGGAACAGATGGTGCCGAGGTAACTTGAGTCTGGAGGTGTAAACTCGGTAGTTCAGGCAGAGCATCCAGTCAGGAACAGTGAAGATGCAGGTTTGACTAGCTGAGGTTAAAGGACCACTAGAACTGCAAGATCTGGGTGCTTGGCTTGCCGGAACTTCTAACAAGCATGATGCTCGAACAAACTATGACAACTAGTCAGGGCAAGCACTATGCAGGACTGTAAAGCCAAACTGGAGTCAGAAGTGTAGGCGGGGGGTATCTAGGGTCAGTAACAAGCAGGCGATAAGGTACTAAACATAAAACAGGAATGTGGCCAGGAGTGAGCCAGGATCAGAAACCGATGAGCAGAACCATAAAAAGAATCCAAGAGCAGGTCAATGGTAAACTGGGTCAGCAACGAATAACACACCGGATACAAGCAGGACACAAGAAAACAGCTGAAGACCAGTAAGCACTGACAGAGAGTAAGAGCCTCCCTTAAATAGTCTGTCTGGCACCAGAAACTGTGGGCATGTTCTCACGTGCGTGCATTCTTGCACGCATGAGCGAATCTATGCTCATTTATACTAGCAATACACCTGTTCTTTCTATGTTGTGCGCATGCACACCTCTATGTACCAGCCGCCAAAAATTCCCTTACACATCTCCTTTGTCCCCTCTTCCCCATAGAAGCACTACTTCAACCTTTATTAAAAAAAGGAAAAAAAAAAAGGTCTGTATACTTACATTTTAACAGATGTCTTTGTCTGGGTTCCCTTTGCCAGCATCTTTCTCCAGTTGAGAGTGGATCCTTAATGCTGCAGAGAATGGCATCACATCATTTTGTGTAACACTCTAATGCAGTACCAGTATGCTGCTGTGCTGCAGCACAGGGAAGCACCATGATGTGTGTTGCAGTGGCTGCAAAAAAAGTAACACATTTGTACGTTTTTGTGTGTTGAGGTGCCTTACAGCCCAATCATTTTGAACAGGCTGTTTGACACAATATGCCACAACATGAAAAAAAGTGTGAGTTGCAATGCCGTACATTATGGTGTTAACTAGTTTTAAGTTACAAGGGTTGCCATTTGTGATCCAGTGTAGTTTTGCACCCAGAAGGAGCAAACAAGCCAAACACACCACACCATAGTGGACTATAATACACCTCCTTCCCAAAACACAAATCCTGTGCTCTCTTGGTGCTCACACTCAAATTGTGCACTCATCAGACCACCATGACCCTCTTAACCACTTCCCATCCACCCTATAACAGATATACTTCTACAGGGTGGCAGGGGTGCTCAAAATCACATGTATATATACACGTGAATTTGCGTTTCCGGGTTTGGGGCGTGTGCCCTACCCATGCCGCTGTTCGCGGCCTCGGCTGTCAGTCACTGGGTCCCGGCCGGTAATTACTTGCCAGTGCCTGGTGATTGCCGAGGATCTCCGATGGAGAGTAAACAAAACAGTTCTCCTCCCTGTAAGCTTGTGCACACGGCTTTGAATGGCTGTGCACAGCCATGCAAAGCAGTGTGCTTACAGTGAAGCAGTCAGACACTGTCCCATAGTAAAACACACCCAGCACACATTTAACCCTTTGATCACCCCAGATGTTAACCCCTTCCTGCCCAGTGCCATTAGTACAGTGTCAGTGCTTTTTATTAGCACTGATCTCTGTATTAGTATCACTGGGGATGTCGGTGACACCAAGTCAGTTCCCCCCAGTATCAGAATGTCTGCTGCAGTCCCACTATAAGTTGCTGATCTCCACCATTATTAGTAAAAAATAAAAATCCCAGTATATATTCCGCCATTTGTAAACGTTATAACTTTCACGTAAACCTATTAATATACATGTATTGGGATTTTTTTTTTAGCAAAGACATAGCAGAATACATTTTGGGCTAAATTTATAACAAAATTAGATTTTTTTTTTTTTTTTTACTGGACATGTTTAATAGCAAAAAGTCAGAAATATAGAGTTTTTTTCCAAAATTGACGGTCTTTTTTTGTTTATAGCGTGCAATTGCCAGTTATATTAACACAGCGATCTAACGCAAAAAATGGCCTGGTTAGGAAGTGGGGGGTAAATCCTCTGGAGGGCAAATGGTTAACTTAATAAGTTGGTCTATAATTACTTATATTTATGCTGTCCTTCCAGGCAGTCTTCCAAATCATCTCTTTTCAGCCTATGATTCTTACACCTTTTAATCCTCCAAGTGCATTGCATTTTGCGCATCAAGAATACACAATAAAGTAGAATGTCATAATGCAGTAATTTGTATTGCAATAGTAAAAATAAAAACACTTGCACACTCACATTAAAAATACAAATGTCAACATGCAATATGGTTGTATACCACATGGACCCAAGGGGGTTTATTTACTAAAGCTGGAGAGTCCAAAATCAGACTCCCTTCTGCATAGAAACCAATCAGCTTCTAACCTCAGCTTGTTCAATGAAGCTTTGGCAATGAAACCTGGAAGCTGATTGGTTTCTATGCAGAAGGGAGTCTGATTTTGGACTTTCCAGCTTTAGTAAATAAACCCCATGATGTCCAGAGCTGACCCAGCTCCACGTTTGCTTGTCTTTGTTGATTGTTATAACTAGAGATGAGCGAATCGAACATGACGAAGTGGAATTCGTTCCGAAGATTTGGAAAAATTCTATTCGCGACGAATCCGAAGATTAGCAAACTTTGGATGCACGAATCGAATTTTCCCAAAAATGGCGGCGACATGTGTGGCGACGGAGAAAATGGACAGAGAAGATGGGGCGGGGATCTCTGGGAAGGCGCGCTGACCCATAATGCATTCATGACATGTGATCGCATTAGCCAATCAGCAGCCAGCCAGCACTGTGTAATGGTGGAGCTATAAATCGCGGCCATCTTAGAATTCTCCATTAGCCTCCGGTCATTCAAGAGAGACAGACCTGTGTGTATTAAGGGACAGAGTTAGGGCCACAGAGACTTTAGGGCCACAGAATCGTTACTCAGGGACACAGAATCGTTACTCAGGGACACAGAATCGTTACTCAGGGACACAGAATCGTTACTTAGGGCCACAGCTATCAAAGAATCGAAAATTTAAAGTGACATACACCGTTTTTTTTTTTTGGTGGCTGTCGTGCACAGTTGGTGCTGCAGTTTGCCGATTGTGCAAAATAAACTGACTTTCTGCTTCACAACCACTATTGTACGTTCAAAGAGTTAGATCCATTTACACGACGGGTGGCGGTAATATTTTTTGGGTGATTAGTGCATTCCAGTGACACAAACGTACAGTTTCCAGCCAACGGGAAGCTGCAATTGACCGATTGTGTACAATAAACTGACTTTCTGCTTCACAACCACTATTGTACGTTCAAAGAGTTAGATCCATTTACACGCTGGGTGGCGGTAATATTTTTTGGGTGATTAGTGCATTCCAGTGACATAAACGTACAGTTTCCAGCCAATGGCAAGCTGCAATTGACCGATTGTGCTAAATAAACTGACTTTCTGCTTCACAACCACTATTGTACGTTCAAAGAGTTAAATCCATTTACACGCCGGCTGGCGGTAATATTTTTTGGGTGATTAGTGCATTCCAGTGACAGAAACGTACAGTTTCCAGCCAACGGCAAGCTGCAATTGACCGATTGTGTACAATAAACTGACTTTCTGCTTCACAACCACTATTCACAACGCTGACTTCCCGGATCGCCACTCAGCCATTGGACTCTTGATAGTCGTCTCCCCACACTGCTGCTGGGGGGACTTTTTAACCTAGGCCTGTGTATGGCCTTCAATTGAAGCTGCTTCCGCTCCGCCACTCTGCCATTGGACTCTTGATAGTCGTCTCCCCACGCTGCTGCTGGGGGGACTTTTTAACATAGGCCTCTGTATGGCCTTTAATTGAAGCTGCTTACGCTCCGCCACTCTGCCATGGGCCTCTTGGGTATCCCAGAAGCTGCTCAGCGGGTCAGGGCAATAAAGCTCCCGGTTCGCAGGTTGTTCCGTCTTATGGATGGAAGTACGACGGTATATGATCTTCTTCGCACCCACGGCATTACTTCGTAGAATTTCTGCATTGCATCTGCAATCACAACGCTGACTTCCCGGATCGACACTCAGCCATTGGACTCTTGATAGTCGTCTCCCCACACTGCTGCTGGGGGGACTTTTTAACCTAGGCCTGTGTATGGCCTTCAATTGAAGCTGCTTCCGCTCCGCCACTCTGCCATTGGACTCTTGATAGTCGTCTCCCCACGCTGCTGCTGGGGGGACTTTTTAACCTAGGCCTGTGTATGGCCTTCAATTGAAGCTGCTTCCGCTCCGCCACTCTGCCATTGGACTCTTGATAGTCATCTCCCCACGCTGCTGCTGGGGGGACTTTTTAACCTAGGCCTGTGTATGGCCTTCAATTGAAGCTGCTTCTGCTCCGCCACTCTGCCATTGGACTCTTGATAGTCGTCTCCCCACACTGCTGCTGGGGGGACTTTTTAATATAGGCCTCTGTATGGCCTTCAATTTAAGCTGCTTACGCTTCGCCACTCTGCCATGGGCCCCTGTACCGCCTCCTCTTGCTGCTGCCAGGTCCAGAGTGTGTCATGGGTCCCTGTACGGCCTCCCATTGCTGCTGACTTCATCGCCAGACTCTGCCATGTGCCACTTTCAGGTCTCCTTACACTGTTGGTGGGTTCCATTTTGTGATAGGGTGCTGTATGGCCTTCCATTGCTGCTGCCTCCACCGCCACCCTGCGCCATGTGCCTCTGTCGTCTGCTCACGCTGCTGACGGCTTCCGCTTTTTAACTGAGGCCTGTGTTTGGCTTCCGAATACTGCTGCATCCACCGCCACCCTGTGCCATGTGTCTCTGTCGTCTGCTCACGCTGCTGACGGCTTCCGCTTTTTAACCTAGGCCTGTGTATGGCTTCAGAATAATGCTGCCTACACCGCCACCCTGCGCCATGTGCCTCTGTCGTCTGCTCACGCTGCTGCCAGGTCCATACTGATTCATGGCCCCCTGTACCGGCTCCTCATGAACGTGGTTCAGCGGGTTTGCATCACTTAACGGCAAATCGTTGACAAACGCTGGGACGTTCAGTGTTGTGCGCATTAAGCCAGACACCAAAGGGCAGCACAGACCTGTTATTACTCGCTCAAGCATGGCTGAACAAAACCAGTCTCTACCACAAATTGGACCCAGACCTGCCCAGGGTCTCGTAAGTAGATTGCACGGAGAAGTAGAGTTCGTTATTGGAATTAACTGTGAGGGACTTTTAAACCTAGGCCTGTGTATGGCCTTCAATTGAAGCTGCTTCTGCTCCGCCACTCTGCCATTGGACTCTTGATAGTCGTCTCCCCACGCTGCTGCTGGGGGGACTTTTTAACATAGGCCTCTGTATGGCCTTCAATTTTAGCTGCTTACGCTCCGCCACTCTGCCATGGGCCCCTGTACCGCCTCCTCATGCTGCTGCCAGGCCCGTAATCTGCCATGGGCCCCCGTACCGACTCCTCATGCTGCTGCCAGGCCCGTAATCTGTCATGGGCCCCTGTACCGCCTCCTCATGCTGCTGCCAGGTCCAGAGTGTGTCATGGGTCCCTGTACGGCCTCCCATTGCTGCTGTCTCCATCGCCACACTCTGCCATGTGCCACTTTCAGGTCTCCTCACACTGCTGGTGGGTTCCATTTTGTCATAGGGTGCTGTATGGCCTCCCATTGCTGCTGCCTCCACTGCCACACTGTGGCTCCACACTCTGGTTTTGGCCCCGTGACTGCCCAAATGAGTGAAGTGTGCGGTGATTCTAAGATCGACGGCACTCATCTGCATGTCATACTGACTGACAGTATTATTTCTCTTCCCCAGCAGACTCCAAGGGCATTTAAATTAAAGGTACAGTGTTCTGCACTAATATAAAGGCTCTCTGAAGCCTAGAAACACCCTTTTTATAAGTTAAATTCGCAGCGAATATATTCGGCTCGAAGCGAATTTATTCGGCGACTTCGGCGAATCAGCCGAACCGAATTTTTGAATAATTCGCTCATCTCTAGTTATAATCAAGTTCAAACATATGCATGATACTTCCTAGCTTCCCTTGGTTATTGTACATTAGTGTTTGTGTTGGGATCTCATCTTGGTATAAATATACATAGTAAGATAGTTGTTCAGGATCATCATTATTGCATGTATTGTATGGAAATGTGCTCTTATATGTACACAAAATTGTATAACCTGTGTAAAATTGTTTTTTCACTTAACAGACAAATTAACTTCTACTGTCTAGTGTTGCACAAATGTCAGTCAACATATTAAATTATTTAGCTTTGTGGAATAGGATGATTGCCTACAGTAACGAGGGATGTCTAACATTTATTA
The DNA here is from genome assembly GCF_062004578.1 of Staurois parvus. NCBI lineage: Eukaryota > Metazoa > Chordata > Amphibia > Anura > Ranidae > Staurois > Staurois parvus. The sequence continues at coordinate 11,913,726 of NW_028318358.1, forward strand.
CAATAGAAATGAGGAAATGCCAAAAATACAGTATACACTAAAATCTTCCCTACAGGGTAGATTTGTTTAAGGAGAGGTGCAAGCTACATTCTCTTGTAATTATAACCTTTGTTTAATAGTTTTATATATAATTACAATTTTTATACCTGTTTTAATTTTTGACACAACAGAGCTAATGATTTGTGAGGCAATGCTTATTTAAAGACCTATGAGTTTGTAAGCCAGTTTTCCCAAATTTTCTTTTGTGAGATGAATATGAATAAAATTGTCCTAAAAGCATTCTACTTTAAATAAAGGCATAGTTTATAACTTAATACAAATAAAAAAACTGTTTGAAATTAATTTGAAACTTTTATTCGGATACAAAGGCACAACTTGCTTTGTGCCCTATTTTAAAGATAACCAGTAATGTGAAAAGTTATTAAATCTAAATTACATTAAAGTGGATCACATAAACAAAGCAATTTATATGTTCACAATCTCATTAAAAGATTTTAATTCCTAGATAAATTTAGTTAAAAAAGAAAGACTGCCCACTGCCAAGCCCAAAAACCAAGCCCATGACTGTGGCTAAGGTATAATGATTTTCTCATGAACCAAGCCCTTCCTAAAAATATAAAAAGCTAATTCTGGTCCTTCACAGAACTTAAGTTTAGCCTTCTCTTCCATCTGCTTCTGTTCCTTCACGCTGTCATCTGGAAGAATCACAATGAGCCAAATCCAACAGTCATGTGCTACCAAGCCTGGAAAGGCTGGTGCTGGAGGTTCTTGTGGAGCTCGGTGCTTCAGTAGTTGCTCAACTGGTGGTGGGTATGGAAGAGTCAACTTCTCTTCATCTTCCCTGATACGATCTGGAGGGCCTCAAAGTTACCCTGTGCGCCTTGGTGCTGGAAGTAGTAAATATGGCACAAACAGCCTTTACTGCTTAGGAGGAAGCAAACGGATCTCCATAGCCACTGGCACCAATAAGGGAATAAGCACAGTGGGCAAAGGATTAAGCTTCAGTGGTGACACTTTTCCCATTTGTCCACCTGGAGGTATCCAAAATGTTACGGTCAACCAAATCCTCCTTCAGCCAGTAAAAGTTGATATTGATCCAAATATCCAGAAAGTCAGAACACAAGAAAGGGAGCAAATCAAATCACTCAACAATAAATTTGCATGCTTCATAGACAAGGTAAGTCAAATGCGCTGTAAAAATTTTGTCTAAAATTTTTTTTACTGTTTTTCTAACCTTACTGACTGTTTAGCCTTTACAACTGTTTTAGGTCAGATTCCTTGAACAACAAAATAAAATTCTGGAAACAAAATGGAAGTTTTTGCAAGAACAAAATAAAAAGCTGGCTAATATGAAAGACAACATCAAACCATTATTTGAGGTATACATTAGCAGCCTACAAAGACAACTGGATACCACCAAGAATGAAAAATGTCGTCTTGAAGGAGATCTGAAAAACATGCAGGATGTTGTGGAAGGTTTTAAGGCTAAGTAGGTGAAACTAAATTCATGTTTGTCATCCTGCATCAGTAAATAATGTTATTTAATGTCTTGTCATCTTTTCTGAATAGAATCAACTGAAATATTAAAACAATTGACATAATTTTTGGGAATATAATAAAATATGCTCTGAAATATATGCAGTCATGTATGTATCAAATAAATCAATATGGTAATTACTCATACTTATCTTTGTATACAGATATGAAGAAGAGATCAATAAGCGTGCCTGTGCTGAAAATGAATTTGTATCTTTGAAAAAGGTATACTTCAGCTTAATGAAATGTAATTTGATTTGTATCCTTTACTATGGTAACTTTAATATTGATTTTTAGTTTATTTAATTTTTCCAGCTGAAACTACTAACCTAAAAGGAACCCAACTATTTTGCGCTCAGTAATTTTGAGTTAATTCTAAGTGTAAAGTACTTGAACTGTTCGTATTTTATTTGGAAGTATCACAATATGTTAAACATTAAAATTCTTTGTAAAGAAGGTAGGAATAAATTGTTTAAATAGAAATGTGCCTGACAGCAATAATACATTCATTTTATGAATGCAGCAAAAATATTATATAACAAGAACATTGTAAATGGGATATTTTTTTCCTCATATTAATTTGATATGTGAAAAAGTATTCTCAATATTGTGTTCAGTTTGATTATTTTACATTTTAAAATGTAATCATTAAGAATACTGCGCTAAAACTGTTTGCAATGCTCCTCCTGATGTACTGTTAAAATAGTTTAATTTTAAACATTAAAGCTGAACTCACGATTAAAGAGTAAAAGGAAAAGTAGCAGATTGATGTGCTTGTCTCTCTGCCACTCTGCTATCTTGTCCTATCAGCAGGTACATTGTCAGCACATGAGCACTGCTGAGCACACTTTATTGGCTCCTTCTGCTACTTCTCCTGCCCCCAGCCTGAGCTATGTTGTACAGGGGATTGAAAATAAGGGATGCTAAGTCAAATTCAGGCCCTTCTACTGCTTGAATTAAAAAAAGCCTATAATGATGTAAAAAGGTTAACTAAACCCAAGAACAAAAATTTTATATATTGCAGCTAATGGCCCTTAGATGTGATATCTGCATTTGTTTTCTCTTTTTTCATGCAAAAAAAATATTTTCAGCAAGTATAGAAAATGTTGTTGATTTTGCCAGAAATGCATTATCATTGCTACTTCCTGTGAGATGCACCAATGAATATCTTCCTTCTTAGTTATCTTCTGTAACCTACCAATTGCCCTGCCCCCTCGTAATGGAGATGAAGAGATACAGACATGTTCATAGCCTATATCAGAAAAGCAGACTATGGAGACAACCATGGCTCCCTCCATAGATACAGTGGAGGAGTGACATAGCCACACAGAGTCAGGAAGTATGTTATTTCCAGGATTAAAGGATAAAAAAAGATGCTTGAAAAAAGAAAATGAATGCAGTCACCACACCAAGGACTGGTACACTGCAATATATTACATTTTTGGTTTATCAAACGCACTTTATTGAATGAAGCGAAAGCGATGTATTATGTGCACATTGTATCTGCCTGGAGTCCTGCTTCAATGTATTTTTCCTAGAAATTTACCAAAAACTGTAATGTATCAGCCTCAGGACTGGATTCCATTCAATGCAGTACATTTGAATCTTTTCTAAGTCAATGTCTTTCACAAACTGAATCTAGATGACTGGTTTAGAAGTGTTATAAAGAGGATTCAAAGCACAATTTCAACCCAAGTTCTTTATAGTTCTAAATAGAGTAGGGAAGAGTTGAAATTGTTGGCAGGTCTGTTTTTGTCTGTGATCCTATTGGGGAGATTTTCCCTCTGTAATGCCTATAAAAGCAGTAGCTAGGTGAAGTTGTCACCAAGACAGGAAGTAAAAACAGCAATTTTAACATTTGTCAGAAGTCCAAATCCTTCCTAACTCTACTAAATATGTGTTTTTATGTTTGCCTGTGTTCACACTGGAGAGATTTCCCATTTATGCCAGCCACACCAACTAAACATTTAATTTTGCTCCACACTGCTATATTGTTGACTTGGAGCTTACATGTCTGCTAAAGAGCCTCTCTCTCTAGCACTGGGAGTCCAGGCTCCAGGCACCAGTGATGTCATGTGAGAAGAGGGAGATTGAGCCACCTTCCTCCTATACCTGGAAATTATTGGGTAGCTTTCTTGGATCCCATTGTCTGTATGGAGTGGCAGAGTGGCAACATTAAGGGGAGCATGTGCAGCTAGTAGGGCTGATTTTAAAGAAAGTTGCTGCTTTGCCATGCAAGGGAAAACACAGAGTTGCTCTTAAATAAACCTGTATTGTGCGATTTATGGAAACTGCCAATGTTGATCTCTTTGTGGGAAAGCAAGTAGCACAGACAACTGTGACTTTCTAAGCAAACTGATCTGGAACAAGCATGGAGGCTAGAAAGTCGAAGGGGAGTGAGAACTCCTGACTTGCATGGTATTAGACTATAGTATTGTTCCATGTTCTCTTAGTACACAATTCCTTTAAGAAACATGGCAATGTGTTTTCATATTTCTAGTTAGTATAGGGTTTTATGGAATGTTACATCTTACATGCATGTTGCCTGCATGTTGTTTTGTCTGCTTATGTGTGTTTGTGTTATATATAAATTAACAGCAGGTATTTCAGTATAGGACCATTTTTAAATGCCTTTAACACACTTTAATACTTTTTTAAGGATGTTGATGTCCTGTACATGCAAAAAACTGATCTGGATTGCAAGCAAGATGCCTTGGTGGATGAGCTTAATTTCCTGAAGACTTTATTTGATGCGGTAATAAACCTATTATTTAAATTATTAACTGTTATTATAGTGCTGATTTATGATTGGCTGGGCTAGTTGGTCTAAGATAAGAGATAAAACCCGTTTTCAGTACTCACACAGCAATTGCATCCTAAATTGCATCTTAAATTTAATGATAGCAATTAATTGTAGGGTGTATGAAAGGTTTGTTTAACCCCTTAAACCATCTGAATATAAGCCCATCGAAAACAAAACATAACAAAAAAGGATAAAAATACCAATGACTACAGGGAAGGGAGGGAAGATTCCCTGAAGTCTGACATCCTCCAACTGAAATCTCCTGAGACCGCCCTGCCTACAATCCCCTGCAGGCCCCGCCCATCCTGTCCAGCCTCACCAATAAGGTCAGTATCCCCACCTCTGCGTCATTTAAACTTTTAGGAACTCCACCTGTGCCCACCACTCCCCTTTTAACCCCAGTCATGTCATCCTTCCATCCATTCCTTTGGGTCTTTTCCTCTAAGCCTGACTTTCTGTAAACTGGACTGAAATCTCAAACATTATCAGCTTTCCAAGCTATCTTCTGTGAGCTACAAAGCAATGTCCAGTTATATTATAGAGATTAGAAGAGTGGGGGTTGTTTATTTGCCTAATCAGCAGAACAGATTAGGGTGACAATGCTGTTCCTCCATGAACACAGTGAGCTTTGTCACCCTGAGACAGGAAAATGGCAGAAATATCAGGTGAATATAGAGGAAAACAACATGAAAAAATGAAGAAGAAAACTAATGCAGCACCCACACCTAATTGGTAAGCTGCAATTTTTATGCCTTTTTTGTTTTTGGATTTAAATATGCTTTAAGAGGTTTCTAACACTTTGTGAGTGCTCGTACCTCTACTATATATGCTAGTCACAGTTATCAGCTCCAGTCCCTCTGTCATGTGTTCCCATTTCAGTTAATAGGTCAGGTTTCTCTACCATGTGTCCTGTACTAATGGATATTTGGAGAGCTGATAGACTGTTCGGGGGGCAGGTGCATTGTTAACCAAAGCATTAAGCTAGGTCTTACATGTTGTTACACTTGCTCCTTACAGGAAGTGGCTAACATGCAAGAACGAATTTCCAACACCAATGTTATCTTGACCATGGACAACAACCGTGAACTGGATTTAGATGGAGTCATTTCTGAGGCTAAATCTCAATATGAGGAAATTGCTGCTAAGAGCAGAGCAGAAGCTGAAGCCAACTATGCTAGACAAGTAAGTGATCTGCAACAAGTATGCTTAAGCCTACGTAAGGAAACAACAATTGTACAACATATATTAGGTATTGCAGGGCATGCCGGAGTGAAATCAATAATTCTAGGGACACCATTCATAGTTAATTCTAAATAAATGACTCATAAATGCTTTTAGTGTGTCCCCTATTGACAATTTTGGGTACTAAAGTTAGTCACCATTTCACAGGCCAATACAATACAATTTTAAGGCTTGATACGTTTGGTATCTTTTTACTCAACGCAACCCCTCAGGTTGTATTTTACAAAAAAAATGGGTAAAATATTTGGTCTGTGTGTACTATAAATTAGTTGTAGTATATTTTTACTGAGAAAATATGCATTTGATTAAAAAATGTGTGCTAATATCATGTTACCTAAAATATTGCAACTACCACCATTTTATTGCCCAGGGTCTCTGCTTTAACAAAAAAATATATAATATTTGCCAGTTTTAATTAATCTTCAGGTCTAAAATGTGTGTTTTTAACATATATGCAAAAATATAGTGAGAGGGTTAAAGTGCTTTTACGGTTTAATAAGAGTATATAAAAACTTTAATGTTTATAGTCTTGGCACAGTTGCTTTTTTATATCAGTTCAGACACTGGAAACAGCATTAGAACATTTCTTGTAATTTCTCAGGTCACAATAATTAATTCTGTTTGTTGGATGGTTAATGGACTGTATCCTTTATAGATCACATAACGTTACCAGATTAAAAAAATAATTTCATACTTTCAGCCATTGGTATAGTTTTATTATTTTTCAGTTACAGTTTGATACTTACTGTTTACGTACCTCAGCTTTTATAACTTTCAAGTGGAACATAGCGAAAACTGCATTTTTTTCTTTTTGGAAGGGCAATACCCATGGTCAGAGGTTATCATTGTGCCCATTTGAATGATGTTCCTTTATTTTCTGCCCCAATGACTATACAAGTAGAATACAGATAGGAAATATACCCCAAAGGGGGGGAAAAAAACCTTACAGAGGTTCTAACCCTTCCCCATTCTACTAAGAAAGAACCTTTTTCCTGTCCATGTGCCATAACTTCCTTTATCAGAGAGCACTGTCACCAGAGCAGGAAGTTAGGGGGTGGTCTGATTAATGAAAAACACAACAATATAGTCCTGACAAACATTATAACCCCTTGCCACTCTATCCAAAACAAACATAAAAAAAGGTTTAGGCTGCAGTTTCACTTTTTTTAGTTTAGTTTAGATGTACTAGAACAATTGTGTTGTGACATGTATAATATTTGTAATTTATTGTACAATTGTATAATATATAATATAAGGGTTGCTGGGTTAAGGATAAATAATTCCATACTGTCTGTACATCCCTCATAGTTCCAGCAGCTCAAAGACACAGCGGGACAACATGGGGATAATCTGCGCAGTCAGAGGAATGAGATCCAGGATCTGAACAGCATGATTAAAAGACTGCAAGGAGAAATCGACTGTGTAAAGAAACATGTAAGACCTTTCCTGATGTACACAATTATGTTCTTATCTTTATTCCTGTTACTGTAGACAGGGCTGGCACATAGGTGTGTATGTGTGTGTGGGGGGAAGGGGGGGTTGGTGTCGAAGAGGCAGGTGCAGTGGGAGCTTTGGCTGCTTCTTTCTCCTGACAGGAGTGACTGCAGCGTTGGAAGGTAACTGCTGGAGCTTAAGGCCATGTCTAGCCCCTGTGTGTCCTATATCTATATCTTTGTGGCACTAGGGAGGTACAGGTGCAGAGACCAGCCTATGACAGTCTGAAATATGCTGTGGCTGAAAAGGGGTGGTACTTGTGTTTAGGATAACTAGCCTATGATAGAGAAATATTCAGCATTATTAACACACATATCTTTAAACGCTTCCTGCCTGACCTATAATATGAAGGTGGAGCGAGAGTGCTGCCATCCTGGGTGGACCTCATATGACTTCCTCCCAGAACTGCGCCTTGTGCGCACCTCACAAGCCATGCTTTGGCACGATCTTTCACCCACTGTGTCCACTGGACACAGCAGATGACAGATCTGGTAACATGAGATCCCTGTGACCAATTACAGCAGATTGTATTGCAATTATACACAATGAATGGCTTCCATTTATAGCCATTCATTGTGTACTATTGTGCTGGTCTCTGTGATTGGTCACAGTGATTATGTGGTACAGACAGGGCCAATCACAGAGCTTCTATACCATATAAAAGCGCTTCACAATTGTACACACTGGATGAATGGATGTCATTCATAAAAAATGGTTCCTGATCACTTCTCCAGAGTAGTATAATGTAACTATGATGACTCTGGTCACAGTATGTAAAAAATAAATAAATTGTAATTGAAAAAAAAAAGTAAAAAAAAAATGTATGTGTATGTATATATATATATACACACATATACATATACACACACACATATACACACACATATATAATTCTTTTTTTTTTTTTTTTACATACGGTCACCAGTCAGTGTCCCTGATCACTACCATGCCAGCTATGTGATAAAGCTGGTGACAGTAAAAAAAAAAAAAAAAAAGAAAAAGTGAAAAAAAACCCCAAACTTTTTTCGTTTCTTCATTTTCCAAAACATTGTGACAAAAAATTACAAAATTGAACAAACTCACCTTGGACTGTCTACTTTCTAAAAAGGGGAGTATTTGCGCTGTCCTGGCATTTTCAGGCCTCAACAAAATTAAGTATATCAAATATATATATATCAAATATACATACCATAGTTTGTGAACTTTCCTACAGACTAAATAAAAATAAAAGACTAAATAATAAATAATAAAAATAATATAGTGGTCTACATCTGGCCTAAATTTATAAAGAAATTATTTATTTGCACAATCTTATAACAGAAATGAATAAAACATGTTTTTTTTTAACTTTTGTTTATTTAGCAAAAAATAAAAACTTAGTGATGATTAAATACCACCAAAAGAAAGCTCTATTTGTGGGAAAAAAAGATAACAATTTCATTTGGTTACAGTGTAGCATGACTGACTATTAAATTCAAATTGTTACAGCGCTGAAAGTTGAAAATTGGCCCGGTGAAAGTGTTGGGGGTTAAAGTGTTCAGTATTGAAATGATTAACCAAGGTCTCCAAAAAGATCTGCTATGTTGTCCCTTGGGCATTTGCCTCATTATCTAAACCTGTGGGTAACTTAAAGTGGTTGTAAAGGTTGAAGGTTTTTTTACCTCCATGCATTCTGTGCATGAAGTCAAAAAACCTTCTGTGTGCAGCAGCCTCCTCAGCCCCCTTAATACTTACCTGAGCCCCATCATTATCCAGCGATGTGAACGAGAGCTCTCTGCGGACTCCCCCTCTTCATTGGCTGAGAAAGCAATGGGAGCCATTGGTTGCTGCTGCTGTCAATCACAGCTAGTGAGCCAATGAGGAGAGAGAGGATCTGCAGCTCCATGTGTGAATGTACATACAGAGCAGCAGCTCGGGAGCAAGCCTGCTTGGGTACCTCCATAACAAGCTGCTTGCTCTGAGGCACTTGGCAGGGGGGAGGGGCCAGGAGCACCAGCGGGGGACCCAAGAAGAGGAAGATTGGGGCTGCTCCGTGCAAAACCATTACACAGAGCAGATAACTATTACATGTTTTTTTTAAATTGCCTTTAATATCACTTTAGAATTTGACAGATGTGAAACTCTTACAGGGCTGGGAGGCCGATTTTTCCAAGCCAGTAGATTTTACCTTACACTTTAGCCGTGTGTGGGGAACTGTGTCAAATGCTTTTGAAAAATCCAAGTATACCGTGTCCTCAGCCACCCCTCTGTCCAAGGTTTTGCTCACCTCCTCATAAAAAGAACTCAGATTTGTTTGACAACTTCTGTCTTTCATGAATCCATGCTGTCTGTTGCTTAAAATATTTTTTTTCAGCAAGAACTCATCTACAGTATGTGGTCTTTTATTAAATTCTCCAGTATCTTCCCAACTATAGAAGTTAAACTAACAGGTCTATAATTACTAGATATTTTGATCCATTTGTAAATGTAGGCACCACATTGGCCTTACGCCAGTCCAGTGGTAATATGCCAGTCATTAGAGAGTTCCTAAAAATTAGAAACAATGGCTTTGAAATGACAGAGCTGAATTCTTTAAGGACCCGTGGGTGTATGCCATCCGGTCCAGGTGCTTTATTCACCTTTATTCTGTCTAAATATTTCTGGATCATATCAATTGTGAGTCAATGTGGATCACCTGGGGCTGTGTCAATACCATGCCCAATGTGGACAAGAGCTCCCCCATGCTTTTTTGTATACGCAGAGCTGAAGAAGGCATTTAATAAATTTGCCTTCTCTTTTGTCCCCAGTCACCCACTCTAGATTATTTTGTAAAGGGCCTACATGCTCAGACCGGACTTTTTTACTATTAAATATATTTGAAGATTTTTTCGGGGATTGTTCTGCTATATTTTTCAATCTGTCGTTCATTTTAAATTTTTGCGGCCTTGATTTCATTTTCACATATTCTGTTATATTCTTTATAATGTTTAAACGATGACAGAGTTCCGTCATTTTTATATTTAATAAAAGCTCTTTTCTTATTATCTATAGCTTTTTAACTTTGGCCTTAAGCCACATAGGTTTGATTTTTAGTCTTTTAAACGTGTTGCCCATGGGAATATATTTTGCAGTGTGTTCACATACAGTCTTTTTGAAGAACTTCCATTTCTGTGTTGTGTTCATAGATGCCAATATTCCCTCCCAGTCTAAGTCTTGGAGAGCATTTCTCAGCTTTGGAAAATTAGCTCTCTTAAAGTTGAGCGTTGTTATTTTTCCCATGTGTGCTTGTTGTTTACAGCTAACAGTAAATTAAATCATGATATAGTCACTGCTACCCAGATGTTCTTTTATATGGACATTAGTAATAAGCTCTGCATGGTTTGTGATTACCAGGTCCAGCAAAGCATCATTCCTAGTTGGGGCCTCTATGAACTGTACCATAAAATTGTCCTGTAAGAGGTTTATAAATGTTTGCCTTTTAACTGTTCCTGCAGTACCATTACTCCAGTCAATTTTCGGGTAATTAAAATCCCCCATTATTATCACTAATCCTAACTAGCCCCTCCACATCAATCCCATTAGCTACCTGCTCAGAGAGCAGAAGAGCCCTTTCAAGGTTGTCGGTTCTGCACAGTGTTCCTCCAGATCTCTAACGGAAGGGCAACCCGCTCACATCTGTCACAGGGGTACCCTTCCTGGAGCTGTTTCTCCATTGTTCCATACATGCGACACAGTGCACTGCACAAAACTTTCAACTCTGATAGTACTCATTATCCCAGTTACAATATTATTACGAATAGGAAATATCAGATGTCACTTACAGGTTAGTATACTCCTGTTATATTCTCCTGTTTTTCATTCCGGTTTTTGAACTCCACTTAATAAAATGTCCACTTTCTCAAAGGTCCAGCAAGCAAAATACAGGCAAGCTCAAGAATGGGCAAGCTCAGAGGGAGCTCTACAGAAAGTTATATAGGAACTGTAGCACCTGTTACCAATTAACCCCTCCACTAATCAGCAATCTGAAGGAAGGAAAGAAAAGGGAAAAAAATGCTATTTAAAAAGTGACAGAAAAAGTGATTTCAAAAAGTAAAAGCTGCTAGCAAGACCCCAAAAAAGAAAATAAAACAACTACAAGCACCAGCAATCACCTGCAGACAAAAGCAAAACTGTTTTTCACTCCCCACTCAAATTTCTCACTCTTTTTATCTTCAGTCAGCAAAATATGCCAGACTATGGTCACTGTTTAATGTATCATTTTATGCCTGCAGATTTGTGCACTAGAAATAGCAATTACAGATGCTGAAGGCCGTGGGGAGGTTGCTTTGAAAGATGCCAAAGAGAAATTATGTGAACTGGAAGCTGCTCTACAAAAAGCCAAAGAAGATCTTGCAGTTCAGCTACGTGATTACCAGGAACTGCTTAATGTAAAAATGTCCCTGGATCTTGAGATTGCCACATACAGGACTCTTCTGGAGGGTGAAGAAAGCAGGTACGTGTTGCAAAATAAGTAGCCTAGAAGAAAACATCATAAATCTAAAAGCAAATTTATCATGAACCATTTAAGCAAGCTTTAAGAGTGTAGTATTTGAAATTTGAGTCTGATCTTCATTAAATAAATTTCCTTGAGATTCTCTTCAAATCATAATAGAAAGCTATGAATGTTATTTTGCTATGTATTCTGATTATTTAATTGGTTAAAAGATGTGAGGTGCAACCTTTTTTTTTTTTTTTTTTACATTTTAGATGAAAGTAAGAGATTGCAGCTCTGTGCACCCTTAAGTGCATCTTCACCATTTCCCCCTCTTCAGTATGTCACCCCTGTACTGTGCCTCACCGCCACATGCAGTGACCACTTGTTTCATCTCTCCTTAATGTGATCCCCTTTGTTTTGTGCCTCACCCCCGCCTCCAGCACCCCCTAAACTAATGTCTTTTTCTACCCCCAGCATCCCCCTCCCACCTCATACATATATTTTGTCATTATAGTCTTTGCTCTGATTAAATATTTCTCTGAGCTGCAGTTATAGCTAATGCCAGGATGCTAGGTGTGATCCTGGACCTGTCCTTTCAGCTCCAAATACAATCACTGTCCAGATCCTGCAAACTTCAACTCCATAACTTTTCTAAAAAATGCCCCTTCCTAACCAATGAAACCACCAAGCTACTTCCTTGTCTCTCTTGCCTTGACTATTGCAATTCCTTCTGCATTGGCCTACCTCTACACAGGCTATTTCCCTCTCAATACTTTCATGAATGCCCAATAAATACAAATCAATACCCTAACAATAATGTACAAATCCAGTCACAACTCTGCGCTGAGCTAAATCACCAATCATCACCAACCAGTTTCAAATTATAACCCAAATCGTCCTCTCTGCCCTTCCCAAGACCTCCTTCTCTGTCGCTCACTTGACTTCTCCTCCCATACTTGCATCCAGGACTTGTCCATTGCCTCTTCCTTACTCTGGACCTCTCTACCTTCTGCCTGGCTATCTCTTCCACTGTCCATCATTAGGCGATCCCTGAAAACTAATTTCTTCATCTCCTCCCCTAACAAACTGAACTTTTTCTTTCTCCATCAACTCATACCTCGCAATTATTACCTTTTTTACCCCTTGCCCATCTCTATTAGATTGCAAGCTCTCATGACCAGGGATCTATCAACCATCTTGTATTGAATTGTATTGTAATTGTACTGTCTCCCTTTATTTTGCACAACGCTGCACAAACTGTTGGTGCTATATAAATGATGAATAATAATAATATTTAAGGACTTGAGAGTTGCTGTTTTATTTCAGTAAGCATGTGACTGGATAGAGTGGGTCTATTTTATAATTTACATTTTCAAGAGCTGTATTTCCAAAATGGCCCTTCATTCACTTTTACCTTTTATTGCACAATAGATGCAGCCATGATGGTAATTTGCAAAACTTTGTTTTTAACAAAAAAACATTTTCTCATGAATTAGCTGCAGTGGATACTTTATTATAATCTGTAGTAGTAACACTGTTTGTTTATTGCAGGATGCATGGAGAAGTTGACAACAATGTTACAATCTGTAAGTTTAGCTGTAAAACAAATATTTACTGTACAATCCTTAAAGCCACACTCCAGGTACAAAACAGTTAACTGAAATATGCTGATCAACAGCCACATGGGATATAAAGCCACTATGTGTGCATCCAATTCCTTTACATAACCAGATATTATAATTTAAGGGTTAGTTCACACTACATGCATTTCAGTTTCTTTTTTTCTGCATCCAAAACAAACAGAAAGTAGGTTATATGGTTGTCAATGTCATAGTTCACATCATTGCTTGCAGTTCCAGTGTGTTCCAGATGCAGAATAAAAGTAGAACATGCTGCATTTTCCCTGCACAGAACTGTACTGGAACACGGTAAAACACATAAAAAATGCACTGGAACTCACCAAAAGGCACCAAAAACACACTGGAACACCCATGTCTCTATTTAAGTTGAAGAAAAAGAGAGGAGAAAAAATGAACTGGAACGTCTAAAAACGAACCAGAATGTGTCAAAACCACGTCAAGAATGTACATGCAGAACGCATCTGGACCAGGGGCAGACTGACAACTCATGGGGCTCCCGGGCAATAGGGGATCAATGGGTCCCTGTGTCCTTGCCCAAACTCAAAAAAGCCTATGAAAAAGGTACCAGGGGTATCTCATGGGGCCCCCTACTGACCCCGGGCCCTCGGGCAGGGCCTGAGTTTCCAAATGGTCAGTCCGCCCCTGATCTGGACTGCGTTTTTATAGTGTGAACTGGCCCTTAAAGTAGCAGTGACATCACCATTGTGCTGCATATACCCTGTGCAAAGAGCAGAGCTGTGAGGAGGGATCAAGTAGGCTCCTCCCACTCCAGGCCACCTACAGAAAATTATAAGAGGGGAAGGATACAGGACCAGTCAGCCTTGCAGAAGGACAGAGAACAGCAGTGATTAGTCTTTATTGAGGGAAGCTCCTGGCCAAAGACCATGTTTTATTCTGGATTACTGCGTAGTTCTGGAAGAAATACATACAGCATGTAAAGATTCACGTAATAATTCACAATCAAATTGTATTTACACAATATTTGCTTATCCTGGAGTTTAGCTTTAAAGTTTGATCTTTTAAAAATGTATTTTGGATAGAGTGTAAGGGGGATAGAACCTCTTTCAGGTTTGTATTGCTGTGTGTGTCACTGGTGAGACATTTCAGCCTGTCTGTGTATCCCGGTGTCCACTGCCACTGGGACATAAAGGAAGATAAAATCCAAAGTTATCACAAAATTAAGGATAGAGGGACAATTTTGTTCCAATGGGAATGCTTGCTTTCATGATAACTGTTTAAAATGGGATTACCCTTATCTTGAAGAGCTTTCTTTTTACTTCCTATTATGTCTACAAGCTAGGCAGGAACTGAAGGCAATTTTCCCCAGTGGGACACAGATTGCAAAGAACCTGATGGGGGTTTTGACTATTCCCTACTCTAATCCAAACTAAAAAAAATAATAATTTGTAACTTTAAAATACTTAAATGTAGATTAAAGCACAATTTCCCAATTTAAGAATGGGAGCTTTTGAGGGAATGTACAGGCCTTGGATGAAGTGAATTGGTTAGTTCACACCAAATTCTTTGGTTTTGCCATAATATCAGATTAGATTCGTATAATTATTTAATAAAATCATATACATTTTAGTCTCTGCACCTGAGAGCTAAGCTCCACCCAGCTACCGTGACTATTAGTTAAAGAATAAACAGGTGGCACACACACCTAGTGCATTATCCAAGGTTTATTCAAAGGTATAAAGGATAAAAAACATACTCACAGACAAAGCATGTATCTAAAAAGCATTTGCATTATGAAGATGGCCACAATGGCAAGCAAGGTGTTCCAAATGCAGTCGGGGACAAATCCCTTTCCTCAGAGCTGCTGACCAGCCTTTAGGACTGGTCCAGATGTGTAGTGGACATGGTGGACTGATGGTAGAGGCCTTGCTGCTAATGCAGCAAGGCCCCTTCCAATCAGTCCACCTTGCTTGCCATTGTGGCCATCTTCATAATGCAAATGCTTTTTAGATATATGCTTCATCTGTGAGTATGTTTTTTATCCTTTATACCTTTGAATAAACCTTGAATAATGCACTAGGTGTGTGCGCCACCTGTTTATTCTTTATCTAGTGGCTGATCTCCCCGTCTGAGGAGGGCTGCACCCCTGAAGCATCTCCTTTGGTTGTCGCTGTCCTGGTTCCCTTGGCTTTCCTTTGGCTGTGCATTTCCTGAGGTGCTGGAGAGTACATACGTTAACCGTGACTATTAGTCCTCATGCACACTGGACATTTTTACAGCTGCTGTTTTTGGCTTTTGGCATTTTTTTCTACAGCCAGTAAACTCCCCAGCATGTTATCCTCTGTGCCCATGCACACATAGACTGTAATCAGCATTTTTTGGCTGGAAAAAAACCCCCAGAACTAGTGGGTTTCTAGAGAAGTTTAACTGTAAAAACGCTCTAAAACTGAAAAACCCTGAAAAATGTGGTAAAATGTGGAAAACTGGCGTTTTTGGATGTTTTTTGAGCAAAACAAAATGTTTTTTGGTAAAAAAAATGCTACAAAACGCAAACGCAAAAAAACAAAACAAAACGCTGCTAAGCGCTAATGCAAAAATGCTGAAAAACTTACGGTATCGTGACTTTACAGCTAACATTACCAGCAGTATTAATACGCCCAGTGTGCATGAAGACTTAAAACGCACAGTGTGCATGGAGCCAAAAAACTCTTCTTAAAACCAACTAATTCTGGGTTTTTTTCCAGGCAGAAAATGCTCCTGCCAAAAAAGTCTGATTAAAGCCTATGTGTGCATGAACACTTTCAAGGGGGTTTATTTACTAAAGCTGGTTCAATCAGAATCTTATGCACTTCTGCATGGAAACCATCAGCTTCCAGGTTTTATTGCTAAAGCTTAATTGAACAAGCTGAGGTTAGAAGCTGATTGGCTACCAAGCACAGCTGCACCAGATTCTGAGTGAACCAGCTTTAGTAATTCTCCCCTAAGGAGTCTTACTTCCTTGGTTTCATTAACTTTACATTTAAGGACAATTCCACGCAAGCTGATATTAGAGTTTTGTGTGACTTTTGGCACATTGACTCTTACATCTCTTGAGAATTACAGTGGTGAGAAATTCCCCCAAGAAACCTTAGTTCCACCAACATCAGCTGACCTTAAAAAATGTATGATAGTTCTGTGCTTTCCCCATGGATTCAACCTAATTTATGATTAACAAATAAAGGGGATGTCTATATCTGGGACTGTGACATCATCCATAGTGCATGAAAACCTTGCTATTGGGTTCTCTGAGAAATAAAAGTCCATTGGTACAATCCAGGTGAGTTCTACCAAAATAAAAATTTTGGTTTCGGGTGGAACTGATCTTTCAGAAGGTCTTTCTGTCACAAGATAAGTGAAAGTCCATTATTGTTAAGACAAACAAGAATCTTTAGTGGGAAGTGCCCAACCGCAGAGTCTACATGATAATCCAGGGAGAAATTCCATTCTTTGTGGTTTGCTTGCAACAGTTTTTTATCTGAACTACAAAAAATTTAATCTTTTTTTCATTGTTATTAAATTTCTAATAAAATATACCTTTAATTCCATCATCTTAAGATTGTTGTGAAATATGAACTTTTCACTAACAACCTGTCTGTTTTTACCTTTGCAGCTGTCTTTAGCAGTGCTGGGAAGGTGGCCAGTTCTGGTTTGAGCTGTGGAAAAGGATCCTGCAGTGTCCCAAGGAGCAGTGTAACAGGTAGGGATTCAGTGTGATCCACTGTGGTCTTTTCTATCACTTTAATTTCTGCCACTTTCCTTAGTTTGTAATATTTATTATTTGTATCACAACAGCTGTATATAACAACATCGTGAAGGCGAGCAATTCTGGCGCTTCTGGTTGTGGAACAGGAACATGCAACACTAACAGCAAAATAGCTAGTGCCACGGGAGGCATTGCAGTACTTGCTGCAACAGCTTTGAGCAAGAACTACTGAGGAAATATAAAAACCTTCAGTAGCAGTGCCAATCTTTTACTCTGAAATCTATTTTCTTACTGAAAGTTTCTTTGCATAAAGCTTTGATATTAAGCAAGGGGAAGATTTGCAGTTAGTATTGTTTCTGTTTAGCCTTGGCAAACTAAAACAGCATAATAAACACTTAGGTGATTAGCATGTCCTTCATCTTGCACTGTTTAAAATAACTGTTCTGGCATGTACTGTATCTTGTAACCGTGTATCTTTAATTCAATAAATTGCATGTTAAATTCATTGTTATTTTTTTTATTATTACAACTTCTGTATCTTGGCTTGTTAACATTGTCCTATTGTAGTGTTCTTTGAATATCCAAAATATATCATGTACTGCAAGGACACCTCCAACAAAAAAAGCTAAATATAAAGTGGAAGCATAAATGTACATTAGGTACTGTTTTTTTTTTTTTTTTGTATAGTGATGCACATCTCACAAGTCTCCAACCACTGCTGCTCTATGGAGTAGTATGACATGATCAAGGAGACAACTGTTTTCAAAACCTGCTATTCTGCATACACTTGATACTGCTTCATCTTCTGCTTGCTCATTGGACAAATAGTGGACATCACCAACACTCACCTCTCTCTCCTATGAACCTTCCCCTTTTATTCATCACCTTACAGAACAGAGAGAACTCCGCTGCAAACCTGATTTAACATTTTAGTTAGCATGCAGCAAATAAAGATAACAAGAGTTCAATAATCTAAATAATAAATAAGAGTTTAGGCAAATTCTCTAACAGAATAGGAAATTATTTAAAAACACTTAAAGGCATTCATCATATTTTGGGAGTATTTTTTTTCAAATAAACCTGTTCTTTCCACAAAGAAAAACTGAGCATGTAAATGAACAGGCCTAGGATATTATTATTATTATACAGGATTTATATAACAGTTTGCTCAGCACTTTACAATATAAATATACAGCAAATAAACATAGTTCCTCTGTTTTGACATCTTTATATTTTTATGAAATTGATATTGTTTTTAAGTGGTAGTAAGCTTGAGAAAAATGTGGCCCCCTTTCATATTTATGCACCACATACTAGCATATATAGACAAACTTACCTTAGAAATGAAGCCCTTCAGTTAAGCTCACCACTGCAGAAGCTTCCATTTTCAAACGGTGTTTCTTCCGAATTTGCGGGCTCTGGTCGTTTGAATGTCTAGGCCGCAATTAAGTCAAGGCTTGGCGGTCTACATTACGTGGCATACTGTGTGGCTGTGAATGCAATGCATCACTACACATGTGCAGGTGATGTCATCAGCCATTACCAATGGAAATAGCTCCTAAATTGTAAAAATTTAGGAGATATTCATTATGTCTACAAGTAAACTTGATTGTAAGCTTACCTGTAGGTACAAGTGCACTCACAGGGTTAACTACCACCTTAAGTATTAATATAACTATCTATAATAATTAATGAAAGAGTGAAGAGCCTTAGACAGGCTGCCCATTGGTTAACTGCACAAAACCTAGGCTTCTTGAGAGCTCTGAGGCCTCCTTTCTTATGAAAGTGTGTTTGTACTATCATCAAGTTCAGTTGAGGAGATGAGAACTTACTAATAGCATACATATATACTTAGTGTAGAGTATTCCTAAGGGTAAACATCTCTACAAATATCAGAGAATGTTTACCAGGTGCAGATGTTTACAGTAGGATTCGTATGTTTGTAGGTGCCCCCAGATCTTGGCTGACACTAGTAGTATTGTCACCTAGGAAAGGACTCCAGCACATCCTCCCCTTTTCTTTATAACATACCTATAATGCTATATACCTATAATGCTACCACCTCCCCCTCACTCCCCCTCTCTGTTGGGGTCCCTCAAGGCTCTGTCCTCGGGCCCCTTCTCTTCTCCATCTATACCTCCTCCCTTGGCCAACTCATACACTCTCACGGCTTCAACTACCACCTCTATGCCGACGACACACAAATCTATCTCTCAACCCCCCACCTCACCCCCTTGGTCTCAGCCCGAATCACACACCTACTGAGCGACATATCAGACTGGATGTCGCTCCACTTCCTTAAATTGAACCTCTCCAAAACCAAGTTTCTTGTCTTCCCCCCAGCCCGGACACCACCCCCCATTGATTTCTCCGTCACATCCAACAACGCTACCATCAAACCCGCCCTGCAGGCCAGAGTACTGGGTGTCATTCTGGACTCCAACCTATCCTTCCAGCCCCAAGTCCAATCTTTAACAAACTCGTGCAGACTCCACCTCCGCAACATCGCCAAAATCCGCACGTTCCTAACCCCAGAAACCACTAAACAGCTCATCCACTCCCTCATCATATCACGACTCGACTACTGCAACTCCCTCCTCAGTGGCCTGCCTCGCTGCTGGCTATCCCCTCTTCAGTCCATCCTGAACACGGCTGCCAGACTCATTCACCTTTCCAACCGCTCTGTCTCCGCCACCCCCCTCTGCCAATCCCTCCACTGGCTTCCGATTGCGCAACGGATCCAATTCAAAATCCTAACACTGACGTACAAAGCTGTCCACCATACTGCCCCGTACCACATCTCTGACCTAATATCCAAGTACCGCCCAGCACGCACACTCCGCTCCTCACAAGACCTCCTTCTCTCTAGTTCCCTGGTCTCCTCCTCCCATGCCCGCCTCCAGGACTTCTCCAGGGTGTCACCCATCCTCTGGAACTCCCTGCCCCAACCCATCAGATTATCACCTACTCTCCTCTCCTTTAGGCGCACCCTGAAAACCCATCTCTTCAGGGAAGCCTACCCCACCCCCTGCTAACTTGCCGACCTCCTCCACTCTTCCTACCACTCCATCCCCCACAGCCATCTCCTCCTGTGCCACCACCCCCTCCCTCCTAGATTGTAAGCTCGAAAGAGCAGGGCCCTTGATCCCCTCATGTTTTGCATTGTATTGGTATTGTTCTGTCACATGTTCTGTCTCCCTTTGTAATGTACAGCGCTGAGCGAACTATTGGCGCTTTATAAATACTGTATAATAATAATAATAATAATAATAATAATAACATAAAAGTGAGGGATATGGTACCCTTCAAAGATAGCTGAGGACAAGATACCCAAGAGGCATGCAGCACAGAGAGTGTACAACATTTTTGGCAGGATCTAACGCTTTGTTTTGACTTTGCTTTCAGTAATATATTTAGCAGATCTTTTGGATAAGGGGGAGAGGGACAGTTAGAGCCTCTGTTAAGTTTTACCGTTAGTGTCTGTCTCTGTTGGTTACATTTTCCTTCATATTTTGTCAAGACAAGAAATGATGAGAAATCTATTCAACAGGGGCACAGACAAAAACACATTTTTAGTAGAGTGAAGATTGATTACAACTACTGAGAATGTTTTTATTTATGTCTTTGCATTCCTGTTCTCATGCCCACCACACCCTCTATTTCCAGTACAGAGGCATCACAAAGACAGGAAATGAGGAAAAATCTCTGTAAAGGTGTCACAGACAAACCACATCTGAAGATGACCAAATTGATGAGATTACTTCTCTTACACTCACTATTCAATACCCTTGGAGTTGTTGACAGAGTGTGAGAAGACAAGGCATGGCACCTATGTCTTTAGTAAGTCTAGAAGCAGCAGACAGCCTGGAGATAATTTAGTCCCCACTGCAGTGTCAATGTGTGGTGGTTTACAGATTGAGCAAAGGAACTCACAGAAGCAGGAGGCAAAGTCATAGTCAGGATGAGCCAAGGTCAGCAACAACCAAACAGCAGATGTATTAGTTCAGAGAGAAGAGGCAAAGTCAAAGTGCAGACCGAGGTAGATCAAACAGACAGCAAAGGTACCAAGGTAGCAGACAGTAAGCAAAGTCAAGAACACAAGCCAAGATCAACAATGGGAGGATATGGTTCAGGAGACAAGCAGGGTTGTTAATGGGAGATCAGATGTGCAGGTCAGGTCACATAAATAGCTGATGACCACTCAATGACTTCTCTAGGCAATGTTAAGCTTTTTATAGAAAGTTTGGTGCCAACACCATGCTAGCTCATGCAGAAGCTGTGTGCAGATTCACGTGCAGTCTTAATACTAGATGAAGTACCACAGATTGCAATGAGTGCTAGTACATGTGCCCACACAAATCCGCGGGGAAAACCATAATTCCAACATTTCTGACACAAAAATTAAAAACCTTACTGAAATTGTAAGCTTTCCCTACTTGTCCAAAAAGTGGGTGAAGATGTTGAGTTTAAAGTTTTAAATCACACATGGCTTTGACATGCATGTTGTTTAATCATTACTCATTGACTAGGAACTTGATAGTGTTACTGGTAGAAATAAACAGTGTGTTCAGCATGGTTATTCAATTTCAATGAGTTTTTATTGAAATAATGTTGCAAAAGATACAATGGTTACCGTTATTACATATTCTGATGGAAAAACAAAGTCAATGACCCAGGAATCAAAGACAGCAAAACGTCATACAAGAACCGTGGTAAACAACAAGACATTCGGCATGACAAATGTACATGGATCACTTTATACGAGATATGGGTAACAAGAAAAAGTCCATACATCTGTATTGCAAAAGCAGAGGTATATAGGTGAAGTAGTGATTTGTGAGCTACATCATTTAATAAATATACAAGAAAATAAGCAGGAACAGATCGTATTCCACCAATCAGTCCGACTGGTGAGCTTAGGAACAGAGTAAAAAAAAAAAGGGAAAAAAGAGAAGGAGAAGAAAAGAGGGAGGGAAGTGAAAAATAGGAAGTGGAGAAGGACATCAGAAGTGCCCAAGCCTGAACCCCAGGGGCACGGCAATATAATGATGTGTAACTAACGGCTGACATAGTGGGATGGGCATGTTGGATCCATGGAGTCCACATTTTAAGGAATTTGTCATGTGTATCTAAAAGAATGCTAGTTAACTTCTCATTGATAAAGAAAAAAATCCAAGTGGCACCTGACTCCGTGAAAAACATAAACTGTTGTTTCCATGCCTTCGCTATGGTTTGTTTTGCCGTCAGTAACACATAAGTAGCCAGTTTGAACTGATTTTTAGTGAAGCCCTGGGGTTTCAAATGCAGGAGGACATGCCACAGGTCCCTTGGGAAGGAGCATGATAGTAAGGAATTCAGAAGTTTGAGGACTTTTGACCAAAACCGGGAGAGCATAGGGCATGTCCACCAGATATGAAGAGGGTCTCCCGGAGTGGTACAGCCCCTGAAATAGGTGGGGTGGAGATGTGTTAGACAGGAAAGGACTAGATACCACCTCATGACCGATTTAAAAACTTATTCCATGGTGAGGATTAGAGATGAGCGAATTATTCAAAAATTCGATTCGACTGATTCGGCGAATTCGTGGAAAAAATTCGATTCGCTGCGAATTTAACTTATAAAAGGGTGTTTCTAGGCTTCAGAGAGCCTTTATATTAGTGCAGAACACTGTACCTTTAATTTAAATGCCCTTGGAGTCTGCTGGGGAAGAGAAATAATACTGTCAGTCAGTATGACATGCAGATGAGTGCCGTCGATCTTAGAATCACCGCACACTTCACTCATTTGGGCAGTCACGGGGCCAAAACCAGAGTGTGGAGCCACAGTGTGGCGGTGGAGGCAGCAGCAATGGGAGGCCATACAGCACCCTATGTCAAAATGGAACCCACCAGCAGTGTGAGGAGACCTGAAAGTGGCACATGGCAGAGTGTGGCGATGGAGACAGCAGCAATGGGAGGCCGTACAGGGACCCATGACACACTCTGGACCTGGCAGCAGCATGAGGAGTCGGTACGGGGGCCCATGGCAGATTACGGGCCTGGCAGCAGCAATGGGAGGCCGTACAGGGACCCATGACACACTCTGGACCTGGCAGCAGCATGAGGAGGCGGTACAGGGGCCCATGACAGATTACGGGCCTGGCAGCAGCATGAGGAGTCGGTACGGGGCCCATGACACACTCTGGACCTGGCAGCAGCATGAGGAGGCGGTACAGGGGCGCATGACAGATTACGGGCCTGGCAGCAGCATGAGGAGTCGGTACGGGGGCCCATGAAACACTCTGGACCTGGCAGCAGCATGAGGAGGCGGTACAGGGGCCCATGACAGATTACGGGCCTGGCAGCAGCATGAGGAGTCGGTACGGGGGCCCATGGCAGATTACGGGCCTGGCAGCAGCAATGGGAGGCCGTACAGGGACCCATGACAAACTCTGGACCTGGCAGCAGCATGAGGAGGCGGTACAGGGGCCCATGACAGATTACGGGCCTGGCAGCAGCATGAGGAGTCGGTACGGGGGCCCATGACACACTCTGGACCTGGCAGCAGCATGAGGAGGCAGTAAAGGGGCGCATGACAGATTACGGGCCTGGCAGCAGCATGAGGAGTCGGTACGGGGGCCCATGGCAGATTACGGGCCTGGCAGCAGCAATGGGAGGCCGTACAGTACCCTATGACAAAATGGAACCCACCAGCAGTGTGAGGAGACCTGAAAGTGGCACATGGCAGAGTGTGGCGATGGAGACAGCAGCAATGGGAGGCCGTACAGGGACCCATGACACACTGTGGACCTGGCAGCAGCATGAGGAGGCGGTACAGGGGCCCATGAAAGATTACGGGCCTGGCAGCAGCATGAGGAGGCGGTACGGGGGGCCATGGCAGATTACGGGCCTGGCAGCAGCAATGGGAGGCCCGTAATCTGCCAGCACCCTATGACAAAATGGAACCCTGGGCTGGGGCAGGCAGAACCGCCGTATCTTTATCACGGTTTTCCCAGGCCACCGAATGGCGACGCTGCATATGCTGACGCAACGCTGTAGTCTCAACATGGGCCCCCTGGCCACGCTTGACTTTCTGGCCACATAGTCGACATACGGCTACGTTTACTTCCTCGGGCGGCTTGAGGAAAAATTGCCACACCGCCGAGTAGGAAACTTTGCCCCCGCTACTCCTCACTGGCTGACTGCTACTTCCTCCGTGCACACCGGCACCACGACTGGCCGTAGTGGTAGGCTGCAGTGGAGCTGGTGCTCTACTCTGTGGCCGTTTGCCTCCACTGACACTGCTGCGACCCTGCTGCCTCCTGGCAGCAGCAATGGGAGGCCGTACAGGGACCCATGACACACTCTGGACCTGGCAGCAGCATGAGGAGGCGGTACAGGGGCCCATGGCAGATTAAGGGCCTGGCAGCAGCAATGGGAGACGCCCGTAATCTGCCAGCACCCTATGACAAAATGGAACCCAGCAGCAGTGTGAGGAGACCTGAAAGTGGCACATGGCAGAGTGTGGCGATGGAGACAGCAGCAATGGGAGGCGGTACAGGGACCCATGAGACACTGTGGACCTGGCAGCAGCATGAGGAGGCGGTACAGGGACCCATGGCAGATTAGGGGCCTGGCAGCAGCAATGGGAGGCCCGTAATCTGCCAGCACTCTATGACAAAATGGAACCCAGCAGCAGTGTGAGGAGACCTGAAAGTGGCACATGGCAGAGTGTGGCGATGGAGACAGCAGCAATGGGAGGCCGTACAGGGACCCATGAGACACTTTGGACCTGGCAGCAGCATGAAGAGGCGGTACAGGGGCCCATGGCAGATTAGGGGCCTGGCAGCAGCAATGGGAGGCCCGTAATCTGCCAGCAACCTATGACAAAATGGAACCCAGCAGCAGTGTGAGGAGACCTGAAAGTGGCACATGGCAGAGTGTGGCGATGGAGACAGCAGCAATGGGAGGCCGTACAGGGACACATGAGACACTGTGGACCTGGCAGCAGCATGAGGAGGCGTTACAGGGGCCCATGGCAGATTAGGGGCCTGGCAGCAGCAATGGGAGACGCCCGTAATCTGCCAGCACCCTATGACAAAATGGAACCCAGCAGCAGTGTGAGGAGACCTGAAAGTGGCACATGGCAGAGTGTGGCGATGGAGACAGCAGCAATGGGAGGCCGTACAGGGACCCATGAGACACTGTGGACCTGGCAGCAGCATGAGGAGGCGGTACAGGGGCCCATGGCAGATTAGGGGCCTGGCAGCAGCAATGGGAGGCCCGTAATCTGCCAGCACTCTATGACAAAATGGAACCCAGCAGCAGTGTGAGGAGACCTGAAAGTGGCACATGGCAGAGTGTGGCGATGGAGACAGCAGCAATGGGAGGCGGTACAGGGACCCATGAGACACTGTGGACCTGGCAGCAGCATGAGGAGGCGTTACAGGGGCCCATGGCAGATTAGGGGCCTGGCAGCAGCAATGGGAGACGCCCGTAATCTGCCAGCACTCTATGACAAAATGGAACCCAGCAGCAGTGTGAGGAGACCTGAAAGTGGCACATGGCAGAGTGTGGCGATGGAGACAGCAGCAATGGGAGGCGGTACAGGGACCCATGACACACTGTGGACCTGGCAGCAGCATGAGGAGGCGGTACGGGGGCCCATGGCAGATTAGGGGCCTGGCAGCAGCAATGGGAGGCCCGTAATCTGCCAGCACTCTATGACAAAATGGAACCCAGCAGCAGTGTGAGGAGACCTGAAAGTGGCACATGGCAGAGTGTGGCGATGGAGACAGCAGCAATGGGAGGCGGTACAGGGACCCATGAGACACTGTGGACCTGGCAGCAGCATGAGGAGGCGGTACAGGGGCCCATGGCAGATTAGGGGCCTAGCAGCAGCAATTGGAGGCCCGTAATCTGCCAGCACCCTATGACAAAATGGAACCCAGCAGCAGTGTGAGGAGACCTGAAAGTGGCACATGGCAGAGTGTGGCGATGGAGTCAGCAGCAATGGGAGGCCGTACAGGGACCCATGACACACTCTGGACCTGGCAGCAGCATGAGGAGGCGGTACAGGGGCCCATGGCAGATTAGGGGCCTGGCAGCAGCAATGGGAGGCCCGTAATCTGCCAGCACTCTATGACAAAATGGAACCCAGCAGCAGTGTGAGGAGACCTGAAAGTGGCACATGGCAGAGTGTGGCGATGGAGACAGCAGCAATGGGAGGCGGTACAGGGACCCATGAGACACTGTGGACCTGGCAGCAGCATGAGGAGGCGTTACAGGGGCCCATGGCAGATTAGGGGCCTGGCAGCAGCAATGGGAGACGCCCGTAATCTGCCAGCACCCTATGACAAAATGGAACCCAGCAGCAGTGTGAGGAGACCTGAAAGTGGCACATGGCAGAGTGTGGCGATGGAGACAGCAGCAATGGGAGGCAGTACAGGGACCCATGAGACACTCTGGACCTGGCAGCAGCATGAGGAGGCGGTACGGGGGCCCATGGCAGATTAGGGGCCTGGCAGCAGCAATGGGAGGCCCGTAATCTGCCAGCACTCAATGACAAAATGGAACCCAGCAGCAGTGTGAGGAGACCTGAAAGTGGCACATGGCAGAGTGTGGCGATGGAGACAGCAGCAATGGGAGGCGGTACAGGGACCCATGAGACACTGTGGACCTGGGAGCAGCATGAGGAGGCGGTACATGGGCCCATGGCAGATTAGGGGCCTGGCAGCAGCAATGGGAGGCCCGTAATCTGCCAGCACCCTATGACAAAATGGAACCCAGCAGCAGTGTGAGGAGACCTGAAAGTGGCACATGGCAGAGTGTGGCGATGGAGACAGCAGCAATGGGAGGCGGTACAGGGACCCATGAGACACTGTGGACCTGGCAGCAGCATGAGGAGGCGGTACAGGGGCCCATGGCAGATTAGGGGCCTGGTAGCAGCAATGGGAGACGCCCGTAATCTGCCAGCACTCTATGACAAAATGGAACCCAGCAGCAGTGTGAGGAGACCTGAAAGTGGCACATGGCAGAGTGTGGCGATGGAGACAGCAGCAATGGGAGGCGGTACATTGACCCATGAGACACTGTGGACCTGGCAGCAGCATGAGGAGGCGGTACAGGGGCCCATGGCAGATTAGGGGCCTGGCAGCAGCAATGGGAGGCCCGTAATCTGCCAGCACCCTATGACAAAATGGAACCCAGCAGCAGTGTGAGGAGACCTGAAAGTGGCACATGGCAGAGTGTGGCGATGGAGACAGCAGCAATGGGAGGCGGTACAGGGACCCATGAGACACTGTGGACCTGGGAGCAGCATGAGGAGGCGGTACAGGGGCCCATGGCAGATTACGGGCCTGGCAGCAGCAATGGGAGGCCCGTAATCTGCCAGCACCCTATGACAAAATGGAACCCAGCAGCAGTGTGAGGAGACCTGAAAGTGGCACATGGCAGAGTGTGGCGATGGAGACAGCAGCAATGGGAGGCGGTACAGGGACCCATGAGACACTGTGGACCTGGCAGCAGCATGAGGAGGCGGTACAGGGGCCCATGGCAGATTAGGGGCCTGGTAGCAGCAATGGGAGACGCCCGTAATCTGCCAGCACTCTATGACAAAATGGAACCCAGCAGCAGTGTGAGGAGTCCTGAAAGTGGCACATGGCAGAGTGTGGCGATGGAGACAGCAGCAATGGGAGGCGGTACATTGACCCATGAGACACTGTGGACCTGGCAGCAGCATGAGGAGGCGGTACAGGGGCCCATGGCAGATTAGGGGCCTGGCAGCAGCAATGGGAGGCCCGTAATCTGCCAGCACTCTATGACAAAATGGAACCCAGCAGCAGTGTGAGGAGACCTGAAAGTGGCACATGGCAGAGTGTGGCGATGGAGACAGCAGCAATGGGAGGCGGTACAGGGACCCATGAGACACTGTGGACCTGGGAGCAGCATGAGGAGGCGGTACATGGGCCCATGGCAGATTAGGGGCCTGGCAGCAGCAATGGGAGGCCCGTAATCTGCCAGCACCCTATGACAAAATGGAACCCAGCAGCAGTGTGAGGAGACCTGAAAGTGGCACATGGCAGAGTGTGGCGATGGAGACAGCAGCAATGGGAGGCGGTACAGGGACCCATGAGACACTGTGGACCTGGCAGCAGCATGAGGAGGCGGTACAGGGGCCCATGGCAGATTAGGGGCCTGGTAGCAGCAATGGGAGACGCCCGTAATCTGCCAGCACTCTATGACAAAATGGAACCCAGCAGCAGTGTGAGGAGACCTGAAAGTGGCACATGGCAGAGTGTGGCGATGGAGACAGCAGCAATGGGAGGCGGTACATTGACCCATGAGACACTGTGGACCTGGCAGCAGCATGAGGAGGCGGTACAGGGGCCCATGGCAGATTAGGGGCCTGGCAGCAGCAATGGGAGGCCCGTAATCTGCCAGCACCCTATGACAAAATGGAACCCAGCAGCAGTGTGAGGAGACCTGAAAGTGGCACATGGCAGAGTGTGGCGATGGAGACAGCAGCAATGGGAGGCGGTACAGGGACCCATGAGACACTGTGGACCTGGGAGCAGCATGAGGAGGCGGTACAGGGGCCCATGGCAGATTAGGGGCCTGGCAGCAGCAATGGGAGGCCCGTAATCTGCCAGCACCCTATGACAAAATGGAACCCAGCAGCAGTGTGAGGAGACCTGAAAGTGGCACATGGCAGAGTGTGGCGATGGAGACAGCAGCAATGGGAGGCGGTACAGGGACCCATGAGACACTGTGGACCTGGCAGCAGCATGAGGAGGCGGTACAGGGGCCCATGGCAGATTAGGGGCCTGGTAGCAGCAATGGGAGACGCCCGTAATCTGCCAGCACTCTATGACAAAATGGAACCCAGCAGCAGTGTGAGGAGTCCTGAAAGTGGCACATGGCAGAGTGTGGCGATGGAGACAGCAGCAATGGGAGGCGGTACATTGACCCATGAGACACTGTGGACCTGGCAGCAGCATGAGGAGGCGGTACAGGGGCCCATGGCAGATTAGGGGCCTGGCAGCAGCAATGGGAGGCCCGTAATCTGCCAGCACCCTATGACAAAATGGAACCCAGCAGCAGTGTGAGGAGACCTGAAAGTGGCACATGGCAGAGTGTGGCGATGGAGACAGCAGCAATGGGAGGCCGTACAGGGACCCATGACACACTCTGGACCTGGCAGCAGCATGAGGAGGCGGTACAGGGGCCCATGGCAGATTACGGGCCTGGCAGCAGCAATGGGAGGCCATACAGCACCCTATGACAAAATGGAACCTAGCAGCAGTGTGAGGAGACCTGAAAGTGGCACATGGCAGAGTGTGGCGATGGAGACAGCAGCAATGGGAGGCCGTACAGGGACCCATGAGACACTCTGGACCTGGCAGCAGCATGAGGAGGCGGTACAGGGGCCCATGGCAGATTAGGGGCCTGGCAGCAGTAATGGGAGGCCCGTAATCTGCCAGCACCCTATGACAAAATGGAACCCAGCAGCAGTGTGAGGAGACCTGAAAGTGGCACATGGCAGAGTGTGGCGATGGAGACAGCAGCAATGGGAGGCGGTACATTGACCCATGAGACACTGTGGACCTGGCAGCAGCATGAGGAGGCGGTACAGGGGCCCATGGCAGATTAGGGGCCTGGCAGCAGCAATGGGAAGCCCGTAATCTGCCAGCACCCTATGACAAAATGGAACCCAGCAGCAGTGTGAGGAGACCTGAAAGTGGCACATGGCAGAGTGTGGCGATGGAGACAGCAGCAATGGGAGGCCGTACAGGGACCCATGACACACTCTGGACCTGGCAGCAGCATGAGGAGGCGGTACAGGGGCCCATGGCAGATTACGGGCCTGGCAGCAGCAATGGGAGCCCATACAGCACCCTATGACAAAATGGAACCCAGCAGCAGTGTGAGGAGACCTGAAAGTGGCACATGGCAGAGTGTGGCGATGGAGACAGCAGCAATGGGAGGCCGTACAGGGACCCATGAGACACTCTGGACCTGGCAGCAGCATGAGGAGGCGGTACAGGGGCCCATGGCAGATTAGGGGCCTGGCAGCAGCAATGGGAGGCCCGTAATCTGCCAGCACCCTATGACAAAATGGAACCCAGCAGCAGTGTGAGGAGACCTGAAAGTGGCACATGGCAGAGTGTGGCGATGGAGACAGCAGCAATGGGAGGCCGTACAGGGACCCATGACACACTCTGGACCTGGCAGCAGCATGAGGAGGCGGTACAGGGGCCCATGGCAGATTACGGGTCTGGCAGCAGCAATGGGAGGCCATACAGCACCCTATGACAAAATGGAACCCAGCAGCAGTGTGAGGAGTCCTGAAAGTGGCACATGGCAGAGTGTGGCGATGGAGACAGCAGCAATGGGAGGCGGTACATTGACCCATGAGACACTGTGGACCTGGCAGCAGCATGAGGAGGCGGTACAGGGGCCCATGGCAGATTAGGGGCCTGGCAGCAGCAATGGGAGGCCCGTAATCTGCCAGCACTCTATGACAAAATGGAACCCAGCAGCAGTGTGAGGAGACCTGAAAGTGGCACATGGCAGAGTGTGGCGATGGAGACAGCAGCAATGGGAGGCGGTACAGGGACCCATGAGACACTGTGGACCTGGGAGCAGCATGAGGAGGCGGTACATGGGCCCATGGCAGATTAGGGGCCTGGCAGCAGCAATGGGAGGCCCGTAATCTGCCAGCACCCTATGACAAAATGGAACCCAGCAGCAGTGTGAGGAGACCTGAAAGTGGCACATGGCAGAGTGTGGCGATGGAGACAGCAGCAATGGGAGGCGGTACAGGGACCCATGAGACACTGTGGACCTGGCAGCAGCATGAGGAGGCGGTACAGGGGCCCATGGCAGATTAGGGGCCTGGTAGCAGCAATGGGAGACGCCCGTAATCTGCCAGCACTCTATGACAAAATGGAACCCAGCAGCAGTGTGAGGAGACCTGAAAGTGGCACATGGCAGAGTGTGGCGATGGAGACAGCAGCAATGGGAGGCGGTACATTGACCCATGAGACACTGTGGACCTGGCAGCAGCATGAGGAGGCGGTACAGGGGCCCATGGCAGATTAGGGGCCTGGCAGCAGCAATGGGAGGCCCGTAATCTGCCAGCACCCTATGACAAAATGGAACCCAGCAGCAGTGTGAGGAGACCTGAAAGTGGCACATGGCAGAGTGTGGCGATGGAGACAGCAGCAATGGGAGGCGGTACAGGGACCCATGAGACACTGTGGACCTGGGAGCAGCATGAGGAGGCGGTACAGGGGCCCATGGCAGATTAGGGGCCTGGCAGCAGCAATGGGAGGCCCGTAATCTGCCAGCACCCTATGACAAAATGGAACCCAGCAGCAGTGTGAGGAGACCTGAAAGTGGCACATGGCAGAGTGTGGCGATGGAGACAGCAGCAATGGGAGGCGGTACAGGGACCCATGAGACACTGTGGACCTGGCAGCAGCATGAGGAGGCGGTACAGGGGCCCATGGCAGATTAGGGGCCTGGTAGCAGCAATGGGAGACGCCCGTAATCTGCCAGCACTCTATGACAAAATGGAACCCAGCAGCAGTGTGAGGAGTCCTGAAAGTGGCACATGGCAGAGTGTGGCGATGGAGACAGCAGCAATGGGAGGCGGTACATTGACCCATGAGACACTGTGGACCTGGCAGCAGCATGAGGAGGCGGTACAGGGGCCCATGGCAGATTAGGGGCCTGGCAGCAGCAATGGGAGGCCCGTAATCTGCCAGCACCCTATGACAAAATGGAACCCAGCAGCAGTGTGAGGAGACCTGAAAGTGGCACATGGCAGAGTGTGGCGATGGAGACAGCAGCAATGGGAGGCCGTACAGGGACCCATGACACACTCTGGACCTGGGAGCAGCATGAGGAGGCGGTACAGGGGCCCATGGCAGATTACGGGCCTGGCAGCAGCAATGGGAGGCCATACAGCACCCTATGACAAAATGGAACCCAGCAGCAGTGTGAGGAGACCTGAAAGTGGCACATGGCAGAGTGTGGCGATGGAGACAGCAGCAATGGGAGGCCGTACAGGGACCCATGAGACACTCTGGACCTGGCAGCAGCATGAGGAGGCGGTACAGGGGCCCATGGCAGATTAGGGGCCTGGCAGCAGTAATGGGAGGCCCGTAATCTGCCAGCACCCTATGACAAAATGGAACCCAGCAGCAGTGTGAGGAGACCTGAAAGTGGCACATGGCAGAGTGTGGCGATGGAGACAGCAGCAATGGGAGGCGGTACATTGACCCATGAGACACTGTGGACCTGGCAGCAGCATGAGGAGGCGGTACAGGGGCCCATGGCAGATTAGGGGCCTGGCAGCAGCAATGGGAAGCCCGTAATCTGCCAGCACCCTATGACAAAATGGAACCCAGCAGCAGTGTGAGGAGACCTGAAAGTGGCACATGGCAGAGTGTGGCGATGGAGACAGCAGCAATGGGAGGCCGTACAGGGACCCATGACACACTCTGGACCTGGCAGCAGCATGAGGAGGCGGTACA
The DNA here is from genome assembly GCF_062004578.1 of Staurois parvus. Classification (NCBI taxonomy): domain Eukaryota; kingdom Metazoa; phylum Chordata; class Amphibia; order Anura; family Ranidae; genus Staurois; species Staurois parvus. The sequence continues at coordinate 11,946,114 of NW_028318358.1, forward strand.
GGGGCCCATGGCAGATTACGGGCCTGGCAGCAGCAATGGGAGGCCATACAGCACCCTATGACAAAATGGAACCCAGCAGCAGTGTGAGGAGACCTGAAAGTGGCACATGGCAGAGTGTGGCGATGGAGACAGCAGCAATGGGAGGCCGTACAGGGACCCATGAGACACTCTGGACCTGGCAGCAGCATGAGGAGGCGGTACAGGGGCCCATGGCAGATTAGGGGCCTGGCAGCAGCAATGGGAGGCCCGTAATCTGCCAGCACCCTATGACAAAATGGAACCCAGCAGCAGTGTGAGGAGACCTGAAAGTGGCACATGGCAGAGTGTGGCGATGGAGACAGCAGCAATGGGAGGCCGTACAGGGACCCATGACACACTCTGGACCTGGCAGCAGCATGAGGAGGCGGTACAGGGGCCCATGGCAGATTACGGGTCTGGCAGCAGCAATGGGAGGCCATACAGCACCCTATGACAAAATGGAACCCAGCAGCAGTGTGAGGAGACCTGAAAGTGGCACATGGCAGAGTGTGGCGATGGAGACAGCAGCAATGGGAGGCCGTACAGGGACCCATGAGACACTCTCTAGACCTGGCAGAAGCATGAGGAGGCAGTACAGGGGCCCATGGCAGATTAGGGGCCTGGCAGCAGCAATGGGAGACGCCCGTAATCTGCCAGCACCCTATGACAAAATGGAACCCAGCAGCAGTGTGAGGAGACCTGAAAGTGGCACATGGCAGAGTGTGGCGATGGAGACAGCAGCAATGGGAGGCCGTACAGGGACACATGAGACACTGTGGACCTGGCAGCAGCATGAGGAGGCGTTACAGGGGCCCATGGCAGATTAGGGGCCTGGCAGCAGCAATGGGAGTCCCGTAATCTGCCAGCACTCTATGACAAAATGGAACCCAGCAGCAGTGTGAGGAGACCTGAAAGTGGCACATGGCAGAGTGTGGCGATGGAGACAGCAGCAACGGGAGGCGGTACAGGGACCCATGAGACACTGTGGACCTGGCAGCAGCATGAGGAGGCGTTACAGGGGCCCATGGCAGATTAGGGGCCTGGCAGCAGCAATGGGAGGCCCGTAATCTGCCAGCACTCTATGACAAAATGGAACCCAGCAGCAGTGTGAGGAGACCTGAAAGTGGCACATGGCAGAGTGTGGCGATGGAGACAGCAGCAATGGGAGGCGGTACAGGGACCCATGAGACACTGTGGACCTGGCAGCAGCATGAGGAGGCGGTACATGGGCCCATGGCAGATTAGGGGCCTGGCAGCAGCAATGGGAGGCCCGTAATCTGCCAGCAACCTATGACAAAATGGAACCCAGCAGCAGTGTGAGGAGACCTGAAAGTGGCACATGGCAGAGTGTGGCGATGGAGACAGCAGCAATGGGAGGCCGTACAGGGACCCATGAGACACTGTGGACCTTTCAGCAGCATGAGGAGGCGGTACAGGGGCCCATGGCAGATTAGGGGCCTGGCAGCAGCAATGGGAGACGCCCGTAATCTGCCAGCACTCTATGACAAAATGGAACCCAGCAGCAGTGTGAGGAGACCTGAAAGTGGCACATGGCAGAGTGTGGCGATGGAGACAGCAGCAATGGGAGGCCGTACAGGGACCCATGAGACACTGTGGACCTGGCAGCAGCATGAGGAGGCGGTACAGGGGCCCATGGCAGATTAGGGGCCTGGCAGCAGCAATGGGAGGCCCGTAATCTGCCAGCACTCTATGACAAAATGGAACCCAGCAGCAGTGTGAGGAGACCTGAAAGTGGCACATGGCAGAGTGTGGCGATGGAGACAGCAGCAATGGGAGGCGGTACAGGGACCCATGAGACACTGTGGACCTGGCAGCAGCATGAGGAGGCGGTACAGGGGCCCATGGCAGATTAGGGGCCTGGCAGCAGCAATGGGAGGCCCGTAATCTGCCAGCAACCTATGACAAAATGGAACCCAGCAGCAGTGTGAGGAGACCTGAAAGTGGCACATGGCAGAGTGTGGCGATGGAGACAGCAGCAATGGGAGGCGGTACAGGGACCCATGAGACACTGTGGACCTGGCAGCAGCATGAGGAGGCGGTACAGGGGCCCATGGCAGATTAGGGGCCTGGCAGCAACAATGGGAGGCCCGTAAACTGCCAGCACTCTATGACAAAATGGAACCCAGCAGCAGTGTGAGGAGACCTGAAAGTGGCACATGGCAGAGTGTGGCGATGGAGACAGCAGCAATGGGAGGCCGTACAGGGACCCATGAGACACTGTGGACCTGGCAGCAGCATGAGGAGGCGGTACAGGGGCCCATGGCAGATTAGGGGCCTGGCAGCAGCAATGGGAGACGCCCGTAATCTGCCAGCACTCTATGACAAAATGGAACCCAGCAGCAGTGTGAGGAGACCTGAAAGTGGCACATGGCAGAGTGTGGCGATGGAGACAGCAGCAATGGGAGGCGGTACAGGGACCCATGAGACACTGTGGACCTGGCAGCAGCATGAGGAGGCGGTACAGGGGCCCATGGCAGATTAGGGGCTTGGCAGCAGCAATGGGAGACGCCCGTAATCTGCCAGCACTCTATGACAAAATGGAACCCAGCAGCAGTGTGAGGAGACCTGAAAGTGGCACATGGCAGAGTGTGGCGATGGAGACAGCAGCAATGGGAGGCCGTACAGGGACCCATGAGACATTGTGGACCTGGCAGCAGCATGAGGAGGCGGTACAGGGGCCCATGGCAGATTAGGGGCCTGGCAGCAGCAATGGGAGGCCCGTAATCTGCCAGCACTCTATGACAAAATTGAACCCAGCAGCAGTGTGAGGAGACCTGAAAGTGGCACATGGCAGAGTGTAGCGATGGAGACAGCAGCAATGGGAGGCGGTACAGGGACCCATGAGACACTGTGGACCTGGCAGCAGCATGAGGAGGCGTTACAGGGTCCCATGGCAGATTAGGGGCCTGGCAGCAGCAATGGGAGACACCCGTAATCTGCCAGCACCCTATGACAAAATGGAACCCAGCAGCAGTGTGAGGAGACCTGAAAGTGGCACATGGCAGAGTGTGGCGATGGAGACAGCAGCAATGGGAGGCCGGACAGGGACCCATGACACACTGTGGACCTGTCAGCAGCATGAGGAGGCGGTAAAGGGTCCCATGGCAGATTAGGGGCCTGGCAGCAGCAATGGGAGGCCCGTAATCTGCCAGCACTCTATGACAAAATGGAACCCAGCAGCAGTGTGAGGAGACCTGAAAGTGGCACATGGCAGAGTGTGGCGATGGAGACAGCAGCAATGGGAGGCCGTACAGAGACCCATGAGAAACTGTGGACCTGGCAGCAGCATGAGGAGGCGGTACAGGGGCCCATGGCAGATTAGGGGCCTGGCAGCAGCAATGGGAGGCCCGTAATCTGCCAGCACTCTATGACAAAATGGAACCCAGCAGCAGTGTGAGGAGACCTGAAAGTGGCACATGGCAGAGTGTGGCGATGGAGACAGCAGCAATGGGAGGCCGTACAGGGACCCATGAGACACTGTGGACCTGGCAGCAGCATGAGGAGGCGGTACAGGGGCCCATGGCAGATTAGGGGCCTGGCAGCAGCAATGGGAGGCCCGTAATCTGCCAGCACTCTATGACAAAATGGAACCCAGCAGCAGTGTGAGGAGACCTGAAAGTGGCACATGGCAGAGTGTGGCGATGGAGACAGCAGCAATGGGAGGCGGTACAGGGACCCATGAGACACTGTGGACCTGGCAGCAGCATGAGGAGGCGGTACAGGGGCCCATGGCAGATTAGGGGCCTGGCAGCAGCAATGGGAGACGCCCGTAATCTGCCAGCACTCTATGACAAAATGGAACCCAGCAGCAGTGTGAGGAGACCTGAAAGTGGCACATGGCAGAGTGTGGCGATGGAGACAGCAGCAATGGGAGGCGGTACAGGGACCCATGAGACACTGTGGACCTGGCAGCAGCATGAGGAGGCGGTACAGGGACCCATGGCAGATTAGGGGCCTGGCAGCAGCAATGGGAGGCCCGTAATCTGCCAGCACTCTATGACAAAATTGAACCCAGCAGCAGTGTGAGGAGACCTGAAAGTGGCACATGGCAGAGTGTGGCGATGGAGACAGCAGCAATGGGAGGCGGTACAGGGACCCATGAGACACTGTGGACCTGGCAGCAGCATGAGGAGGCGGTACAGGGGCCCATGGCAGATTAGGGGCCTGGCAGCAGCAATGGGAGACGCCCGTAATCTGCCAGCACTCTATGACAAAATGGAACCCAGCAGCAGTGTGAGGAGACCTGAAAGTGGCACATGGCAGAGTGTGGCGATGGAGACAGCAGCAATGGGAGGCGGTACAGGGACCCATGAGACACTGTGGACCTGGCAGCAGCATGAGGAGGCGGTACAGGGACCCATGGCAGATTAGGGGCCTGTCAGCAGCAATGGGAGGCCCGTAATCTGCCAGCACTCTATGACAAAATTGAACCCAGCAGCAGTGTGAGGAGACCTGAAAGTGGCACATGGCAGAGTGTGGCGATGGAGACAGCAGCAATGGGAGGCGGTACAGGGACCCATGAGACACTGTGGACCTGGCAGCAGCATGAGGAGGCGGTACAGGGGCCCATGGCAGATTAGGGGCCTGGCAGCAGCAATGGGAGACGCCTGTAATCTGCCAGCACCCTATGACAAAATGGAACCCAGCAGCAGTGTGAGAAGACCTGAAAGTGGCACATGGCAGAGTGTGGCGATGGAGACAGCAGCAATGGGAGGCGGTACAGGGACCCATGAGACACTGTGGACCTGGCAGCAGCATGAGGAGGCGGTACAGGGGCCCATGGAAGATTAGGGGCCTGGCAGCAGCAATTTGAGGCCTGTAATCTGCCAGCACTCTATGACAAAATGGAACCCAGCAGCAGTGTGAAGAGACCTGAAAGTGGCACATGGCAGAGTGTGGCGATGGAGAGAGCAGCAATGGGAGGCGGTACAGGGACCCATGAGACACTCTGGACCTGGCAGCAGCATGAGGAGGCGGTACAGGGGCCCATGGCAGATTAGTGGCCTGGCAGCAGCAATGGGAGGCCCGTAATCTGCCTGCACTCTATGATAAAATGGAACCCAGCAGCAGTGTGAGGAGACCTGAAAGTGGCATATGGCAGAGTGTGGCGATGGAGACAGCAGCAATGGGAGGCGGTACAGGGACCCATGAGACACTGTGGACCTGGCAGCAGCATGAGGAGGCGGTACAGGGGCCCATGGCAGATTAGGGGCCTGGCAGCAGCAATGGGAGGCCCGTAATCTGCCAGCACTCTATGACAAAATGGAACCCAGCAGCAGTGTGAGGAGACCTGAAAGTGGCACATGGCAGAGTGTGGCGATGGAGACAGCAGCAATGGGAGGTGGTACAGGGACCCATGAGACACTCTGGACCTGGCAGCAGCATGAGGAGGCGGTACAGGGGCCCATGGCAGATTAGGGGCCTGGCAGCAGCAATGGGAGGCCCGTAATCTGCCTGCACTCTATGATAAAATGGAACCCAGCAGCAGTGTGAGGAGACCTGAAAGTGGCATATGGCAGAGTGTGGCGATGGAGACAGCAGCAATGGGAGGCGGTACAGGGACCCATGAGACACTGTGGACCTGGCAGCAGCATGAGGAGGCGGTACAGGGGCCCATGGCAGATTAGGGGCCTGGCAGCAGCAATGGGAGGCCCGTAATCTGCCAGCACTCTATGACAAAATGGAACCCAGCAGCAGTGTGAGGAGACCTGAAAGTGGCACATGGCAGAGTGTGGCGATGGAGACAGCAGCAATGGGAGGTGGTACAGGGACCCATGAGACACTCTGGACCTGGCAGCAGCATGAGGAGGCGGTACAGGGGCCCATGGCAGATTAGGGGCCTGGCAGCAGTAATGGGAGGCCCGTAATCTGCCAGCACTCTATGACAAAATGGAACCCAGCAGCAGTGTGAGGAGACCTGAAAGTGGCACATGGCAGAGTGTGGCGATGGAGACAGCAGCAATGGGAGGCGGTAAAGGGACCCATGAGACACTGTGGACCTGGCAGCAGCATGAGGAGGCGGTACAGGGGCCCATGGCAGATTAGGGGCCTGGCAGCAGCAATGGGAGGCCCGTAATCTGCCAGCACTCTATGACAAAATGGAACCCAGCAGCAGTGTGAGGAGACCTG